>NW_024543080.1:4682500-5402500 GCF_018167655.1 Microtus oregoni | reverse complement strand
GCAGCTTAAAACTAAGTGCAGGTAACAGTAAGATGGCTCAGCAGGTCAAAGCTGCTGCCACCAAGTCTGATGCCTGAGGAGCTGGATACCCAGGACCCATGTGGAAGAGGAGAGAATGGTCTCTTAGAAGTTGTTCCCTGACTTCCATGTGAATGCTTGACACCACCACCACAGACAAAGTCAAAATATAATGGAGATGTTTTAAGAGGGGAGAGAAAGAGAGAGATTGATTCCATGATTTTTAAAACAATTGTACATTTTTCAGTCTCTGAACCCTTAGGCCATGGGCTTCCGAATGCTATTACCAATCGATTCACTTCTGATTCATAAGTCGAGTGTTATTTTTAGATTTCTAGTTATCTGTTGCCCTTCAACTCTTACGTGGTTTGGATTTGGGAAGAGGGGATTGTAGGGATTAAATCTAGGGTTTCATGTATGCTAGATCAACGTCCTACCACTGCGCTATGTCTCCAGCTCTCTTCTTACGTTTTAAAAAATATTCCAATTTCTTAGGGTACCCTTGAACTCACTTGGTAGCCTCTATTTCAATCCCACTGCCTCGGCCTCATGAGTTGCTGGGATTGCTGACCTTCACTACCAGGCCTCTCACAGTGACTTGGATCTGCCCTCCCAGTGGAATTAGTGAGCTGAGAATATAAAATGTCTTGGATATACAGTGCCAATAAATGACTGGGGTTGGATTTTATATCTCAAAACCAATTCATGGGGCTGGAGAGATGGCTGTTGGTAAATGTACTTGTCACCAAGCCTGGGATCCACATGGTAGAGGGAATTTACCTCTTTCTTTAAGTTGTCTCTGGCTTTTTCCTGGAAGCCCATGTGTACATAGACACACACACACACAAATAATGGAATAAAAGTAATTTTTAAAACCATGCAAGCTAAAGCTCGGACTTGTTGAGATATAGGTTCCCCATTGACAATTTACAGTCACATTGAGAAGCTCGGCAGTTAGTCTTCTTTTCTAGGATGGGTGTATCACTGCCATCTACCTGGTAAATAATGAATTTGAGGTCTTGGGCATGATGAGTTGGTCTTGACCTAGTCTCAGACTCTCGATGGGTAGAAATCACAGGGTGTTGGCATGGAGCTTGACACAGAACATAACTGACATGAAATAGAATTGCCACTTCTCATGATGGAGAACGGCTCACACATGGAAACAAAGGTAACGAGAGGTTGGAAAAGCTCAGCTCGGTTCAGAGTGGTGGAAACTCACCAAGAACCTTCTTGGAAGGTGCATTTGGAGCCTTCCTGGAAGTGGCAGGTCCTTCCACCCATCACCCTCTCTGATCTGGGCCCCAGCCTGCTGCTTCCCCTCCTACCGAGACTCAAACGCACACTCTTTCTCCATCTTTCGTCCCTAGTCTTTCTCCATCTCTAGCCTGGCCTGTTACAAAAGATTACAGCACATTTCTATCTACTCAGTCAGCTTCTCGCTCCAAAATAGTCAATCTTTCTAAAATCCAAGTCATGCCCCAGCTCCACCCCACACTGTCCCTGTGCTGAGAGCGGACAGAGCTGAGCACAGAGGTGATGTCATGCCAGGAAGGACTGGAGCTCTGTGGTAGGGACATTGGATTTGACCTTCTATGTCCCCTGCAGGAGTCACAAGAGACACACTCACAGAATAGCAAGTCGGTGGACACCCTTGGGTGATTGCTCTTGACCCACAAGAAGAATTCAGACAAACAAACAAAAACCAGAAACCCCAGCAGAGAGGTACTCTGTGGTCAGGACACCTCTTAGTCCCACAGTGCACTGCTGGTGCCAGCTACCAGGGAAAGTTCTAGGTAAGAACCCGGATGGGTCTCCAATTCTGGTTGCCTAAATTTCTAGGTGCTTTCATGGAGGTTGCTACCTACAATTCCAGCCCCAACCCACGGATGAAAAATCTCATGGAGTGGGTTGTAGGAATGGAAACTCCCTCTGAGCTATCCCGGCTCAATCACATATTCAGCTTTAGAGCACATCAGAACTCTGCCTAGGTTTCTCCTCCTCTTCCTCTCTCTCCCCGGAAATCCCACACACACCTCCTGCCTAGCTATTGGCCGTTCAGCTTTATATTAGACCAGTCATAGCAATGCACCTTCACACAGTGTGCAAATATCCCACAGCAGACAATCTCAACTATCCTAGTGCCCAAAACACCATTGCAAGGACAGAAATGAGGCTTTTGAGTGACAGCTGCCTGTCCTCTGCTGTAAGAAACTCTCAGGGGCAAACGTCTGCTGTGGGCAGTCTGGACACTGGCAAGTCAGCCCAGTGTGCTCCATGTGGCCCCTAATGGGTATCGGCACCCACAGTTACCTGGACTGTTAAACACACAATGCCTCCCGGAGGCCCGAATCCACCATTACAGCCGATCCCAAGTGTGGAACAGCCATCTATGGGCCCAGTGTGCACAGCTCCACCACCTGAAGCTCTCTTGGTGGCTTCTCAGGGGTCTAATCGACTCATCCCTTTATAGAGAATATGCTAGAAACATGCTTTAGCTTCCCCCTCACCCCGGGACCTGGTCTCATGTATCCCAGGTTGGCCTCAAACTCTGCGCAGACGAGTGTGACCTTGGATTCCTGACCCTTCCGCCTCTGCCGTTCCAGTACTGACATTGAGGGCAGTCAGTGCTGAGGGCTAACCCCGGGCTTTATGTATACTAAATGTACTCTTACCAACGGAACCACAAAACTCATGATTTTTATCCATGAAATCAAGGAATCTCTCCTGCGTGCCTCACTGGGAGATTTGTGAAGGGCCTGTTTGGGGACATTTGGATTAGACAGAAGTCTGCTTGTCTGTCATTTTACAAATTTCTGAACTATGGGTTCCGGTCTGCTAATTCCAGATCAATGAGAACTGATGTCTGTTAGTAGAGAGAGGGAAAGACTGGTGTTTGCAGATCTGGACTCTGAGCCAGGACATGTCACCAGGTGACTCTAGGTCACAATCTGTGTAGAGGAGATGAGCAGAGCCCCTTGTCAGCCCCGTCACTGGGGCACTGAGTACAGTCAGTGATGTAGGGATGGCACAGGAACTCTTCCTTATGAGGTAAATGCTAAGAATCAATTGTGCTAAATTCTCTTAATTCACATTTTATTAGCGCAGAGGAAGTTTTTAAATCGAGAGATTTAAAGATAGTGCAGCAGGCAAACACACCTGCCTCTAAAATCGACAGGTTGCGTGGAGTCCCCAGAGCCAGGCTGTGGATGGAGAGAACTCCTACACGTGCCCTTTGACCTCCATGGGGGCTCCACAACACGTGTGCCCATACACAAATAAGAAACAATTGTAATTTAAATATTAAAAATAAATAAAATGAGAGAGTTACATAAATTGTAAGTTAATGTCTACTCAATCCTCAGAAATCGTGGGGTTATTATGTAGGAGTGGGGTGTTCTGAGTAAGAAATAAGACCTCAACTCTTAGGAATCATTATGAAATATCAAATTGTCCTATATTCTGATATGTAAAAGAGAGGTACCTTGGGATGTCTACATCTTAAGACCTCCAGAATCTTCTGTGACCATCTCCCTGGACAGGGACTAGAACTGTTTGTCTATATGATGTTCACCCCGTATCAGCCCCTGTACCAAATATCCCCTTAGCTTAGTGTGCTGTTGTTGATGGAGCCTTTTCAATGGCTTTGAAATGGAAGCAAAGAGCAGAAAGGTCTCATTAAGGCGTAGGGTTTTCCTTCATGTGCTCTTCTCGCCTCCCTCCTTCTCCCTTCCACTAAATCATCAGTGTGATTGAAAGGCCAGGATTGGTTCCTCATGGTCAGCAGTGCTCTGGGGAGCTTGTCTGGAAGTAACTTTTTCTAAGCCTGTGCTCTAGCAAGAGCCAGACCAGGCATCCAAGTCTATTTCTGTGGGTTCTCATTTGCTAGAGAACATCGGGATTGGTACAGGGCCTTGAGGGCTATAGTCAAATCCCTTTTGTTATTAGTGAGTCAGACTCACTCAAACTCACTCTCTCTCTCTCTCAAACTCACTCAAATGGGACACAAAGGTCAAAGAGATCGTGGACAGCAAAGGTCACAGGATCTGTGCCAAAGGTGAAGCTAAGAACCCACTGTCCGTTTCTCCATACCATGTCTCTCTGCTGGCTATCTTTTTTGTGCCCACAGACTGGGAACAAGGCTGCCAAGCTCCAGATATAGCACGCCCTCTAATAGAACTGAGAGGGATGATTGGAAATACAGAAATCCCAAGAGAGGTCTCTGGTTGGCTCTGCCTAGGCCGTAGGCCCACCTGTATGACCAGTGCGGTACTAGGATTTCCAGTGGCCTCTGAGAGCTTCTGGCTGCAGAGAGGAGGAGCGGTGACATCAGTGAGGGCTGCCTGTTCTCAGAAAGGAGCCTGCGGAGTGAGCAGAGTACATTTCCAGGGGCTGGAAGTTAAATCGTCTTTAAGAGTGAAATGAGAGATGGTAGCTGGCTAAGAAGCCCGTTTGGCTTCCAGGTGTTCTGAGCTCTTTTCCTTCCAGTTCCTTCGATCGCTGAAGTGTCTTGAGTAGCTGGGAGCAAGAGAAGACACAAACAACACAGCAATGTGGAGGCCACAATCCTGGGAGCCAAGGCTCCTGCTCACTGATGTCCTGAAGGGACCACATGAATTTCCCCCTGTCCTTGTCTCTCAAGAAATAAGCATATTTTCGCACTGAGAGAGAATTCACACACACACACACACACACACACACACACACACACACACACACATGTTATTATGTAAGTCCCGCCTAATGCCTTCATCTGTGCTAAATCAGAGGCCTAGCCCAATACTAGAGGGACAGGAACTCGGCCTATAGAGAGGCAGGTGCCAAAGAGGGGTCTCCTAGGAGAGTATCCAGGGCTGTTTGTGTGTGATTTTACCATACACACACAGTGATGAGTTTTACAGCTGAAAGCCCTATAACCAGTCCCGTGCTTTTCGTACGGGCATCTGAGCATGGTTTGGAGTGAAATCCCATTGCTGAATCTCTTGCCTTCTCGTGGCTATGGGCAGACCTGGACGGACACCTAACAGGGGCGTGCAGGGGACAGCTCGGCAGATGGTTTAATTTGCTTTCAACATCTCAAATTTAATCATTCACCAAACTGTGGTCCTGGGGTTGATTGATGTAGTTTATGGTGGACTGTATTTCTTTGGGTCATCTAACTCAAACGCCCAGCTAGTTCTTAAATCTCAAAGAACCATTCAAAAGTAAGATTGAATATTCCAGTCCCCTGGGATGTCTACACCCAAAGCAAGCCTTTGATCTACAGATAACTCTATTAAAATTATGTTTCCTATATATGGATCTTAAATCTAGATTCCTATAATTTATAGTCCTTGATATTATAACTACTTCCCGGGTCAAAGAGAAGACATCTAATCTCTCTGTCTCTTGGCAGCGTTTCAAGACTTTGAAGAGCCCAAGCATATCTCTACAAGTCTTGCTTAGTTTTTACAAAGTGTTGATGATGAAGATTTTAATAATGATAGCAACACTAGTAGTAGTCAACGTTATTGGGTGTACAGTCAGATGTGTGCTCTTGGCTCCTGCTTCTGTGCCATGCCTATCTGCTTGTTGCCGTGCTCCCCGCCATGATGGTCATGGACTGATTCTCTTACTGAAACTGTAAGCAAACCCCCAATTAAAGGTTATAAGTTGCCTTGGTTATGGTGTCTCTTCACAGCAACAGAACAATAACTAAGATATATAGCATCAGGCTATTGGAAGACTAGATGGCATTAACAGAACTGTACAAAATAGAAAAATGTAATTCATGGGCAGACAACATGAATGTATCAACTGAATTCCATTCTGAGAGATGTGGAGCTTACCTGGTTCATGTGTAGAGGCAAATCTTCCAGCAATGGTGGTACTAGAGAAGGCCCAGAAAAATATGGTGCCAAATGTTGGCTCACACTTGAAGGTTCTGCTGTAGACTATGATATGCTAGGTGTTTTTCTAATCAATATATATTTATATAAGTTAATAAGCTCTGGGGTTTTAAGAGGTCTGATGGGAAGAAAGAGGATGGGTAGAAAACAGATACACAGGTTTCAGAAATATGTTATAATGTTGCCTTTACAGACATATTAGCTAGTCCTAGAAACTACTCTGAGCTGCTAGAACCTAAATAAAATATCTTGAAACAAAATATAGTGCTCAAATAAGTAAGATACAATTTAACCTTAAAAATTGTATATTGCAGGCCGGGCAGTGGTGACCCATGCCTTTAATCCCAGCACTTGGGAGGCAGAGGCAGGTGGATTTCTGTGAGTTCAAGGCCAGCCTGGTCTAAAGACCTAGTTCCAGGACAGGCTTCAAAACTACGGAGAAACTGTGTCTCAAAAAAACAAAAACAAAAAAAAATGCATATTGCCATCTTGCTAACTGGGTCCTGAAATCACAGCTGAATGCCGCGCAAGCTAGGGCCTCTGCTGACGTAAGTTTCACATTTCATACAGAATGTGAACTTTGTAGAAGTGGAGATGACACTGTCCCTGCACCCTGGGGATGTGATCAATAAGAAGTAATGAGCCAGGTATTGGTGGCGCACACCTTTAATTCCAGCACTCAGGAGGCAGAGGCAGGTGGATCTCTGAGTTTGAGGTCAGAGCAAGTTCCAGGACAGCCAGGGTTACACAGCAAAACCCTGCCTCAAAAAAAAAAAAAAAAAAAAAAAAAAAAAAAAAAAAAAAAAAGAGAGGAGGAGAAAAAGAAGGAAGAGGAAGAGAAAAAGGAGGAAGAGGAGAAATAAAGCAATAAAGGTGACTAATAAAAAGTTGAACATGTTATCCTATTTAAGTCTTTTGGTTTCAATACAGTAATTCATGCCTCTCTTTTATCTATTTATTCAAGCATCAGTAAAGGACTTACAAGCCTAGTAAGTATTGTTACATTCCTTTGCTCTAAAGAACCTACCACCAATGGGTGTTGGTAATCAACTCACACGTAAGTGCTTTCTGGTATGATGTACTAAGAAAGGATGTGTCTTCGTTACTATCACTGTGAAGAGATGCCATAACCAAAGCAACTTATAAAAGAAAGTATTTAATTAGGGGCTTGCTTACAGTTTCAGAGGGTGAGTCCATGACCATCATGGCAGGGAGCTTGGCAGCAGACAGGCATGGGTGATGGAGCACATCAGACCACATCGGACCCACGAGTTGGAGACAGAGAGAGACAGACAGACAGACACAAAAAAGAGACAGACAGACAGGCAGAAAAAGAGACAGACAAAAGGGCTGGAGAAATGGCTCAGTGGTTAAGAGCACTGACTCTTCTTCCTGAGGACCCGGGTTCAATTCCCAGCACCCACATGGCAGCTCACAACTGTCTGAAAATCCAGTTCCAGGGGATCTGACACCTTTACACCAATACACATAAAATAAAGAGATAAATAAATCATAAAATAACAAAAGAGAAACCTCAAAATCCACCTTCAGTGACACACCTATAATAAAGCCACACCTCCTAATCTTCCCCAAACAGTTCCACCAATTTGGGAAGCAAACATTCCAATATTTGAGCCTTCGAGAGCCGTTCTCATTCAGTCCCCCACAGGATGGTGTCACCTTTGTGATTTGGGCTAGCTACTTTGTGGCAACTTTGACACAAGCTAGAGCTGTTGAAGAGCAAGGAGTCTTAACTGAGAAAATGCCCCCATGAGATCTGACTATGGGCAAGACTGTTGGGTGTTTCCTTAATTAGTGATTGTTGAGGGATTAGTGGTTGATGAAAAGTCTACAATGTTCATTGGACCTTTCCTTTTCAAAGACTTAAAATATTTCTTTAAAAAATACTTCAAAATAAAAGTTGAAAAAAAATCGTAATAAGAAAGAAAAACATTCCTTTGCCTTTAGGCTGTCAGTGTTTAGGCTGTCAGGGCATTGTGTTGGGGGCAAGCAGTGCTGGCACAGCTTAAGAGAGTTCGAGCAAGTTTCCAGGAAGAGTGGCAGCCACTAGAGGACTCTTCAGGGCCGTGGAGGAATCAGCTGCCAGGGTGAGACTTGTCTGGGGAGCTGCCATGCTCGGTGCAGACGCGAGGATTGGAAACTGGAGAAAGGCAGGCAGCGTTCCGCAGGGAAGCCTGGCTTTTACCATGAACACCAGTGGGCTGTGGAACTTTAGGGGATCTGTGGCCTGAACAAATGGTTGCTTGGGGGCTGCGGGATGGAAAAGCTTGAAGATACATGGCTATAAAGTGGGTGGAGCAAAGGAGCAAGCCAGATGCGAAGCAAGACTAAGAAGGGGAGAGACAGGGCAGCTGTTAGTGGGGACCAGAGGGGTACGGGCGTGGCTTTGCTTTTATCTGAAGAGAGAGCGCGTATGCCCAGGAGGAGTATATATCAGAGCGTGTGAACCCCAGAGGAGTACACAGTCTGATGTGTACTTAGGAGGAAAGGCTCTTAGAGGACTGGAGTGATCACCACAGAGCATCGGTGGTGGATGAAGCAAGTCCTTCGGCACTCAGGGCCCAGAGATGAATGGAAAGAGCCCCATCTTCATGGAGATTATGAGGCAGAATCTACTGAAGAGAAGACGTAGGGAACCTCAGACATTTTGGGCCTTGGTGAGAGCCAAGGGAGAGGTGGGCATAGGCCAGGCAGGGTAAAATCCAGGGAAGTCTGCTTGGGCAGCACAGGAACAAGCCGATGAGCCAGCCAAAAGGAGATCACAACGCCAGGGATTCCCAAGCCGAGAGGACCACCAGTGGCTGGGATGTGGAGATGGAGGACCTAAGTTGTATGGGCTCTTTGGACTGAAATCCTCCTGTAATTAATGAAACAGTACTCCCCAGGATGCACCTGCGTGGGAGGGTGTCTGGTTTCAGCATCAGCCCTTCCAAGAGCAGCTGCTGGGACTGTGTAGCCAGAACTGCTGGGGAACAGGTGTCCCTGTCACTCCTTGTTCCTGGGTGCATGGGCAGCTCCTGAGAGCTTGGGTTCTGAAAAAAGAGAACATCCCTCAGCTATACTGGAAGTCTGAGGCTAGACTGGGATGCAGGAGACCTTGTATCAGAAAATGTCAAATTTTAAAATAATTTTAAAGGTAGAATGTGGGGGAGCAGGGGTACCATCAGAGATCTGATGTGCCCTTTACCTTACGGTTCAATCTTGCAGAATTATAGAACAATTTCAAAGCCCCGAATTTGATGCTGGCACAATGCATGTGTGTAGCCAGCACACAGAACTATCACTTACAGCAAATGTGCCCCTCACGCTACAGCTGTGCTATGTACTCCCTCCCTCCCATCCCATCCCTAACCCTCCACCACTATTCTGTCTTCTCTTTCCAATTTTGTCATTTTTAAGATTGTTGTGCAAATATTCCTTTAAATTGCTGAGGAATATGTTATGGTGTGAGTGTCAACTGTTTGGCCACTGGACTTTTGAGGGTCATCTTGGTTGTTCACAGTTTGTACGGTTACTAATATAGCTAGTGCCAGACTTGGTGGTCCACTCCTTTAGTCCCCGCACTCGAGAGGCGTGGGCAGGGGCATCTCTAAGATCTAGGACAGCTTGATCTACATAGCAAGTTCCAGGCCACCTACTGCTGTCTACATATGTGTGTATGTGTGTGTGTATCTGTTATGTCATATGCATTTTTGAACAGATGATTATGTGCGCATGAGCTTCCATCCCTCTGAGGTGAATATCCAGGAGTATAGTTGCTGGATCATAGAGTGAGTATATGTTTAATTTTCAAAAAAACTACCAAACTATTTCTAGAGTGACTGTAACATGTTATGTTTCAGCCATTAATGTGAGAGACCAGGTTTCTCCCATATTTGCCAGCCTTTGATTTAATTAAAATAAAAGTTTTTATTTTAATTTTTCTAGCAGGAATGTAATAACGTCCCAGTATGGTTTTAATTTGCATTTACCCAGTGGCCAATGACGTTGAATTGATGAAGACAAATATGTTTTCATGTGTTTATTTTTTTTTCATAATAAATTCTTCACACCTTTGGTCCATTTTCTAATGGGATTGTTGTCTTTGTAAGATTTGTTTTTACTTTATTTTATGTGTATGGGAGTTTTGTTTGCATCTGTGTCTGTGCACCATGTGTATGTCTAGTGTCTAAGGAGGCCATAAGAGGGTGTCAGATCCCCTGGAACTGGAGTAACAGATGGTTGTGAGCTGTCATGTGGAGCTGGGAATCGAACCCAGGTCCTGTAGAAAAGCAGACGAGCATAGTCCTGGCTGTCCTGGAACTCACTATGTAGACAAGGGTGGTCTTGAACTTGCAGAGACCCACCTGCCTCTGCCTCCCAAATGCTGGGATAGAAGGAGTATGCCACTGCACCTGACTTCATAGCAGCCAGTGCTCTTAGCTGGCGAGCCATCATTCTAGCCTGTGATTGTTTTCTTAATGTAGTTTGTAGGTGCTTTTTTTTTTTTTTTTTTTTGGTTTTTCGAGACAGGGTTTCTCTGTGGCTTTGGAGCCTGTCCTGGAACTAGCTCTGTAGACCAGGCTGGTCTCGAACTCACAGAGATCCGCCTGCCTCTGCCTCCCGAGTGCTGGGATTAAAGGCGTGCGCCACCATCGCCCGGTTGTAGGTGCTTTGTCTTGTCTTCTTTGAGATAGGCTCTTACTGTGTAGCCAGACTGGCCTTGAACTTGCTATATAGCCCAACTGGACCTCAGGAGCAGCTGCTGCCTTTGTCTCCTGAGTGCTGGGGTTACAAGTGTGTATCAGCTACAAGTGCTTTCTCCAGAATCATTCGAAGCACTAACTGTCAGGTGTTAATTCCAAGCCCATCATTGCTTCAACATGGATGTGGGCCCAATCTTTCATTGGTCAACACAGTCATGCCCCAGCCCCAAATCACAGTGGAGACAGTTTTTCTGACTTCCCCCTTCTCAGCCGTTTCCTGAGTCTTGCACAGTGCTTACACCCCCAGAGCAGCCTGGGACTGTGTCTAAGCCTCTTCCTGACCTCATGATGCTTTGTGAGTTGCATGCATGCTTCAGGAATTAGATGCTTTCCCTGGACCCACATGTACTATGAAGTAAAATATAAAAACTAGGTAGTTCCTGTGCCCTCATCCCAACCCCCGCCTCTACTGCAGCAACCCGTGTGATGTGTCTCTTATCCTGAGTAAACAGAAAAGAGGATGTGAGGGTTTGAATGAAAATGCCTCCCATAGGCTCATATATTTGAATGCTTGGTCCCTAGTTGGTGGAACTGTTTGGGAAGGCTTAGGAGGTGTGGCCTCCTTGGAGGAAGTGTGTCATGGGGGTAGCTTTTGCTGTTTCAAAAGCCCACGTCATTCCCAGTTAGCTCCCTCTGCCTCTTTCTTGTGGATAAGGATGTGAACTCTCAGCTACTGCTCTGGTACCATGCCTGCCAAGATCATGCCGTGTTCCCCACCAGTATGGTCATGGACTCACCCTCTGGGTCTGCAAGCTTCCATAAGTTCTTTCTTCTATAAGTTGTCTTGGTCATGGTGCCTTATCACAGCAATAAAAGAAGTAACTAAGACAGAAGTGAACCCTGGAAACATGGCCCTCTGAAAATCATGGTTGCCTTTAAACATCACCAGGCAAGGAACTATCCAAGCGTGGGAGAGACGGCCTCAGTGGGGACTATCAGGTGTACTGCCCACCAGGAGAGTAGCCCTCGCTGGGGCATCAGCAGCTCTGGGCATTTATTTTTAACTGCCACATCATAACGTAAATGCTTGTCCTTTGATAAGGGCACTGGCTTATTCTGAACTCTGGTCAGAGAGATTACCGGAAGAGCCCAGGAGTGGCATGAAGCGAAAGCCTGGGCCAGAGCTGCCAGCTGAGATACCCTTGACAGAGCAAGCGGTTGTTCTGAGCCGCGTGCACTGTTTGCGTCACCTGGGCATGAGCTACCGGCCGCGGAATTTAAGGAATGGATTGTTCTCTTGGAGTCACCCCATATCCCCGAATAATAGGAACACACATTCTTGGTTTTCTGTGAGAGCTAATGAGGACGGCTCTGCCCAGCTGAACAAAAGCAAGGCGCAGAGCAGCTGCCTGCCCACCCGCTGACCTGCCTTTCTTTCCCTGCTTCCTCCTTCTCCTGTTCTCCTTTAACCCTAGTGAAGAAAGAAGGGGACAGAGAACAGAGAAAAGATAGGCCTACGCTCCAGGGGTCATTAGAAGTGGGACACCACAGTTGGAGGATAAATATGAAGTGTGCAGATGCAGCAGGCTAGGAGTCTCACGCCCCACCCCTGTCCCTTCCTCCCTCCCTTTCTTATCTTCTTTTCCTTTAGACTGGGTCTGTGTATCCACAGCTGTCCTCAAGCTTTCCGTGCAGCTAAGGAAGACACCTTCAGTTCCGATCCTCCCGCTTCCATCTCCAGAGTGCTGGGATTGTCTGTCCTGTGCTACCATAGCTGGTTTATGTAGTGTTGGGCATGCAATCCTAGGCTTGATGCAGGCTGGGCAGTCAGTCTACCGGCTGGGTTCCATACCCAGCCCAGAACTTTCTTTTATTTCAGTATTGACTTTTCCACCATGAGTAGCTTTCTAGAACAAAACACTGAAGGATGAGGTCACTGTTATGAGGTGAGATCATCTATTTTCATGTAGGAGCTGAGAAACCTGCCTTCTCTAAATATAACATTTGAAGCGGATTTTCCCCCCTGCATAGAATTAAAAATGAACAACTCCCGATGGCTGAGATAACACAAGACCTTGACTAATTCAGCTCTGAACCACTCAGAGTAAAGGAGCCAGGGTTGCTTTGATTTAGGAAATTTCCAGCCACGCTTTGCCCTGTGTGGTATCGATGTCAACCTAAGGCCGGCTCTGAGTTTCAGTGTCACCTCCCAACAGCAGTCAATTCTTCCCATGACTCCTGAGAGGGTCACAGGGCTGCTGGTGGCCTAGAAGTGGCCCCATGGAGAGGGAAGCGGCAAGGGCTCGTTGGCTGAGGCTTGTCTTTCTGAGCCAGGTTCTGCAGGAGGTGGCGGGATTGCTCTGTTGATTTGGGCATCGTGAGCATTCCTGGTGAAGGGACTGCAGACAGACGCAGGGGGCGACAGCTGAAGAGTCATCACTGTGTCCTCTGACAGGTCAGTCCCACCTCCTGAGCTGAAGACAGAGCCTGTTAGCGGGAGAACTTAATAACTCATTCCGAAAGGTGAGACAAAGCATGTGTGTAGCTGATTTACCACAGAATATGTAAACATGGACATGAATAAACTTGTACAGTTCCAAATGTCAGGGGAGCTAAGACGTCATTCAGTTTCTCTGTGACTGGATTGGATTTATTCAGAAGCCCTGACTCCTATTTACTGATAGAAAACTTCTCTTCTGATTGAAAATAGATCTGATTGCTTCTTGCTTAAAACTCGTGTTTTGTGAGTAAATTCTTAGTCAACTCAAATTTTCCCCCTGTGAGGAAGTCTCTCTCTCTCTCTCCCTTGTTTTTGTTTATTTTCTCTCACTCTCCTTCATTATTACTCTTGCATTCAGTCCACTCGATCAGTTTTTGGTGTTGTTCTTTTTTAAATTTTTAAGATAGGGTTTCTCTGCGTAACCCTGGTTATCCTGGCACTTGCTCTGTAGGCCGTGTGGGAATTCATCTGCTTCTGCCTCCTGAGTGCTGAGATCAAAGGTGTGCACCACCACTTCCCAGCTTCTATCAAAGATTTAACAACCACACACACACACACACACACACACACACACCACACACACACACACACACACACACACACACACCTTCTATTTAGTATGGAAAGAGGTCTTATATAATTTTATGTTCTTTAGAGTTTCTTAGTTGTGGCAAAACCAAATTTTACCTTTTAGTATTTCACTCTAGGTTGAACAACACTGACTGAAGTTGTATGACTTGGAATTAATTGTTCTACTTTGACAATACAACAGAAGTGTCCTAGAAATTGAACAATATGTTTACTTAGGACTTTGTCTCTCAGTAAATTTTGGGTCAGCATAGTTCATTTGGGCCAATCGATCCCTTGATTATGTTATGGTCAGAATCTGGTATTCTTACAGGCTCAGGATCAGAGCACTTGGTCCCCAGCTTGTGGTGATATTTTGAAGATTGTAGAGTCCTTAGGAAGTAGGGCCCACCTGATGGAAGTAGTTCACTGGGGACAGAGCAATGAGGTTACAGCCATTGCCCCTGTTCATGGCCTGTTTTCTTTGCTTCCTAGTTCATTCTAGGTGAACAGCAGGGATCTTATACTATGTAAATCTTTTCCAATAAAAAAAAATGAGATTCCCTGAACCAAAAAATAGATCTTTCCTCCAAGAAGCTGTTTCTATCAACTGTTTGGTTACAGTAAGGTAAAAGTAATTAATGCAGAAAATTGATGCCAGAAGTGACTCCTGTGAAAACCTACCTGGTTCCCTGGGGAAATATGACATCTGGAGCTGTGAACAAGCCCTGGGACACGGTAAGCAGAACTTAATGGGGAATCCTGGAGGGAATCTGAAAAATAAGAATGCCAAGAGAATCTGGGCAGTGGAAATGGTTTCTGATGTTCCAGATAGGAATAAAGACTTTATTGAAAGCTCGACAAGAAGAGTTGTATCACATTCTAGCAAAGAATACAGCAATGTTCTTCCCATGTCCTGATATTTTCATTGAAGCCAAATGCAAAAGTTTTGGGATAATTAATTTGACTGAAGAAATTTCATGAGTGTTGGTGGAGGCCGCTGGTTCATTCCCAGCTGCCCAGACTCAAAATAATCACACAGAAACTATATTATTGGCAATACTGTTTGGCCAACCCTTAAGCATATTTCTGTCTCACTCTTATATTGTTAAGTTAACCCATTTCTGTTAATCTGTGTAGCACTACATGGCTGTGGCTTACCGGCAAGGTTCTGGTGCATCTGTCTCTGGCCGAGTCTACATGGCTTCTCACTGACTCCGCCTTCTTCCTCCCAGCATTCAGTTCAGTCTTACCCACCTAGCTCTCTCTATTGTACCTTATCAAAGACCAAAGCAGCTTCTTTATTCATTAGCCAATAAAAGCAACACATATACAGAAGGACTTCCACATCACCTGAGAGCATAACACATGGGCTGTGGCATGATTATTACTTGCGGTTTTTAGGCAGATTTATAGAGAAAAGTAAAGGCAGAGAGCAGATAGATGTGAAAAACAAACACTTGAACAAGGAAAGTAGTGCAGGACTAGCAAGATGACCCGGAGTGAAAGTGCTCCCATGTAACCCTGATGACCCCAGTTTGATCCTCCATAACCCACATTTATAAAAAGCTATGATGTGGTCTGAAGGAGAGTGGCTGCCACAGGCTCATATATTTACATGTGTAGTCCCCAGGTGGTGAATTCTTTAGGAAGGATTAGAAGGGTTAGAAGGATTAAAAGGTGTGTCCTTGTTGGAGGAGGTGCTAATCAGATGTGGAACCAGCCCAAAAGAGAGAAATACATTGCAGTCAGCAAAGCTGAAAGAAAAGAACCATCTAAGTTATTTGTAACTGGACAGAAAGATACAGGATTTCAAGTTTACTATATTGTTTTTTTTTATTTTTTTATTTTTATTTTTATTGGTTTTTCGAGACAGGGTTTCTCTGTGATTTTGGAGCCTGTCCTGGAACTAGCTCTTGTAGACCAGGCTGGTCTCGAACTCACAGAGATCCGCCTGCCTCTGCCTCCTGAGTGCTAGGATTAAAGGTATGCGCCACCACCGCCCGGCCTTTATTGGTTTTTTTAATCTTGATTTGGTCCAGTATTTCCACATTATGCCCCCTTCATCCTTTTGGAATGGTAATGTATAGTCAATGCCATTGTGTGTTGGGAGTGTGTGATCTGCTTTTTTTATTTTGATTTTTCAGGAGATTAGAGTTAAGAGATTGCCTTTCATCTCAGAAAAGACTTTGGACTTTTAAGGAGTCTTGAGACTGTGAAAGGCTATGGGAACTTTGAAGTTGAACTGAATGTATTTTCACTATGATATGGCTACAAACCTAGAGGGGTCACGGTGTGGAGAATGGGGGTCAGATTGGAATGAAAATGGCCCCCAGGGGCTCATATAGTTACATGAGTGGTCCCTAGTTGGTGAACTATTTAGGAGGTATGGCCTTGTTGGAAGAAATGTGTCACTAGGGGTGGACTTTCAAAAGCCCAAGCCAGGCCTAGTGGCGCTCTCTCTCTCTCTCTCTCTCTCTCTCTCTCTCTCTCTCTCTCCCTCTCTCTCCCCCTGCTGCCTGTGAATCCACATATAGAATTCTCAGCTCCTTATCTAGCACCATGTCTGCCTGTATGCCACCATGCTCCCTATCATAAAGGTAAAAGACTACACCTCTGAAACTGGAAGACAGCCCCAAATAAATGCTTTCTTGTTTAAGAGTTGCCATGGTCATGGTATCTCTTCATAACAACAGAACACTGATGAAGACAGGTGTGCACCACCATCCTCTTTGCAATAGTTATTGGAAAGATTAGCATCATTTAAAAGTAGCTTTTCAAACCTTGTACTGATGTCATAGAAAAAGTGACTTGAGGATGAGCTCTTTCCTGCTAAAGGCTCCAGTAAGAAATAAAAAAGCCAAAGTGGCGCCCTGCTGGAAAGGGGCTGCTCAAGACAGCTCGGTTCAGCGGCTGGAGAGACTGCTCAGCAGAGGAAACCAGGTTCGATTCCCAGCACCCACAACCGTCTGTAATGCCAGGCACAGGAGATCTGATATCCTCGTCTGGTTTCTATGGACACCAGGCACACATGTGGTGCTCAGACCTATGTGCAGGCAAAGCACTGGTGTAGATCACCTTTGGAGCAGTTTGTAGTCTGTAGATGATTTCTGGATGGTGTCTACCAGCTGAGTGGCACTCTGCCGAGACAGATGTAAGCTAGGGACAGAAGTTAAAGAACTTAAAGGAAACATACCTGGAGTTTCCCCTCAGGAGGCTTAGGCTGTTGATTGACCGGAGTCCATTTGACCTGTGAGAGGTGGATCCAAATCTTAGGATTTCATTGACTAGATGAAGCTTACTTTATCATTGTTTATAATTTATATCAAAATCCACACTGTGGAAAAGTAGCTAACAGGTATATTTATAAGTGGTTGATTACTAAGAGCAGTCTTTGCAAAGCAAGTTTGGAAGTTACGTCTGAAACCTGTTGATCCTTTAATATGAAGCCTGTTAGCAAGGCAAATCTTCCACAGCTTGACTTTCAATCCTTCGGGGTCTTCATTCTTCATAGGCTTGTACCTCAGGTCAGTGATTACCTTAAGGGGATGCCACACAAGCAGGTGGTGTAGGAAAATGTGTGTGGCTGCCTTTCGCTTAGATCATTGTTTTTCTAGGCATAAGTGGCAAACACAAGGTAGAGAGTGTAAACCCAGGGAAAGGGTCTGTCTCTAGGTAATAGCACAGGTCGCAAGAGGGTTTCAGCTCGCACCTCTGTGCTTCCATTACACAGATTATGCAGCAGTGAGGACCAGGTTAACAAGTGCCCCAGCCCAGAAGCTTCTCCCTGTGTCACATGAACAGGGGCTAGCATGCTCTGGGGACCTGGCACTGCGCAGCTGGTATTTGGGAGAGGTGGATTTCGCATATATGAAAGGAAAATTTACTGAGGAGTGCACTCGTTTTCCCATATTAACTTGGGGCACTGTGACAACCTATGTTTCCTGAGTAGTGACCAATAGCAGTACTGTTTGCTTGGCTTTGCAGTTTCTACTTTCAGTATTCTGAATGTAGCATTTGTTGGGGTTTTTATGTAATAAATGTACAGAATTTTTTATTAAAACATTAGCCAAACAGTGACCTTGAAATAATTATTTTGGGGGACACTTGAAAATTCGATCCTGTGACATAGCTCAGTGGTCAGGCATGGATTTAATGAATTTAACATTCGCAAGACCCTGCTCAATATCTTGCATCATAAAAGTAAGTAAACATGAACTAATGTAACCAGGAGAATGCTTGTTATCCTAGCCACTTGGGAGGGTGGGATTGTTTAGGAGTTCAAGAGTAGTCTAGGCAACACAGAAAGAAACTTTGCCTTGAATAAAACAAAACCAGACATAGATCAGAAGTTCAAGGTCACTAAGAAGCGAGTTTGAGGCCAATGTGAGGTACATAAAACCATGTCTCCCCACCACCACCACCAAAGAAGAGCTTGCCCTGTGGAGGTATTTGTGAAGATTTTATAATTTAATGAAATCCTGTTACATAAAAAGTGTTCTCTTTGAGGAAACAGTTTGCAACTGAACCTCACGCAAAACTCTTTCTAAACTGACGCTGTATGCAGACCTTTCCCTTGAGTGCGTGGTGAAGTGGTTTATAGACGAGCTGGATCGAGTGTGGTGAACTGGTTTGTAGACGTGCTGGATCCGAGTGTGGTGCAGTGGTTTATAGACGTGCTGGGAAACTGGATCCTTTGCTCTCCATGAACTGCCATAGCATGCTGGAGATGAGACGTCCCAGCTTTCTCATCTGTCAGTCATAATTAGATTTTCCTCGTGGAGATTAAATGCAGATTCCCACAAGGCGTTCAGCATGGCACTTAGTAAACGGCTCCCAACTGGCAGGCTGTGTCTGCAGGCCCTCACAGTCCCCCACCTGCCATCTAACCTGGTCCACATGTGGGGGACATGTCTGAATGTGAGTCACCTCCCACTCCAGGGCACGAAGGGAAGGCCGAGAGCCATGAGCAAGACCATCAAACAATCTGCTCTTTCCAAGAAGGCCAGGCCATCCTAGATGGAATGTGATGGCCTTTGGGGCAAACTCCAGCACTGTCTGCCAATTTAATCTTGAAGGCTTCCTGCCTTTTGCAGTAAGTAGCTGGGAAAATATGCACCCTTCAATTTCTCTTCCCTTGAGAATAATATAAATCCCTCAAACTTGTGACCCTGCTATATTCCGTGTCTGATAAAAATGAAGAGGTTGAGATTGTTATGATTTTTATACATGTAACCTGTCTTGAGAAACAACCCCATGGCAGTTTATTCCCTATTCTACGCTAACTGGGGACAGAAACATTAGGGTTAGATAGGTGCTAAGACTATTAACAAAAGGCAGAAGTCTATCTTGCATTGAAATGGTTAGAGACTATAGAGATGACTCAACAGTAAGGAGTTCAGCTGCTCTTACAGAGGACCCAGGTTCAATTCCCAGCACCCACATGGGGGCTCACAACCATCTGTTAAGTCTGATTTCAGGGATCTGGCGCCCTCTTCTGGCCTCTATTGGTACTAGACATGAACATGTTGCTTAGACATATATACAGGCAAAACACCCATACACATAAATTTTTTTAATGTCAAAAGAAATGTTTAATTGTAATGGACTTGTAATTTAATTGTAATGTTTAATTTAATGCACTTAAAAATGGAAGATGGTCTAGGGGCATCCCAGAGACACTCAATGGTGGTTGTCTCAGACAATAAAAGCCAGTACTTTCTTGTTTCCAGACATTCCCTTTGGTTTCGAGCAGCTCATCAGCTCCACGGCAAAAGACAGAGTCAAAGAATCTCTTGGCCAGTTACACATCATCTTACAGGATGCTGTTGTCCTAAATCAGGGATGAATTTAAGAAGATAGAGATTATTTAAAACATACCCACCCTGCTAAATTTTTTGTATTAAAAAAGTACAATCTTGTAAAATAAGTACATCAAAGTCTACCTTTTAATTGCTTGGATATGAAAAACAGCACGCAGGACCCAGTGTAGAGGCACACGCTTTTAATCTCACACTTGAGAGGCAAAGGCAGGTGGATCTCTGTGGGTCTGAGGTCAGCCTGGACTACAGAGTGAGTTCTAGGCCAGCCAAGGCTGTGCAATGAGACTCCATCTCAAAAGAAAAGAAAAATCACAAACAAATATTATTTACTCTTCTTTTAGTTTGGACGCATTATGGGCTGCAGGTGCGTGAGGGTCTGCACGAAGGGCAGAAGTCAGTCTTAAATGTTCTGTAGTTACTATTCACCTTGGATTCTCTTGAGATGGGGTAGCTCACTGGCCTGAATCCTAAGTGGATTCACAAATTTAGTTAAGCGCAATGTCAGGCAAAAGCCAGTTGCTCAATAAGTGTTGGTTATTGTCCTTAGCAACGGAGTGATGTAGCGTCCTTTAGACTTATTCAAAGGAATAGAAAGTTAGCAGAAGAAGAAGAGTGATGTCCTGAGGGAGACAATGGTGGCACACCAAACGACAAATACATGTCATTGTCACCCAGCCCCGGAAGTGGTCAGCATGCTTGGCTCGCAGTTTTTCAGCATGATCACAAGAAAAATGCACTATGTGACGGTGTCCGGCACTGTGGTGGCACCCAGCACCATGGCGATGCCCAGCACCGTGGGGGCACCCTGCACCATGGCGGAGTCCAGCACCGTGGGGGCACCCTGCACCATGGCGATGCCCAGCACCGTGGGGGCACCCTGCACCATGGCGGAGTCCAGCACTCTTCCCATTGCCGTCCAGAAGCTCACCCCACAGGCTGTGCTTCTCCATCTTCAAGGCAATAGGAGACAGATGTTTGGAAAGTGAGAAGGCCAAGCTATGGTATTCCTCCTATCTGGTCTCAGTGTGGGTCCTGGGGCTTACTCCCAGCCAGCTGTGGAGTTATTGCTGTGGTTTGTGAGCTCCCCCACCTGCTATGCAGCCGGTTCTGTCTGCCTATTCTGCCAGAGAGGATAATTTGATTTCCTGCAGTTACTCTGTCTGGTAAAGGACAACACTCAACCTTCCCACCCTTGCAAGAAAAGAATCCTGGGGTATTTAGTGAGCGTTCCAGATGAACCACAAGACTGTGGTAGGCCCTGTGTATCCAACAAATGACTCCAGCGTCCCTGCCCTGGAGGAATTCGGTCTAGTTGAGAAGACAGACACACCAGTGAAGAATTTGAAAGAGTCACCCACAGCTCCTCCTGTTCTCAGTCTTTGAGCCTGAGTGAGTGGGAGCCTGGAAGGGAAGGTTTTTTTAAAGAGGTTGCAGTGTAATGAAGTTGAGAATACAGACACTGGGGGCTGGGGAGGTGGTTAAGCGGGTAAGTAGTCTGGCCATTACACCCCAAACTTCAGCAGACAACACAAGGCGCTCCTTTATTGAGCTGATTTAATATGCATAAAAAATCAACTACCAACAGAAGCTGGTCTTTCACCCCTCGTTAATGGACACTTAGCAGCAGCTAACCCATCCTCATAAAGTAGCAGGGAGGGTGTCTAGAGCTGGCGAGAGGCTGTAGTGATACGAATACCTGGGTTGACATGGCTTCCCCTCTCTCACACAGCACCAAGTTTCAACTGATTAAGGTATTTGGACCACAAATTCCACACAGGAAAAAGCAAATCAGAGTTCCAGGGCTCAGGGGAGAAGAATAGGTCAGAAAAGAAGGAAAAAATGGCAAGCTGATAAAGATGATAGGTGTGGGGGGTGTCCCCACCCCAGCAGCTGAGAAAGACCCGGAGCTACAGCTCATATGAGGGGGGGTCTCAAAGTACAGGTTTCAAAATGTTTGGGCCACCCAGTGCGGAGTTTGGGAAAAGATACTCTTAAGTAAGGTCACTGCGCAATTACTTTCCTCTCATTCTCTTGCTGGCAGAGCCCTCCTGGTGCCTCCTTAATGGCGGAGAGAAGCAGCAAGCTCCTGATAAGCATCAGCTCGCAGGGCCACTTGATGGAATTTTTATCTTGCAAAAAGTAGGTCCTGGATGATGAGTTGAGAGATTGCCAGGAATCCCTGGAATCTAATTAAATCTCAGTTGAAAACATAAAGGTTCCATTTTAGAGTCATGGGTGGGGGTTGTATTGAATCCTTTACTCTGGCAAATGTCTGAGTTGTTTAACAGTTATGCATTCTTAGCTTGCTGTCAATTAAATGCGGGGTTGGGAACCTGTGATGCGGTGGCTCAAGAGTGGTTTTGAGGGTATCTTAATTATTTTACACAATATTTTTTATTGTGTTCCAGATCCTCCCCACATCCCTACCCACCCAACTTCATGTTCTCTCTCTCTCAGAAAAACTGAACAACAACAAAACCCCCAGAGAATAAAATAAAATAAAAAAAAATTAAAAATAGGAAAGCATAAAAAGACCACTAAACAGGGGATTCATTGACCAGCTCCTCCTGATCATCATAGAGTCTGCGCTGAGGTGTAGTTGGTACACAGGGACATGCCACTGGAGAAAACTGGTTTTCACTTTTTCTTCCTTATCATTGCAGATAGCCCATGGCTCGTGTTTGGTTTAGACCTGGACTGATCTTGTATGTGCTGCTGTAATCTCTCGTGAGCATCAGTCCTGTTGTGTCTGGAAGATGTCTGTTTCCATGGCGTCATCCTCCACCTCCGGCTCTAACAACCTTCCCACTTCCTCTTCTGCTCAGACTCCTGAGCCCTGAGGGGAGGAGTTTAAGGAAGACATTCCATTTGGGACTGAGTGCTTGAATCTCTCTCTCTCTCTCTCTCTCTCTCTCTCTCTCTCTCTCCCCCCCCCCCCCCCCGCACACTGTCCAGTTGTGGGTCTCTGTTAATTACCATCTGCTGTAAGAAGATGTAAACAGAGGCGCACTTTTGTTCCCAGCTGCTCAGACCCGAATAATCACACAGAAGTTATATTAATTACAACACTGTTTGGCTGATGGCTCAGGCGTATTTCTAGCTAGCTCTTACACCTTAATTCAACCCATTTCTATTTCTGTGTATCACCATGAAGCTGTGGCTTACCAGTAAGGTTCTGGCACCTTTCTCCTTCAGCAGCTACATGGCATTTCCCTGACTCTGCCTCCTTTCCTTCTCTATCTCTGCTAGGATTTCCCACCTTGCTATATTCTGCCCTGCCATAGGCCAAAACAGCTTCTTTATTAACCAATGGTAATAAAACATATTCATAGCATACAGAGAGGAATCCCATATCATCAAGAAGCTTCCCTTGATAAAAGCTGAGTGATATACTGATCTATGGATATAGCAATATGCCATTAGGAGTCATTTTATTACTATGTTCTTTTATCAGAATAATAATAATAATAATAATAATAAGTTTTTCTCTAGGTCTCTAACCTATTAGTCTCAGGTTCTTGACTACTTAGCAGTGCCAGGTATGGGTTCCATTTCATGGAGTGGGCCTTAAATCCAACCAAAAAATGGTTGGTTATACCCATAATGTTTGTGTCACTATTGCACCAGGATACCCTGCAGACAGGATGCTATATAGGTTACAGGATTTGTAGCTGGGTAATCTTGGTTATTATTTTTCTCCTCTGGTAGTGTGTAGACTACCTTCCAATACCACAAACAGTAGTCAGTAGGGGATGAAGCTTCTAGTTGGGCACCAGGTTGGTTTTTCCATATTCTATGACATGAATAAGTGTTGTCTTCAGCAATATGGCCTTACCACCAGGTTGTGGAGATTAATCAATAACCCTGGCAATAACCTTTGGTATTTGAGGGAGGGGTTCTATGGCAATTTGGCCAATGACTCAACAAAATGTAACCCATTCCTTGCACCGGAGGGGGTTCTGCTCGATGGCATACCTCATTATATGGTGACTCCATTTAAATTCCTGTGTGTGTTGTGTAAGCTTCTATAGTACTGGGTTTCCATATGGTTTTGTAGTGTTAGTTGTGAAGGTAGTTTTTTTTTTTAGATTTATTTTGTTCGTATGTGTGTGTGTCTGTCTTTCTGTCTGTCTGTGTCTGTGTATGTCCATGTAGGATAGACACATATATAAAAATGTTTTTAGATGCCTGACAAGGGTATCAGATTTACTAGAGCTGAAGTCATAGGTGATTGTTTGCTTCCCGGCACCCATATCAGGAGGCTATCTCCAGCCCTCTACAGGAACAGCAAATGCTTTGAATCACTGAGCAAGCTCTGTAGCCCTTGGGTAGATTTTTCATTAAACACTTAGCAATTACTAAAGATTAAAAAAAAAACATGACTTCAATTTCATTCTGTGCCCCAGTTATCTAAAAAATAAATGTAATTATCCTTACCTCATGAGTTGTAAGAACTAAGCCAAATAAGAGGTTCCTGACCTTAGGAGAACTTCCAAGTTTGAATGTCTTTCTCCTCCCTCCTCTCGGTTACTACAGTTCCCAGCTCACCTTACCACTGCCATTCTCTGGACGGTCTCAAGGAAGCAGTGAGGCTAGTGTAAAGAAACCCGGAGTAGGCAATGTAGGAAAAGAGGTTACAGAGACAGAGAGACTGTGGTCAGCCTAGGAGGGAAGGGAAGATAAGTGTTTAAACCCAAAAGTTCAAGACCAACCTGGACTATACAGTGAAGTAAATTCATGAGCTTATAAGTGGATTAAGAACTACTAGATGGTTCTTTACTTATTTTAGATTTAAAAATATTTTTTAAAAAATTGAATTGCATGTATATTTGTCTGACTTTGCATGGGTATGTGCTCCTGAGTGCAGGTGTTTACAGGAATCAGAAGGTGTCAGATCCCCTGGTGCTGGAGTTACTGGCCAGTGTGAGCTGCCTGATTGTGGTGCTGGGAACCAAACTCTAGAAGAGCAGCGTGTACTCTCAAGCAATGTATTTCTCTGACTCCTAGGTGTTTTTTTCAAGACAGTGTGGGCATCTATTGGGTAAAAAAAGCTGCTGAGGTGGTATCTGTAAGAATCAGAGCTTGCCCTCTGCTTACCAGCCAGAGTAGTTACAGGGTAGAAAGGGCTACAGGAAGTGAGACTGAAAAGCTGCCCCCTTTTTCTGACCCAAGATTGACAGTTGCTCGGAGTGAACAAGTGTAGTGAGCAATGAGTAAAGGAATGTCACGTGACCAGTGACATCATCTCTGATGGTCAGCACTATCAGGGGTCTGCACGGCTGGGGTACAGCAGCAAGCTAGGCTTTAGTGCTGCAATAATTTATTACTATGGCTTTGGAAAATTGTTTCTGTTTATCCAAAATGGAACAACTTCTCAAAATAACATGGTCATGGCTAGCATTCTGTTTTTGTTTTTTTTTTGTTTGTTTGTTTGTTTTTGGTTTTTCGAGACAGGGTTTCTCTGTGGTTTTGGAGCCTGTCCTGGAACTAGCTCTTGTAAACCAGGCTGGTCTCGAACTCACAGAGATCCGCTTGCCTCTGCCTCCTGAGTGCTGGGATTAAAGGTGTGCGCCACCACCGCCCGGCATGGCTAGCATTCTGGACTTTAATTTCTATAGACAGATGGAGAAGGGGGCATGATGGACCAGTTAGCTCATCCCTCCTGGGTGAGGTTGACGTCCTCATTAGGGGGTTCTTACTATGGGGAATTGTGGAGGAGGAGGAAACTGTAAAGAAGCTGGTTTCTTCCTCAATGGTCTCCAAGCCTACCAATGTCTGTCTAGCTATCTAACATTCTCCCCCAAGTGCTGAGTATGAACATCAAGTCAGTCTGACTGCTTCTAATGACACTGGGGGTGTAGAGATGTTTAGGGTCTCTACTTGTATTGACTTTCAGGTCTTGGAGGGTGATCAAGGGGACTCATATAGAATCCGTTATGTCCACTGTCAACAGTAGCTAAGATTAAGACAGCAGTCGAGTACACAAGGTCCTTAGATTAATAACATCCACACTAAACATTATAATAGACTTAACACATTTTCATGATGAAGATCCAGAAGTTACAGTTTCTTAGCTGTCGAGCAATGACACGGTGGTGGCGTCTATAGTGTTTTAAATGAGAAAATCTCCTCATAGGCTCAGATGTTTGAACACTTGTTCTCCATTCAGTGGTGCTTGTTGGGAAGATTTATGAGGTACAGCCTTGCTGAAGAAAGTGTATCCCTGCACTGTAAAAACCTTGTGCTTCCAGTTCTCTCTCTCTCTCTCTCTCTCTCTCTCTCTCTCTCTCTGTCTCTCTGTCTGTCTCTCTCTCTCTCTCTCTGTCTCTCTCTCTCTCTCTCTCTCTCTCTCTCTCTCTCTCTCTCTTCTTTGTGCTTGTGCCTTGAAGATGTGAGCTCTCAGCTTCCCTCTCTGGCCATTTTACCTGCTTCCCAGCAGCCGTGCTGTCCCCACCATTGTGAACACTCACCCTCTGGAACCCTAAGCCAAACAAACTCTCTTCTACGATTGCCCTTGACCATAGCATTTTCTCACAGCAACACAAAAGGAACTGAATAATGCAGCACTGGCTTGACTTGTAGATGTTGTAAAGAAAAGGAAATTTAAGCAGGATTATCAGGAATAAAATACACAAACAACAATATGCTATGGTTCGGAAAAGGATGAGTCCTTTGAGTACAGCTGGAGTGGCTGTAATTGCTCTATTTACCTAGTAATCTGTATGGAGGATCATAAAGACCGGCCCGTTATTTGCTTTATATTATCAATTATTAAAATTTTAGATATATTATCCCACTAGGTATTTAAGACCATGTAGGCAAAACTGATCACTTTTTTTTTCTGTTCTAGCCAGTTGAGGTTCTGGCATCAGGGGTCACCTGTGATCAGCGGGAACCTCTGGCTCCTTTGGCCTCCCTTACCAGTTTTCCATCAGTGTGAGGATAAATCAAAGGCCTTGCTTGACCAGTGTAGCATGAATAATAAAAACCCAGAGATAGAAATTGGAGTTCAACCTGAAAACAAGAAAAGCAAAGCAGTTCAGTCACTAGACAGAAGTCTTACCTCTATCAAGGCTGGGCGACTGCAGACTAAGCAGACCAAGCTGACCGTGCCTCCCTTTCCTTCCATTTTATAGTCCCTCTAGTGCTAGGATTAAAGGTGTATGACTCTCTAGTCCTGGGATTAAAGGTATGAGCCATCGCCACCTGGATTTGTTTCAGCATTGATATTGTGTAGCCCAGGGTGACCTTGAACTCATGGAGAGCCATCTGCCTCTACCTTCCAAATCCTGGGATTAAAGGTGTTTGCCACCACTGCCTCACCTTTAGCTTAGCTTTGCCCTTCTGATCTGTAGGAAAACTTTATTTATTAAAACATAAATAAAATATCACTATATTTCCCCTTTTGTCTAAAATAAAAAGAGAAGACTCTAATATAAGAAAAACTATATACAGTAAGTACAATAACTATATATAATATATACAGGCAATAAATACATCAACATTGACTAGTCCATTTGCATTTGACAAATTCAGAAAAAAATGCTCCATTTTTATCCTATCTTGGTGAGTCCAACATCTTGTACCTAATTTACTTCCTATCATAACTTGCTTTCTGCATCAGGTAAACAAGGAAAACTATAACTATCTAGTCTTCAACTCCCTCAGAGGCCCAAGAAGGAAATAATATTAACTGAGTAATCAGGAAGTGCAAGCAAGCAATTTCCAAAAAACTGAGCGTAATGATAGAAACAGCTGACTGCCTAGACAGTCACCCAGAGTTCCTCTGCAACATTGGGGCACCCATCTTCGGCCTACAGGCCTAGAATAGCAGACAGACCGTTCTGTGAAGCAGGGTATTCTGAAGGGCTGTCTCTCCTTGTCTTGACAGTGTTTGGCAGTCACTTTCTTCTGTGCCCTGCTTGTCCAATAAGGAAAGCATACTGTCAGCAGTTGAGGCAAGGGCATTTTCTTGCCCAGTAGCTTACTTTTGCCACAAAAGCAGTAAAATCCATGTGGAGTTTCTTCGATGCCTATTATCTTCTCCGAAGTAGATTGGTGCTGCTAGGAGCAGACATGTCTTATTATCATAAAAAGAGCCTATGTTATTAAAACATTTTAAATACCATAGTCTATAGATTTCTGAAGTGTTTGAAGATGACCTGTCTATCTAAAATATATCTTTGTTTGACCTTGAAAACATACTTAATGTGACTACAAGTTCGATTACAGTAGGTGATTAACTACAAAACCTGCATTTCCTTATTATCATAAACAGTAAGAATAATTTTCAAGGGCTAGAAATTTGCTTTACATTGTTAAATGACTTATATAGGTACAATACCTTGAACAAGACTAGAAATGTATGTATAGTATTTTCTAACAAAATTAGTCTCAATATACAAAATTTGTATACAATATACAAAAGTCCAATCCAATATAAAACATTTAAGACTAGTAGTTGTTTTTTAAAAATAGATTTAATAATCTACCTTTTTATCTTATCTATATCCTCCCTTTTTTCTTTTCAGAGTAGATTAAATAATTTACCCTTTTATCTTATTATATCTATAGCCCCCTTTTTTCTTTTCTTGAATCTAATTTTCTTTTTTTAGCTTTTCCCTGACCATTACCAATAATAACTTATAACTAACCCCCTAAGCAATGACAAACATCTATACTCCATTGAACAACCAAAGACCACCCACCTCACCTCTAAGTGTAGTCTATGACAGCCAAGCATCAAACTGGCCTTCATTGTTTCCACTCTCAAGCGCTGTCTCTATTTGTTAAAAGGACGCCTGATTTGGAGTTGGATGGGAGAGTCAGGATGAATTTTTACTTCAGCGTTGCCTTTGAAATTTCTCTACTATTTATTACTTTGTCAAGATTAAGTAGTGTACATGGGAGGAGGTGTGTGTTAAAGTCAAGTGGACCAGAGAGAGAGGGAGAGGGAGAGAGAGAGAGAGAGAGAGAGCCGGCAAAGGTCTTGTGAACCTCAGTTTACCAAAGGAAAATGGGAGAAGTTAGAGTTTAGCACAACCGACAGAGGTCCAGAAGAACTCAGAAACTTCTCAGGGTAATGGGAAGGAGGAACAGAAGTTCTGGTAAGTGCAGGAGCCCAGAAAAGAGGGGGTCAGAGCCCCAGGTGGAGGGCCACGAACCCTGTAAAGGCACAAAGGGCTGCCAGAACCCCAAGTGTGGGCAAAGCCTGAGGTACTGCTAGAACCCTGATAAACTGTTAGGTTGGCAAGGGGAAAGGGGATGTGCAGGTGAGGAGACGCATAGCTGCAGGTGCAATGGCCTGACCCTCTGAGAGGACAGAGGCTGAGTCCAAGGGTTGATAGCAGAATGGGTAGCAGAGGAGAGCATGGCTCTAAGAGTTGGGGAGTGGGGGGGGGGGTAGAGGAGGTTATAGGGAATCAGAGAGTGAAGATTGTTTTTATTGGACTCGTTATAAAATCTTGCTGAAGTTAGTCCCCTTAGTACTTTTGGAGCAGAGTAATTTTCAGAGGAGTCACAGAATAGAAACAATCCCAATGTCTGTATCTACTCACAGGATACAGATTGGTAGTGAAAAACCACTTTCTTCATGCTATCGTTTGGATAAAACTTGAAAGTATTGTGCTAAGTGAAAAAAAGCCAGCCATAAAAGGCCATGTCCTGTATGATGTAAATATTCTGAATTGGCAAGTTTATAAAGATAAAAAAAAATAGACTTGAGAGGCCCAAAGAGATAGCTCAGTGCTTAAGAACACTTGCTACCCGAGCAGAGGAACTGGATTTGGTTCCCAGCCCCATATGGCAGATTATGCCTGCCTGTAGCTCTAGTTCCAAGGGATCCAACACCCTTTCCTGACCTCTGAGAGCACCAGCTATGTCTGCTGCATTTGTACACGTACACATTGAAATTCAATGCATTTTAAGTAGACTTGTGTGGAACTTCCTACAGTAGGGAGATGGGGGGTGGGCTTGTGAAGACTGTAGGCACAGTGGCTCTGGGAACAGTGTTAAAAATATTCCAAAGTCATTTATGGCGATGTTTGTACAACTACATGAGTAAACTTAAAACCCACCGGGTTGTGCGCTTTACAAGGGTGAACTTTATAGCATCTAAATTATATCATAAAGCTGTCAACAACAAATATAAACCAAGATAAGAGGAGGTGGTCAGAGAAGCTCTCAAGGTTGAGAGGGGACTGTGTATTTGGCGGTGTCCAGAGCTAGAATCTGACCAGGGAAGTGAGTAGCAATGATAACTAGGCAGGGGGCCAAGAAAGACAATGAGTGCTAGGGGGTTGTAGAGGTCATGGGCCCTGAGGGGTGTAGCAGGAATCACCCTGGCAGTAAATCTGCCAATGAGCTAGGAGGGGGAGAAGTCTCCACGGGATGAGGAGGGCAGCCTGTGGGCTTGCAGATGGCCTAGCATGTGGGGTTGGGGTACAGGGTGGGGGAGAGAGTGGTAGAGTAGGGGGAGTGGGTGGGAGGGGACTCTAATAGCAGGACGTTCAAAGCCAGCGTGTAGTTAGAGAGGGGTCTGGAATTTGGAACTTGGAAAGGATTCAAAGGCATTCTTAAGAACTCGGGGCCTGCTGGTTCTCTCTCCTTTATTTAGCCACACCGCATACATTTGTTCTGTTGCTATCACCGCTGTCTACTCATGGGGTCCTCTCAGGAGGTGGCGCTGGATGGGGCAGAGAAGTCTTTGGTGGCCTCAGTGTCTGGTGACTGTATAATGACTTCCCTTCCAGCAGTCTTACCAGGACCTGTCGCCCTGAAGGTGGCTGGAGGGCTATGCTGACCAGTCTGTGACTTTGCACCCACTGTGGACACCATCCTGGCCTTCATTATTTAATTACGCTTTGGAAGCATCTGCCTCGATTTCTTTTTTGATTCTTTTATAATCACACATTATGCACCCCAACCCTGCTCCTTTTGCAGTCTTTCCAAATCTGCCCTCTACCCTTACAGCCTCCCCACAGAAGCAAAACAAAGCAAAGAAAAGAAGAATAACAGAAAAAACTTTTCGCCGACATCCCTGCTCCTCTATCAATGGCTGCCTTCTCTCTGAGTTGGCGCATCTCCTGTTCCACCATACATGTGCCTGCTCCTGTGTCTTCCCACCTCTCCATCAAGTGTTGGTTGCGGTGGTACTGGAAGTTGCGGCATGCCATGCAGTAGACTCTTTTGTCAGAACAGCCTGACTTGCAATGGTCATTGCATTGAGTCCTTGGTCTGGCTCACGGTCTCTGGCTTCTGCTATGCCATCAATACTGGACCCTCTCTGGGACTTAGCTCACACATCCTGCCATTGCCCAGAGTCATGGAGATCCTGTGGCTATGACTCTGTAGGACTGGCCCCTCCACCCACTCCACCAGCTCAGGGTTGGGGTAGGTGTCGAGATGGGCCAGTTCATGGCCCTGGCTTCGGGCCTGGGTGGGAGCTGAGTTGGTCAGGCCCTGGCCTCCCTTCCCCTTAGCGAGACTTCCTCAGTGTGTTAAAGGGTTCCCTATTTAGAGAGAAATGGGAGGGATATGATGGACTTTGACTTCAGGTCTAAGGCTGCGCTTGAATTTTGGCTCTGTTCTTCCTAACTTAGTCTATGTGGGCGTCGTCTTAATTAGAGTTTCTATTGCTGTGATAAGACAACAAGACCAAAACCAACTTGGGGAAGAAGGGGGTTGTTTGATTACAGCTTAAAGTCTGTTATCCAGGAGATTCATGACAGAAACTCGAGTCAAGGACCCAGAGGCAGGCACCGACACTTTTTCCTCATTGCTTGTTCAGCCTACTTTCTTATAGTACCCATATCTCTCAGCTACAGTGATCCAGACCCTTTATATCAACCATCAATCATTAATCAAGAAAATGCACACAGATTGGTGATAGGGGCATTTTCCCTACTGAGGGTCCTTCTTCCCAAATGACTCTTGCTTGTGTTGAGTTGACATAAAACTAGCCAGCACAGGTGCCTTACTTAATATTGCTGCGCTTAGTTTGGTGATTGACAGAATACTCCTATGTGTTGGCGAGAGTGGATTCTCTCTTCTCCTCTTCCTTCCCCTGCCCCTGTCCCTCCTGTTGTTACCCCACCTGCCTGCACCTCCAGAAACCCTGTCTGACCAGATGTCCTCTTTTGGGATGATTGAAATGGTTGAGCTGATTTCCAAACTGGCAGGATCACTAGAATCACATTCTTTTACTATGCCTTATAACATTTCTCAAAGTTTGGGTTTGGGAGGGTTGTTATTTTTGTTTTGTTTTGTTTTTAATTGGACTGGAGAAGTGATTCACTGGTAGAGTCTTTGCCTTACAAAAGAAAAAAAAACACCTCAAGTGTTTTATAAACTATTTCTGGTCTTTTAATGTGGAGTATAGAAAAGAAGGGTTTGCATTCTTGATTTACAAAGGAAAATATAAATGAGTATTTTTAATGTTTACTGGGCCTGTTTTTCTGCCCGCTTTACATGCAATCATTGATTTAGTGCCCCTTGCCCTTCTGTGAAGTAGTACTAGCTTTATCTCACATGAAGGGGAACAAGCTAGAGATATCAAATAACTTGTTGAAGGTCACATAGCTTCTCAGCCTGGGGGAGGATTTGAACCCGACCATCTGGCTGTGAAGCCTAACCTCCATAAGGCCACTGATAGATGGCAAGTAAACAAATCATTGTTGGGAACTACAGAGAGAAGAAATCCTTTCGCCAGTTGGTGCTCGGGTGTCTTTCTGGAACCTCTTACAGTGTGTAAATATTGGAGCCTCACATTGATGACTAATAGGATACTATTGTTATCCCAGACAGGCCTGAGAAGTCCTTGAGAGCTTTATTACCCCATCTCCTTAAAGCTCGGCCACCTCTGAGAATTCTTTTGCCGAGACAAAGAACCCATTTCCTTGGAGACAATGGTAGACACCCTTGTCATATGACATTCCTGTCTGCTGCAAGCCAAGTTCCAATAATTAATAGTAAACCATGTGCTGTTGTTAATTAATCCCAGCTCTTGGGAGGCAAAGACAGGCAGATCTCTGACTTCAAGAACAACTTGTGTAGAAAACACAGGTCAGCCAGAGTTGCTGAGTGAGACCCTCACTCTCTCCAACATACAGACCAATATTAATATTAAAAACAATACTTTGGCAAGAAATGATAGCACACCTTTAATCTCAATGCTCCACTGGGGAGGCAGAAGCAGGTGGATCTCTGTGAGTTTGAATCTACGTAGTAATGTGAGCCTGATCTAGCTACATAGTAAGTTCTAAGCTAGCCAGGACTACAAAGTAAGAACTTGTCTCAAAAAAAAAAGAGTTTACTTTATAATACATGCTATATACATATAAAGCATATAAAATACATTTACAATTTAAAGATTTGATTTCCTTCCCAAACTGAGCTCTGTTGATGGGGCAAGTGATTCTTCTTGTTTTGAGACAGGGTCTGCTCATGTACCCCTGGCTGCCATGGCACTCACTGTGCAGTCCTGGCTGGCCTCAAACTCACATCATTCCTCAGGCCTTGGCTTCCTCAGTGCTGGGATACAGGAGTGTATACCACCCTGTGTCTTCCATGTTTTATGTATCCTACTCATGCACATAATAATAACTGATCTGTGAATAAATACACGGCATTATAGAAGGTATAGAATGGACTGGAAACATAAATATAAACAGACTAAGGTGGTGCAGAAGGTCTTTCTTTAGGAACATGGAATAAACATGCTAAGACTCTTGGAATTACTTCAGAAATTGTTATAAAATAGAAACAAATGCCTTTGAATATAAAGGAACCATTTGTCATAGTCTCCTGTCTGAGTGGGAAAGAAATGGCGTCTCATCAGCTTAAACACAGCTTTATCTCTTGCTCATTCTTTTTGTTTTCGTAGGCCTATGTGTGGTATGAATACATGTGTATATGTTTACATATGTGTGCAGGTACATGTGCCTATATGTCCACGTATGCATGTGAAGGCCAAAGGCTGACAATCAGTTTCTTCTTGATTGCTTTCTGCTTCATTCACTGAGGCAGGCTCTTTCAGTCAAACCCAAGAGCTTACTGATGATAGGGCTAATATAGCTAGCCTGCTTGCTGCAAGGACCCCCTATCTCAGCCTTCCCAGGGTTGGAATTACAAGAGCATTTATGTGGGTGCTAGGGGTCTGAACTTGGTTCTCCATTCGTTCACGACAAGTGAACCTACTGAGGCTGTCTCCACCTCCTATTTCTTGCTAGTTCTTATATCCATGGTGTGTCAGGACAGCTGCTGGTCTTCGTTACTCAGCCGTCACTGACAGATAAACTGGCCTCTCCAACGTGCTCAGTGACGGTACCAAAGGAAAGGATGCCTGGAGAAGTGGGGCAACATAGTTTCCTGTGCAAAAATCATCAACCAGAAATAGCTTCCTGGCCCACCCAGCTGCAAGGCTTCCAGCCTCAGACCAAAAGAAAGAAAGCCTCCTCCATGACCAGGTGGGAACTTGGGGACTCATTTTTTTTTTAAGTATTAGGGATTGAATTCAGGGCCTCCTGAACGCTTACATAAGCACTCTACCACTGACCTGTAGCCCCAGCTTTTTGCATTTTTAAAATTTTAAGACAGAGTCACACTAAATGGCCTAGCCTAGCCTAGAACTTGCGATCTTCCTACCTCAGCCTCTGGAGTAGCTGGGATCATGGACCTGTGCCATCTGACCCAACCTCAGGAATTCTTAGTGAACAGTATCGGTGACACCCCTGGGCTCCTCAGACTTCCAGTGTTTAATGCTTTAAAACAAACAAAGCAATTGAGAAGGACATCTCTGCCTTTCAGATTTCGCTGTGGCCCTTGGGGCTCAAGGCTTCCCCACTGGCTGTCCCGTGTTTCACAGGGCAAGTGTATCACTGCTTTGTAGAGTCACGTTTCCTTAGGCTTTTGTCTCCAGGAGCTTTAGAGCCGAAGATGAGTTTGTCTAAAGAATCTTATGTTAAAACGGGGGCTAAAATGTGATCTAAAATAGTAGAAAGTTGAAAATCAAGATGATGATTTGTGCAAAGAAGTTTATTTAACCTTATTTGTAAAAAAAATAAAAACAATAAAAATAAAAAAAAATTAAGATACAATTATAACCCTGGGTGGATCCTCAGAATAATGGACAAAGATGGCTATTCCATCCTGACTTCTTTATAAACTTTTAAGGTAATGTTTTATTTTTTGTGTCTTGCCTTTTTTTGGAAGATATTCAAGTTAGCTGTTCCATTGGTTAACTCCACACCATTGTGCAATTATATCACTGGTTAATCGTAGCATCAGGTAATTATATCGTGGGGTAAGTACCACGGGTTTGCTTTTCGTTTGCTTGTTGAGTTATCTGTCGTCCCACATCCAAGCTGGCCATGATGGAACTGCTGGAGATGGAGCTGAACCCCAGGGGGTGTGGATTGGGAAGCTCATAGCTGCTTGCCTCAGTTGTGAATATCTGTGAGTGAGGTTGACCCTGCCACTCCACAGAACTATGTTCCAATAGGCACATGGGTAATGAATATCCAGATGGGTGATGAGGCTTCCCCACCCATGGAGTGTATCCTTGTTTTTTATTTTATTTTATTGTTTTTCATTTTGCTCCGATGCCCATAGCTTCTTCCTCTATTCTCTAGTGTTGCTAAGGAGTGCCTCAACCCCATTGTAAGATGAGGAGAAGAATAAATAAACAAATGGAGACAAACACTGGCTGTTCAACTTTCTAATCACCCCCAAACTGGTTTTATTGGAACCAACCACCTTGGAGAAGCCAGAGTTGGGCACTTTCTTGCAATGAGGACAGCTGAGTGGGCACATTTGCCCTGGTGGAGCTTAGGGGTTGGCTCTCTTTGATCAGATCTTTTCTCTTAATGAGCAGAAAATCCCAAACTTCAGCATGGCTTGGTTTTCAGCCACTGCAGCTCTTCAGATGTTCTGGGAGGGGGGGCAGTTGCCTTCCACCCTCTCTGGGAAACAAAACCTTCTTGCTGAAGGCGAGACTGTCCCCTGAGCCTTTATAAATCAAGTTAACTCTCAGCCGTAACTTTAGGAAAGTAACGCCTGTCCCGCCTCATCAGTCTCTGTTGTAGGAGAGGGACTTGTTCATTTCCCGGCTGCCCAGTAGCTCCGACCTGAAATAACCACACAGAAACTGTATTAATTAAATCACTGCTTGGCACATTAGCTCTATCTTCTTATTGGCTAGCTCCTACATATTAATTTAACCCATTTCTAGTAATCTGTGTATAGCTTATCGTAAAGTTCTGTCGTCTGTGTCCAGTGGGGCTACATGGCTTCTCTCTACCTCCGCCCTTCTCTCTCCCAGCATTCAGTTTAGTTTTCCCCACCTAGTTCTGTTCTACCCTATCAGGCCAAGCCAGTTTATTTATTAACCAATGGTATTCACAGCATTCAGAGGGGAATCCCACATGAAGTCCCTTCCCCCTAGGTGTCTCCAGATGCTAACATATGCATTCTTGCAGTGGACATGGTCAGAGAAGAATAAAACTGACCTAGCAGAATTGAGCAATGCATGAAGCATCCCTCAGGAGCCCTTGCTCTGTGTTGTTACACATACAATCCTCACATGATGTTAGCATGGTTTGCTTTGTGGTCCCACTTGTAGGGTAATGAAATGCTTGTTCAGAAAAGACTCACATCACCCTGTCTGGGGAATGACTTCATCCTTTGCTGGTCTGACCGCAGAGCTCCTAGTCTTTATACATGGTGCTGCCTCTGCCCCATCTCTTTTGCTTCCCGTCTAAGTTGTTAGATTTAGGGAAGAACAATACACCCTTATCCTAAAAATAACAGAAGCAAGTTTTTACATGGTTTTTCCTACTGTTTTGGTCACTGTTCTATTGCTGTGAAGAGACACCATTACCAAGGCAACTCTTATAAAAGACTGAGGACTTGCTCACAGTTTCAGAGGTTTAGTCCATTATCCTGGTGAGAATCATAGCAACACACAAGCAGACACAGTCCTGGAGAAATACTTCATAGCTGCATCCTGATCCACTGGCCATGACAGAGAGACTCTGGGCTTGTCATGGGCTTTTGAAACCTAAAAGCCCACCTTCAGTGACACACTTCCCACCTAATCCTTCCCAATACTGCCACTCTCTGGTGATCAAGCATTCAAACCTATGAGCCTGTGGAGGCCATTTTTATTATTTTTGATTTTTTGAGATGGGGTTTCTCTGTGTGACTTTGGAGCCTGTTCTGAAACTCACTCTGTAGACGAGACTGGCCTTAAACTCCTGAGTGCTGGAATTAAAGGCATGCTCCATTACTACCCAGAACTATGGAGGCCATTTTTATAAAAATGGTTCCCAAAGGCCCATAGGGAATGGCACTGTTAGGAGATGTGACCTTGTTGGATGAAGTGTGTCATTGGGGGTAGGCTTTGAGATTTCAGATGCTCAACTAGGCCCAGTGTTGTTGGGAGCTGTGAACCCCAAGATCCTGAATTTCATGTAAACAACTTGTTTTCCCCTGATCTGAGTGCCTGCAGCTGCTCTGAACATGAGACCTTCAGGAGTTCCTGATGGCAGGAGAGTGATTTCTGGTGCATTTGGCTAGGGCGTGGCTATCTCTATATAAGCGGCCCCTGGACACAATAAAAGGTGCATTTTTGAGGCATTCTGGCATCAAGGATGACCTGTGTTTCAATCTCCAGCCCCTTGCCCGGTTCACGGAATGTATGGCGGCGCATAGAGCGCAGACGGGCATGGTGCGCCGCACGGTGTCTCTCTCCTGCTGCCTGCTGTTCCAGATGTAGAATTCTCAGCACCACATCTGCCTGTGTTCCACTGCATTCCCTGTGTGCTACTGCATTCCCTGTGTGCTACTGCATTCCCTGTGTGCTACTGCGCTCCCTGTGTGCTACTGCGCTCCCTGTAATGCCCATCATGCACTAAATCACTGAACTCTAAGCTAACCCCAGTCAAATGTTTTCCTTTATAAGAGCTGCTGGGAACATGGTGTCCCTTTGCAGCAATCAGACCCTAAGACACATACTAAAGCAGTAGACGTGTATTTCAATCTAAATAAAGCTTTAGAACTTCATATTCTGTATCTGAAGTGTGAGGCACACATTTCTGTGTGTGAGGCTCTGCCCCATAGTAGAAAACACGCATCACCCCTGTTTCATAGATGAGAGGCCCATTCGGGGCCCTGTGATGGAGGGACAAAGTTGGGATTAGAGCATTGGATTCATGAATCCTAGCCAACTGCGCTAAACCATGACACACACCACTGAAAGACCCAGAAAAGAATTCATCAATGAAGGAGACCTACTGATCCAACCCTAGATGAGAGGTGGGCAGGAAATGAGCGGTAGGTACCCTGGAAGTCCCATTGTTATGCCATTCAATGCCCAGAACCATGTCTGTCCGTTTTATAACCCAGCAGTTAGCATGGAACTTCTCAAAGGGCTGACTCATTGCACAGACCATGGGAGGCTGAGAATAGATGCTGGGAAGATCTTTCTATTTATTTCCTTGTCCAACTTTGTGTACAGTTCAAAACCAATGATGTCCAGTGGTTTATGAGTAACAATGACTCCCAAAGAATAGAAACTAACAGTCAAAGCAGCCCAAGGGTTCTTGATTTATTTTTTTATCTACCAAATAACCATATATATAAAACTTGGCTTGCTACTATGACCAAAAAAAAGTAAAGGTTTATTCTGGATAACAGTTTGAGGGGACACCGTCCCTCATGTTGGGGGTGTGCTGGCAAGTGGGTGAAGTGGCTAGTCAAGACAGAGAGCTTACAGGAAGTGAGGCTGGGCTACAAAACAGCAAGGCCCTCCCCTAGCAACCCACTTCCTCCAGTGAGGCTCCACCCCCTAAAAGTGCCACACCCTCCCCCAAAAGCGCCATCACCTGAGGACTGTGTATTTAAGCACATGAGCCCATGGGGAGGAGGGGTCACAATCAAACCACTATATCCTTTACCTCTTTTAACTTGCCCTATTTTGCTTATCACTTTTGCATAATTATTGCTCTCAACAGAGGGCATACCTGTTCTCAAATCACCAAGAAAACAGCAAGCTAACTGCACGTTACATAGCATGAACTGTAGCTTTAATGAACCACCACCCTCCCTTCCTGGAACCCAGCCATGCCACAATGCAGGGGAGAAAAGCGAAGAAAGGAGAACGAATCCATCAAGAGTTTAGACAGCACATAAAGGTGCGATTCAGGTGGAGAGGCAAACTGGCTCGTTCGTTTCCCGGCCACCCAGGCCCTCTGCAGGATGAACTGGATTCTGATTGAATTCCAGATAGAACTAAGATGAAGCAGAAAGTGTTCTGTGCTGTCTTGTGTAGCTACCCCAGGGCAGTGGCTGCCAGCTTGCTTTCCCATGGCTAATCTGTGGCTTCTGTTAAACCTATAAGCCTACGCAATGGGTTCCGGTGCTTGGATCCCTGAGAGAGAAGGCTGAGAACACAGAAATGTGGAGCGTCGGGTTTCCTAGGTACTCGAGGGATTAGACTGACAAGTGAAGAAGTATTAGTCTGGGGCAAAGATCTGGGGGATTCTCAGAGGCAGTGGCCGGGAGGATGTGGGCTTTGAAGTCTGTCTGGAATTCCACGGCCGACTCTGCTTTCACTAATGTGCAGCCATGAGCAAGCAGCTTTGCTTCTCTGAACTTCAGTATCCTGGTCTAGAATTGAGAACTTATGCAAATTTATTATAAGCCAAGTGATTATAATAGCCTTACAAAGACCTTGTAACAATCAAGATGATACAGTAATACCATATTGGAATATGAGGCACCCAATACCTGGTCACTATGACGATGATGTTTTTCTTATCTAGATGATGAATCTTAGTCACCGATCTTTGTCCCTGCGCTGGTCTGGACACTGAGAACAAATTAAGACAGGCATAAGTCAAAGTTCTCACAGTCTAACATTCAAGTGAAAGCCAGGTAATAAATAAGATATATAAGAAAAATTATTGGTCATGGGTTTGGTGACATGGCCTAGCAGGTATTTACTGCCAAGCCCGACTTCTGAATTCCAGTCCTGAATCATACCCAGTAGAAAGAGAGAACTGGCTTCTCTAGTTATTCTCCGATCTCCAGTCACATTATGCTGTGCACACATGTGCCAACCTACATACATACATATGTACGTAAATGTTAAAAATATGCATACATATTACATGCTGCTCATGGAGGAAGCTAAAGGAGAAAGCAGTTGGAAGGAAGATGATGGTTTAGATGGGCATTGCTGGTGGTGTAGCTCAGTGGTAGGGCACTTGAACCCAGATGCCAGGCTCCGGTTCCATCTCTAGCACTGGGGGGACATGGAAGCTGTAGGGGCGTAGTTGGGAAATGCCGCTTTCAGCTTAGACATTATGATAAAGTCAGGTGATCACTTGGGCATAAAGCCTTCCAGAAGGAGGCAACTTCACATAGATCCTGAAGAGAGGTTGTGCCATAGTCCACCAATATCCCACCACAAGGAGAGAGCTGACTCTGTGAAGTTGTTCTCTGTACTCTGGTACCAGCTCCCCCCCCCCCACACACACATACACACGCAAGTAAATGAAATTCAACAAAAATAAATAAATAAATTCAACTTACTTTTATAGGTGTAGATAAACTTAGGATTTCAGAGCAGGGAGAGGAGCACGTTTATGTCGTGGGCTCCAGTTGGCTGAAGGACATCCTAGTCAGCCTTGCCTGCTGTCACCCGCAGCCCTTTAGCCTGTGACAACTGTATTCCTGGAATAAGTAAATTCTATGAGGGCGAGACTGGATCAAGAACGCCAGTGACCTTGTTAGCTGCCAATGCATCAATCCAACGGTCGGAATAATAAACATTTCCCCCCAGTGAATCTCAGTGACGGAGAGCATCGGCAGGGAATGGGGTTGAGGGAATACTCTCTTAGATGACTGGTTCAAGAAGATTATTGTCCAGTATCCTAAATACTCTTTTTTGAAGTCATGACAATGATTTTTAGATACGCTATAAATAACCACATGATCCTGAGACCTGGAAAGTCACAGTAGTTCCAAGTGTGGATCCTTCTTTCAGAGACGACACCATTTTTAGCTTTTCTTTTAGCTCGTGGCACCCAAGTCAGGTGGCTCACAGGCACCTTCAGCTCCAGCCCCAGGAGCATCTATGCCTCCAGCCCCCTCCAGTATTAGCACTCCTGTCCACAAACCTATGCTCAGACTCACACAAATACACACACACATGCACGCACGCACGCGCACACACTGACTTGGCTGTTACCAGTTTGTCACCTCAACAGCTCAATTTATCGTTTGTTATGATGGAGACAATATTGATACAGGCAGTCACAGCTGTGTTCTAGCCGGTAGCTTCAACTTGCTTGGCAACCATGTTTATTACCAAATCATCCACAAACATTGAGTCCACTGGCTTGGTGCTAGCAACTGGACAGGCAGAGAAGGGCTGGCAAGCGTGAGGCAGGAAGGGCTGTGGGCGTTCTAACGTGCCATCAGATAAAGCATCAGCCTTCATTTAACCTGAATGGCTGGCATGTGGCAGACGTGGGCTCTACACTTATAAAACTAGCTTCATCCAAAACCCAGGCTAGGCCTGTCGGGTGAGACTCCCCTTTTTGGAGTACAGCCCTGGTAGATCCCAGCACCAAGCAGTGTTCCTCCCTTTCCTAGAAATTGCCTGGCCTCCCAGAGAGAGTTGTTTACATGGGTCAGCTGAAGTGCCCTTAAGATAAGAAAAAAATCCAGCTTGTTTTCACTGGGCTGCCTCGCTGGCACCAGCATTTTTAGTTAAAGATGTGAGCTATGCTAAAAATATTTTAGAATGTAAAGTCGGGGAAAGAGGAGAGAATACAGGCTCCTTCCCCGGGTCTCAAAGAGTGCCTAGCAATGTTAGATGCTCAAAAAACACGTGTGGATGGATGAAAGAATTAAGGTTTTTTTTTTTTCTCTATCTCTCTCTCTTTAGTTTCTGACCTGGGGAGTTTAAAATCAGGAAATAGGATGCAGTCAGAAAGATGGAGGGAAAAGGTGGGACCGAGGCTTCTCTCAAGACAGTAGAAGTTGCTCATGGGAGGTGAGGTCGAGATGTGTGGAGTCTGTTTGGGTTGACAGGAACCCCTGCCATAGACTAGAAATACAAAAAGCAGTAGAGAGCAAGGCACTAAAGCTATAGGCTCGGGCTTGTGCAAAAGGTCCATGTTTGGGGCAAAGACTTAAATGAATCTCTGGTGATAATGAAAACTCTGAGACATGCGTCACCGAGAGATTGTGTGGGGATGTTGGAGACTGAGGGTAACCTAGTAACAGGGCACAATTCTCTGGGTTCACTCCCAGCAACACAAAACAAAAGCGTGTAAGTAGCTGCCCAGTGTTTGACTAAGAAATACCTTTTCAAAACACGGCCTCAGCCTCAGCTTCTCCAGTTTCGTAAGTTAATATGTTAATTAACCTTAAAAAAGTAAGCATTTGGGGGGCTGGAGAGTTGGTTCAGTGGCGAAGAACACGTGTTTCTCTTGAGAAGGATCTGGGTTTGATTCCTGTCACCCACATGGTGACTCACAACTGTAACTCTAGTCTCTGGGACTCTGACCCCCTCTCCTGACCTCCAGACACCAGGCACCTGCACAGAGAACGTACGTACACTTGGACAAACACTGAGGCACATAAAGTAATAAATCAATTTAAATTAAAAAAATATATATATTAAGGTACGCGTCTGGGAAGCAGAGATGTAGCTCAGTTGGTAGAGGGTTTGTCTAGCATACATGGAGCCCTGGGTTTTCTATCTAGCACCGCAGAAACTGATGTCATGGGGCAGCTTTGACTCCTAGAGTTGCTGAGGTCAAGGGGGGAGACCCAAAGTTCAGTATCAGCCTTGGCTGCGTAGTGGGTCTGAATTCAGCCCGGGGTATCGTAGATTCTGCCTCAAAAAATAAAACAGGTAAATACGTTGACTGAAGATGGAATTCAAATAGTACTTACCTAGCATTGTGTAGGACCCCGAGTTCCATCCCCAACCCCGCAAAACATTAAACAGTAGTAATAAAATGTTTGATTTGTTTTGTTTTCTGTGGTACGGCAGTGCACACCTTTAATCTCAGCACTAAAGAGGCAGGGGCAGGTGATCTCTGTGAGTTCTGGTCCAGCCTGGGCTACATATCGAATTCCAGGTCAGTCAGAGCTCTATAGTTAGAACTTGTCTGGATAAATAAATGAACTATTTAACTTTTAAAACACTTTTTAAAAAAACAATAAAAAGTAAACAGTTTAAACCTAGAAGTATAGTGTAGTGTGAAGATTTTCTGGGGAAATCTGTAAATCTGAAAAATGGGGGAGGGGCTTGGAATGTAGCTCAGGCCCCCGGGTCCCTTCCCCAGCAATGAAAACAACTAAGGATAAAAAAGAGGTGGACGACCTGAAGCTCTCCAGCTCTCTTCCTCCTAGTGTTTGCTTTCCTCTCAGCCCTGGGGGAACATGACAGACACTCCCCGACAAGCTCTCTCCTGCTCTCCTCTTTTAACTTACAGAAAACAAAGGTTTATTTTTCTGTCACTGGAGTTTGGGGCAGTCTTGGTGCAAAGGCCTGGGTGCCCTGGTGTTCGGTGTGTAACCCAGACTGGCCTGGACTTGGAGTGAACCTCCTGCCTCGGCTTCCTGAGTAATGGGGTCACAGGCATGACCACCCTCCCGGCTCCTTTGTTTTTTATTGTATGTAATGTACTTTGGTTGTATTCCCCCTGCCTGCTCCCCTTTCTGGCCCCTCTCTCTGCCCCACTGGTCTCTGTTGTCTTCCAAAACAGCCCCTTTAAAAAACTGAGATTCCCCACATGGAAAAATGTGTGTGCTATTCATCTTTCCGAGCCTGGAACGGGATGGCGTCCAGTTACCTGAAAAATGATGTAATCCGTTCATCACGGCTGAATGAGACTATTGTGCATGTGGCCCATATTGTCTTTATCCGCACATCCACCGTTGATTCTAAACTTGATTTTCTTCTTCATATAAGTGCTGACCATTTCCTCGGGTCCATTTTGTTCAAATTGCTGGTAAATTACTCCGTGAGAATTCAGTTCCACAACCTGCACTTGGGGAGAGCCCCATCCACTGTGGTCAGCACTCTGCGCCTTTGTCTTTTATCTGCTTGCTCAGTATTTTTGCACAAACAGCGAGGCTGTGCTCCCTGAGGAAGTCCTGCATGACATGCTGGCCTAAACACAGATGGACTCATGATTGAGTCCCGTCTTCAAAGGACTCACAGTTGAAGCTGCGGAAGGTGAACCTATGACAGGCAAGAGACATAGATATTCATAACTTTGCCAAAAGATCACGTGGGAAACACAGCATTACGTTAAAGTTGTGGGAAAAGGTAAATCATCTGAACGTCATCCTCTGGCTATAAATCCCCGTGTCTGCTGGTGCTCCGAAAATGGCGGAAGGCCACATCGCTTCTCTTGCTTTTCTGTCGTCGGTGCTGGGGACCAAAGCCAGGGCCTTTTGTGTGCAGGACAAGGGCTCTGTTACTTAGCTACACTCCCAAGGTGAAGGATTGTCCCCAAGGGCAGAACACAGTGGTGAAGGAGTTGGGGTGGGTATTGGTGAGAGTCCTGGACAGCTTCGGATGAGGTGGCACTTGACCTTGGGCTGAAACCTTGGGTAGTGACTGTATCTGAGCTCTACTGAGTATGTGCTGTGTGCCAGGCACTGTGTAAGCGTGAGCTCACTTAATTCCCTCTATGTGTGGGTAAACGGAAACTGAGGCACGGGGCGGTTAGAAGTCACCTAACTACTAAGAAACAGGCCTTATAATTTGACTTTGTTTTTGAACACTATGGCCTCAAGTGGCTTTTAGAGAAGGCTTGTTGGTCCAGCTGAGAAATCCAGGCAGAAGGAAAACCCGAACAGCTGACTCGGTGCTTTGGGTAGAATGTGGTTGGCACATAAGGGCAGCACCAGGTTTCCAGGCTGGTAGGAAGAAATTGGCCATCAGTACAAGAGGACTATGCACAGCATGTGACATCTCCACCCTCGAATGTCAGACACCAATAACTAAGATAATAAGTCTATCATCTTTGAACGGCAGTGTCCTCACGCTGGGTGGCTTGTGAAAACAGTGGCTTCCACTTTCGATAGTGTTGTATGGTGGATCTGCTGCACCTTCAGTGTGCAGTGCAGAGGAGTCAGGGGCTTAGCAAATGAGTACTCATATCCCCCGAGGTTTGCCTGTGACTCAGGGTCATCTCCACTCACTGCAAGGCCTCTCTGTAAAGCCTGATAAGGCTTGTGAAGTGGAGTAGCATTGTTGTTAAATAGATTTTATAAGTGCACATGGAATTCACAACATGAGTTGCAGTGATTTCCTCAGAGTGGTGTGAATGATTAGGGCTGGGGCTCTTAATTTACATATTAATCTCTATGACTATATAATAAATTTGTAAGCATTTGTTAGCAAGTTAATAATTAAAACATTGATTTTAGCATATATTATTTTTGCTGCTCAAATAAGAAGTAGGTAAGGGCAAATGAACAACTTTTACAGGTATGAGGAGCACCCAAATTCTGTTTGATCTGTTTCACTGCCCTGGAGCTCTGAGGATCTTCGCCCATGAAGGCAGGTCCTGCTGAGTAATTGTGATAGAAAGGAAATCCAAGTCACGTTTTGCTTACTAGCTTTTAAAAGTTTGCTTGGTTTCCTTCTCTTTTTGCTACATCATTATGCCTGAGATCCCACAAGTATCCCCCGGCAAGCGGGTACTGGCCCAAACAACATTTCCCTCTGCTTGCTCCCAAAGCACATGTTGTGTTGGAGGAAGTGAGGCCACTTGTTTGTTGGTTCCCAGCCGCTTAACCCCGAAATAAGCACACAGAAACTGTATCAATCAAATCACTGCTTGGCCCATTAGCTCTAGCTTCTTATTGGTTAACTCTTACGTATTAATTTAACCCATCTCCATTAATCTGTGTATCACCACGTGGCTGTGGCTTGCCAGCTAAAGTTCGCAGCATTTGTCTCAGGCATCAGATCCATGGTTTCTCTCTACTCTGCCCTTCTTCCTCCCAGCATTCAACTTAGCCTAGCTTAGTTCTGCCCTGCTATAGGTCCAAAGCAGTTTCTTTATTCATTAATGGTAATCACAGCATACAGAGGGAAATCCCACATCAAAGGTCAATGTCCTTCCTGCCACATCTCTTACCTGATCCATGTACTCATTGTTTGCTCCCCTTCCTCCGCTGCCAGTCTAATTGATAAGACTTTTAAAAACAGATGTACGTATTTTATCTATGGGTGTGTGTTTATGTGAGCGTACATGCATGTGTGTGTGGAGGTGCTTGCCTGTGCCCGGGCCTGTGCACAGAGGCTGGAAGGGGACATCGGGCATCCTCCTTCTCTCTTTATCCTTTTTATTTGAGGCAATGTCTCTCTATAAACCCAGCTTACATTTTCTTATCTCTGCCTGCCTTGGAGCTGGAGTTACAGGCTTCATGGGAAGAACAGTTTGGGTGCTGGGTTCCAGACTTGATGCTACTGATTTTGGAGCCAGCACTAAGTCATCCAGGATATATATATCCAAAAATATATATCCAGATATATGTATCTGGATGACTTAGCAGGGTTTTTTTTGGTTTGGTTTGGTTTTTAGTTTTTTGTTTGTTTGTTTGTTTGTTTGTTTTGAGATGGGGATTTTCTCTGTGTAGCCCTGGCTGGCCTGGAACTCACTCTGTAAACCGGACTGGCCTCGAACTCAGAGATACACCTGCCTCTGCCTCCAAGTGCTGGGATTAAAGGCGTGCACCACCAACACTTAGCTTTTAAAATATATTCTGTATAGAGCAGTTTTAAGTCGTAAACTGAGTAGAAGGTGCCATTTGCCCATAAGCCTCCTGCATCTGCACACACCTAGCATCTCCTGGCTCCATCCACGTGTTTACACCATTTCTCACCCAAAGGCCACGCCAGCATTAGTGTCCACTCTTGGTCTAGCTCCTTAGGGCCCTGGCAGATACGTCCACCATCATGGTGTTCCACAAAATCGTGTCATCTACACCAACTCTGGCGACCTCAGATCTTCCGTCATCTGAGTGATTCTGCCTTTCCCAGAGTCGTAATTAGAGGATGTAGCCTTTTTAGACTTCTTGCTACCTCTGTATCTTTTCATTTCTGTTTTACTACTGAGTAATATTCCCTTGTTTATCCCGTTTTGCTTATCCAATGAGTTAGAATCTGAACCAAACAGTGAGAAGTGAGTTGCAAAAAGGGAATCAGCCAGGCTTTGGGCACAAACTGGGAGTGGTCCTGAGCACCTGTGGATCCCAGCACAAGAGAACCACAAACTCAAGGTCATTCTCTGTCACATAGCAGATTAAAGGCCAGCCTGGGCTACAGGAGACTCTGTCAAAACACAAAAACCACCTTGACTTCTAAAGGAATAAAAACAGAAACTCCAAGAGGATTTGGAGAGGGGACGAGGGTGTCCAGAAGGCCCTGGGTTTGTGGCCTTCAGGTGAAGGCCACGTTCATCCACTCAGCTGTTTGCAAGAGCCCTCTGTGGGCAGTCAGGGTCACAGGTGCTAAGAGAATGGATAACAGAGGCCAGCCCTTTACTTCTTCAAGATTACGCTTGGGCTGGGTGCAAGGGGTCTGGCTGCCGCTTGTCTGCCCTGCTCTGCATCTGTCCAGGCATGGCTCAGAACAGGGGAATTGACCCCAGGCTGGACACAAGTTCACTGTGGTGCCCTCTCATCTCTCTGAACAGATTGAAGAAGGGGGGAAAGCTGACGTGGTGAACTCCGGATTGCAAGCTGGGGACGAGGTCGTGCACATCAACGAGGTGGCACTGAGCAGTTCCAGGAGAGAGGCTGTTTCCCTGGTGAAAGGGTCGTACAAGACCCTCCGGCTGGTGGTACGCAGGTAGGTGGGCTGGTACCCCTCCCCCCATCCCTTCCTGTCCTGCCTGACCTGCTGCATAACTTATCCATAATGTCCTAGTGGGGGAGGTGCTGTCTGGGTTTGGGTTTTTCTTTTCCTTTCTTCTTGCCCATGCTGTGGGATGGGACAGGAAGTGAAGTGAAGACTTTTGGACACGGTTTGTCTCTCTTCGAAACCCTCCCCCATTTTCCGAGTTAGTTTTGTCACGGAGGAGCTTCGCTGTCCTTCCTAAATTCTAGGTTTGATAAATACTAGCACATCCTAGGTGTGGCTGGAGCTCTAAGCAGCCCTGTGTTCTGGACCTAGAGAAAGTGGTTGACTAATTTAGGTGATTTGGTTAGCCGTGCCTAGAACTAGGTGCATGTGTATGTGTGTGTGTGCTTGTATTAGTTTATGTATACCACATGCATGCAGGAGCACGAGGAAGCCAGAAAAAGGATGTCTTTTTAAAATATTTTTTATTGATTATTTGGGAATCTCACATCATGCACCTCTATAATGCTCACCTCCCAGTCTTCCATGCCCGCTCCCTTCCCCTATAACCTTCTCCCCCGCTCCAAAATAAAGAGAAAATCAAGTCCATTTTATGTTGTCCATATACTCACTGGAGCCTGATTAAATTCCTCGTGACCTGTATCGGTGTAAATAAATGCAATGCAGATATTAAAGAATATTTACACTTTAATGATAAACTTACAGAAGGAAAAAGAGACGGAGCTGCCGTATCTGTAGACATTCGCCCGAGGCAAACCCCGCCCCCTCAAGGCGCTGTCTTAACTCTACATCTTCCCCTTTTGTCTAAATAAGACAGAACTAAACCAAATATAACTATAAACAATAATAACAAATGATAAATATAACAAACAATATTGAGAACAAAAGTTTTGCTAGGCATTCTATCTCAAGGAGTCTAAATAATGTAGAGAGTAACTACTATTAAATAATCTTCAACTCCATCAAAGATCTGAGAAGGGAATAAATATTACTTAACAAATGAGAGATATCCAAAATGTGCAACAAATGACAGAGACAACTGACTACCTGGGAAATCACCCAAAGTCTCGTTTGCAATGTTAAGTCAACCAACTTTGGCTAAGGCCTAACATAACTGACATACCATTATCAAATGCAAGGAACTTTCTTAGAATTATCCTACCCTGTCTTGGCAAGATAAGACAATCCTGTTTCATATCTTAGTCAGTAGTTGAGGTATGGGTTTTTCTTAAACCAAAGGCCAGTTCTGCCAAGAAGACAAGCTCCCAGTGGAGTGTCTTTGGTACTCAACGTTCTCTCGGGAGTAGAGTGGCGTTGCCAGGAGTAATTGTGTCTCCATGGCACAGAATTCTAGGTTAGATTAAAGGCCATTTTCTACAGCTCTTCAAAGAGGCTGAAGATTATACTATCTATACAAAAAATAATCTCTATGTATCTAAAAGACCTGATTAACCTAACAATAAATATGACAAACATAATTCTCAATACCTATCTAATTTGAAAACTAAGAGAATAAACAACTGTGCAATATATGAAGACAATGATCTTCACCTGTAAACAATGTCATTACATATCAAAATGTAAACAATGTTATTACATAAATAGTACCAGAGGTAGAAATGTACATTGTGATATGATAGATGTATCCACACAATATAAGCATACTCTTATACAAAAATAGAGGTAGGAACACTCACATTCAATATTCAATATATCAATATACAAGAAACAGTACCAATATAATTTTCTAAAAACAGTAAGTCACAAATACCAATCATCCCATCAAACCAGTTAATCCCCCCCCTTTTTTTGTATATACCCCTAATTCCATACAATATCTCCCCATCCCCTCAACCCTAAACCAACCACTAAAAGATGTCCCTAACCCTGTGGGCAAACTCTGTTAGGAGAGGGGACGTCGTCCTCTTAGATTGCTTCTAGCTGACATGGGGGTGACGTTCTTCTTAGGGGCCCCTGTGAAAGCAAATGATGGTAAAATTCCCAAATTAACCTTTGACTTAAGAAAATTATAACTAGTCTCTGAGCGTTTTGAGAAGGTCCGGCCAGAGTGTTGTCAAAAATGTGCATCATTTGACATTGTCTCTTGCAGTTGGTACCAAAAAACAGGTCTAATATTAGCGCTTAAAAAAAAAGAATTCATGACGTCATAAAAGCCAGATTGAGTTGATGTTGTGGGGACCCATCTTCATCCTGGAAACTTCAAAGATTACTGTAGGGAAAATATGTTGCTTGTTATGGGAAATTTAAACATTAACAACAAGGACATATACTGACATATAAAGAAAGACACAGATATGAGGAAAGGCAAAGAAAGTTTATCAAATATAAAATTATTCTTATTCTGTCCCATTTCATGGCTCCTGACCTGAGACAGAAACTCTGAAATATCTCTTATCAACAGGCTTGGAATTGAAGAGGGACTGAGCCATAGTCCAACTCCAAAACCAGCTCTACACATTTATAAAGAAGTGTTCAATAAAACATATAAATATATATAAAAAAAGCAATACTTACAGTATATATATATAATTTTATTGTTGATACTCAGTGGGTCGTAACTATTTTCCATCCATCAGTAATTAAATATTTAGGGTCCCTTAAATTCTTTGAAGATGAATATTTTCCTGTGGAGATAAGAAAAGAACCCTGCCCCCAACCTATCTGTAATCCTTACCATCAGAATGCCCGTCATCCTTGTGAATGAATTGTTATTTATCTTTTCCAAGTGACTTCTCTTCTTCAAACCGAACCTTTATTAATTTTGACGGTATCCACAATTTTTCCTCACCTGTGGAGATAAGAGCAAAACCCCTTCCACAACGCAGCACATCTCCTGGCTTCCATTGTGAGGTCAGCACATCCTTGAAATAAACTGGTTGATTTAGTTCAGCAGACTTTTCCATTATCCAATGTCTTTCTGCAGCCGTCGTTCCCTTCTCATTAGCGTTGAGAAAATTCAAGGTTAACAAAGCATTATGTAACCTATTTCTGGGGGTGTTTTCCACCCCTTTCTGTTTGTTCAACATATCCTTTATAGTTTGATTTGATCTTTCTATGACTGCTTGACCTGTAGGATTGCATGGTATACCTGTAACATGCTTGATATTGTAATAATCAAAAAACCGTTTCATTTTCCTAGAGACATAAGCAGGACCATTATCTGTCTTTGTTTGTGTAGGTATACCCATGATAGCCATGACTTCTAATAAATGAGTGATTACTGAATCAGCTTTTTCTGAACTTAAAGCAGTTGCCCACTGAAAGCCTGAATAAGTGTCAATGGTGTGATGAACATACTTCAATTTGCCAAATTCTGCAAAGTGGAACACATCCATCTGCCAGATTTCATTCCTTTGGGTGCCCTTTGGATTAGCCCCTGCAGGCAGTGGCGTTTGGTTATAGAAAGAGCAAGTAGGGCATTTCTTTACAATCTCCTTAGCTTGTTGCCATGTAATTGAAAACTCTTTCTTCAAACCTTTGCTATTAACATGATGTTTTTCGTGAAATTCAGAGGCTTGTAGCACACTACCAATCAATAATTGATCAACTTCTGCATTACCTTGTGCTAGAGGACCTGGCAGACCCGTATGGGATCGGATGTGTGTTATGTACATAGGGCAAAGCCTGTTCCTGATCAAATCTTGAACCTGGATAAACAATTAAGTTAGTTTTGTATCATCAGGTATAAATTCAGCAGTTTCAATATGTAAAATAACTCTTTCTGCGTATTGTGAATCAGTAACTATATTAATAGGTTCTTTAAAATCTCTTAGTACCATAAGAATGGCATATAATTCTGCCTTCTGGATAGAATCATAAGGACTTTGTTCCACCTTACCCAAGTCTTCTGATTTGTAACCTGCCTTCCCTGATTTATTGGCATCAGTATAGAATGTATGGGCTCCAATTATTGGAGCATCACGGACGATTCGAGGAAGGATCCAAGAAGTTCTCTTTATGAAGTTAAGCCGCTTGCTTTTTGGATAGTTGTTATTAATGTCTCCCAAAAAATTAGCACAAGCTCTTTGCCATGGTTCATTATCTTCCCATAATTTCTTTAGTTCATCAGCAGTGAAAGGCACTATAATTTCTGCTGGGTCTATGCCTGCTAGTTGACGAAGTCTCAGCTTGCCTTTTATAATTAACTCAGAGACTTTTTCCACATAAGTTTTCAGTCTCTTACTTGGTTTATGTGGTAAAAAGATCCATTCCAAGATAATATCATCTCTCTGCATTAAAATTCCTGTAGGAGAAATTTTTGACGGTAATATGACGAGAATACAATCGAGCTCTGGATTCAATCTGTCCACATGTGCCTGTTGTAATTTCTCCTTAATCATTGTCAGTTCCTTTTCTGCTTCAGCTGTTAATTCTCTGGGACTGTTTAAATCTTTATCACCATCCAAGGTTTTGTTCAAATGAATTATTAGATCAGGTGTTATTCCGATAGCTGGTCTTAGACTGGAAATGTCTCCTAACAGTCTTTGAAAGTCATTAAGAGTCCGTAGGCAATCCCTCCAAATTTGTGACTTTTGGGTCTTAATTTTTTTTGCAAACCTATTCTATAACCTAAATAATTAACAGAATCTCCCTTCTGAATCTTTTCAGGAGCAATTTGCAATCCCCATTTAGGTAACAGTATCTGTATTTCTTCAAACAGTCTGTTCAAGGTATCTATGTTTGAATCAGATAACAATATGTCATCCATGTAATGGTATACTATAGATTTGGGAAATTCCTTGCGTATTATTTGCAATGGTTGGTTCACAAAATATTGGCACAGGGAGGGGCTATTTAACATACCCTGGGGGAGAACGGTCCAATGGTACCTCCTCAAAGGTTGAGAATTGTTATAAGTAGGCACTGTGAAGGCAAATTTTTCTCTATCTTCTTTTTGCAAAGGTATAGTGAAATAACAATCCTTTAAATCAATAACTATGAGAGGCCATCCTTTTGGTAATAAAAAGGGCAAAGGAATTCCAGATTGCAGAGGGCCCCTAGGTTGAATAACCTTGTTGATGGCCCTGAGATCTGTCACCATTCTCCATTTACCTGATTTTTTCTTAACCACAAATACAGAAGAATTCCAAGGGCTGGTAGATTCTTCTATATGTCCAGCATCTAATTGTTCTTGTACCAGCTGTTCTAAAGCCTGTAACTTTTCCTCAGCTAAAGGCCATTGTTTTGTCCATATTGGTTTCTCAGTCAACCATTTTAGAGGCAAGGCTGTTGGTATCTCTGAAGGGACATCAATTACTTGTTCTTGCACAGCCCTAATGGCCGGTTTTCTCCATTTGTAATAACTTTTAATATTATTTTCAGAAATATAGGCTCTAGAAGTAGCAGGAATGTTAATTTGGGTGTTCCATTGTTGTAATAGGTCACGACCCCATAAATTCATTGCAATATTGGCTACATATGGCCTTAATTTTCCTATTTGTCCCTCAGGCCCTATACATTCAACCCATCTTGTGCTCTGCCTTACTCGAAAAAGGGTTCCAATTCCCAGGAGCTGAACATTTACATTCTGAAGAGGCCAATATGGATGCCAAGATTCTGGGGTAATGATACTTACATCAGCACCTGTGTCCAGCAGGCCAGTAATAAAAATGCCATTTACACACACTCTCAGCTTAGGTCTTTGATCATTTATAGAAGTTTGCCAAAACACACGTAACTCATCTTTCTGATTACTAGTGCTTGTAACAGTAGGCATGTGGCTTCCTAATTGTCCTGATGAGGCATGTTCTCTGCAGAAACTGGAAATGACTGAACCATGTTTGCCATGGGGGCCTGTGAGGCCCCCCCCTCTCACGTTTCCCATCTGTATCAGATTGCCTTGTCTATCTCTTGTAGACCTGCATTCATTCATCCAATGCCTGCCTTTTCAACATCTTCTACATAAACCTGAAGGCTGAGTCCTTCTATTTCTATTATTTCTAGAAGATGCATTGTTATTATTTCTGAAAATCCGTTGTTTACAATTCCTTTTCATATGACCCAGTTTGCCACAATTAAAACATTTGGTATTCTGGTGTCTCCTTTTACCATTGGAAATTGCTTCTTCTACCCATGCTTCAGTGCCATAGTCAAATGTGTCAACATTTAGTGTATGCAAGACCCATTCTTCCAAGGACGCTGATCTGAACTTTAAAGGCCCCAAGATCTTTTTGCATTCCACGTTTGCATTTTCGTAAGCCAAAGACTCAATTATTATACGTCTTGCTTCTGGGTCAGATATCCCTATTTGTACAGCCTTAGTTAACCTTTGTAAAAAGTCACTAAAGGGTTCTCTCTGACCCTGTTTAACTGTGACAAATGATTCCATTCTCTGTCCTGGGTCTTGTACTCTGTCCCAAGCCCTTAAGGCTGCTGTAGTACACATGGAGAGTATGTTTTCTTCCAAATTAGCTTGTTCCTGAGGGTCGGAAAAGAGCCCTTCACCTAGAATTTTATCTAGGGAAATGTCAATTCCCTTCGCCTTTTCCTGCTGCTCTAAAAGTCTAGCCTCTTGCCTGAATAAGCATTTCCATTTTAATTGCGGTCCACTCTCAAGGACCGCGGAGCTCAGCTGGAGCCAGTCTGAGGGGGTTGCTCTGCTTGTTGTGGCCCAAGATTTTGGCATCTCTTTAACAAAAGAGGCGTGCATCCCAAAAGTCATGACGGCCTGTTTAATTTCTTTGAGATCATTCATACGGACAGGCTCCCATGTATCCTCCTTGATGACCCTAGCGTTTCTGGAACCAATCACCTTTTCTGTTGTTATTACTGGAAAGGCATGTAGAGCTGTAGGTAGAGCTTCGTGGAAATTGTCCCTGAAGGATTTATCCACAGATGTAGTTAAAATTTGCCTTTCTACCCTTTGCTCTTCTTCATCAGAATTTAGAAATTCCTCAATCTTTTCAATTCTATTCACCATTGCTTTTTGTAATGTCTGAATCTCCTGTCCAGAATTATGTTCCAAAGCCTTCATTAAGGATTCTAAAGTATGAAATTTGTCCATTAGAGATAACTTGTCATCTTTGGACATAATTTTTTTTTTTTTTATTTTTTGAGACAGGGTTTCTCCGTAGCTTTTTGGTTCCTGTCCTGGAACTAGCTCTTGTAGACCAGGCTGGCCTCAAACTCACAGAGATCCGCCTGCCTCTGCCTCCCGAGTGCTGGGATTAAAGGCGTGCGCCACCACCGCCCGGCTGGACATAATTTTTATGGCATAAACCGTGCCTTCTTGTATTGATAATCTTTCCGCCAATCTGTCATAAGCTTTAGACAAAATTTGATTGTCACATTCAGCAGTTTTGATTCTCTCAGTTAATGTTTCAGTTCCTACAGAAAGGGACTGCTGGAACTTACGATCTAATTCAGCTGTTCCTTCTTCCATAGTAATGAATTTCTCCTTAACATCAGCCTGTACCTTTTCTAGATTTTGCTCAGTTAACTGAGTCATGTTAAACAAAGATCTGTTTTCTTCCTGGAGAACTTCAAACTGATTTTTGAGAAGATTGTTTTCATTCTCAATAGTTTTTAAACGTTCAACCTCTGCCTTAAGAGATTTGATCATTTTCCTATTATCAAACCAAATAGTGCTAAGGAAAATTAAGAATCCCAGAAATATCCATAGATGTGGGGTGATAGACACCTCTTGTAAAATCTCCCAAATGGTACACTAAAAAAATCTGTTGAAATCTGAAATTGTCACGTTCTCAGACATTTTATTTATAAAAGAAAAAATTCTTTTACCTGTAATGACCGGTTCCTGCCAGTGGTGGCGAAAGAGTCCACTTGAGTCCATGTGGCCTAAGTCTGAAATAAATGACTCAAAAACAAAATTGAAACAGACACCAGACTGATAAGTAGCAATTGGGCCAGAATGGGAACAGAGAGAAAAGCCTCCAAAGTGAACAAATCAGAGGGATGGCGGCGTGCCGGGGCTCGTAGGGCTGCTGTCACATGACCAGAGCGCCGGTGGAGGTGGGAGGGGTACAGAGACTGATCACGCTGTTACAGAGGTGCTGCCGATTTCAAAACGCGGGGGAGTGCTAGCTCTCCCATCCCGCTTGATTCTTTAGCAAGCAGCAGGAAAGATCCAGGGGCTCAGAATCTCAGCTGCTTCCGCGCGCCCAGGGAGACCACCGCCAGGAGCAGTGGCTCTGATTTGGGCCAGGTCTCGGCAAAGCCCCACGGGGAGGGCGCCAAATGTATCGGCGTAAATAAATGCAATGCAGATATTAAAGAATATTTACACTTTAATGATAAACTTACAGAACCGAAGTTTCCGCGTGGCATAGGAGGTAGGAAGGAAAAAGAGACGGAGCCACCTCCCGCACGCCCATTTATCTGTAGGCATTCGCCCGAGGCAATCCCCGCCCCCTCAAGGGGCTGTCTTACCCCTACAGTGACCAGCCCTCCAAGGGAGGATGAGTCTTTGTCTACCTGCATCCATGCCAGAAACCCTCAACTGAGGAGTTCTGTGCAGTGGCTGGAGAGGTGTGGACCAGCTCTCCCTCTAGGGGCAGGAATAGGGTATCATAATCCCCTGGAGTTATAGAGGTTGTAAGCCGCCATGTGGGTGATGGGAACTAAACCCAGGTCCTCTGTGAGAATAGCCAGTGTTTCTTAACTGCTGAACCACCTCTCCAGGCTGTTTTGGCTTGCAGTTTTGATGTCTCACAGTAACAAGGGACTTCAAGACCTTGGGATAACGCATAATGTCTGCCTGAGTGCACCCACCACACCCACACGCATGCGAAGGTCATGGTGGGGGGTGTGGTAATGTGTATATTGATGAATTTGATTGTAGTAATCATTACATAATGCATATATACACCAAATCGTACCATTCGCTATCTTGAATATATACAGTTTCTCTAAGCATTGAACCTAATCCTCACTCATGTTGAGAACATGCTCAACAGAGCTACACCCCCAGCGCCATTTCTATACAATATTTGTTAGTTGTAATTCACTAATGTTGTTATTGGGGGTTTGACATACTTTACGAAGTAATTGAAAAGAGAGTATAGTCTCTGTGATATATATATGTGTTTGTGTGTGTATGTATATATATATGTATATATATTTCTCATATATATAATGCAAATATATATAATATCTATAAAGCATAGTCTTTGTGTTAATAAGAGATACTTATACTTTTTATATTATTATTATACTTTTTATTATTATTATACTTTTTATATTATTATTGTCCAACTCTAGACATAAGCATGTTTTCCTAGGTCAGGATTTAAGGGCCCATGAGATGGCTCAATGGGTGAAACCTTTGTTACCAAGGTTTACAGCCTGAGTTTAATCTCCAGGACCTACCATCCTGTCTGAAAAAGAGGAGAGTAGACTCCTGCCGGTGATCCTCTGACCTCTCAGCATGTCATGGTGTGCATGCATGCACACCAGCACAGTAAATGCATAGGTACATATAATCAATTCTGCGAAAGGCTTAAGTGAAGCACACAGCCATTTCAAACATGGTGGCTGAGTTTTCAGATGGGTAGAAAGGCTTAGAATCATGGGGCACATTCCTTCCTTCTTTCCCTCCCTCCCTCCCTCCCTCCCTCCCTTTCTCCCTCCCTCCCTCCCTCCCTCCTTCCTTCCTTCCTTCCTTCCTTCCTTCCTTCCTTCCAGAAAAGGGTAGAAGGTTTAACCCACTTTTTCATGGATCCCCAGCTTGAGAACAGCAGGCTGGTGAAGGGTGACTGGAATCCAGACCCTTGATGTGTCTGCGGGTCATAGGTGTCCCACAGGGAGAGGTTCCATGTTGGTTGCCTACGCGTTTCTAGGTGTGCTGTCTGATGATGACAGGCCATTGGAGTTGTTTCTAGCAGAACCTTTGCCACTTGGGTCTAACTTAGTAAAAGGGTTGAAATCTGCCGATGAAGGCGTAAGTCATAAACAATGCCACACCAGTTTGGAATTATGATTAATAGGGTGGTATTTATTTAAAGGGGAAAAACTTACAGATAACCGTCCCAGACAACAGCCCTCTACGCAACCAGGAAGAAGTCTAGTCGCCGGAACTGGAGCAGGAAGCAAAAGAGAGCAAGAAGGGAAGTAGCCGCTTTTTTAAAGGGAGAGAGACCACGCCCCAATGGGCTGGTATCTCAGCGGCTATTGGCTGGAGGAGCAGAAGGACCTCCCGCAACACCTCCCCCTTTTGTTTAAGTAAGAGAGTTCTAAACCTACTACGAAATTATATACAATAAGTACAAATATCCTATTCTAACTAGCTTAAGTCTTGTATAATAAATAACTTGGCCAAGTCATGAGAAAAAAGTAACTACATTTATATAGTCTTCAACCCCATCGAAGATCTGAGAAGGGAAATAATGTTACCTGGGTAATTAGGAAGTTCAGTAAAACAACTTCCAAAACATGCAACAAATCACAGAGACAACTAGCTACCTGGGCAATCACCCAAAGTCACGTTAACAGCGTTGAAGCAACCAACTTTGGCCAAGGCCTAACATAACTGACATACCATTTTCAAAGGCAAGCAACTTTTCAAAACTATCTTACCCTGTCTTGGCAGGATATGACAGTCCTGTTTTATCCATTGATGCACGCTCTGTAACATGCCCTTGCCACTGACTGTGTAATAAAATACAAATAGTAGTTCCTGCCTCAAAAGCACATTATAAGCACTGCGGTGGATAAAAATGTGCATAGAAGACAGGCAGTAATCCATCGTGTTTGTTCCCAACTGGTCTAGAGAATCCTGTAGGAATCAGGTAGGAAAGGTACCATCATATGGTCACACATATGACGACTGCCTGCTTTTATCACAGTTCAGGGCCTATGATCTGCTTATAGGTCTAATGTTGGTGCCGGACATCCCAGAGTTTGTGGGATTTAGGAGTGTAAAGTCATTGTATGAAGCCACAAGCAGCTGAGTATAAACCACAATGGCCATGTGCTAATTCATTTTGAACCGGACACCTCTAAATGGACCATGAATCAGTATGATTCCTCCCTGCAGGAATACTGAAGGGGAAGCCAGCGGGTGACCTCTGCCTGGGTATGGAGAGTGGGCCTGAGGATGTGGCTGCTCTGAAGGCCAGATGCTCTGCCTGCCACATCAGGACTCTATCCCTCTGGACACCAGGGAATCACACTGCCAAAGCCCTCCTCTTCATCCTCGGTCCCTCACCCCCAAATCCCCTTTCTGACTGACACATTCTTTCTTTAGATATGTTAATGAAATCGATAAGGTTACCGGCAATCTCGCACTGGTGTGGGAAACATTTTGTCTCGGTGCCTGTTGAATGCATCCCAGGTCATCCATTTTGTGCCCTGTTTAGCACCAACTCTCAGCATTCGAGGGAAAGCAGCCTGCCTCCCTTTTCCCACAGACAGACTGCAGGAGACATGGAAGGGCATGAAAGGGCATTTCTTTTCCACACCTCAGGTTCCGCTACGAGCCCCTGTGCAGGCTTCATATCCTGAAATCTGGCTTCTATGTCCTGGCCACAGCCTGAGATGTTCATTCCTTTCCATTTTAACAAAATGATTCATGATATTTCATTTATTAGCTTGCTTGCTTTCATAAGTGATCTCAATACTACTACTACTACTACCAATAATAACAAGTTTTCTGAAAACATAACTGATGATGGCCGCCTATGGAGGGAGAATAACTTGGATAGTCAGAATTTATGTACCTGTTGGCCCCCCTACCTGCCTCTTTTGAAGTTATTTTGGGTAGGTAAGGGTAACACCTGTGGGTCGTTCACATAAAAATGCCAAGAGTAATGGTGTTTATGTGAGTTTCGGGGTGACTGAAAACAGGCTGAAATAGAAACACCTTCTTAAAAGGCTACAATGACCAGAGACACGCAAAGTCCCCAGCTGCGGGTCAGAGATCTTGGCATTCCTGCTGACCCATGAAGAGAGCGGAGCTTACCTTTTCTGGGGCGCTAAAGGGCAGTGTGGAGGCTGCCAGGACAGAGAATGTGGTGCTGTGTAGGTCGCACGCGGAAGGAAGGCCCACAGCTGCTGGTGGAGGTTGGAGATGTTATGATAAAATAAGAAAAGGCCTTCCAAGAGGAGAGTAAACATCTCCAGCTGGGAGACCCTGTATGGAATGCACAGACCCAAAGCCCAGACAAAGAGTGTTAATTAGGGTAAGACACACAGGGAGAGCCAACACCCAAATCCTCTGAAGTCAATACACACTTCATTTGGCAGATGTGTGTAAAATGCTTGTCTGAGAGCAGGGGGCCTTCAGAAGGAAATGGGGGGGGGGGGGGCACAGGGGAAATGTCTTCAGGTTTAACTGGACTGTGTGTTATGCAGGTGTGTGTGTGTGTGTGTGTGTGTGTGAGAGAGAGAGAGAGAGAGAGAGAGAGAGAGAGAGAGAGAGAAGAGAGAGAGAGAGAGAGAGAGAGAGAGAGAGAGAGAGAGAGAGGCTGCTCTTCCAGAGGATCTGGGTTGGTGTCTCAGCACCCACCTACAGGTCACAACTCTGTAATTCTAGTCCCAGGGAGTCCGACATCCTCTTCTGGTCTCCTCAGACACCAGGGCATGTGCATGAGGCACAGATACACCTGCAGCAAAAATCCGTACACATAAGATAAATAAGGTTGGCCAAGTGTGGTGATGCACGCCTCTGAGCCCAGCTCTCTGCAAGCAGAGGCAGGTTGATCTCTGTGAGTTTTCAGCTGGCCTGGTCTACATAGCAAGTTCCAGGACAGCCAGGACCACAAAGAGAGAGACTTTTTCAAAAAATCAGTAATAATAATAAAAACAATAATAACAAATATTTTTTAAAACAACCCACCAAAAGATTTATTTTTCTTATTTGTATTCGTATTGATAGATGGATGGGTGTGTGTGTGCATGTGTGTGATGTGTGTGTGGGGGGGGTCACAAGAGAACGTCATCCTGGAATTGTAAGCATGGTCTCCAAGCCAGTTTGAAATCTTTTTCTAAGACCTCCTCTCCATTGTCTCTCTTCAAATTTGGTAGAAGCTTTGATTCTGAGTTGATAATGCATTATAAAGATTTTCTCTCTCTCTCTCTCAAGCTGGGTGATGGTGGCACATGCCTTTAATCCCAGTAGTCAGGAAGCAGAGGCAGGTGAATCTCTGTGAGTTCAAGGCCAGTCAGGTCTACAGATTGAGTTCTAGGATAGTGGAGGATACACAGAGAATCCCTGTCTTGAAAAACAAACAAATGATCCTATTCCTTCTCTATGTGTGTGCGTGTGCATGTGTGTATGTTTATGAATGAGCAGTGGATAGGAGACCATGTATTTCACTGGGAGAAGAGAGACGAGAGAGAAATGAAAAGGCTAAGTAAGAGCAGCAAGTGTGGGCTCTAGCTGTGTGATTTGCCTGGTAATCAATGAGACTCCAGTGACCATCTTAGTCTTGTGAGTTCTAGCCTATGGAGGCAGAAAATGCAGGCGCGTGGCCTGACATGATGGCACGTCCCTTTAATCCTAGCACTTGGCAAGCAGGGACTAAGACAGAGTTCAAGGACAGCCAGGTCTATGGAGCAAATTCCAGGCCAAACGGCGGGAACGTACCCCGAACCACGACCTGTATCCAAAGATGGGCGGGGACTTACCCCGAACCACGTGCTGTACCCAAAGATGGGCGGGGACTTACCCCGAACCACGTGCTGTACCCAAAGATGGGCGGGGACTTACCTCGAACCCCGTGCTGTACCCAAAGATAGACCCTGAACCACGTGCTGGTAGCTGAAAAATTTGTGTTACTAAAAAAGCAACCAAAAAAACAAAACCAGGGGAGACCAAACCCTGACTTTCAATACATCAGGACAGAATTTTAAAGGAAGAGATTTCCTTCTGACCTTGAATTTCCCAAGCTCCCTCGGGACACTCCACTGACTTAAATTCCTACCTCAGCCCCTGAAATAAAACCTCTTGTTGCTCCAGCAGCTGCTCCCTCCTCTCTCATAAAATTGAAACTGAAGTCACTGCAGCCCTGGGGCGCACACGCCCCTGGAGGGACCATCCCACATTTCTGAGGGTCTAAAGAGTGGGATGACATTATTGGCTCGGAATGACTGGCTCCCACATCTGCTGCCTCCAAGAGTTAGATCCCTTCCACCTTTTGTTTCTAGGCTGAGTTTTGAAATCTCAACTTGTCCGAGATTTGCAAGTCAATGATCTTGTTGAAATCAGTGTCTTGTAATAAGTGTTATGCTGTTGAAGGCCAGCTTAATGGATACGAAATTAACTCTATTAATTATTAACAAAACGGGGGGTTGGGCAAACCTCTTTCTTGGCCAACTCATGGCTATAGTCTATGGGAGAAAAATAATTTCTTAGACTATAACTCTCCCACATTCTTCCCTGCCTGCCTAACTCCATGCCCCTGTCTGCTCACAGTCACTTGCTCTGATGAGCAGTGTGTTAGTGTCTCATTGCTGTGGCAGAATGCCCGAGAAAGCTGCTCTAAAGGCCGGAAGGGTTATTTGGACTCATGGTTTTAGAGTTTCAGTCTGTCATTTGATCCACACCCCAACATCAGGCAAGAGAAGGAATGGTGGGGCAAGCATACTTATCCGATGGCAGTGAGGAAAGGGAGCGAGGGAATTCGAAAGAAAGAGTGAGCAAAATATAGCCCAAAGGGCAGCCTTCTCATGTGTGAGACCAGCTAAGTCACTTCTCAAACACCTCTCCTGAGGGGACCTAGCATTGGGACCCAGCCTTCTGACAACTTTTAGAGACAGTTCAGATCCAAAGCTTTATCAAAACACCTGCTTTAAAGCAATTTGCAATCAGAGTTCATCAAAAGATTTTAAAAGATGCCGGGTGGTGGTGGCGCACGCCTGTAATCCCAGCACTCGGGAGGCAGAGGCAGGTGGATCTCTGTGAGTTCGAGACCAGCCTGCTCTACAGAGCTAGTTCCAGGACAGGCTCCAAAACCACAGAGAAACCTTGTCTCGAAAAAAAAAAAAAAAGATTTTAAAAGAAATTGAAATAAAGCTACCTTTTTGCTGTTGTTTTTGTTTTTTTGAGACAGAGCCCCAGCTGCCCTAGAATTCACTGTGTTATGTAGACCAGGCTGGCTTTGAACTCAGAGATCCACCTGCCTCTGCCTCCTGAGTCCTGGAGTATAGGTGTGAGCCACCACCGCCTAGGAAAAGCAAAACCATCTGAAGCTGAGATTCACAACCTCGTGTCATAGATGGAGGTCTGCAAGCCAGAAGACACAGCAAGGAGGTACCAGGTGTCTGGTGTGAAATTGGTGACAGTGTGAAGGTGACTTCAGAGATGGCTTCCAGTCTCAACACTGCTGGATTCTGGCCATGGTGCTGTGGAAACAACCCAATCTCTGCACATTTCTCCTTGCAATGGAGGGAACGCAGTAATAATGTCTTCAGTCCTGGGGCGCTATGAGAAAATGTAGGGATGCAGGAATAGCATCTTCTATCCTGATGCTATGAGATAAAGTCAAGCATATGAAAACCCTTCATTGTAATAAGATATCAGATCAGTGTTCCATGAGAACTTTCTGTCATAGAGTCTCAGCTCATAAAAATATTTTTAGAATATACTGTTTAGTGTCAATAAATAAAAATGGCAGATTTGAAAGGCTATAACCCATTGTGGTAAGAGGGTTCTTACTTGTGAAGAGCCTGTTTTGGGATGGGGGTTTGACAAAAAGACTGCATACTCTGGAGAACTTGAGTTGGGAGGAACTCTGGGTCACAATACATCCCAGCTTGTGGAGGAAATTGAGTTCCAAAAAGGAAAGGACTCACTAGGCAAGTGCTCCAGCTCCTTCTGGGGCTCTTTGGTTCCTAGGCTTCATCAGAGGGATGAATGGAGCAGGTTACTCCCATACAGGCAGGGCAATCTGAAGATATGACCTTTGGACCATGCAGAATGATGTCTTTGGTGAAATAAGGTATCGAGAGTGAACTACCAAGTAAGCAGGCAGTAGGAGCTGAGGACAAATTGAAAAGATGACAGAATTTGTTGTGTAGGCAGCTTCAAAGTGTTTCTCGTTTTTTAAGATTTATGTTTATTTTATATGTGAGAGTGTTTTGCCTGCATGTGTCTCTGTGTGCCATGTGCATGTCTGGTATCCACAGAGGCCAGAAAAGATGATCAAATTTCCTGGAATTGGAGTTACAGATGGTTGTGCGTTACCCGGCAGGTGCTAGAAACTGAACCCGGGTCCTCTGCAAGAGCAACAATTGTTCTTTGCCACTGAGCCATCTCTGCAGCACTACAAAGGTTTTCTTGAAGCTCAAGTACTCTTTTATGGGCACAGCTATGGCCTCTCCCATCTCACCTGCTCACAGATACTAAATGAGAAATACTTCTGCTTCATGGAAATTCTGATTGCTACCTCACCTCTCACGATGTGGGGAGGGTAAATCCCCCATAGACGTATAGGAAAGGGGAAGGCTGTCTTGGACTCAGATGTGGCTCAGATGGGCTTGCCTACCACGCATGAAACCCCAGGTTCAACCTGCAGTTCAAAACTGGGTTTGGTAGCACATGCCTGTATCCCAAATTGCACTTGGGAGGTGGAAGGAGCATCAGAAGTTGGGGGGAAGAAGGAAGGGAAGTGGGGAAAAGTATATAGCTCAATTAAAAACAATAAAGTATAAAAGACAAAGAGGTTCAAGGTCAGCCTGGGCTACTTATCAGGCTCCTGTCCAACTTGAGGACCGGAAATCATAAAGAGGGTGTATCCATACTAGCCCTCCAGGATTGTGCTGGAGACAACGCCTCATGACTTCTGCTGACAGCTTTTCAGCTGCTGTGTGATTCCTCTCCCTCGCACATGCCTCTCTGGTGATCGTGTGTCTCCTCTGCCCTCCTACCACAAGAGCGTGTGCTCTCTGAAAATCTTAATTTGGGCAAGGGGCTGGGATGTGAGCTCAAGTCCCAAGCCGTAGCACAGCTTGCACCCCATTTTAAGAGCCCACGTTAGACTTCCCCAGGAGAAGTCAGGAGAACTGAGAATTGTGGCAATTCTGCCCCTCCTCGTTTCTTCCCACTTGAGCCTGCGATTGAGAGGAGATTGAGAGGAGGAGGAGGAGGCAGCTGCAGCGACCTTCGACCCTCAGGCGCATTTCCAAGAGGCCTGGCATCATGGGAATGTGCACCGTATGCTTTGAGGAGGTATTTCAATCCTGCTGGGACCTTGCTCAGAGCAGCTTTGGCTTCCCTGGAGTTCTAGGCTTCAGCGCCACTGTGTAGAAGTCTCGGATTTGGTTTCCTAACCAATTTCTCCTTGTCGTGGAAAGTTCATGTAACATGTTATCGGGTGTCCTGGGAGGTATGCAATAAGATTCCCTTGCTGTAATGAGTAAAGGGACTCCCCCTCCCCTGAAGCATATAATGATAGCTACTATTTTTATCCGGTGGGTTGCATGTGCTCACTGAATGCTAGCCACACACAAAGGAATGCCTGATTGGTCCCCAGCGGAGGAGGCTCGATGATACAGGACCTGATTCCATTCCTGGGATAGCATGGCTTTACTTCAGACAAATGTATTCCAAATTGGAGTTGCCATTCAGTGTCTGGGCCCTAAAGAATGACACCCGAATATCTGTGCGAGCCTTTTGAACATGAGGCTTCAGTTCTGAGCTCACACAGAAGTTATGGCCTTATCCTTTCTCCCAGTTCTAAGTTTGGATACATTAGCTAGAACCAGTCAATCTGGTGATGCCAATGGGAATGGAAGCCAGATATTGGGGTGGGATAAAAGCAACCTAAACCTACTTCTTATCCTTAGCTGCATGTTAGGATTGCCTGGAGATTGAGAAACAGCAATGCTAATGCCTACCTTCAGCTCCCAGGGAGACTAATTTCACCGATACCGCTGTATCAATGATACTTGGCTGGAAAATTCAAAAGCATCTAAATGGCAGACACTTCAATTAAATAATAATAATAATAAAAATAGATGCTCAGTGGTGTCTGAGAACCACGGTTCTCAGCCATAGGTTGAAGCAGTAATGAGAAACAGTGAAGAGCCAGAAAGTAGACACAGGAGAAAGATGTGGGGCACAGAGGGGGAGGGCAGGGGCCTGAGAATCAAGAGGGTGAGGAGAGTGGAGCCTGTTTGTGGAGGGACAGACAGCAAACAGTGTACCGGGATCCTCTTGCTAGTGGCTCTGGGCTGGCTCCGACCTGGAGAAACTGCCTGGGAAGCTTCCTCCAAAAGCAGCTCCTGCGCTAGGCTAGCTTGCACTTCTGTGAGCTTTGTTTTTTATGACTGTTAAGTGGAGGTATGGATCGTGTACGTAAACACTTAACTCTTTTGTGGGGGGTGGGGAGGATGTGGTCTCTTCTAGCTTGGGCTGGCCTGGAACTCACTCTGTACCTGAGGGTGACCTTGAGCGGATTTCCCAGTCAAGTGCTGAGATTACGGGGGGGGGGGGGGGGGGGGGGGGGGGGGGGGGGCTACCAAGCTTTAGTGAGTTTTTAAGCAGCGCTAAGGGTCTGGCCCGGAGCTTCATGCATGCTAGGCAAGCACTCTACCATCTAATCTACATCCTCAGAACCCCACCTTTTGAAAAGAGGTAGGGTCTTACTCCATTGCCCAGGCTAGGCCCAAGGGGCTGGATTCAAGCAATCTTTCTACCTCAGCTTCCAGAGTAGACATGGCTTCCAACTATTGTTTTTCAGTTTTCAAAGGTAAATGATGTTATTTGTGATAAATGAACACCAGCAGGGAAACTCTGAGTGGACAGCGCTTGTGGTGGCCCTTGTCTCCAGCATCTGTCCCCACGTTCATTAGCACACGCCGTTGCTCTGAACCCACCTTGTCCAGAAGGTTGGAGCAGGGGAAAAAATCATGCCTGTTTACTGCAGTTGCCGTGGTGACGTGGCATAAAACTATGTGGCGTTTGAGGGGCACCAATAGGAGCAAATTAAGCAGTTCCATGTCACTACTGTGTGTTGCTTAATTCAACTTAACCTTCGATTGACTGACTGTTCCGATGTCCTTCAGGTGTTTCCACAGCCTTAGCCTTCCGTGCACAGCCAGTCAAGTTACAGCCGCATCCCCGTGCTCCTTACCCTCCTCAGCCGCATCCCCGTGTTCCTTACCCTCCTCAGCCGCATCCCCGTGTTCCTTACCCTCCTCAACTCTTGGTCTTGTCACTTCTCATTCACTCCTTCCCTGCCAGAGTGAGTTAGATATTCTTTTTTTCTCATTAAGATACAAACTCATAAGTGACCGAGATTTTGCCCAGTGTGCCGTCCTCTGTGTTTGGAATGTTTGCTGGCTGTGATCCATGCTCACCAAATACTTGTGAAATGAACATAGATGCGTATCCAATAACAGAGTGTACTTAGTGGTTAGGCATGCCAGCTCCAAGTTGGACCGCCTCCCTTTACCTCTCAGCTCACTCTTTCCTACGGGGGGTTGGGAGGTGCCTTTAGCCAAGTTATACTGATAATGGTGTCACCAGCTTTGGGTGTGTTTTATGTGATGGTTGATTCTTTCGCTCACGTCTCTCCAGTTTTCCTGTCTTTTCTTGAGGCTGTGTCTCCTTGTGTGTGGACTTAGACAAGAGTGCATCACAGTCAGCTGTGGACGCAGACTTGGCTCAACCAGTAAAATGCATGCTTCGTAGGCATGGGGTCCCCAGAACCCACATAAAAAGATGAGGCCCACGGGGAGGGGACAGTGTCAGGAGACCCCTCAAAGCTCGCTGGCCAGTCAGCCTACCCAAATTGATGAACCATTGATTTACTAAGAGAACCTCAAAAAATAAAGGTAAACACTAATCTAGGGCAGGTACCTAAGACTCTGATCTGGAACCTCTCTCTCTCTCTCTCTCTCTCTCTCATATGTGTGTGTGCACATGCAAGCAGTTGCACACATACACACAAACACATATATGTATATACACACACACACACACACTTTTTTTGTGACAGGGTTTCACTGTGTATTCCTGGCTGGCCTGGAACTCAATATGTAGGCCAGGATGGTCTTGAACTCATAGAGATCCACCTGCCTCTGCCTCCCAAAGGCAGGAACTAGAGGCATGTGCTACCATGTCCAGCCCTTTTAAAATTTTTAAAAATTATTTCATATTTTACATCTATGAATTCTTTCTTTGCCTGCATGCATGTGTGTGCACTACCTCCAGTGTCCAGTGCCCTCAAAGGTCAAAAGAGGGTGCCAGTTCCCCTGGGACTGGAGTTATAGATAGTTGTGAGCTGCTAAGGGGATGCTGGGAAGAACCACCAGGGCTATTAACCACTGAGCCATCCCCTCAGACCACACTAAAACTTAAAAAAAAAAAAAATGTGAGTGTTACCTTTCCTAGCACCATAAGGTACTGTATGGGCTGCGGGGGGTGGGGGTAGGGGGAGGAGACCTCAGTTTTACGTAGCTGTGAGCTCCAATTATGACTGGCCTGCTAAGATATGCACATGGGTTCAATACAGTGGCACAAATTAGTCTTAGGGTTAGGGTTTCTATTGCTGTGAAGAAACACCATGACCATGGCAAATCTTATAAGGAAAAGATTTAACGGGGTGGCTCGCTTCCAGTCCAGAGGTTCAGTCCGTTATCATCATGGTGGGAGCATGGCGGCATGCAGGTAGACGTGGTGCCGGCTACATCTTGATCAGAAGGCAACAGGAAGTGGCTGTGACACTGAGGGAAGCTTAACCAAAAGACACCTCAAAGCCTGCCCCACAGTGACACACTCGGTTCAACAAGGCCCCACCTCCCAGTAGTGCCACTCCCTATGAGCTTTTGGAGGCAGTTACATTCAAGCTACCACAGTGACTAACCGTTTCCTGGTTAGATCTAAGACCTGGTCTATAGGTAGAAATGTGGTTGGTACTGCAAACAGGAACCCATGCTGGGAAGCTCGTAGGTCCTAGCAAGGTTCGCTGGCTGTTGTTTATTACGTCACTAAATTGCTTAAGTGTGGTATCAAACTGCACTCTAAATAGTAACTCTATAACCATAGATTAGTGCAGCTCCCAGGCCTCACTGAAGAAGCATTTGTATATGTGTGTGAGTGTGTGTGTGTGTGTGCGCGCGCGTGCATGCGTGTTCAGTGGATAGGGGCTATTACTGAAACTCATGGACCAGCCAAAGCACTGAGTGCTCAGCCGTAAATGGGACTGGTACATCACACCTGCTCCCCTCAACATTTTGGAAAAAAAGATCAGAAAGATTTTCAGAGCCAGAGGCTGGGGAGGATTGGGGTAAAACAGTGTCTTCTGGACGTGACTGGACAACCACCTGAGATCTCACAGCTACTGTGGCTGCCTGCACAAGGTCTCCACAAGGCCAAACTAGTCAGTGTTCCAGCAGGTCCTGGGGAGGGGCTTATGAGGCCCTACCCCTGGCTGAGGAACTGTTGATGGCTTCTGAGGGAGGGAGAATCAATTTCTGTTAAGGCCCCTGGTGGATGGACCGTCCTCCAGCGGATGACCTCATACCCTCCACAACTCTATATGAGCAGTACAACTGGACCCAGTGGATTTAAAACAACAACAACAAAAACACAGAGCCGGGGGGGGGGGGGAGTTGGGATATGTTGGGGTTCTGATCCAGAAGGAGTTAGGGGAGAAGTAGGGGAGGAGTAGGGGTAAGTATAATCAAAAGACATTGCATGCATGCTAAATACTCCCAAAGAATTAGCAAAAAATATTGCAGTAAAAAAAAAACTATCTAGAATGTCCTCTTTCCAAAGACATCAGTTGTAATTTCATATAGTCCAGCTCTGGTACCCGCTGGAAACGAGACTCTGGCAGGAAGCCCGTTTATCATGGTCACTGTTGTGTGTGTATGAAGGAGGGTGGGTGCGCATGCACAAAGGCACAGGCTCCAAGGATCGTTTTGTGGCGTCACTTCTCTCTTTCCATCTTGGCATTCATTCTGGTGACCTCACTCAGGTCCCTAGGCTGTGGCAAGTGCCTCACCTACTGAACTGTAATTGCCCAAAACAAGCCTGTATTTAACAGACTTGCCAAAGGGTGTAAGGCCTGCAGCCTGCAGGGTTGCGGGCTCTGTCCTCTTCGTGGCCCACAGAAGACGCAAAGCATGGATCAGTGAGTGTCTGCATGCCCAGACTTATTTTCAGAAAGCAGTGTGATGATTCTTCCGGCCCCTGCTGTGCAAGGAGAGTTCAAAATTCAAAAACTGAGCTTTGGTCAGGGACCAGGGAGCACTCTTCACTTTCCTGGAACTATTCATCACTGTCACCGTTTGAGAACACAACCCAAATGCTTTGGGTTTTATTTGGGTGTCGCTTTGTTTTTCCTTGAAATACCAAGTGTTTGTAGCTGGCCCTCTTTCCAAGGGCACGGCGGGCTGCAGAAGTTTCTAAAATTAGACCTCTCTGGTGCAGGTCACTGAGCAGGAATGGCCTCCTGTTCGTTGTATTTACACAGATTGACTTCTGTGGCCTCCACAACAGGGCTCACTTGATGAGGCATGAGGACACACAGGAGGCTGTGGGAATTTTTGCTCAACTCCACCGTGGGGTGGAGGGCCGTGATCCCTGGGCAGCAGCTCTTCCCTCGCAGTGGTATTTGGATTCGGGGCCCTTTCAACCTCTGCCACATGCTCCAGCTCCCCTCCATCACTGTTGCCCCGTCGGGGCGGAGGTCAGAACCTCTGAATCAGTCCATGAGATGCCTCGAGTTAAAAATGAGCTCGTGTTCAGGAATTTAAGAGCCAGGGGTTTTCACTTTGTTTGTGTAATCTATCTTATGTGTCTCCTCTTGCAAGCTTGTAGACATATAGGACATCATCTAGCGGTAACTCTAGTTTAGGAACCTGTAAATATAAAATGCCCAGAAAGGACTTACTTATCTCTCCTATGATATTTTCAGAAGAGCCTGGAAAGAATAAAAATCAACCTTTTCTTTTTTGAAAAAAGAAATTAAGTTTATTCATGTGTGCGTGTGCAGGCATGAAAGGCCACAAGAGGCTAGAAGAGGGTATCGGAAGCCTGGAGCTGGTGTTACAGGTGTTTGTTAGCTGCCTGGCCTGATCTGGGAACTGAAACCAGGTCATCTGGAAGGGCAGTGGGTGCTCTTAACCACTGAGCCATCTCTCCAGCAAGGTTTTTTCTTTTTATCTAATAATTTGCATCTCTCCCTCCCTAGCCCTTAAATACTTAGACTGCAGAGATTGTATTAGAAAAAGTTTTGAGATTAACATTCTAAATTTCAACAAGTGGGGATAAAAGAGTAGAGGCCCCTGACATGGAATATGCTTAAAGTGACTGGACCGGACCTCCACACACTCACGCTCGTAAGATTCGAAATTCTTTCTGAAGAAGTAAATTATTTTGGATCAAACTTAGAATATTGCTTACAGAAATCAATCTTGATTAATGTATTAGCCAGACATTCTCAATACATAGTTCAAATAAGCACTGAGAACTAAGAGTCTTGAGCTCGATGTAGTAGAGCCCTCCAGAGGCAGAGGCAAGTGGGTCTCTGTGAGTTCAAAGCCAACCTGGTTTACATACTGGTTCCAGACAAGCCAGGGTTACATTGTGAGACCCTGTGTTAAATAAAAAAAATAATAATAATGAAAACTCAAATAACCAAACAAAATGAGCTTCCACAACTAGTCTCAGGGAAGCAGTGAAAACGTATTTTTAACTTAGCTTAGACACAAAGCCCAAGTTGCCCCAGCTGTCTGTGGGCAGGTTTTCTGTGCTTGCACAACCTTGAACCAACTCCAGGCTCCAAGTGACCTACACACTCACTTTCCTTTGTTTTCCTCCGAAAACAGCACAGACTGGACCTTTGTTTTCCCTGGCAGGTTGATTTGCATCGACTCAAGTAAATTAGCCTTGCTATCTAGTCCTGCCTGTTTAATGGGAACAGGTCTGCAGGCCAATAAAAACAAAGATGGAGGAAGTGGCCTAGCAGAAGAGAGAAGGGCAGGGTGCTGTGGTTCACTGAGATACTGGGCGCATCATTCTCTCCCATACTTCCTCCTAGAATAAAGCTGAGCAAAATCCTACGGCCTGATTCCCGTCACAGTTGGTTCTGGAAATTTTTTAAAGTATTCTGGAAATTTAGGATAGCTCTTTAGTATCTCAATACTGGTGTAATCATTGTATCATAAGAGAATATTGAAGACTTCCAGTGAGATTTTATCATTTCTTTCCCCTTGATCCTAGAAGGCTGCAGTCTCTCAGGCCTAGCCCTGCTTCTGAAGGCCTCACTCTCTCAGGCTTAGCCCTGCTTCTGAAGGCCTCACTCCCTCAGGCCTAGCCCTGCTTCTGAAGGCCTCCCTCTCTCAGGTTTAGCCCTGCTTCTGAAGGCCTCACTCCCTCAGGCCTAGCCCTGCTTCTGAAGGCCTCACTCCCTCAGGCCTAGCCCTGCTTCTGAAGGCCTCACTCCCTCAGGCCTAGCCCTGCTTCTGAAGGCCTCACTCCCTCAGGCCTAGCCCTGCTTCTGAAGGCAGAGGTGTTTGTCTTTATAGACTGTCACTCCCTGTTCCCCAAGTTCTTGGCTTCTTCACTTTGCTTCTGTTGCCTCCTCTAAGTTTTTCCTGCTCCAAAGTGTTCCTTCAGAGCTATTGCTTTCTTGTGTCGTACCCCAAACCTTTCTGTCTCATTTCTTGCTTTCCCCTGAACGAACAGGGTAAAAAATAGTAGAAATCTCTTGAAAGCAGTACAATCTTATACTAACTTAAAGTGGGGATAATAAACAATAGCCCCCCCCCCCCACACACACACATACACACGCATTTGGGAGAGGGGTTTTAAGTAGTCCAGGTTCAACTCAGACTCAATATGTAGGCAAGAATGACCTTAACATTTATTTATTTATTTATTTATTTATTTATTTTATTTTATTTTTTTTTGGTTTTTCGAGACAAGGTTTCTCTGTGGCTTTGGAGCCTGTCCTGGCACTAGCTCTGTAGACCAGGCTGGTCTCGAACTCACAGAGATCCGCCTGCCTCTGCCTCCCGAGTGCTGGGATTAAAGGCGTGTGCCACCACCGCCCGGCTGACCTTAACCTTTAGATCGCCTGCCCTTACCACCCAGTGCCAGGACTACAGTGATGTGCTACATCCTCATTTTAAGCGATGCTGGGGATTGAACCCAGGGCCTTGTGCCTGCATTCCTAGCTAGCCCTATCTGTATTTTTAAATGCAGTTTTGAGGGTGATCAATATTTCTCCATAAAGAAATAAGTGCCCGTAGTATAATTTCAGTGACAAATTGGTTGGTGTTATCTGTGCACAGAAAGGTATATCCCATTATCTGTGTGTGGGTAAGTGGGTCCTGTCATGGAAGCAACCACCTCGAAGGCTGGCTCTGACCAGGTCAGCCTGGGTGTTGGCTGTGTTTGGAGACCTTGTTGTGTTACTCAGACTTCCCAGGACCTCTGGCAGAACTGTCAGCTGCAGACCTTAGTGGCAGTGGAAGAATAAAGGGGTCTCAGACGTCCTGATAGTGAAGATGAAAGGGCTCATCTCAAAATTCTGGAAATAATTTAAAAAGCTGCTGTGATGATTCCCGGGAGCATCATCATGAATCTTGAATGTTTTGGTTAACAGTGATTGGCATGTCCCGGGCCCGGCTCTCTCAGCTCAGTGCCAGCGTGAACTGTCGCAAGGAAGGACTATCCTGAACCCCATTCCCTCTGCCACCCAAACTTACTGAAATATTAGCACAAGCCAAAAATCCAACAAAGACTGGGTTTAGATCTAGTCATTGTTCTCATTTGGCACAATGATGAGACTGTAGCATGATTAAGATTTGGGGCTAGGGTAAACAGCAGGAGGAAGAGGGACCTGAAAGGATGACCCGGCCATCCCGTGTAATCATGGACTTGTAGATCACAGATGAGGTTGTCAGATTTGGCAAATAAAAATACTGTTTGAATCTCAAATAAATAGAGAATCGTGCGTGTGTGTGTGTGTGTGTGTGTGTGTGTGTGTATGAAAATACATCTGCACCCTCATTGCATCATCTGTACCCCAATGAAGTGTCCCCCAAAAGGCTCGTGTGTTGGAGGCTTAGCCCCAGCTGATGGCACTGTTGATAGGTGATTGAGTATCCATCCTGTTTGCCAGTAAAAACTCATAGCTGAAAATACCACTAGAAAGTGAGATCTAGCTGGAGGAAGCAGGTCGCTGGGGTGTGCCTTTGAAGATCCTATCTTGTCCCTGGCCCCTCTATGGCTCTCTCTACTTCCTGGATGCCACAGATAAGCAGCTCTTCTCTGTAGCCTTCTGTGACCACTGGCCTCACTGTTGCCTTAAAGCTCTCCTCTCTCCTTCCCCTTTCCACTGTAGGGGATCCTGTTGAGATCATGTCTGTGCACACGATTTGCTCGGAGATTTCGTCACAGCAATGGAAAGCTAACTAGCATACGGAACAAGCTAGATGTACAGGAAATGGTGGATTTTTTTTCCCTAAATTTAATCTATTCTTCTGTACAAACCATTTGTATTAGTTAGCGTTTCTTTTGCTATGAAGAGATACCATAACCATGGCAATTATTATTATAGGTTTGTTTGGTTTTGGTGTTTTGAGACAGGGTTTCTCTGTGTAGTCCTAATCCTGGCTGTCATGGAACTCACTCTGTAGATCAGGCTGGCTTCAAACTCACAGAAATCCTCCTATCTCTGCCTTCTGAGTACTTGAGATTAAAGGCATACACCACCATTGCCCAGTATTCATGGCAACTCTGTAAACAGAGACTGGACTTTAGTTTCCCGGCTGCCCAGACCTGAATAACCACACAGAAACTATAATAATTACAACATTGCTTGACCAATAGCTTAGGCGTATTTCTAACTAACTCTTACACATTAAATTAACCCATTTTAATGAATCTGTGTGTCACCACAAGGCTGTGGTTTACCAGTGGCAAGGTTCTGGCCTGTCCTACTCCTTTGGCAGCTACATGGCATTTCTGTGACCCTGCCTACTTTCTCTCATTTCGGTTTGGATTTCCTGCCTGGCTTTGCTCTGCTAAGTCATTGACCAAAACAACTTTATTCATTAACCAGCGGTAATAAAACATATTCACAGTATACAGAGGGGAATCCCACATCATCTCCCTTTCCCTCTAAACAAAATGGGAGGTTTTAACTTTAAAAGTATAGTAAAATTACATATAACAAAACAGGTATAGAGCAAGAACTACTGTTATAATATTTCTTTGTGAGTCTAAAGTTTTATATTTAATTTACTTTTATCATAACTAAGGAAAACTATAACTATCTAGTCTTCAACTCCATCAAAAGCCCCAGAATGGTATAATATTACCTAAGTAAACAGGAAGTGCAATGCAAGCAACTTCCAAAATTCTAGAATCGACAGAGACATCTCACTGCCTGGACAGTCACCCAAAGTTCTTTTGTAACATTGGGGAATCCTTCTTCAGCCTACAGGCCCATAGTATCTGGCAGACTTTTCAGTGAAGCAGGAAATTTGAAGATCTGTTCTGCCTTGTTGGTGTGGCACAATTCTGTATTTTGTCAATTATGTTTTAAATAAACGCTGATTAGCCAGTAGCCAGGCAGGAAGTATAGGTGGGACAACCAGACAGGAAGTAGAGGCTGGGCAAGGAAAACAGGAAAATTCTGGGAATGAGGACACTCATTCCTCCCCAGTCCTGGCCCATCCACTGAAGAAGCAGGATGTGACCTGCCCTGCTGAAAAAGGTACTGAGCATGTGGCTAAAAAAGATAAGAATAATGGGTTGATATAAGTTATAAGGGTTAATAAGAAGCCTGAGCTAATGGAACAATCAGTTTATAACTTATGGAGACCTCTGTGTGATTTTCTTTGGGACTTAACAACTGTGGGAACTGGGCAGGACAGAAGCCCCAACAAGCAAGGCCTATCATGCTACACCTTGTACTGGCAAAGTTTGTCAGTTGCTTTCTTCTCTGTCCTGCAGAATGATTGGCAATTTCTTCTGTAAAGCAAGAACCCTGAAGGACCATCCCTTCTTTTGGAAAGTTCAGCAGTCACTTTTCTATGGGTCCTGTATGTCCAGGTCATACAACATACCATCCAAACCATCCAGGCAAGAGCAGTTTCTGGCCCAAAAGGCTAGCCTTGTCACATTGAAGGCAAATTCTACAAGTTTCTTCAATACCCACTAAATTCTCTGAAGTAGATTGGTGCCACCCAAAGTTGACATGTCTCACTGTTGAGAAAAGTCCAAGTTCTTAAAACATTTTAAGAATTCTGTAGGTCTTTGAAGTGTTGCAGATTATCTATCTAATTTAAATACATCTCTGTATATCTAGAAAATCTAACTAATATGACTACAAAGTTTGACTATTATAAATGACTATCTATTAATCTATAATTTTTAATTATACATTACATTTTTAAATGAGCTGTACAAACACAATACCTTAAACAAGAGCAGAAATATATATATATATACATATATATATACAATGTAACAAAATCAACCTTAAATTTGTATCAGTAGACCAAGATCCATACTATTATATAACAATAAGTAATTGTGAGTTTAATACTATGTCCATTTAGCAGAATGATAGTAATAGGTTCTCCTCTAGGGCCTGTGACCTGTCCAGACACAGATTTTTAGCCCAATAATAGTGCCAGGTATGGGTTTCATCTTGTGGAGTGGGCCTTAAATGCAGCCAGGAAAGCGGTTGGCTATGCCCATGATGTTTGTGCCACTAATGCACCAGTGGGCACATCTTGGCAGGCTGGTTGTTATTGTCAACCAGGGTTCACAGTTAGGTAAGACTGGCAGGCATGACACCTTCCAGCACTATGAAGTTATTGTCATTTCCATTTCATTAATTTCTTCCCTGATTTAAATGATTTCTTTCCATCTGCTGATTTGGGATTTGGTTTGTTTTTCTTCTTATGAGGCTTTAAGATGTATTATTAGGTCATTTATTTGCAGCTTCTCAGATTTCCTAATGTAGGCATTTAGACTACAAGCTCTCCTGTTAGGATTGTTTTTATTATATCCCATAGGTTTTGCTATATTGTGTTTTCCTTTTCATTTGATTCTAGGAGTTTTGAACTTTATTTTCTTAAATTTTCAAGGAGCCCTTCATCATTCAATAGTGTGCTGGCTAAACTCCGGGAGTTTGTGTACTTTCTAGGATCTCTCTTCCTGCTGATTGGTAGGCTTATTCCATTGTGATCAAATAGAAAATAACGAATCAGATCGGTTTTCCAAAAATTGCTTTATATACTAATTGATTAATGTATAATCTATTTTAAAGAAGGTTCCAAGGGATGCTGAGAAAAATGTGTATTCTGCAGTGTCTAGATAGAATGTTCTGTGGATTTCTGTTAAGTCTATTTGATCTATCATATCATATAACTCATACTTTTCTCTGCTTTTTGTCAGAAGACCTGCTTGTGAGAGTTGGGTATGAAGTCACACACTACTGTGCTAGGGTCAATATGTGACGACACCTAATATGAAGTTGTTTTCACCTCCTCACAGGGTTTATGTGTTTAGAATCATAGTGTCCTCTGATTGTTCTCTGAACCAATATGAAGTGACTCTGTGTCTCCTCTCCCTCGTTTTGGTTTGGAGTCTATTTTGTCAGATCTGAGAACAGTGACACCTGCTTGTTCACGAGGTCCATTTGCCTGAGGGTTATTTATCCATCCTTTCACCAGGAGGAGGTGTCTATATTTTGTGGTGAGGTGTATGTCTTGGAGACAGCGAATAGATTGTTTTTGCTTTTTAATCCAATCTATTAATCGGTGTTTTGGTTGGGGAATTCAGACCAACAATATCCAGGGATATTTCTGATATCTGTGTATTTAGGGCTGGAGAGATGGCTCAGTAGCTGAGAGCACTCTTTCTGCTCTCAGTATCCTCTTTGTTCTGCACATGCAGTGAGCTAATTATAGCGTTATGAGGGGAGGTTCTTCATGGTCTTGTCTTTCCGATGTCCTCCCTGCTCCTTCTATCTGGAGTTGGCATCTCCTTTTCTAATTCTAGGAAATTTTCTGTTCTGTTACCATTCTTTTAAAAATGTATTCTCCAGTGTTGGAAAAAAGATTCTCCTTCTCCTATTACTCACTGATTTGGTCTTTTCAGACTCTTGAGTATATCCTGGAATTCCCACTGGCACTTTAACTATTATTTTATCTTTGTTTCTTTTTGATTGTTTTAGTTCCCTGTGAATAACCAAAGATACATGTCAGAGGGACTAAGGTGTTCTACTGTTTTTACACCTTGCTTGTTTTAGTGATGTTGTAGGCTTATTCCGTGCAGCTGTTTTTTCACAGACTTTCTTCCATAGCACTAAGTGTGAACCTAAGTGTGTTTCCTTTACCCCAGTTCTTAGCACTAACTGTAACCTGACTTTCTCATCTGGGATGTCGGGACTTTGAGGGGATAGCAATCCAATGCCTTTGCTTGTCACCTTCTGATTAAGAACATTCTTGTGTGGAAAGTTCCTTGGTTTTCCTAAGACATGCAGAATATGAACAGAGAGTGAAGAACAGGGAAGACATGGTTGCTCTGGGTCAGGAGCCCTGAGGCAAAATAAAATTAAATAGTCACCAGACTGTGATGACTTACGTCAGCAGTGAGAAATAGGCCTTTTGATTCCTGTGCTATCAGTAGTGCGTGTCCTGTAATTATTAGATGGGAAGGAGTGGTACTTTGGCCTTACTCGGCATCTATACATTATCTCATCAACCCTGTTAGTGCTGAGGCGCCCTCAGCTTGACATAAGAAAACGCTCACCCAAGTGCAAAGTGCACTGGCTTATTAGCCAGAGAGTTCGCTCCCCCAGAGCAGCCTGGAGTTCTCCAACAAGCCCAGTGTCCTATGATATTAAAGGAAAATGGACTGGGAGAGGCAAAGTAAGCTCATCTGGTTCCTGTTAACTCATTACTCAGGTCCCTTTCAGCCTGGAGCCTGCAGGTGGGCATTCATGATGCCGCACTACACTGATTCTGAAAGCTGCCATGGTTTTGTCCTGAAGATGTTTCTCAGCTGCACATCGTCATCCCTGTGTCCGTTGCCACCCTCACGACCGTGATCCATTCTACATGATTCTTTCTGTCTTCCAAAGATGCTAGGAGCTTGGGAGGTGGCTGAGTTGGTAAAGGCCCTGTCACCAAAGCATGATGCATTTAGTATCTTTGAAAAACCTACTCATCTTTGATCCCAGTGCGGGGGTATGGGGACAGAGATGGGTAAGATCTCGGGAACTCATTGGGTTCAGTGAGATAAATGATTTAAAATAGAGGAAGGTAGAGGGGAATCACGGAAGATTCTGGACATAGACTTCTTGTTTCTACATGCATACACATGTACATGTATGAGCATCCACATGTACAACATATATGCATGCACATACATACACATGCATATAAGCACACACATGCATACATGCACACATACATACACACGCATACAAGCACACACATGCATACATGCACACATACATACACATGCATACAAGCACACACACAATGCACTGTGAATTCTATAAGTGAGATATGAAAAGTACCATTTTTTCTGAACCTTTTCCATGATTTTATGAAGTTTAATCTACTGAATAAGCATCTAATTTATGCCAGTCATTGTTATTATGCCAGTCATATGTTCTTGGGACTCAACCATGATTTAAAAAACAAAAGACCAAGCAAACAAGCATGCTTATTTTGAGAGAGACAACAGAGAGACCATACAGCATGCACAGGTACGTGTGTCCCAGGCACAGCATGTTGGAAGTGGGCGAGTGCTCCAGGAAAAGAAACTTAGGTCAGATGCCAAGAGGCTCTTCCTGCCTCCTCCATTCATAAAATTCCTTACATTCCTCCCGAGAGTATTAAGGACAAACTTCTCATTTTCCAAAACCTACGGAGGAACTGTTTGGAGCTTTGAGAATATGTCATGAATATTCGGTAAGGAGGACTCAAACAGGCATCCAGATCGACCTTACTACAAAATCCCTCTGTCCCCAGCTCCTCAGGAAAGGTGACAGTGTTAAGGACAGCCAGCGAGTAGAAAGAAACTAGTCTTGAGTTTTGTGCTGCTTTCCCAGCACGGAAATTCATCTCTAATCCCAAACAAGCACCCTGCAGGGACGTGTGCAAACCACTAAGGAAAATCCCCGTCTGAGGCTGTTGTCACGGGCTGCAGCTCAGCAGTAGAGTAACGTGAAACCCTTCGTGCTTGTGTTTGTTTGGAAAAGGTGCTCAGAGGAAAACAGGACATGCCAGAGTCAAGGGGCTGCTAGGTTTTAGAGAAAAGGAAAGATAAAAACATCATATTGTGTCAAAATCTCATCAAGTATATTGTCTTTAAGTCCATCTTCACCACCAGTACTGGCACGGGGGGGGGGGGGAGGTGGCATGGTGACCATCTTCACCACCAGTACTGGCATGGGGGGGGTGGCATGGTGACCGTCTTCACCACCAGTACTGGCATGGGGGGGGTGGCATGGTGACCATCTTCACCACCAGTACTGGCATGGGGGAGGGGGAGTGCATGGTGACAATCTTCACCACCAGTACTGGCACGGGGGGGGGGGGGGCGGGGTGCATGGTGATGTCCTGGACCAGGACCCTCCAAGAAGGAGGCACAGTGTGACACGGTAGGTGACTTGTTCAAGTAACTGCTTCTTGTTCCCAGTGACTCAGTCCATTGCTGTAGACCATTAGAGTCTTTCTCAAGGCTCCTCCACCACCAGGACCTTCACTCTGAAGACAGCAGCTAACACACAGGCCCTGGGGGACACACAGATTGTATCCGCAGCATAGTTGCCAGACAGGAGGACCCTAGGCCTCTTGTCCTTCTGCTTGTGAGCTATAACTACCTGACTACTGAGTGAAGAGATACACTCTGCTGCCTCACTTCAGGTTGTAGTGAAAGTGGGGAGAGGAACCGTTTCTCTCAGGGAACCCCGAGCTCTTCCCACGGGCCAGGCACTATGCTGAGTGGATTACTGATGTTATCAGCTTCAGTTCCCAAATCAGATAGGTGTCCATTTCAGAGGAAAAGAAACTGAAGTTTGATATTCACTAGTGAATGTCAAAACCTCCATCCTTGAGGGTGGTGGCTGAAGTGTGGGCCTTGGGATCATCTCCCAAAGGCTAGAGCTACCTGTTCCCTCCTGTTCCACTGCATGCTGTAGAATGATTGACAGGTTACCCAGCCTCTCATCTGTAAGGTTGGACTAATAGTTACAGCATTTTAAGAAGATATGAGAATGTGACATCATCACTGCAGGCATCGTTGCAATGGTGGAAAGCTACAGGTTTAACCACATGCAATTGCTATCACTTTCGTAGTGGACCCAAATCGTCAGAGGTCACATGCTACAATCTCATTCTGTGACTAGGCACCCCAACACCCCCACTGGAGACTTAGCCCAGAATCTCACACATGCTAAGCAAACACTCAACCATGTAGCCACACCTCAAGCATCAGCATCAACTCATTGTATATGCCACAATGGTTGGCTTACTCAGCTCATGATTTGTGAGCTTCAACATAATTTAGAGAGGTTTTTCAAGCCTGTTTCAACTTCCCTAGAAACTCACCGAAATTTCTTTTACTAAGACAGAGCATCCACGAAGACATGAGCTGTATATATATTTCCTGGAACCAAAAACCTGTTGAGGATATTGTCAGAAAGAACTTGAAAAGATTTCAAGTGAGCTTAGGCCAGACAGAGCAGGACTGCTGGGGGATGCAGGACTACCAGGGGATGCAGGACTACCAGGGGATGCGGGACTACCGGGGGATGCGGGACTGCCGGGGGATGCGGGACTGCCGGGGGATGCGGGACTGCCGGGGGATGCGGGACTGCCGGGGGATGCGGGACTGCCGGGGGATGCGGGACTGCCGGGGGATGCGGGACTGCCGGGGGATGCGGGACTGCCGGGGGATGTGGGACTACCGGGGGATGCGGGACTACCGGGGAATGCGGGACTACCGGGGAATGCGGGATTACCGGGGAATGCAGAACTACCGGGGGATGCGGGACTACCGGGGGATGCGGGACTACCGGGGGATGCGGGATTACCGGGGGATGCGGGACTACCGGGGGATGCGGGACTACCGGGGGATGCGGGATTACCGGGGAATGCGGGACTACCGGGGGATGTGGTACTGCCGGGGAATGCGGGACTACCAGGGGATGCGGGACTACCAGGGGATGTGGGACTACCAGGGAATGCGGGATTACCAGGGGATGCGGGACTACCGGGGGATGCGGGACTACCGGGGAATGCGGGATTACCAGGGAATGCGGGACTACCGGGGGATGTGGTACTGCCAGGGAATGCCGGACTACCAGGGGATGCAGGACTGACAGGGGATGCAAGACTAGCAGGGGATGCTGTTGATATGAAAAGGAGTTGGGAGTTGACCCCTGCAGAGCTCCTCTTCTCCCCTTGTGAAGATTGTTGTTTGAGGAAATGCCGTTCCCACACTAGAAGGTGGCTGGAGACAGACGAATGTCAGACCCCAGCATTTGTCATTCTGTACCTTGGAATTGGAGATGAGGTCTTGGCGGCAGCAGGAAGTTGTTAAGCTGAACACATTCAAGATCTTGAACTCTGGCAGGCTGGGCATAGGAAGGGGATGTAACTCAGGGGTGCATGGCCATTGGAGAGGCTCTAATACAGGGAGAGGAAAACAAGACAGTTTTGACTTTTTGCTGGGGGAAGGGGTGTTAAGACAGGGTTTCTTTATGTATCCTCGGCTATCCTGGAACTCGCTCTGGAGACCAAGCTGGCCTCAAACTCAGAGGTCCACCTGCCTCTGCCTCCCCAGTGTTGCTGGGATTAAAGGTCTGTGCCACCACCACTTGGCAGTTTTGCCTTTCTAAAAGAAAAGGTGTGTGTGTGTGTGTGTGTGTGTGTGTGTGTGTTTGCTAGGACCCCAACGCAGAGCCTTTCTCACTCATGATAAACAAGTACTGTATCATTAGGCTACCTGTCCCCCAACTCCAGAAGACTGTTTTCAAATAAGACTGTATCTATAATGCAAAATCTACCAGGAGTTCTCTTTCTGAAAAGATTTTTATCAGAATTGCCTGGTTGCCTCTTTTTGTAATCCTCGTGCATCTCAATCCTTGCTCTGGAAGTCAGGTGGAGCTTTCTGGAGAGACCACCTCTGCAGATAAAGTCTTTAAATGAGTTTCTTCTCTTCTTTGAAGCACACTGCCATCTTAGAGACACGTTAGACTTCCTCGGTGTCTGAATGGTCCTTTGTGGGGGTGGGCTGGGAGTAATCTGTGTGCATGCTCCTTAAATTTTTCCTTACCTAAGAAATACTCTGCAAGTCCTAATCCCATTCTTTTTCAAGGAAGTTCGCAGACTGTGAATTTCACGCTTCCCACTCACACACACCATGGCATCCCAGACAGATAAGAATCCATTTACACACCCACAAACTCAGACACACTTAGATCCCCATTTTCTGTGTGTGCTGTTCTCACTTTCTTTGTGTCTACGGTTACTGCTAAACTGACCCCTACAGTCTGGGGCAAATACCATACTTGAATCAAGGGCTGCCCAGCCATACAACTGCAAAGGGTTGCTGTTTCAGGGACTGGGGCTCCAGTACAATGCCTTCAGCTGGCTGCAGTTTAGGGAGCCGGGAACAGCTCTGCCCACAGGTGGGCTGCCACGCCCCTCTGCTGGAGCTGAAACTGCAGTATGCTGTCTCTTTCATTCTTCCAGGGGTTTTATGTATTTTCACGTCTGAAGTGATTTTTTTCCCCCAACATTGGACTTCATCGTTCAGAACGGTGACTGTAAAAAGATCTTTCTTTGTGATTGTGTCTCCCTGTCTACCAGTTTCTGTAAGAAAGTCTTGCTGGTAAAAAACATAGCTATCTAAGAATTGAGTTCCAGCAGCTGCGTAGGGGCCTGAGTATCTAGAACCAGGCAAGAGAGGCAAGATACACACACACACACACACACACACACACACACACGCCCCCGCGCGCCTTTTGCTTGGCATTGCCCTCGCTGCACACACAATTGTGTTTGAGAGTCGGAGGACCCTAGGGCGACGCCTTTGGCGGAGCGGGTAGAGAGAGCTCCCAACTCTGACAACAGCTCCAGGGTGCGTGGAGCGACTGCCCTCCGGCTCGGTAGAAACCGTCTGTGGGTCCTGGCCAGCCAGTGGGCGTCCCTGACTTCAGGGGGCCTGCTCCTGTCAGCCAGGCCGGCAGGCGATTGGCTGGCGAGACGGCAGTAATTCGAACTGCCTTTGTGCTTAGCTAATCAGGACGGCGCAGGTTCCAGGAGCTGAGGTGCCCGGGTGTCAGACACCTGTGACTTAGCTCTGGCTCTCCTCTTGGGAGGCTGCCACCTGCTCCAGCCGCCAAGCCCCGCTGGTGGGCCAGCTTGGCTGTGTGTCACACCGGACTGAAATATCCAGAGAAACTGAGGACAATGGAGGTGGCTGAGTTCACTCTTCTGTGAGGTAAGTTCCGTTTAAGTCTGTTATTTCTCCCTGGTTGATCGCCACGGAAGCGACAGTATGGAGACGATAAACTAAAGAGACACAGGGCTTTGTGGGGAAACCGACTTGTCCAGTTGGCAGATAAGCCTGCAAAATAAGACAAGCTGTAGAGGGTGGGAGGGACGTGACAGACCTCTGCGCCCCTCACCACTCTGTACACTTGTTGCCCCATGAGAGTGAAGAGACTTTTCATTAAGGCCAACAGATCTATATACTGCCTTCTGAGAAAATACGGAGTCTGGCTGGCTCCAGTGCCCAACCTTCAGGCTTCCCATCACGGTGTGAGCTACACTGTTTTTATGGTTCTCTTACTGTGAGCTACGCTGTTTTTACGGTTCTCTTACCGTGAGCTACACTGTTTTTACGGTTCTTTTTAATTCTGTCTGGTGAGTGTGCCTTCTCGTTGTCAGGTCTGTTCAGCACAGGTGAGTTAGTGAATTCTACTTCAGTCAAGGGTTCAGACAGTACTGCTGGGCTGAGTGTGTCCCTTGTCCCCCCTGTGCTCCAGCATCTAAGCTGGAGCAGTGGAGAAGCTACACCAGTGGGCCCTGGCTCTTTCTTAAACCCTGCTCTCTTTCAGCACACGTTGTTGGACAAATCCTTCCAGGACTGTCCTGTCTTTTCACGGGCAACCACTAAAGTACTGTCATTTGAGGCGTTAGTAAAAAGATCAGTGGGTTCGAAACCAGTGTTCCCATTTGCCTGCTTTGCCCTGACAAGGCAAGAAGTCGTTTAATCTTGGGCTTTTAATTTACTTTTAATGAAAATACTTTACAAACAGTAAGGGTCTTTTGGGAAGTCAAGGGATTCTGAGTTGACTTTGAGCACCTTCCCCGAAAGGAAGTGTTTACCTTCCTGATGTCCCCAGGGTGCTAGTGGACTGGTAAACCTCTGTGGGGAAGACAGACAAAGGTGAAGGGCAGCTGATAAGCATCCAGGGCCCCTGCGGGCTGAGCATCTATGTTAACCACCCTGAAATGCAGCTTCTCCTCCTCCTCCGAGGTTTTATTTATTTTTTTTTATTTTTATTTTTTGTGGTGGCACACGCCTTTATTTTTATTTATTTATTTATTAAGGATTTCTGCCTCCTCCCCGCCACCGCCTCCCATTTCCCTCCCCCTCCCCCGATCAAGTCCCTCTCCCTCATCAGCTCGAAGAGCAATCAGGGTTCCCTGACCTGTGGGAAGTCCAAGGACCGCCCACCTCCATCCAGGTTTAGTAAGGTGAGCATCCAAACTGCCTAGGCTCCCCCAAAGCCAGTACGTGCAGTAGGATCAAAAACCCCTTGCCATTGTTCTTGAGTTCTCATTAGTCCTCATTGTCTGCTATGTTCAGCAAGTCCGGTTTTAATCAGCTGGAATTTTCCAAACACTTCCCCACAGCGGCAACACACAGCCAATGAATGTAAATACTATATATGATTGCTTTGAAAAGTGAAAGCCCCGGAAGTAGCTTATCAGGTAAAACGTGACCACCACTCAATCTTTTTAATATAATATGTGTCCATTTATTTGGTTGTTGGTTCGTAGGTAGCAAGATAATACTAAGTATGTTTTTAAGTTTTGGAAGAGTTTGAAAGAAATAGGCACCGAAATAGAAGTAGGTGGCAAATGGCTGGCGTCGGTTCTTATTTTAAAATTCTACCCCTGACTTGTAAATTACAACCAAGAAAACATGTAAATCAAAAGTGATATCCTGATTTAAGGGTTGGTCAGTGTTGCACTGGAGGAAATAAATGCAATCCTTAGTTAGTATCTTTTTTAAAAGCCACCATAAAAAAATCTCAGTATTTTTAAGACACAGACGGGAGGAAGTTGAAAACTGTCACCCCCTTCATTTCATATTGCATCTAGAGAGCCCCTGTATATTTGCACAGAGTTGAGCGCACCCCAAATATATAGCTCACCACAATCACCAGTGACTGGGGTGGGCACGCAGCTACTTCATTCCAAGAACAGTGTCTTTAGAGGGCTACATTGGAGTGTGTGGGGATTAAGTATCTAAATTTATTGTTTCCCTGGAGACGACCATTTTTAAAAGTCTCCTCTCGGAGCTGTGGAATGCCTGCTCACTCCCTCTTCCCTCTTTGGTTGTGTGGTGCTGGGGACAGCACACAAAGGGGCTCAATAGAACTGCCCAGCCCCCTCCCCACATGGTGCGCCCCACTGACTGGCTTGAAAGGTTCAGCCCCAGAACAGAAGGCTACAGCTGGCCGATACTTCCTCTTAAGCAGCAGTCCTGTGCTTCTACCTTGGCTCTTGGCCGTTCAGAGCCAGGGAGGCCCTGAGTTCAGAAGCTGAATAGTTGAGTTGGTGGGAGTCTTCCTTGTTTCAGCCCAGTCTTCCCATTGGCAATCCTGAACACAGTGGCATCCCCTAAACGTCATTAAAATGTCACCAGTTGTCATTTAGTTAGTCCAAATCTTTTGAAGCCTGCTTTTATAAACAAACAAACAAACAAACAAAACAACCTTACAGTAATTCAAATGGTTCTGTTTTGGGGAACTGTCCTCTCAGATCGGAGATTTTGGAAAGCAAAAGACCTCAGCCGCCTCCAGTCATTTTCTTCCCAGTTAGACAGACTAGATCCAGGAGTGGAAGCCAAATGACCCTGGCAGCAGTGGGTTTGTGGCAAATCCAATAATTCCAGTGACAGGAGAGTCCTCCACAACCGGAACTGGAACGGAAGTGGGTTGGCACCGCTGGCCCTGCATGGTCAGGGGAGTCCCTAGCGACAGGCTCCAGGGAGGACTTTGCCTTAGCACCGCAGGCTTGGTTTGAAAGTCAAGAAAACTCTGAGATGGAACATAATGAAGTCCACCCTGAGAAGCTATGGCTAGCTTCGGCTTTTGTTGTTCTTTTACCTGGTTCCAAAACGCCAGCGACTGTAGCCACCAAAGCCCCCGCCAATGCCAGGAACAGCCACGCAGGTGGTGGGCACAGCAGTTGGGCAACAAGGAGGCCAGCGGTCGGCTTCTTCCCTTATCTTTGCTTCGTGGCAGCCGAGGGCTGAGTGACCTTACTTTTAGGCCACGATTTCTCAGCTGTTCATTAATCAGGCCTCATTGACTCCTTCATCTGATACCAGTTAGGTCAGGATCCTTATCCTACTTTGGGAGACCGAGAAAAGGGACAAAGTGATTTGTTCAGTTATGATAGCAAGGTCGAATAAAAAAATACGGGCCATTTTCTTTTCTTTGTTTTTTTTTTCTCCCGTAGCCCAGGCTGGCCCCAAACTTACTTTGTGCCTGAAGATGACCTTGAACTTGCTTCAGAGAGTCCTGAGATTACAGGCCTGAGCTCCTGCTGTCTTTTTCCTTTTTTTTTTTTTTCTTTTTAAGAGAGGAAATTAGAAATCCTTCAGCTTTTCTTTCCCTTAGCCCACTGTCTTGGCACTAAAACCGCTTCCAAGGAGAAGAATGCTGGTAGTCTTAAGTGGATCACTGCGCCTGAGAGTGAGGCCGAGCTCACAGACAAATGAAGGGGTACAGTGGGGTGTGTCCATGGGTGCAGACACAGGTCTGTGCCCACCTGGAGCCACATCTAAGTGAGGCGGCTCCCCTTCCCTGGAAAGGTCAGATCGGATCCTTTACAACAAATTTCCATCAGGGCCCCTCCACCGGAGAAGCTAGCGGAGGAGCTGGGGCGAGGAGGAGCCGAGGCAGCTGGCTGAAGGTGGCTGGGCTAGAGGCCTCTGAAGGTATGCCAGGAATGTTAATGGTATGCCTGAGTGGCGGGCTTCAGAGCTCAGGCTTGGCCTGAGAACCGGTCCTTTGGCCATCTGTTGTGGCCTAGAAGTCTCATAGCAACGGTGGTGTCTCAAGAATGGAGCCCCCCTCAACCCCCGCTTTGTAAATTAAAATTAACTAACACAAAACCCAAAATTGCTCCACTGCCCAAGAAGAATCGGGACAGGATTCGAATTCTTTCTGCCGAATGATGAGCCTTACTGGAAGAAAAGCGCCCGTGTCCTTAATTTCTGTTCTTTAAATGAGCAATTTGTATTTGCTTCTGAGGTCTTCATTTTTCCTCCCCAGGGGCAGAATTATTTCTTCTTCTTCTTCTTCTTCTTCTTCTTCTTCTTCTTCTTCTTCCTCTTCCTCTTCCTCTTCCTCTTCCTCTTCCTCTTCCTCTCCTCCTCCTCCTCCTTCTTCGTAAAAAACTAGTCACTCAAAGCTGCTGGTAAAATAATTGGTAAAAATATTGCTTACGTTAAAAAATGATTGGAGTGTCCTGATCTTCCTGGTACCCGTTCTCCATGGTTCTATTGGCAGCTGCATCCCCTTCTCCCTTTGAAATAGTGTGAGCTTTTTGCCCTTTAGTCGGGGACATGAACTTCAAGCAGATTAATTTTACTGTGACATATTATGTGCCCGGGAAAGGAGTTCCTTGACTCTGGACCACTGTGGACCTTAGGAGGGAAAAGAAGAATTTTTCAATTGATCAATCATTAAATTAGCCATTGTCCAAAGCCGCAGCTGTGCTTCGGAACACAGAGTGAAGAACGCTGCCAACTGCTAAGCACCAGGTACCCCGGAACAGGCGAAGGGCTAGACGGCGTGTGCAGAGCACCAGGTACCCCGGAACAGGCGGAAGGGCTAGACCGCGTGTGCTGAGCACCAGGTACCCCGGAACAGGCGGAAGGGCTAGACCGCATGTGCTAGCACCTGTAGCAGGGCAGGTACCCCGGAACAGGCGGAAGGGCTAGATGGCGATGCATTCTGCCCGGCGCTGGGCTAGCTTGGGAAGGTGGGCAGCCTCTAAGAGTGGGCTTCATTTGCAAACTGGACTTCTGCATTGTGTAAAAGGAGAATGGAATGTGCAGGAGGAGCCTGGAAATGGCCCTTGAATTTGACGGGCATCTAGAGGAAGTTGTAAACTGGCCACATTGTGTTCCCACAGGAAGACACTTTCAGGAGAATGTTGACATTTTTGTTGTCCTTCCTGGTGTTTTTACCTTGGGGCATTTCCCAGTGGGGCCACTAAATACTTCAGGGGGTTTTGATGAGGGGTGCACAGTTCTTGAACACAGGACACATAGGCAATACTGCTGGTTCCTGGAGTGTGCTATTTAGGTCCAGTGTCCCAGCCCTGATGGTTTAAGGCAGTTCCAGGAAAAGGCACTGGCTGAGTTTGTTTTCTGGAATGTGAGATCCTAATGAAGGCAGGCTCTCTATGAAAGGCATGTCCACTTGCCTATTCTGAACCTGTTCTCGCTTACGTCAGATTTAACCAGCAAAGACTGATGGAGTCCCTGGCATGTTCCAGTTGTCTCTCTAGGTCCTGGTTTAGAGCTGAGAACAAAAGTGAACTGGGAGGAGTTCTAGTCAAGGATCACAGAGAACCAAAATAATTCAGTCATGCCAGTGGGCTTGAAATGTTTATGATGAAGGGGTGCTGTTTTTCTAAACGATGGTGGGAGAAGAGGATATTTGAAAAAAGACTGGAGGGGGGGGGGGGAATGAGCCGCAGGGAGCAAGGCGGGCCTGAAGAACAGGATAGCATATGCAAAGGGATGTGTTGGCGGAAGACCTGGAGAGCTGTGCTGGAGCCTCAAGAGCAAGCACTAAAGAAGGCAGGCCATGTAGAAGCCTCTGTGCCTACGGGGCTTCCCTCAGAGAGCAGCCATAAAGATTCAACGGTGGACTTTGTCATTCACAGGACCTGGTGCTAGGAGAACCTTCTTCATGCTGGCTGGCTAGTGCCCATTCATTTATGGCTACTAGACTGGGTTTTAGGGACAGGATGAATGGCTGTGTGCCATAGAGCTGTGGTCTGCCTGAAAATGCGTCAGTCGCCACTAGAAATGCCACAGGAGAATCTGTTGACCCGGGGTCAGTGGAACAAACTATCAAGCATTTGCTCAAGAATTTGATTTATAAGATCTTATTGTGACGATTAAACTCCAGACCTTGGACTCTGAAATAGCTACTTCTCCCAACTGGTCGGGTCTCTATGCTATCTTCTTTCATATATGCAGAAAAGTTTACTCAGGAAAAAAAAAAACAACGGCTTGGTGCTGGGTGATAGCTCGGTGGTTACAACATTTGTTGTGCAAGCATAAGGATCAGAGTTCAAATCCCCAGAAACCCTGTAAATGCCAGGTGAGTGTTCAGCACCAGAAAGTGCAGACAGGGATCACCGGAGCCGGCTAGCTATGGAGCCTAGCATATCAACGAACTCTGGGTTTGACTGAGAGAAGGTCGAAGAATGTTGGAGGGGGATTCTTCACGCTGACTTTGGGTCTTCATCTACATGCACACACACACACACACACACACACACACACACACACATGTGAGCACCCATACGTATTCAAAGAAAAGCCAGAAACAGTCCATGAATACACAAACATGCACAACACACAACTCACGGGGGGTGGGGAGGAAAAGGAAAAGGAAAAGAAAAACTGCCATTGTTTAAAGCAAAGGCATTGTTTTATGAAAATATCAAATCCATACTCTCAAGGACAGGTATAGTTCAAGATTTCAGGTGCCAATCTCAGATAAATAAGTAAATAGTGGTTGTTGGATCACACTGAACTTCTCATCATGTGACCATGTCCGAGCTTTGAAACTGATCCCTGCTCCAGGTCACAGGATCCACTGGGAGGACCTTGTTGCAGAGACAATAACAAGGGATCAGTGTGTTTTCATTGCCATACAAAAGCTTCAGAACACTTTGAAGCCCTTTCAGAATTATCTTCTGGACACCCCTTTAAATGTCTAGATGCTAGATTCTGTTGTATTCCCCTATGTCTGTGAACTTGAACAATTTGGTCATAAGTCATGTCCAGTGATAACCAGCTTAGGAAGCTTCAGGGAGACAGGGAATGTTTTCCTTTCTAGGGACACTTTCTAGTGTCTGAAGACTATCCTTGGTTAGGAGTACTCCTCTTTCCTTCCAAGTGTTTGAAGACTAACCTTGGTTAGGAGTACCCCTTTTTCCCCTCCAAGTTTCTGAAGACTATCATTGGCCAGGAGTATCTTTGCTGTAGAGCCAGGGAGAAAAAAAAGTTCAATAACTACAAGAGTCTATGTAAAACCATGAGCTTTCATCATCGGAAATGTTCTCAGAGAGGCAAGGACTTCAATTACCAGATGGGTTCTCAGACATTTGGATAAGAGCTTCACCCCCCAGTATTCCTCCCAAATCTTTGGGTTTTTTTTTTTCCAAGATCTGTTTCTTAAGGCAGGTTCTTCTGGACCGGTCACCCAGAGTTATCTTTAGCTCACATGACAGTCAGGGGTTCTGATAGCAGGAAGTTGCTGATGGGAGCAGCTTTGATTTACATTAGGGTAGTAGCCAGGGGAGTCATCCCCCTGCAGTGGCCACTGAGGTCTAGCTGTGAAGCCCTTGATGATGCTATGAGCCTCTGTAGTTCCTAAGACAGTGAGTTGTTACGTCACCGCCGCAGGCCGCCAAGGAACTGGTCGGTGGTAGACTAGAACTCATGTTCTTTTCTGAACCAGCACAGTGTCATTTTTATCATCTTCTGAATGACTTACTAGAGAACACAAACTCTCGGTGTAGCCGCAGGACAAAATGACAATTTCTAGTCCCATTTAATAGTTTAAACTGTTGAGATACCTGGTGTTGAAATAGGAGCGGCGGGGCTGCGTCCCCGGCACCCCACTGCCCCCACGGCTAGCTTTACCCGAAATAATTACACGGAAACTGTATTCTTTTAAACACTGCTTGGCCCATTTCTATCTAGCCTCTTCTAGGCTAACTCTCGCACCTGGACTAGCCCATTTCTAATAATCTGCTGTAGCCCACGAGCTGGCTTACCAGGAATGATCTTAACCTGCGTCTGCCTGGAGTGGGAGAATCATGGCGACTCTCTGACTTAGCTTCTTTCTCCCAGCCTTCTGTTCTGTTTACTCCTCCCACCTATGTTTTAACCTCTGAGGGCCAAGCAGTTTCTTTATTGCTTAACCAATGAAATCAACAGATTGATATATGACACTTCCACATCAACCTGGTAAGAAATTAATCAAGATCACAGAGTGGTTGTGCTGGGATTTGAACCTGGGCCATCTGCCAGTGAGTAGGTGCTCTTAACAGCCGTGCTAGATTTTACTCATATAACACTTTGTCTAATGCTGTGCCTTCCACACCCTGTTTTGTAGTGTTGGGACTAGATCCCGTGACATTGTGTATGGTAGACAAGTGTCCTACCATTGAGCTACATCCTGAATGCCATGGACCTTTTATAGTTGTTTATAGCTTTCCTGTTGATTGGGAGGAAACTGTCACATAATATAGATTGCTACCTTTTATTGTCCTCTGTAAGGATAGAGAACATAGCTAGTTGATTCCTGGTGTTTAGGTTGGTGCCAGCACATGCAGATACTCAAATATTTATTAAGTGTGTGGCATGAATAAACAGCAGTAAGCCATAGAAATGCCTTCCCAGTCTCCAGGGTCATTGAGACATTTAAGGGATGTGATTACGCAAAACATCGAAAATTTAAAACAAAAACAAAGCCCATAAAGATAGAAGTGAGGCTCTAACAGGACAGTCCTGGGAATGAGAGTTGACAGTTTGAGCCGCCATTGCGTGCTCATTGGCATTTTAATGACTAAACCACACCAGCACCGGAAGTACTGCCCTCCAAGGGCCTGATGCCAAACTAACACCTGCTGTGTGAAGTTGGGAAAAGAAACAAAACAGGAGATTCCTGAAAAAACCCTGTCTCCATAAATCAAGGCCCTAATGTGTGTGTGCCTTGGATTTGGTTGTTGAGCAAGTGGACACAGAGATTCACAGATGTGTAATGAGAAGAGAAAGCCTGGGTCTGGCCAGCAATGGCGTTGGTGGGAACGTTTTAAGTGCAGCGAGCATTCTGGCACCAATAAAAAGGGGTGTTCTCTGAGAAGAGACGAAGGCAGGATTGGAACCCCACTGTGGAGTGGAGTGTGCATTATATCCGTGAGTCGGCGTGTGTTGTTTGAGCTCACTGAGAAGCTGGCTCTGGGAACTGGGTTGCCCCACCCCCATTTCAGAACCAAGTGGATTAGCTTCAAAGTGTCCTCCAAGGTCTGGGGATGGGCCTAGGCCCCCCCCCGGTACCCCAACTCTGTGACAGAGTGGGAAGAGAACAGCAAAACACCCCGATAATAAAAACATAAGGTCCTTGAGAACAGCTAAGTCAACCATTCCCAAGATGTTCCTTCCTATTGCCCATCCCATGATGGCGGTGCCTGTGCGGGGAAGAAGGTGGACATTCATACATGGTGAGCTCATCAGTGAAGATGGGGAAGAAGGCTCTGTCATCTCCAGCCGGCTGCTTCCCCTTTCCCAGGCAGTTTCTGCTGGCTGTCATGAGCCCAGATTTGATGTCATTTCTATGTTTGCTCTTTTACTTGGAAACCTCACGTGAAGGGACACTCTGCTCTACCTGGGCCTTACTGTGAGGAGCTCCAGCTGACTACCTTAAAGGGGGCTTCTACAGCCAATCTTTACTGGATAATTTGAGCACCCAATTTAATGTCATCTATCTGTCTGTCTGTCTGTCTGTCTATCATCAGTCAGTCATCTATCAATGATTTATTGATTTATCAATCTCGTTCTACTTATTCTTTTACTTTGGCTTACTATGATAAACTTACTCATTCAAAAACAAAAATCCAGCTGGGCATGATGGTGCACACCTTTCATCCCAGCACTCAGGAGGCAGAAACAGGTGAATCTCTCTGAGTTCGAGGCCAGCCTGGTCTACAGAGCAAGTTCTAGGACAGCCAGGGCTACACAGAGAAACCGTGTCTCAAACAAAACAAAACAACCCTCCCAGAAAATCTGGCTATCTCAGATTGATCTCCAGACCACACAGAGCATTCCACAGTTAGGAGGCCTGTGGACAAGCCTCGGTTCTGTTGATGAATCTATAACACTAGATGAGTTCCAGTCTGTGGACCTTTTTTGTCTGTCTAGATAAGTTACAGTCTGTGAACTGCCTTTGTCTATCTAGGTAAGCTACAGTCTGTGGACTGCCTTTGTCTATCTAGGTAAATTACAGTCTGTGGATTTTTTTTGTCTGTCTAGATAAGTTATAATATATGGACCTTCTTTGTCTGTCTAGATAAGTTATAGTCTATGGACCATTGTCTGTCTAGGTAAGCTACAGTCTGTGGACCATCTTTGTCTAGAAAGTAAGGAGTAATCAACATCTATCTTATTGTGTTGTTGTTTGGATTCAATGAGGTAACTTGCTTAAAACACTTGAAATATTGCCTGACACAAATAGGAATTCAATAAATTATTATATCCCCCATCTATATTAAATTTCATTGTGTAGACTCCAATTTGAGGCAATCCTCCTGCCTCAGCCTCTGGAGTGGTGGGATTGCAAGCATGCACTACCATGTCCAGCTACCATTAGCTTTTCTGACTGTTCAGAAAGTAGGCAGCTCTGTTCTCTCCTGTTGGGTTGCCTGGTTGCTCATTTCAGTCAATCATTAGACCGTCAATCCCAACACCTTCTCTGCTTCATAGATGACATGCTGCGAATGCTCGTGGCACAGTGAGGCCATCTAGGCTTCGGGCTTGTCTCTGCTTCCTCTCTCAACCCTTCGCATGAGCCCCAGGCATCATGCCCTTACACAGCCTTGCTAAGGAAAAAAAGAGTCCTAATTTTGTGTGTTTTGTAAAGATTGAGAAAGGGTTTAAGTATTGCTCAGTCATAAACAATCATTGTTTACAATATGTGAGGTCCTGGGTTTATCCGCAGCCCTGGAGTGGCAGGAACAAGGAACAAGGGATGCATTTTGCCACCACTCCTCACTGTAAACGTCACTTTGGGTCAGGTTTCCTATTTAGTGTTGTGTCTTGAATTCATGACTGCGCTAGCCATGGCAGAGTGTGATGGCTGTGATCGGTGCTGCTGGAGCATGACTCTCTTGGGGTCACGGAAGGATCCGGCATCCTGAGGTCGTGTTGACCTGATACTGCAAGAGAAGCAGAGTTCCATTTGTGCTGGAATAGGGGACAATGACTGTTGAATCACTTTTCAGTCACAAGGGCCCATGTAAACGAGTAAATATGTAGGCCAGGCAAACCAAAGCACTTCTCTGGACTCTATTTTTACTACGTTTTGAGTTTAGGGAAAGACAGAGTCACTTCCTTTTGAGGTAGTTTCGACTTGAAGCTCTACATTCTGCTTGATTTTATATGTGTATTCTGGATACATGCATGTATGCACACACACAACACATACATATACACACATTGAATTATGTTGATTATAGATAAAAGTGAGGGGTGGATGCACATATGCCTCATTTTCATTGTTGATACACACACACACACACACACACACAAACACCCTAGAAAGAGATGTCTAGAGGGACAGACACCCTCATCAAGCAAGGGCTGGTGCCAGCTTGGGTGGGGATGAGGGAGAACCTGACCATGTTTTCCACACCCTGAGGCTCTATCCACCCCAAGACTTAACAACAAAGTCTGTTTTTCCCCTTAAATATCTATGTGAGTTCAATACCACTTGTGTCATTTACAGTGACAACAACGACAGCATCCCCTGTCCTTCCGTATTTGCTGGCCGTGTCTCTGGGTCATGGAGGAGCTGTCGCTGGACTCTCTTCCTGTGTCCACAGCTCTGGAGCCATCTGACTCACAGCCTGGCTTCCTGTTACACTTTCCACCCGCAGTGATCTGCCTGATTCTATGGCTGAGGAAGACAATTTCCAATCTCAGTCCTTCAGCAAAGGCTTCATGGGGCCATGTCCTGCTGCCAGCAATGTAACTTCTGTCTGCGTCGCATACATCTGGTGTCTTCTCAGCTCCTCCTAAAGTAGCTGCTGAAGAGGCCAGTCAATTGGAAAACACATTTATCATGGGCTGGAGAGATGACTCAGGGGTTAAGAGCACACTGACTGTTCTTCTATAGGACCCAGGTTCAATTCCCAGCACCTCCATGGCAACTCACAACTATCTATAACTCTAGTTCCAAAGAACCTGACACCCATTGCAAAACACCAATGCACATAAAAAACAAAAATAGAAGCAACAAAAAAAAAATGAGAGAAAAAGAAAACACATCATAAGTAAAAATGACTTGATTTCAGATGCATAAGTGACTTGGACAAGAAGCTAAAATCAGTGCCTCTATTCTTTTGGGATCCCTGATATAGATGAGAGTTTTGGAACTGAGCATGACCAGTAGAGCTGAGTGAAGTCGTGAATGAGAGTCACATGGGCATCAGAGGCAGATGAGTTGGATTAATGAGGAAGGGTCCCATGGAAAGTAGCAATGTAAGATGCTAAGTCTGAAAGTCAACAAGAATCCTGCCTTTTAAAAAACATTTTTAAAACATATTTACTAAGAAAACATCCAAAGTGCATGCAGATAGTGGGCAGCGTAAATACCATGTACCTGAGCTCCAATGGGACGATTCATGTTCAGTAGAACTAAGACAAGTAAGGGGAATGACAGAAGGGAGCAGGACCTAGCAAGGGACAGCACAGTCAGGGACAGAATCATCGTGAACTTGTCAGGAGGGGACAGGAAGCTGAAATCCAAGATGTTTGTTCTCCTTAATCATAGGTTCATGAAGTAATTGCTAATGAGATCTGGCTTCTAGCGATTTGAGCAGGGATTATGTAATATGAGGAAGCAGACCTCATGGCCTAATCTCCAAATTGCTGGCCAGGGTGGGGGTGGCTGAAAGGCCTCCATCTTCCCCTATGACAAGCTGAAGACAGCAAGAGGCAGCCTTCATCGGGCATTCAGCAATTTTCTATAATTGCCTAGGGAGGGTGCTAGGCTTTGTAGTCACACAGCCCTGAAAGCTGGGGTCCTGCTTCCAGAGAATTCAGTATCTAATGCAGGGAGCAGATTAGAAAATCTATAATTCTAACAGGCACCAAATAAGAAAGTAAAAAAAGAAGGTGACAGAGCCAAAGGAACAGTTCAGTCAGTGCCTGAGTTTGCTAATCAAAACTCACCTAAGAATGTGTAGGTTATAATGCACACTTGTAAAACCATTAACCAGGGGTGGAGGGGAGGCAGATTCAGGAAGGGCCCTGAGCTTGCTGAGCAATCAGCCTAACCCACTGGGAGAGCTCCAGGCCAGTGAAAGATTGTCTCAGAGAGAGAGAGAGAGAGAGAGAGAGAGAGAGAGAGAGAGAGAGAGAGAGAGGGAGGGAGGGGGGAGGGAGTGCTCAGCAGTTAAAAACACTTATTGCTCTGGATTTTGCTCCTCTCACCCACATGGTGGCTCACAGCTATCTGGAACTCCAGCCGCAAAAGCCTCTGACCCCCTTTTCTGGCCTCCACAGGAACCAGGCACCAGGCATGCACACGATGCACAGTCATACATGCAGAATGCCTGAACACATAAAAACTAAGAAAATTAAAAAACAAAACAAGGTTGGTCTCTGGTATCCTTAGGCACACCTATGCACATGCATACACCTGACCATATGCATGCAAACATTTCACAAATGCGAAGGCTGGAGATGTAGGTCAGCGACAGAGAATGTCTTCAGTATGCACAATGTCCTGGGTTCAGTTCCAGCGCCATTAAACAACAACAATCAAAGCTTTAAAAAAAAATTTTTTTGGAGGAGACTGGAGAGATGGCTCAGTGGTTAAGAGCATAGGTTGCTCTTCCAGAGGACCCAGGTTCAATCCCAGCACCCACATGATAGCTCACAACTGTCTGTAACTCAAGTTCCTGGGGATCTGGCATCCTCACACAGACAAACATGCAGGCAATGAACAGAAAGTAAACATAGATGAATTATCTTAAAAAGTAATTTTTGGAGTTTTATTTTAAAAGTATGAGTGCCTAAGGCCCACGGAGATCAGAAGAATGCATCAGATGCCCTGGTACTGCAGTTATTGATGGTTGTGAGCCAGCGTGTGCATGCTGGGAACTCAACCTGTGCACTTAACCACTAAGTCCCAGCCCCAATAGATGCTTCTTATAGAAGGATCTGTCTGGGTCTTTGAAACCATGGGTAGGAGTTGGACTCTGGATTTGGAAGTGAAGGCCTTCTAGACAAGGTGAACAGCTTGTTCAAAGGCAGAGAGCTGTGATATGCTAAAGCCCAGGAGATGCCCAGGAAGTGAGCTTGGCTGCTACACTCCAGCCTGGGCTTTGCTTCCTGGTCCACAGATGCCATTTTCTACTAAGCACAGGTGCCCGATGAGCTGAGGCAGGCCTGTCATGGGGCAGCTGCCCTTCCTGGACTCTGTATGAGGTTGCTCACAAGCCTGTGCAGGATCCAGAAGTGTAGAGGAGGTAATGAGACATAGGAAACAGACAACAGCTTCAGACCTGGCTTTGCAAAGACCACTTTGGCTGCATTTTGTTTGGTTTTTACTGTTTTGTTTTTGTTGTTGTTGGTTTTTTTTTTGTTGTTGTTTTGTTTTGTTTTGATTTTGGTTTTGTGGTGATAGGAAGTGAACCCAGGGCTTTGTATAAGCTAGACAAGTGTTCTACCGCTGAGCCACGTCCCTAGCTGCTGGCTTCATTTTGGAAGGTGGGTTTGAATTGGGTAAGTCTGGAGTTGAACCAGAAAGAGAAGGCTGATCTGGATGAGAAATAATGTGGTCGTGACTTACACTTAAGGCAGGGGACAGTGGTGCATTTGATCCTTGGAGTGATGGGGTGACAGACAGCTGCTTGAGTGAGGGGAAACACGAGTGGGACTTAGGGTTTCACTTAGCTGCCCAACGGAAGGTTGTTGTAATCCTGCGAGGACTGACAAACCCAAGAACTTTGACACAGTGTGTGGTCAGGCTCTCACTGTCGAACAATAACAATAAAAGTTCCTTATGTAAGTGCTGTGGTTCAAGATTAAAAGGAAGGCTCAGTACCAGCCCTAGAGCCGGAGGAAAAACACCCCGGTCTTGTGCTGCGTCTCTTCAGAGAATGACCAATTGTTATGAAAGGAAATTACAGCTGTCTTTTGGGCTAGGATTTCTTTCAAGTAGAGCAAAACCCCTACCAGAAAATCAGGCCATTCAAAATAGGACACACAGAATACCCAGCTACTTCGTCATCCTTGTTTATTCATTCCAGGCTAAAAACTGGGGATGCAGTTTGGTTAAGTAGAACACTCACCTAGTATGCCCTACATCCCGGGTTCAATCTCTAGCACCCCCAAAAGAAAGCAGCATCCCCCTGTTTTGCACTCATCCCCAATTCTCCTCACCACAGTGTTGCCAGGCATGGTGGTGCATACCTCTGGCCCCAGCTACCTGGAAGGCTGAACCAGGAGTGTGGATTCAAGGCAGAGCAGGGGGAACCTGTCTCAAAACAGATGCTAAACCCTGCAGAAGGGGCATGCCAGACCCCGTCCCACACTTTCTACTTCAACACAGATGCTAAACCCTGCAGAAGGGGCGTGCCAGACCCCGTCCCACACTTTCTACAGAACGTGGCATTTGGATATTGATACTGTACTTAACAGCAGCCTTCTTTTCCACGGCCACGTGCTTATCATGATGGTCTTGGGCAGAACACTGTCAACATGGAACTTCATCTATAACCATTGCCAGTGGCCCTGTTCTTGCTGCAAGTGACTGATATCGTTGCTGTTCTTTTTATGAAAGTCAGTTTCAGACATCAAGTAAGGCTAACCTGGGGACTAGAGAGATGGCTCAGCACTTAAGAGCACTGGCTGCTCTTCCAGAGGCCCCAGATTCAATTCCCAGAACCCACATGACAGCTTACAACTGTATATAACTCCAGTTCCCTGGGATCTGACACCTTCACACCCATGCACATAAAATAAAGTTAAGTAGATGATCAAAAGTGTTTTTTAAAAAAGGTTGATCTGCATTGTTAACCTTCATTTAGTCCTTAGGTTAAACTTCTGCTGGATGGCAACTGTGTAGCCTTCTTTGTGGTTGGCTCAGGACGAGGAGTTGACTACCGCATGAGTCAGATCACGTGATGGGCCTGGGCATGGAAAAGCAGAGCTTCGGCCTGCAGAAAGCACGAGAAGAAAGGCAAAAAACATGGTGGCTGGTTGTCACATGACCTAAGTATTAGAAGCTACATTTGACATTACATTAACAATTAAAGTAGTCAGTTAAGACTACTGTTAACGCCAGCCTACGGTGCCAGTGGTTAATAGCATGGAAAAAAAAATGAACTTCAATATTCTTATCATGAAAGTGTCTTATCGTGCACTTTGGTCATGGCTCTGGAATGTCCCTCGTGGGCCTGCCAGTTTTCATTGCCTATGGGTATGATATAGAAGCTTTTAGAAGTGCTCCTGTTTTATGTCTTCACTAATTTAAAAAAAATGCTTTTATGGTTTAATATAACTGAAAACAGACTCTGGTGTGCTTTTTATCTCACCTATAAAAAAGGGAGCAGTGAGAATTCAGGAAGTGATACTGTTCAAGCGACTGGGATAATACAGGATGAGGGTTCGGGAGGCGGCTCAGTGGGCAGACACTTGCCACACAAGCGTGAGGTCCCACATAAAAACTGGAGACTGTAGCATGCATGTGCAGTGAGGTGGAGACAGGAGACTCCCATGAAGCTTTGCAGCCAGCCATGCAGATATGCAGAGCCAGTGACAAAGGAGCCTGCCTTAAGCAAGGAGGAGGGCAAGGACTGACAGCCAAAGCTGTCCTCTGATCTCCACATGTGTTCTCTGACATGTGCATACCTGAACTCACACACATCATGCATCTCACACACACACACACACACGCAGAGTGTAAGACAGACAGACAGACAGAGACACAGAGAAATATAGGCATAAGCACTAAAGTAGTTGCTTGTTTAAGGTGCTGGGAATTGAACTCAGGACCTCATGCATGCTAGGCAAATGTTCTACCCCTGAGCTATACCCTCCAACCCCAATATTAAATATCATTAGCTTTTACTGTCACTGAGTCTTCCTGAAGCAGACACAAGAAATCACAGAATAGGATCTGGGAGCCTTTGAGAAAGAAGGAAAAAAGAATCAAAATTACCAAGCTATGACTTGCTTGCACACAAGAATGGGAACTGCAGTGGCAGGGAAGAAATTAAGTCAGTAGTTTTCAATTAGAGGTGATTTTTTTTTGTTGTTGTTTTTTGTTTTTCAGACAGGGTTTCTCTGTGGTTTTGGAGCCTGTCCTGGAACTAATTCTGTAGACCAGGCTGGTCTCGAACTCACAGAGATCCGCCTGCCTCTGCCTCCTGGAACTAGTTCTGTAGACCAGGCTGGTCTCGAACTCACAGAGATCCGCCTGCCTCTGCCTCCCAAGTGCTGGGATTAAAGGCGTGCGCCACCACCGCCCGGCTTAGAGGTGATTTTTCTGAGGAGACACTTAACATGGTCTATAAACCTTTATTGTTGCCGCAGCTGTGGGTGTGGGGGTGTCATGCTTCTGGTCTTTAATGGGCACACATCTGGGATGCTTGTAAACATCCCATGAGGTACAATGCATCCCCACAACAAAGAATTAATTGGTGTCAAAGTGATGTCAGCGGTACTAAGATTGAGAAATGCTGTTAAGTAAAGGCTGTTAGACTCTGGGGTGTGGCTCTGTGGTACGACGTTTTGACTAGAATGCCAGGTTCTAGGATAAGTCTCCAGTGCTATGCACGTACACACACACACACACACACACACACACACACAGGCTTCCTAAGAGGTCTTGAGTTCAATTCCCAGCAACTACATGGTGTCTTACAACCAACTGTAGTAGATCTGATGCTCTCTTCTGCAGACATACATGCAGGTAAAACACCATATACACAATTAATAAATGAACAAATAAATAAATAATGATGTTTTTTTAAAAAAAGAAAGTAGTTCCCGTTGTTTTCTGATAATTGAAATTATATTCCCCAGGCTGTATAGGGAATTTTTTTGCCTTCTCATAGGTTAAGTCTCTTCTTGTCCAGCTCTCTAGTTACCAGACAAATCAAACCAGGTTCTGGGGAGACAGTAGGTGGAGAAGAGCGTCTGACTGGCCAAGCACTCTCTCCTCCATTCTTTTTGGTACCCTGTGTACACACACCTCTTCCTTGATGAAAACAGAAGCAGAGCTGAGTGGCCCTTAGGAGATGCTTGCCCATTTCAGAACTCCTCCAAGGAAAGGGAAAGTTGGATTTTCAAACACTGGCCAAGGCTGAAACCAGCCAGGGGCAACTGACACAGCCTGCTTTTCTTATTTCTTTCATTTCTTCCTGAATTGGAAGCCATTTACTGAGCGTTACTGCCCCAAGCCCTGGGATAAGCATCAGCCATGCTACTGAAAGGGAACCTCAGAATAGCTAGAAGAAAATTATTAAGTCCAGTCAGTATCAGTTGACCTCAGAAAAGGGAAGAAGTGTTAAGTATGGAGTGTTTCTCCCCAGAGTTCAAGACTTGCTAAGCACAGTGAACCCTTGGCTCTGCATTTGTCTTTCTTGAGAAAGTAAGAATATGCGTGTTCTAATGCGTGACGTCTGAAGCCATATGTTAATATTCATGGTTTAGTTTCCTGTAAAAAGGTTTTGTTTCCTTTCTTAGGGATTACCTTGGCCCAGTTCTTCACCTGTGGGGCATATCAGCGCATAGGAGGCATGATGAAATTTAAATACAGCAAAATAATCTTTTCTTTTTTTAGGGGCCAAAGGTACTTACCTCTATCGAGTATTTTCTTGCAGAAAATACTTTGGTTTAGAAGTGAGCAGATTACATGGGACATGGCCTTTAACTAGGGAGCCAAGGCAGGAAGGTCTCAAATTCCAGTCCAGCCCGGGCCACATCAGTGAAGCTATAGCTTAAAAAAGAAAAGGAAAAGAAGAAAAGAATTGAGCTGGGTAGATTCAGTCTTGTTTACTTTCCAGGAAATAAAACCAAAGGGCGTGTGCTTGTAAAGAGGTAATGGGAGGCCACTGTTGGAACAGTTCAGAGCAAAATGGAGTCAGTGAACTTAGGTTCCATGGGATCAAACTCAGAAATGGGCCCGTTTTCCAAAACCTAGAGTCCCCTCTTAGTTGATATCAGCGAGTCTCCGTATGCTCATCCTGAAAGAAAGCAGGGAAATGACACTAGGAAAAGCCAGTCGGATTGGTGTGTGTGTGTGCGTGCGCATGCGTGTGCGTGTGCATGCGTGCGTGTGTGTATGCATGCGTGCGTGTATGTGTGTGATTTTGTCTTTTAAAACTAGTTCCAAATGTGCACGAAACATGAAACTCTGAGAGCGAAGTAATGGGGAGAAGGCTGTGTCCATCAGGGGCTCCTCTTGTTGGCAGCATTGCTTCTCACGGAGCAGGGCCTCGTCCTCCTTGCAGGCAGATAAAGCAGAGGGAGTGCACGTTCCCTGGATCTCACGCTCAGTTCCAGAACTTTATTCTCATCTGGTGCAGCATCCTTTTCCTACCGAGCGCAATCAGGTCACAGAGCTGGGGAGTTTCCGAAAAGCTGCAATTTACTAATAATGGAAGTGTAATGAATATTCTAACCGTGCACGCTGGAAACTCATTGTCAATGTTCGATTGGCTGTAAGATTGCTTTTTTTCAAAGGCATACAGTTAATAGCCTTTCTTTTGTTCTGTCTTACTATGTATCCTAGGCTAGCTGGAACTTATTATATAGAACAGGCTAGCTTTGAACTCACAGAAATCCTCCTGCCTCTGCCTCCCAAGTGTTGGTATTACAAGCATGTGTCACCAAACCCAGCATGGTTAATAATCTTAATATGTGATAATTTTTAAGTTGAATTCCTCTTGATAGGAAAGCAGATAGTTTTTACTATGGTAACATTATTGTGGGTTCAGATACTTCAGCCAAATTCACTATGCAAATGAGACAGAAGAATTAGGGGTCAGGGGCTAAGGATGACTCAGCCAATAAAGTGCTTAGCATGCAAAAATGGGGACTACACTCCAGTCCCAGAATCCATTATACTCTGGTGCCTGCAATCCCAGTGTTGTGGAGGTGAGACGGATCCCTGGGGCCAGGCAGTCTAGCTGAATTAGTAAATTCTGGTTAAGTGAGAGGCACTGCCTTACCAAATACTGTGGGGGGGTGATGGGCCCTCTGGCTTCCATGAGCATCTGTACATATGCACAGAGTTAGGAGACTGGGGGCTGGGTTCAAGTTCTAGTCAATGCTCTGATGAGGCAGCACTGGGAACCTCATTCTTTATGCCTAAGTTCCCTTTATGTTTGAAGTGATCAAAGTCATAGCGTTAGCCTCAGAAAGAATCAGGGTTAAACGATCTCACGCATGCCACAGCAAGCTCTCACTGTGTCCCGGAGGTTTTTAGAGTCATTGCCGTCACGTCACTGTGGATTTTATCATCGTATATTTGTACTAAGTGTGGAAGCGGTGTCTGGGTCATTGCAGCTGTCCCATGTTCAGTGTCTAAAGCTCTCCCTTCTGATTACTTCATGTTCCCTGAAACACTTATCCATAGGAGGGTGGGGGTAGAGGTTGAGACAGGGTTTCTCTGTTTAACAGCCCAGACTGTCCTGGAACTTGCTTTGGAGACCAGGCTGGCCTTGAACTCTGTTCCCTTAGTGCTGGGATTAAAGATGTGCACCTGCACCTGGTGAAACACTTGCTTTTTAAGAACGTATTTTAGGCCAGCAAGAAGGATCTCACCGTTGAGACCGACAACCTGAATCCTTTCTCTAGGATACACACAGGGGAAAGAGAGAACCGACTCCTGACGTCTTCACACATGCCATGTCATGCACACAGACACACACAGGCATACACACACACACTCACACGCGCGCGCACACACACACACACAGGCACACACACATACACAGGCACACACACACACACAGGCACACACACACACAGGCACACACACACACACAGGCACACACAGGCATACACACACACACACTCACACGCGCGCGCGCACACACACACACACACGCAGGCACACACCTCCGCACGTGTTATGGAATGTACTCACCCTCCCCCCCACCACACTCATATGGAGTATACTCACCCACATAGACACACACACACATTCGCACATGCTATGGAATGTGCTCGCCCACACAGACACATCCGTCCACATGTACACTTAGACACGCATGCACACACTGGAACCGATAGGATAGTGGTGTGTAAATTTATGGCCCAGGGGTCTGTTCTGCTGTGCAGTTCAGTCCTGTGAAATACTGGAAGGAAAAGAACATCTTGGACTCCCATGTCTCTGGGACAACTCCGTCTTTAGGCAACAGAGGATACATGTTAAAACTGGAGCCTCAGGTTGTCTTGGAAAAGCGTGTTCTGACTTAGGGGCCTGTTACATGTCATACTTGGGTGGGAGTATCATTTTTGAAAAGAGATACTGATGTCAAATACTATGGATGTATTTCTGCCCAGTTGCTGGCACATGATATTTATTGTACTTATCTTTTTATAGCAAATGAAATTGAAATGCCTTCCACAAATAGACAGAGGTGGTTTCACAGCCTTGACCTTGCGCCTTATTTCCTAAACATGTACCTCATTCATTGTCCTGAGTAAAGATGCACGACCGACCACTTTAGAGCTTACCCACAGTTAGCTTGGTGTTTAAATCTCCCGTACGCTGCTCTTATGAACAGCGGTCCCTGGTCAGAAACTCTGAGAGTCAAATTTCCTCGTTAAAACGTCCAAATGAGAACCTGCCATCTGAACAGTGCCTTGAAAATACTGGAAATGATTGGTCTGTCAAGCACTGCTGTTGGTAATTGTTAAACAATGTCGGGTATGCACATATTAAATATAAAATAAATAAACAGTATTCTAGGAATTATATTCTATTGATTTGGGGTTGGGTGTCTAATAAACTAGTTTGCTCATCTACAGGATGGGAAGGAGCTGATCTCTAGGATACAGCTTGTCTCTGACTCCAAATCGTTTTTTCCTCAATTGAATGTCTCCACGGTCAAAGGAGGTGCACTCTGATACAGTAGTGAACAATGTCTCATGTGTCCACCTTAAAGCGATCAGGACTTAAGCACCCTCTTTTACTACTCAAATGTGGGTTCCTAAAGTAAGGTCTCCATGATGACAAATGTGTCGGGACGAGAGCATGTGGGAAAGGCAGTCAGGCGGCCCCAGCTCACTTCAGTGACGTGGTCCAGCCTAGACAGCGGTCGCAGAGCGAACTTCAAAGACACCAAGAACCGAAATGTACCCAGGAAACAATGAAATGACATCCGGCCCACAAGAGGGTTTTGGAGCGCCGTTTGATCACACGACAGTGGGAGAAGCTAGTTCTCGGCATGGAAATTCTAAGAAAAGTTAGGAAAGTAATGGACACTGTAAATAAATTAGGTTTGAATTTGGCAGGCACACAGCCTGTGTGCACGCCACTCCGAAGCCCCTCAGTCTGCTGAACCTGGGTCCTCTGCAAAGTCTCTTTACCATCGAGCCCTCTTTCCAGACCTGATCCCTTTTTCCTATGAAATGAGAGTAAGCACATCTGTCCACAGAGCTGCCAGGAGTATTAATTATAGGTGTACTGTGGTCAGGTGCAATAGAGTATTGTACTGGTGGCTAACACAGTTCGCTAAACACTGTAGGGGTGTGAACATGTGCGGGTTTAGATAGCAAACTTTAGCCTGGCTCTGGCACAATCGACAGAGATCTCCCAAATCAGCTTCAGGTCCAAGATTTGCAAAAGTGAGAAGGAAAACTCTCTCTCTGTGTGTGTGTGTGTGTGTGTGTGTGTGTGCGTCTGCGTGTGCGCATGTGTATGTGTGCGAGAGTGAGTCATTTGACATATATGAATATGTGTGTGAAACACTTGAAATTTGCAGTGCCAGCTTTGGTGCGAAGCCTCTGGGAAGGGCGCCTCTCAAGTGCGAAGCATCCCTGCTGTGTCCTCTAGTTTCAAAGCATCCCTTACACCCTCTCATCATTTCTGGTTTTATGGAATTAAAATTTGATTCAATGCGTATTTTGTGGGTTTTCTGGGTTTGGGAGGTGAACAGGCCAAACTGGAAATAAACAAAGCCAGGAATCTTAAGCAAGCGTGGGGACTGTTCCCTCCCACAGCCTGAGGAATCTAGGACTGGGGAGTTGTTCTCTAATGAGCACAGAACAAGAGCTGTACATCTTCTCTTAATTAGTTTGACAGATATTCATTTAAATTTGAAAGGATTCCCAGGCTTGGGATCGCAAAGGAAGGGCCTGACTTCCTTTTGCTTCTTAATTCTTGCTTTGTTGTGGTGGCCACAGGGAGCATCAGTATCTGAGACAAATAGACAAACACAGCTCACGTCTTCATCCCAAACCTCCCTCTGCACTTTCTGTACAGAACTGCCCACTAATTACTGTGCTTTTGGGTTTGCAGCTGTGAAATCAACACAAAGCTCCAGGTTCTGCAAGAACACAGTCAGGCATAGTTTCCACGAATGATAGGTGTCTTTTCTTCCTTCATTTAATAAAAGATCAGAGTTTCAAGTAGCAAGTTTTATGTCAGCATAAGTCACAACTTGGTCATCAGTGATGTGACGTTCAAACCCTGGTTGGTGAATTCCCGAAATTCCTTGTAAGCATCGCGGTCATGGGGCTACCACAAGCCCCCCTCCCCTTTGAGCAGGAGGCCAGATACACTTCTAGTCCCATCTGGCCAATGAGCACTACCTGTTAAGTGTAGCCACAATGGCCGTGAGTTGCTTGTGTTAGAATACTTGAATATCTCGATGGACAAGCTGTTCACTACAGGCAGGGCCTAGGTGTGGACCACACCCCCATTCCTGGCCTGGCCAGGCACCTCAAGTGCTGCCTACACAACGTGGGACCTTAATTTTCTCCCTGTTTACAAAGAGAAGTCCGGGATGGGCCAGCTGTGGTCCTGACCATATGGAGCTGTTATCAGGGAATTGCCCAAACATAGTCAACCTTTGGGGAAGGTACGACACCTGCTTAACCTATTAAAGATAAACATTTAGCTCTTACATGGACCCATCTTGCCCAGCTTGTCAAACTTTGGACGACATCATTTTCCTTGTTGCCTTAGAGCAATTCCTCATTTATCAAACCCTTGTTTCCTTGGGTGCCTGAGATTGAACCCAGCGCCTCCTGCATGCCAGGCAAGCGGTCTACTGCTGGTTCATCTTAATGAAACCAGAAGGCAGCATCCAGGGAAGGGCTCCGGCATTGTGGTTTTGATGAAAAGGAGCAGGAGCTTGAAGAAATCGCCCTTCCTCTCAGTCCGCTAGCCTGCTCATTACAGCCTCTGGGAACCTCGTGTTATGTTAGGTAGAGATTGTGTTGAGTAGCCCTGTCTTGGGTCAGAAGACGGGAAGTAAAACCCCTGCCGTATCCCTGAGGACAACTTTGTGCAAGTTCAGCCACCCTTTTGAGGATCTATTTCCCCTTGATAAAACAAGATTAGTAACGGGAGATGGAGTGAGTTAGTGCTAAGTGGTAGAGTGCTTGCCTTGCCCACCACAGGCTCTGGGTTCAACACAGCACAAAAGGAAAGAAGGGAGGGAGGGAGGGAGGGAGGGAGGGAGGGAGGGAGGATAGGTAATCCTGGATCTTGGACCTGTGAATTTGTTAGAACTCTCAGGAATGAAAACCTTCAAGGTGTAGAAGAAAACATCTGTAAATCGTCTAACAAGGGGTTTATAATCGTAACACATGGAGAAGTCCTAGAACTCCACAGAAACAAAACAACCTCATTCAAAAGAAATATGGCCAGATCCCAGGCCTGAGGAGGCAGAGGCAAGAGCCTCTCTGCAAGTTTGAATTCAACCTGATCTATACAAAGAGTTCCAGACCAACTAGAGTTACAAAGTAAGGCCTTGTCTCAAAAGAAAAAAAAAAGAAAATCTAATAATGGTCAAAGACCACGAATGGAGGATTCTCCAGAGATGCACAAATAGTGAGTAAGAGCACGGGACAATGTTCACTCCTCGGAGACTGTGACTCACTAAAGCCACCAGGTATCACTACGGAGCCCTCAGGATGGTGACATCCACAACAAACAATAAATGATGTTCTAGTTTTCAAACTGAAAATAACAGGCTTTGGCAGGGATGTGCTGAAAGTAGATCCCTTGAACATTGTTGGTAGGGATGTAAAATGATGCAACGTCATGAAACAAGGACAGCCTTTCCTCAAAAAATTAAAAACATTACCATGCAATCACAGTGTTGCCATACGCATTTCTAGGCATAGACCCAACCAAATTGAAAATAGACATTCAAGGAACTCTTTGTACACCCATGTTCACTGTCAAATTAATCACAATTTACAAAGATAGCGGCAACCCGCGTCTCCATCCAAGGATGTGAGGAAAGACACATGCAGGGAGAACACATGTGTGCCATCACTCAGCCCTAAAACATTAGTTCAGGCAAGTCTGCCTGGGGGAGTCCCTCCCCTCCCCTGGGTGTTTCAGGAGCCCACACCCGTGCTCTTGGGTGTGCTTCAGGATTTTTTGAGCTCCTCTTTTTCTCCTAATCCTGGTGCTTGTCCACATTAAAATAGCTTTAATAAAATCCCCAAAATGAACAACTAAATTCAGACACATATATAATATAAGGACATTGTTGTGCTCAGAAGTATTTCACTCAAATAACCCAACCATATACACATACATGCACAAGTCTTAAATATTGTATGACTCCATTTATATAATATTCCCAGAGTAGTCAGATTGCTATGGACAGGAAGAATGGTAATTAATCCAGAAACAGAGGGATGGGGATTTATTTTACAGGTATCAATTTTAAATATGTATAGTTTGTATTTGTTTTTGTTTTTATTTTATATGTGTTTTGCCTGTATACACTTGTATGTATCACATGTGTCTCTCATGCCCATGGAAGTCAGAAGAGGGCATCAGACTCCCTGGAACTGAAGTTAGGGGTGGTTGTGAGCCACCATGTGGGTGCTGGGGATTGAAGCCAGGCTTCTGGAAGAACAAGAAGTGCCCTTAGCTGCTAAGCCATCTCTTCAGCCCCACATTAATTTTTAGTGTGGCAAGATAAAGAGTTCTGTGAGTTTATAGGGCAAAGGGTATATATAGGGATGCTGGTACACACACATGCACACCCACATGCGTGTGCACACCTACACATATACACACACACATGACGGGGCTGTGGCTCAGTTGGTGGAATGCTTGTCTAGCCTATGAGAGTTTAACTCCCAGCACTAACTACATTGTCTGGCACGGCAGCACATGTTTCCATCCCTGCACTAAGGAGTACGAAGATCATTTCACGAGCATCCTTGAACCCAGAAAGACTGGCTCCATTCAAGGTTATGTGAATGCAAAACAAAGCAAAGCAAAGCAAAACAAAAATAGAACAAGTTGGTAATGGTGCTTGCCTTTAATTACAGCACCCAGGAGGCAGAGACAGGTGGATGCCTATGAGTTAAAGGCCAGCCTGGTCTACAGAGCAAGTTCTAGGACAGCCAAGACTATTACACAGAGAAACCCTGTCTCAAAACAAAAGAAAAGAAAAGAAAAGAAAGGAAGGAAGGAAGGAAGAAAGAAAGAAAGAGAGGAAGACAATGTATTGTGTATATTTTTGCCACCATCTTTTGCCACCAAGCATTGGCCTAACCACCTGAGTTCTGGCCATGACTTTGGGCTCTGACGTTTCTGTCTATTGTCCCTTAGAGAGGCTGACTTGGTAATAGCAGTTACTATTACAGGTGGTCCATAAACACAAAAGCAGTTTCAGCGTAGATTCAGGTATGCCCCCAACTTTTGGAAGCTCACAGGTTGTATTTAGGGTCCCTCCCTGAGTGCTATGGCAGATGGAGCCATCGAGAGTTCCTCTCTGCTGACAGTGCTGCTTAGGAAACTTGTGTCTGTCATTTCCCTGTGGCTGATGGGAGTGCACAGCCATCTTACCTCCGCCATGGGAAGCCACACAAGCATGCTTCTAGGTTCTTCATCCCCTACAGTCCCTATAGGACGACAGTTCTCACCCTGTGGGTTATCACCCCTTTGGGGGTCGAACAACCCTTTCACGGGGATTGCCTAAGATCATGAGCAAACACATTACATTACGATTCATAACAGTAGCACACTTACGAAGTAGCAACGAAAATCATTTTATGGTTGGGGATCACCAAACCTTGAGGAATCGTTCGATAGGGTCGCAGCCTTAGGAAGGTTCTCAACGCTGCCCTAGGATATCCCCAGAATCTGTCTTTGACTGAGTCTTGGGCACTCGGTTTTCTTTTTTTTTTTTTAATTTATTTAATTTTATTATGTTCGTTGGTGTGAAGGTGTCAGATCTCGTGGAACTGCGTTTTTCAGACAGTTGTGAGCTGCCATGTGGGTGCTGGGAGTCGAACCCGGATCCTCTGGAAGAGCAGTCAGTGCTCCCAACCGCTGAGCCATCTCTCCAGCCCCTCGGTTTTCTTTTTAAATAGAAGTGACAAGACAACTGTAAAAGCATTTACTTTCAGTTGGGATTGAATAGATGCTGAGAACAGAGAAGTCTTCCATCTACCGCCCCAGTGCTTAGTAAAGAAGACAGTCTAGACTTATCCAGCACTGGTACCATTATAGAGCCAGCCTGAACTGCAGAGAAGCCCTCCGAGGAGTTACTGTCATAGTCCGTGCTCCTAGCTGGAGCTTGGCCTTCAGGACCTCTGCAGACTTGTCCCAGGCAGACAGTCCCTGCTACATGGTAACCATTCTGCCTTCTCCTCATTTAGCTTTTGATGAGCAAAAGGTGAAGGGGCTTTGATGAATTCACCAGGCACGGAGGGAGAAAGCAAGCTGGCTGCACTGGCTGTTTTCCCTTCAACTCACCAGCCACTGGCCATCTTCTGTCAGACCAAAGCCAGCAGCAGGCGAGAGGATAAACTGTGCTGCTGCAGCCCAGGAGAAGCAGCAGGGGCCCACACTTCTGAGTGGTGACCTGTCACAAGGAGCTCAACACTGGCATTTGATGGGGCGGTTTTATTTGTTTAGCAAAGCCACAGGTGTTCGATTTGGGGAGATTTGGGATTTCCCAAAAGGTGGTGATAGACTCAGAATGTGGATTTTAGTAATTTTTAACACATTTTTTTTCTCACTTGAAGGTAAAGATACTGGGACACCAAAGCCAGCAATGACAAAACACAAACAACCAAGCATTCTCCTCCCAAATCCACAAAACAAACAGCAAACCGAAACAGGAATAGAGGGAGAGCATTTTACACGTGCATATGAAGTTGAGGGCTAAGCCTTTTTCCCACAACTGTAGGGCACCCGCAGTTGTTGGCTCCCGCTGCTTTTGGGTATTCTCCTGCCACACGGGTCACTCTCCTGGTGATTCTTGGTTTGGGGTGGCGAGATGCACCTGGGCAATCCATTTGTTGCCTCCCGTGTTTTGCGCAGCTTTACCTAATTGCGCTCCCAGCCTCCCCACAGATGGCTCTGGGCTTGCTCCGCCCCAAGGCCCATCTCAACACTATCTCCAGAGGTCCAGAGTCAAAGCTAGGTCAGGGGGTCTCCGTGCAGGGCTTCACAAATAAACAAGGGAGCGAGTGTGGGGACAAAGATGCTGGCAGCTGCTGAAGTGGGCTGCCGGCTCTATCCAAGTTCATAGCCTTTGTCCCAGTGATAAACTGTCAAGCAGCTTTAGCAGCACAATCTTTTGTTCTCCGGCGTGGGTGAGAGTTGAGGAAGGAATTTACTTAAAGAATTGGAGATGCTTTTTCTCCCTGTTTAAAAAAAAAAGGTAGTAAAGTACAAGCAACTTAAATTGACCATTTTAAAGTTTGTAACTCAGTGGCATTAAGTACGCTCAGATTGTGCAGCCAACCACTGTTTACCATTATTATTGAAAATCTATTTGTTTTTATTGAATGTTTGTGTGTATCACATGTGCAGAGTCCAGACTGTGGGTGCTGGGGACTGAACCTGTGCCCTCTGCAAGACCAAGTGCTCTTAACCGCTGAGCCCTCCCTCCAGTCTCTACCTGCAAACCTCAATGAGTTTTATCATAACCACTTCTTGCCTCTGTTTTCACATTCCAGTTGACTTTATGTGCATGGGTACCCTACCCGCCCCCCTACACCCACTTTTAAGTCTCTGCTCCTGATGCCATTATTTAACTGAGGTGTAGGAAAGATTCCCCCTGCCTCCCTGACCCCACACCCCGCCTCCTCCCTCCCTCCCCGTCTGCCTCTCCCCTCCCCACTGCGTGATGAATTGGTCTTAGTGGAATTTAAACAATCTTCAATCTTGATGTTTTGGTTTTTTCTCATCAGGAATACTATTCTCTCTCTCTCTCTCTCTCTCTCTCTTTCTCTCTCTCTCTCTCTGTGTCTGTCTCTGTCTCTGAAAAGGGTGGCAGAGGTGAAGGAGCAGAAAGGAGGCAACCTTTTTTGGGAATCAGTTTCACAAAGGAGAGGAAATGATGGTAACATGAGGTCATTCCTGGAGCTTTGTCTGGTGCGTTATCACAGCGGGCGTGCTGCTCTGAACCGACGCCCAGATTTCTGCCTGTAAATTCTCTGCTCTTCCTTCCGATAAGTCTTTTGGTGTACTTGTTCTCTCTCTCTCTCTCTCTCTCTCTCTCTCTCCCTCCCTCCCTCCCTCTCTTTTTCTCACCCCTATCTACTTTCCTCCCTGCCCTCTCTGAGAAACTTCTGAATCTATGTTTTGGAATTTTTTTCTTTTCCTTTTAGATATGGCAGTATCAAGTAATATTCCACCAGAGGCCAAAGAGCCAATATTGCTCTACCTGCAGCTGCTGGCTTGCCTGCCTCCTAAGGCAGGGCATCCTAGTTCACCCTCGTAAGACGCCCAGCTCGCACTATATTAGGTGCAAAGCCAGCTGTGAGCAGTAGCGGTACCCACAATACAGAAGTCCTTAAAACCTGGCCATGGCATCTGGAGACTCCAGGCTGCTTGGTTCCGATTACTTTGACATCTTTAATTGCTAGTGCACCCCAGGAGTTCGTTCCCCGAGATGCTAAGCTCCCCTCGGGGCACCTTAGGGTTAAAAGTGTTTTATTCCTGCTGGACTTTTAGTAGTCTTGATGTTTTATACCAGTTACCACTGTTAAAGCTTCTGTGTTTGGAATTGTGTATGATATAATGTGGAAGAGCTCCATCACTGTAACAGACATGGGCGGTCATCAGCCTCTAAAGAGCAGACGCTTTATTTCGGCTCAGTTTTTGAGGCTGTTGCTCATGACGGGTTGGCCTCATTGCTCTACAGGGGCCTGTGAGTGTACAGTTAAGCAAACTGTTCCACTTAGACCAAGTCTACCAAAAAGACCAAGAGGAGAGGACCAGGGTTCCATTCTCCCCCTTAAGGGCATGTTCTCAATTGATTCTATCTCTTAAAGGAAATATCAACTCCTAGAGCTCTGTGCTGGGCTACGAGCTTTGTGTGGGGAGGGTCGGGGCTTCACATCCAGATGGACAAATAATGACATTTCAGGTAAGCTTTAGTTACCTATTGTAAGTCCCTGAATGCTAGGCTTCCTGTGCCTCTTTATTTCCCAGGGAAAGACAAGTGTGCTATCCGCCCATCCTCCAGCCCTACAACCCAGGACAATCAGACACAATAGGGAGTCAAGTCAAAGCAGGAACTCAGTTTATTACTGTGAGCTCCACTTATAAAGGGTAAGAGACTTCCTGTGATGTAAAGGTGGTACCTCCAGCCAGTGAGAGGTGGCCAAACCCTCCCCCCAGCTGGAGGGGCGTCTACCTAGGTTTTGTTGTCTCATCCTCACTCAAACTCGAGCCAGGCTTTTCTCTGTCCTACAGGCCTCGAGGTACAGGTCCTGAGGTAATTTGGACCCAACGCCCAAAAATTCGGCTAATGTAGAGATTAATCCGCATAACATCAGTCACCCCAGCGCCTTGGAAGAGGCTGGCTACCAAGTCAGTGACCTTCTAGACTATATATAAAAAAGGACGTGAGAAAAGAAACGACACACCCAGAAAGTGAGAAAACCAGGAAGAGAAGGGAGGATTCCCAGCAGGAGTTGGAGGGTGCCCAACCTTTCCCATCAAATATCCCCAGTTCCCTGTCAGCACTGTGCCCCATGTGAGAGGCTCTTCTGTGATGATCTCAGATGTATCTGCACCCAGCCCCTCGTTTGTGACTGCTCGGACTTAAGGAGTCAGTATACTCCTCACCCAGATGACTGGAATTGTTAGGGAATTGAACTTAGGGGTCCTCAGCTCTCCATTGTAAGTAGACACGGAGCCTACTCATTGCCAAGAGACTGGTTCTTTTATACAGTCAAGGACGGAGATCAGGCACACAGTTCTCAGAACACATTTCCCATGACCTGTTCCTGCTGTGGCAGAGTTGACACAACCAAAAGGAACCAGTGGTAAGGTTAGATTGAAAGATTTCATTTTTTCCTCAGCGTCTCCTTGGCTTGGATAAAAACGTCTCCCAGATGGAACTGAGAACACATCAGAGTGAGTTGGCATAAAAGATTAAAAAAAAAAAAGTAGGACTTTGAAGGAAGTCATCCTTCAAACCTGTCTTTGTCTTTAAGGGAAGGAAAGGCCATTCCTGGGTTCACGTAAGGACATAGCCTGGAGGGGACGGAGGGGACTAGCCATTTCCCTTGTTAGGACATGTGTTTCCTTTTGTTTCTAGTTGTAGGGAGATACATGTACTACAAGTATTTTAAAGATTTATTTATTTTATGCATATGAGTTCTCTATCTGCATATATGCCTTCATGTCAGAAAAGGACATCGGATCCCACTCTTAAATGGCTGTGAGCCACCATGTGGTTTCTGGGACTTGAACTCAGGACCTCTGGAAAAGCAGCCAGTGTTCTTAACTGCCAGGCCATTATTCTCTATCACCACCCCCTCCCCTTTTTAAAAACAAGAGTTTTGCTGTGTAGCTGTGACTGGCCTTGGAATTGTCCTACACCCAGGCTGGCCTTGAACCTGCAGAGATGCGCCTGCCTCAGCCTCCTGAGTTCTGGGATAAAGGTGTGTTCACCACCACTACCACTGGCTCGCCGCCGCCACCGCCACCGCCACCACCACCACTTTTTTCTGGATGCTTTCACCACATTGCCCATCTAGATTCCTGGGCTCAAGTCCCTTTCCTTGGTCCTTATTGTAAGTGCTGCCTCCCACCAAAGGCACAGTTGAAGGCTCTGGACCTTGGCTGTCAAGTCTCACTGTGCTATCCGTCACCTCTAATTTTGACTGAAGGTGCCTGCGGGGAGCACTGAGAAGTTTCAGTTGTGATGTGACATGAAGCTAGCGATTTCTGCCAGCGGATGCTGCGTGGCGTGTTCACAGACCTTCAGACTTGGGGCTTCTCCATTTGTCAGGCTGTTTACAGATCCTGCTTGAAGTTGGAAATAAATCATCCGGCTGCTTAGCAGCTGTTTCACAACAGACTTCCCGAAGTGATTGAGTGTGCGCCCATCCTGGAGCCCAGCGAGGAAGCCGGCAGGAGTTGCCATGGTGTCTACCCTCCTGCTCTGGGCCGCCTGTTAATGGCGACTTGTGGGAGAAGGCCCTATCTGTTCTTGGGGCAGTGACTGCATCAGTTGAATGGCCTCACTCTATAAAGCACAGAGGTGTTTCACATTTGTATGCTGGGGGCTTTGGGGTTTTACTGAGGCGACGTGATCAAAGGGCAGTCTGTTTGGTCAGTAGTGTATAAAATGTTGAGAGGGAGCTGAGGGTCTTTAAGCCCGGGAGTTCCTGTCCTAATATTTGATATTAGCAGTGGCCCTTTTACGCTCAGCCCTCCTGTGAGGCTTTCCCACCAACATAGATGACCTCTTTCATAGTCTCTGTGTAATTAACAACTAATAATTTTGTTTTGTTTTGTTTTTGTTTTTCGAGGCAAGGTTTCTCTGAAGCTTTGGAGCCTATCCTGGAACTAGCTCTTCTAGACCAGGCTGGCCTCGAACTCACAGAGATCCTCCTGCTTCTGCCTCCAGAGAGATGGGATTAAAGGCGTGCGCCACCACTGCCCGGCTAACAACTAATAATTTTTAAAATCATTTGTCTTTTTAAATTTTCTGTGCATGAGCATTTGGCTTGCATGTATGTATGTGGACCACACGCATGCTTGAGGATCACAGAGGTCAGAAGAGGTCACTGGATCCCCTAGAACTGTAGCTACCAACAGTGGGAACTGCCCTATAAGTACTCAGACTCAAACCTGGGTCCACTGGAATAGCAGCAAGTGTTTCTAATCACTGCACCTTCTCTCCAGCCCAACCACTAGGAACTTTAACATTGGAATGATGCTAGTGTCTGTTGTCTGAATTCTTTTTTTTGGTCAGGTTATACAATAATATTGCTTGTGAGTTGTTTCTTCTTCTAGAACGGAAAGAATTGAGTCCCGGGTCAAGTATTGCGTTCAGTAATCATCTTTTTAGCCTTTGTTTAGTGGCCATCCTTTCTTAAACAAGAGTTGTTTTTTAAAGAACTGTCCTTGTTTCAACAGGCACTGGAAACACTCCCTAATTTAACTTTCTGATCTATGTGTCTTTTGTTTTTTTTTTTTTTTTTTTTTTTTGACATGAAAGGGACCATTAGGGCCTTGCAAATGCCAAGCTCTCACCACTGAGCTATCCTTCATTCTCCCTCACCACTTTTATAGTTTGAGACTGGCCTTGAGTGTGCCTTCCTCTTCCCTCAGCCTCCCCTCCAGGACTCTGGGCCTTCCCCTCCATGACCTCCATGGCCTCTGTGACCTCATGACCCACTCTCTGTGTGTGCTTGAAAGATGATTTACTTTGTTGAGTTTCCTAGCCCTGACAGGGTGCTACATGTCTGTGTCACTGGGCTTGGACCCGGACCATGTGGCCTCTGCGTCAGCATGCCTGGTCTCTGAGTACACACTTCCCACGAGGAGGGCGGGCGAGTCCCTTGACCAGATCTCATCACGTCAGATGAAAGTTGTAAACACACATGTGCCTATTCATAAAATCTTCAGAATTAACCAAATAATCCCATGATCATCTGCTTAATTTTCAAAGAAGTGTAAGGACAAGTCGCAGGCCTGAGCAGAGTTGCCGGGAGCTTGGTGGAAACATGGGGATTCCAGTGTTGTAAAATGCGGGGTAGGGTTAGTGAATATAGCAAGAGACAGCACGGTCATTTGGGAAAGGTGCTGGAAACATGAATGAGGATGAGACGGAGAAGACAGGGTAGTCACAGTGGGCTTTAGAGAACAAAAAGGGGGCTGAAGGTGTGGCTCAGAAACAGTATTTGCATGGCATGGTCCCCAGCACCTAAACCAACCAGCCAACCAAACCAAAGCCAAACCACAGCAAACACAGGAAAAAGTCCTTGATCGCAAGTGATCTGAGGGATTTCTGATTCCCCGGTGGCTTGTGGAATTGTGTGGTAACCTGGAACTCTTGTTTGGGGATTGGGTTCTGATGGTGAAGGCATCCACTGGGGCGGGACCCAGAGCTGAGCCGGGAAAGCATTTTATTTTCTAGGCCTCTTTGTGCGTGTGTCATTGTCAGGCATGGCCGTGTGGAATGAACTCATCCGTTATGATGATCGTTCGTTCGCCAGACTGTGTTTCATGTGTGCGCTCCCACACCTCCCTGGAGCCAAATCTTTTACTTGAATGTCAACAAAATGGCAGCTCTCAGCAAGGGAACATTCTTGATTCCCGAGACAGGGAAGGAAGCCAGGCACTTGTGCGTTTGTTTTCAGATGAACCAGTTCTTGGGTTTAAATATTTAACCACTCACCATAGTCGTCTGCTTACCAGAGTTTCTGTTTGGTTTTCCATTAATTCCATTTCTCATGGGCAGATAAAAAAAAAAAATGTTCTTACTTTTCAGAGCCCTTTTAAAGCAAAAGCTTGCTGTCTTTGAGGAAATGTGGTTGGAAGGAGAAGGAAAGAGAGAACTGGAAGGCGTGTTTTTTTCATTGGTTGGGGAACGTGAACCCACCAGTAAGGAACATTGATAGGTAATAACATTGGCTAGGCGGTAATATTCGTGGTTGCCATGAGATTCTCATTGTCCCCTTTCGGTCCTGGTGGTGATGCTTAAAAAAAAAATCGTCTGCTCAAAGAACCTACATCAAGTTTGTGGTTTCAAGAGTCCCAAGAAGGGCCATTAGCTACTGGTGAGGACTGGGGTGTGGGTGGAGGGGGTGGAGGGTGGGGCGGTGATCTTATCTCTTTAAGCAAAACAACTCCCTACAGTTCTGCCACCTGGAGTCAGCTGGGTTTCAGAAAGTCCATTTCTCTGTGGCGTTTGCGCTCAGAAAGAAGTACCAAGAATGCATTAGGCAGAAGATTTTACCTTTTAGCTCCTCTCTGTTCGCTCCCCGGGTGATGTATTTGTTTATTTTAGGGCAGAGAGTCCATATAGCACCTAGTTTGACTTGATTTATGATACTTAGGCTTGAGATTGATGTTTTTGGTTTCTTTTTTTTGAATGTTTTAATTTCTTCTTGTTTCCACCCACATACCAAAGATCTTAGGCTGTGTCAAGTCCACGAACAGTAAGAAAGAAACCCTCTGAAGATTGGTGATGTGAACTAGCCATTCAGTGTGCCTACCTCCTTTAAGAGTGTCTGATGGTACTTGGATCACAAATGACTCTAAAGTCAAAGAATCCAGAGTCAAACAGAACACGTTACCCTAGGGAACCAGCCAGCCTGCCAGGACTCAGTACAGTTTGCAAAACTACTTCCTGATTTCTCAGCTGAGCCGGGAAAATCCAAGGAAGGCACTTAGGTTTGGATTCCGAATCCTAAACGGACCAGACAGTCAGAACCGCTGCCTGAACAGGGGCCTGGCTCTCGGAGGAGTTCGAAACAATGTTTTATGTTTTCCTTACTCAATTTCACATATTCATTGCGCCTAAGAAGGTGATACTTTAGAAGTTATTATTGATTGAAAATGCCCAAAGGAACCCCTCCCTCACTGACGTAATTGTGACAAGGGGCTTTTCTCCTCCATCATTTTCTTTCTAAAGCATTGTATAAAGAAAAGTTAAGGTAAAATTCCCAGGAAAACTCTCATCTTTGCTTTTAACTCTGGATATGTTGATTTTTTTTAAATGAATGTGCCTGCATCCTAAATGTAATTAATTTCTAACCATTTTTTAAAAAATTAAATATTTTTAAAAGATAGTTTTAAAATGACGTTTTAAGATTTTTTTTAAATAGAGAGAAATCGATATTTTAGAATTTAGCCATCGGCATTTTATAGCTAAAATCAACTGTAAAAGAGTTAGTAACCAGGACTTAAAACACATGAATAAAATGCTCCTAAACCTCCACATTTCCCCCTTTATCTCCGTTAAGATGCCAGCATGAGAAATGAGCATGGGCAGCCCTGCCTTGGGTCCGCATTCTAGTCCCCTGCGCCTCTGTCCTCTCCTAGGGGCCACTCGGCTGTGATCAGTGCCTTGCGCTGGCTGACGGAGGTTTTCTTTTGGAATCAGGGCCTGGCCTTGGTCTTGTGGCTTTGATATCGGAGCACTGTTGTCTGCGAAAGACAGTACATTATAGCTCCCGGTGCTCGCGCTGCTCTGGGCTCCTCATTCTTGGAAGGTTTCTGTGTTTCCTGGGAGACAGAGCATGTGCAGTGCTGGCTCGGGCCTCAGTGACTTCAGAAGGCCCTCGGGCCTGTTTTGTTGTTCAGGTTTCTAAGAGTGGGTGAGGGGCATGAGAATTCCCAGCAGGGCAGTTACCACTCAATGTCAAAACCAGTACCATGTGACTCTCCTCTTCACACACACACACACACACAGAGCCCGGTTTTTGTGCCACTTTTAAAATCTGGCTATGCTTCACACTCCAAACAGAAATGATGATGATGAGTATGAGCCATGTGTCCCCCTCTGAACATCTGTCTGAACATCTGTGAAGTACGTGTCTATATCACACAGTCCAGAGCTGCCTCACATCCCCCTGTAATAATTTAGTAATTTACGATTCAATAGTAGAGGACCCTGGGAAGATTGCTCAAGTAAAAGCCAGATGAGACTTGGCATGTTTGCAGAAAACAAAAATTTCTATTACATTTATGAATTTTTGTGTGTTGGAGGGTGAGCGTGTTCCACGGTACACATGTTGTGTTGGGGGTGCACATGAGCCACGGTACACGTGTTGTGTTGGGGGTGCACATGAGCCACGGTACACGTGTTGTGTTGGGGGTGCACATGAGCCACGGTACACGTGTTGTGTTGGGGGTGCACATGAGCCACGGTCCACGTGTTGTGTTGGGGTGCACATGAGCCACGGTCCACGTATGGGTTAGGGGACAACATGCAGCACTCATTTCTCTTCTCCATCATGTGGGTCCTGAGGCTCAAACTCGGGGTTTCAGTCTTGGTAGCCAGTGCTCACTTGCTGAGCCATCTTGCCAGCCCTGCAGAATACTTTTGATGTGATCAGGAATACATTCTTACAGTTTTCTGAATTAAAGGAATAATAGCATATGATTTCTAATTTTTGCCCTTGTGACCTACTATTTTTTAGATAACCTCCATAGGATGACATTATTACTGGAGTTTTAAAGATTTCAGCTAGAAACTTGGGTAGCCTGGAATTGTGTAAGGAGACCAGAATCACCGTGTATCAGTCTTCTAATTTATACAGTTCCTGTATCAAAGGAGTTAGTTAACCACTCATAGTTCTGCATTCCCAAGAGGCTAGCACAGTATCTAAACCATAGTCACAATGGCAGTGTGGTCCCATCATCAGCTTCACAGTTCCCAGGTCAATTCTAATAGGTCACGTTAAACATGCTCTACAATTTCCTGATGCGAAACTACTGGCATTAGATTTTCATTTGGCATTATTTGCTTCAGTTCTTTCTTTCTTTTTCTTATTTATTTTTTTATTTTTACTTAAACCTAAATAACTAGCTACTTGGTTTTATATAGCTATACCAAAATGAAACAAAAGGGAACCTGCTTGTATGTGTAGGAGGAATGTGGGGGCTGGTATATAAGATAAACCATTTTAACATTGGCGTACAATCTTTCCTCTTTCCATCCTTCCTTCCCTCCATCCCTCTCTCCCTCCCTCCTTCTCTTCTCCTTCCCTCCTTCCCTCTATCCCTCCCTCCCTCCTTGTCTTCTCCTTCCCTCCTTCCCTCCATCCCTCTGTTTTCGCTCTTACATTGCTCAGAGCCTTCTAACTGCTTTGTATCTCATCAAGATGTAGTTGAGACTATGGCCAGGGTAAGTCCTGTACTTGAGGAAACTGAGTGTCCCTCCCCATGTGTTCATGTAACCGAAATGTGCACCCTTCTGCTCAAGGCGGGCAATGGTCTCATGCGTCAAGTTCCTCTTCCCAGAGGTTCTCTAAACTTCCCCCACTTCCCTTTCAGGCTCTAACTTGTGAACTAAGGTTATGTTCATATTTATTTATTTAGACAGGGTCTCTTGGTATCCTAGGTTGATCCTCCTGCCTCTACCTACCAAGTGCTGGGATTGCAGATGTGTGCCACCACAGCAGGTTTTAGGTTGTGCTAAAAACTTAACCCAGGGGCTTGTCTATCAGCTGAGTCAGGTCCCAGCCATGCCTATGTCCATTTTGTTTACACTGAAGCCTTTAGATCTAGCACAGTGCTTGTCATACAACAAGTAAATTGTTTTGAGACAGGGGTGTCTTATGTAGCACTTAGCTAACCGAGAACGCTCTGTAATAAAGGCCATGAACCATGGCAGTCCTCCTGCTAGGCTTTCCTAGTGCGGGGATTATAGGCACACACCGTCATGCCCAGCTGGAAATAAATTTTTGCTGAAGACTATCTTGAATCTGCTTGTGACTCAGCTTGCTTCACAGGCAGAGAGACTTCTTAACCTTGGAAATCACCTGGAAAAGGCATGCATGGGAGAGGGCAGGATGTGTTCTAGGGTGATTCATAACTCAGCAGGAATCGGTTCTTTGTGAAGTAAAGGTATGAATGTCGTTATAGATATTTTCAAACCTAATGCCAAAGAGCTGTGTTCTTATGTGAATAGAGGAAGCCGTTTCGTCCATCAAGGCCAACATCAGGCACCATGCAATGCTAGGAAGTCCAAAGAAAGGAAAATTGATCTCATTGCATGCCAGGAATGGTGGGAGGATTATCCGTCTCTAAGTGAAAATTGCGTTAAATTTTGGTCATTTTTAATGACATTAAGGAAGAGTTGAATCTGTCTGATGTTCATCTCCAGTAGTGAAATGAGACACAGTAGTTTCAAAAAGGGTCCACTCCAAGATCACCACTGAAAAGTAACTTCAAACTGATCCACCGAGTCAGTGGTTCTCAGCTTGGGAGTCGCAACCCCTTTGGGAGTCGAATATCAGATATCCTGCATATCAAATATTTACATCATGATTCATAACAATAGCAAAATTATAGTTATAATGTAGCAACAAAAATAATTTTATGGTTGGGGTTACCACAACATGAGGAACTATCTTAAAGGGTCGCAGCATTAGGAAGGCTGAGAAGCACTGTTCTAAGGGCTCCTTCTGAAGGAGGCATGCCTGTTATCTAGCAGGATACTGCTCACGGGTCATCTCCAAATTAAGAATAAGAAAAATTTCATGCCGAAGAATGGTGGTGCACACCTTTAATTCCAGCACTTGGGAGGCAGAGGCAGGTGGAGCTCCGTGAGTTCAAGGCCACCCTGATCTAGGGAGTTCCAGGATGCCAGGGCTACACAGAGAAGCCCTGCTTGGAAAGAAAACAACAACAACAACAAAAGAGAAAAAGCTCAGGTGAGATTTTTCAGCTAAGAAAGTACTAGAGTAAAGACACAATTCTAATTTGGCACAGGTAGAATTACCGAATGAAGTCAGTCACCATGTGTTCAATCCCTACCCGTCTTTCCTCTCACCTCTGGTCAGATCACAGATGATCTTTCTCTCTTCTTGGGGGGGAGAAAATTTAGCTGTCACGAGTGATCTTGAGGGGCTGGAGAGATGGCTCAGAGGATAAGAGCTTTGCCTGCTCTTCCAAAGGTCTTGAGTTCAATTCCCAGCAACCACATGGTGGCTCACAACCATCTGTAATGGGGTCTGGTGCCCTCTTCTGGCCTGCAGGTATACACACAGATGGAATATTGTATACTAAATAAATAAATAAATAAATAAAGTGACCTTGACCAAGATCATCTAATGAGTTGTAGATACAGAGTTTGTTCCTAACTTATATTCTTCCTTCAAGGTAAAAGTTTCATTGTTCCTCGGTCATCTAGTGCTTGCACTATCTCTAACATTTTAGGATGTCATCCTTTGCAGTTCTGTGACACACAGTGACTGATGGGCCATCACCCACAGCACTGCCCTGGCACTCTTGGCAATGCAACCCCAGAAAATATTTGTATAACCGTAGGATTTTTAAGGACATATTTTTTTATTATATGTGAATGACTATTTTGCCTGTGCTTATGTGTATCTACTTTGTATTTGCCTGGTGCCATGGAGGCCTTGAAATTACAGATGGTTGGGAGTTGCCATATGGATGCTGGGATCTAAACCTAGGTCCTCTGCAAGAGCAGCAAGTGCTTAACCACTTAACCACCCATAACCACTGAGCCACCCCTCCAGGCCCAGACTGTTGGATTTTAACTCAGCTGTTGCAAGTCTTTCCAAACAGCCCAAAAGTTTAAGAACTGCCAACACGATGACCTGAGATTTTGTTTCCGTAATTCCATAACTCTGTGTATGGGCCATAGCTGGCCACCCCTTACTCTTTGCAAATGTTAGGGTCAAACTCTGTAGGGAACAGATTTTCTCTAAAAACTCTCCTTAGACTTTCTACCAACTTCCAGGTAGTTCTTAGAAGTGGATCCGGGAGTCTCGGGAAGTGGGTAATGGCCTCCTGGGGGCAGGGGTGGTGGTGAGTCTAGGATCCATGTGTAGCTGAAGAAACAGTCCAAGAAGACCCTTAAGCAGGCCCTTTAGGGCTGTAGGTCACAGCCCAAGAGCCATTTCTTTGGGGACTTAGCTCTGCTGACTTAGCTCTAAAGTCCTAGAAACTGAACATCCCAAACTTATAGACAGACTAGTAGGTAGCGCCTGAGTGGAGAGTCTATCCAGCACTGCCTTCTCTGTTGGTGTTCTGGGCTCTGGGGAGACGGACAAGGATTTCAGAAGAATGGTGCAAACTCTGGAGACTCAACCACCCCAGTTTCTCCCTGACTCCAGCACTTTCTCAGCTATTGGTGGATTAGTTGGATTAGCTGTTGAGTTCCAATGGGTCATTATGTATAATTTGCAAATGGCTATTACACTTACAGGTAATTAATCCTTTAACTGATCCTGGTAGAATAGCCACTGTGTGGTAGCCACGGGGAATGGAGTGGTATAAGATAAGGCAGGTGTTTGTTTTCATGCGACTTAGCCTCTTAGAAGCAAATAAACAAAAGAAAACAACTTCAGTTAGACCTAAGAAAGAGAGAGATTGCGCAAGATGTTTTAGTGGTAGGGTAGAGGAGAAGGACAGTGTCTGAACAGAAGCCTTAACAGCAAAAGGAGCCAACCACGTGGAGATGTGGGCGTTAGTGACCGCAGAAGGTCAAGGGAGCTGTGATGTGGGGGCTGAAGAAAGCTGAAGGCTAAAGCTATCAGGAAGTGTTTGTCCATGGACTTCTAAGTGTCACACGTGGCCCTCAAAGGGTTTTAAACAAACAAATGATACTTATACTATCCATTCTGTTTCAGGGAAATGACCTGAGCTCTCACTGTGGGAAACAGACCGTAGGAGGCTCAGGGTGGAAGCAGGGAGGGAAATAAGTTTGGAAGCCAACACACTAATTTAGGGAGGCTTGTTTGCTTGCCCTGGGCAGTGGAGATGGCCGAAGGGATGAGATTTGGGCTGATAAAATCAGCTGATAATTGGTGAGCAGATGTGTTGAATACAGGGATTTGGGGAAAGAGGAATGGGGACACTGGGCTTTATCTGAACATTCTGGCTGGTAATGGAACCTGGAGTCAAGATAGGGAAAACTGGAGAGGGGTGTGTGAGAGGAAGAAAGAGAGGGGTGGGGAGTGTTAGTTTAGTGAGGAGTGGAGAGTTCCTAGTTAGGCATAATCTGTTTGCTATGCCAATCAGGTGATTGTGTAGGTGGCTGTGTTTGAGAATACAGCAGCAGAGATAAAGTGAGGTGAACAGGAGAGTCCCCCACGTGTAAGTAGCATTTAAGGTCTGCAGATAATCATCTGTGGGGAAAGCATGAGTAAGGACTAGAGAAGACTAGAAGAGCAACCCTGGGCTCCACAGCCTGGAGACAGGTGGACTCAGCCAAGGTAAACAAAGCAGTGAGCTGGAGAAAGGGGGGACCCCCGGGGACAAGAAGGGCTGGGGGTGCACAGGGGAGGGCTGTAGCATTTTGGGATCTTCCCAAGAAGAAGACCTCATCATCCACGCCAGTGCGGGTGAGGAGGGCTGAAGTGAACACTAATCGTTGACCTTGGCAAGGTGCTGGTGATTGGGACGGGCGCGTAAAGAGCCAGAGGTGCTGCCAACACAGGCCAGTGCAGGCCGTCTTCAGGCTCTCTTCAGCTCGGCGTTGATAAGAGGGCAGCCTATAGCAGCAGTGCTCGAGAAAGACTTAGTCATGGGCTTTTAAGTGGTCAGTTCAGACTGCTGCACCTTAGTTATGGGACTTCCAGGTCCTTGCACTCACCTTGAGGGTTAGCCTTGAGCAACCCTAAACATTCCTTCACACTGGTTTCTAGGGCTTGTTCCCTGCAGCTCCACCCTCAAAGTAGAACAAGGGGCAATAAAGTAACTCATATTCTAGAGCTCTTGGGATTTCCTCCTTCAGTGTTCCTTTTCCCTTCTGTGGGAATCGTAGGTCTCTTCTTGATAAGGCGATCCCTCTGGAATTTAAATTTTGTGACGCGCCTTGTGGTGAACTTAGGGGTAGAGTCTCTATATTGAGCATAAAAATTAATGTTTTCTCTTTCTTTTCTAATCCAAATGTCACATGCCAAGCTTGACTTTAAATTTTTAAGATTTATTTTGTTTATTTTGTGTGTGTGATATGTGTTTGAGCAACCGCAGTGGTGCCAGAGTGTACCAGAGTGTGTGTATAACTTGAGTACGTTCTCTCCTGCCACTTGGTGGGATTCGGGTATTGAATTCAGGTCGTCAGACTGGTACATAAACACCTCTCCCCATAAACCATCTCTCTCACTGACCCTCACGTGCCAAGTTTGAATGACAGTGTTGGGATTAGAACGCAGACATTCTGGGAGCTCCGGGCCCTGGTATCAGTCTGTTCATTTTTTTAGCCACAAGAAAGCAGAAACAGGGATCCAGAAAGGAAAAACCAAGCAACATTTGATCAAGTCAGCCCTGATTCAAAGCTTTAGAAAATTCTGTGCCAGGCAGTGGTGGCACACGCCCTTAGTCCCAGCATTTGGGAGGTAGAGGCAGGAGGATCTCTGTGAGTTCAAGGCCAGCCTGGTCTACAGAGTGAGTTCCAAGACAGCCAGGACTACACAGAGAAACCCTGTCTGGGGGAATAAAAGAAAAGAGAGAAAAATTTGATTCTGCAAACTCAGTATTGAGTTAAAAACAAATAAACCAAAAACCCGTATGCCAACAGAAATTGCTCGGGCTGAATGCTAGCCCTGTAGGTCACTCGGTGTTCTCTGTGTTACCCACTCTCTACCTGCTAATGAACTGCCCTGCAAAATCAAGATGAAAATTTCCTGTACACATAGTTTATATGCACTTGCTCTCCAAAAAGCTTTCTGGTGTTTTTTTTTCCTACTTGACAGTCATGAAATCCAGTGATTGATTGGATGCCTTTACGTCTGTCTCCTGCGCTGGGTGGGGCCAAGGTGAGAACACAGAGCATCTCCCAGGGAAAAATGAAGCCTGTCAGAGGGAACCTCAACAAGGAGGTTAGAAAGGCTCAGTCATTCATGCTTGGGAAGTGCCCCAGACGGCAATTGTTGTTGTTCTAATCTGAAAATGACAACATAGATCCCAGCCAAGGACATGCAGCATTTTACTGTGGGTGATGCAGCTTTAATTGGTACATAGAGGCATGCCTGTGGACTTAGTCCTCAGTGCATGGGCCAATCAGGTCACGTTCAGCATTTCTCAATGGTTAGTTGCATCTTATAATTAAGTAACAGCGATCATTTCCTGGCAGCTAATGACCAGCTAGAGGAGTGAGAAGCCTCATTAAGTTTATAATTTATCAAATTCTACATTCTCCATCTGCAGTGTTGCAAAAAGAGAAAGCACCCTGGAATTCCTAATAGTCAGGGACAATCTCCAAACAGACTTCGTGTAGGTGAGTGGTAACTTCTTCAAAGGGTAACTTCATTTTCTAATTAAGGAAGAATAATTATGTATTACATGGCAGGAAGAGGGGGACTTTTCTATGGCGTGGAGTTGGGGGATTGTGGGAAAACGAGACAGGCACATGCGGCTGGGGAAAGGCTGGCTTGGAAGTTGGTGAGCTCTTCCCTTTTATAATAATACTGTCTTCCCTGAGGGTGGCCTCGGGCATCCCCTAATTCTAGCTGTAGCAGGTATGTGTGTAGCCTGCAGAGATCTCGGGCTCATTATTCCAAATGCTGAAAATACACCCGGGGCAAGGGAAGTACACAAGCAAAAGTCCCAGCCATTCTTACAGAGCTGGTATATTCTAATCTTAAAGTTTCTGCCTTTAAACTACCCTGGAAGATTGTGTTTCTGTAGGGTTGGAGAGGCCAAGCGAGATAGAGCCCGAAGAAGGCAAACCCCCACCTCCACCCTCTCCCCACCACCACCATCTTGACTATGCCGCCTCTGTCTTTTCACGGGTGTGGCCATTCTGTGATAGCATCAGCTTCTGCTAATCCTAGGATCTCTATGGATCTGGTACCTGGCCGTAGTTGGGGGATTGAGACCTGCTCTTAGAGAAGGCGGAGCCTTTTCTCCTGGTGAGCCTACCGCTTTTGTTTTCATTTGCGGAACCAGGCAGGAGCTGTTCACAGAAAAACAAGATAACTGATCTCTGCTGAAACTGTTGACCCCTAGAGCGTGGTCCGGACCCAGATCTATCACTGACTCTGGAAGTCTGGAATGTGGAGCCCTTCTGCAGTCCTTCTGCCTGAAGGGGAGGACTCAAAGAACTCCAGAGAAAAAGAAACCTGTGTTTGCCTCTGGGGCCTGCCTGGAGGCCTCCAAAGATCTCCCCCTCTATATTCCCATTATTTCCTTAAATAAACTTAGGTGTTCAAAGACCATCCCTACCTTCTCCACCACAGGAACAAAACAGACAGCAGAACTCCAGAACCCAGGTGTTTGCTCTGTGCTCTCAGCTCAACCCTGAGCTTCTGGCAGGAGTCTCCCCTTATCTTCAGTTGGAACCTATAGACATTTGCCTTGGTGCAGCTTGAGAAAGTCGCCCTTCTGGTGTCCCAGCAGATTCTCTTGAGATAATAGACTCTCTCCACTAAGATTTGGGAGCACCATCTCCTATGCTACCGAATCCAGTCCCGTGAGACGGCTCCTCAAAACCCACTTTCCCATCTTAACACTGTCCTGAGCACAGCGTGTAGTTGGTCTCTGCTTTCCCGGAAGTTGTTTTCTTCCGTGGGGATTCTAACACTTCAGGATGTCCCATATTGCCTGTTTGGAACATCCTGTGATGTGTATTTGAAGGAACCCAAACTTAAAACTTTTATCAGACTTCACAACACAGATATATTACAGGTTTAATGATCACCCCAACAAGTGGGACTCCAAGAGGAAAAAAAAAACTACTTTAATAGCCAAATAACGTTCAGTATGGTCACTGCTACATAAGGTATAGCTAAGGACTTCACTCTTCAGCCCTGAAATGAATTCTTTTTTAAATCTATCTTCCTAAAGTATTTGACGTTACTTATTTAAGAATGACGACCTTTGAATTCACTCTTAGTTTAGAGAGAATTCTATAATATATACTTCCTTTTAAGTGTGTGTGTGTGTGTGTGTGTGTGTGTGTGTGTGTGTGTGTGCGCGCGCACACATGGAAAGACCAGAGGTTGACTTTGGGAATCTTCTTCAAAGGTTCTGCACTTAGTGAGGTAGAGTGCCTCGCTGAGCCCAGAGCTCATGGATTGGGCTAGTCTAGCTAGCCAGCCTGCCCAGAGACCCCATCTCTGCTCCTCTGGAGGGCTGGGATTTCAGGTGGGCTACCACACACTCCTGGCTTTTTATGTGAGCTCTTTCTTTTACAGTTGTTATTATTTTCACAAAGGTTTACCAGTTTTTATTTTATGTGTGTGAATGTTTGCCTGGCTCGAGGCGTGTGTATTATGTGCATGCCTAGTGCCTGTGGCGGCCAGAAGAGCACCAGGTCCCATGGAACTGAAGTTATAGACAATTATGAGCTGCCACGTGGGTCATGGGAACCAAACCCGGGTCTTCTGCAAAAGCAACTAGTATTCTTAACCTGTGAGCTATATCTTAACTCCTTATTGTCCTCCCTCCTCCCCTGAATAATGATAAGCAAAACCTTTGTGGGTTTTCTTTCTAAAGATTCTTTTTTGTTCATGCATGTGTGTGTTTATACCATGTGTGTGTGCAGTACTGCAGATGGCCATAAGAGGGCGTTGGCTTCCCTGAAGCTGAAGTTACAGTCAATTTTAAGGTGCAGGATGTGGGTTCTGTGGATTGTAAGCTGTAAGGCATGGGTGCTGTGAACCAAGCCCCCTCCTCCACTACAATTAGTTAACAAAATTTTTTAATTAAAATATTTTTAATGTTCTGAATATCAAACACAGAGCTTCATGTATGCAAGGCAGGTACTCTACCACTGAGCCACATTCCTCACCTCCTTTACAATTTTTGAGAAGGATAATGCTTGGTATCCCTAGAATCTGGATGGAATCTCCGTATCTAGTTCCACTAGGCAGTGACAGAGTTGCTAAAGGAGAAACAAACCACCGATTTAGAGAACTCTACAGTTGGGGATGGCCCTCAGCTGGTAGAATGCTTGCCTGACACCATGCATCCCTGGGTCTCACCCCCAGCACCACACACAGGGAGCATCGTGACACATGCCTGTCATCCCAGCACTTGGCAGGTGGGAGCAGGAGTTCAAGGTCTGTAGCGTGAATTCTGATTGGTCTTAGTAACAAAAACCTGGAGTCAGATAGGAGGAGGTGAAAGCTGAAAGATCAGAGAAGCAGAGCAGCCAGCTACTGGTTCTTATCTCTAAGAAATCCTCAGACCAAATGGGTATCCTGTCTCCACACATCCTCAGACTGAATGCTGTCTCTATAAAACCTTAGACTGAATCCTGAGCTCCTGTGTCCTCCTGCCTTATATTCCTCTCTCCACCCAGCCATATCACTCCTTTCTCCACCTCCCTAGTGCTGGGATTAAAGCTGTGAGCCACTACCTCCCAGCTCTGTTTCTCCTTTATTCTGTGTTAACCTCTTGTAGTCCAGGGTGGCTTTGAACTCACAGAGCTCCAGCTGTTTCTGTCTCCTGAGTGCCAGGATTAAAGGTGTGAGCCACTACCTCCCAGCTCTGTTTCTCCTTTATTTTGGATCAACCTCACAAAGCCCAAGGTGGCCTTGAACTCACTGTTTCTGTCTCCTGAGTGCCGGGATTAAAGCTGTGTCCACCACTACCTGGCCTCTGTGGCAGACTAGTGTGGCCAGCTCCACACTCTGATCTTCAGGCAAACTTTGTTACAGCTCAAACAAAATATCACCACAAGGTCACCCTTTGCCACTTACTGAGTTTGAGGCCCAACTTCTGGGGGGAGGGGAATTAATCTACAGAGAATAAAAAATTGTTTATGCTTTGAGGAAGAAACCAAGCTTTGGCAGTTTTGGGAATATCGTCAGTCCAAATGGTTCAGCAGACTGTACTTGGGAACACCCTGCCACTAAGCCTGGGAGAGCTCCCTGAAAGGGAGGATGTGAGAGTCTGGACTCAGAGCCTCCTCCCAGGTCATGAGGTCAGGTCTGGCAGCATTTAATAAATCTCCGCAATGAGTGGCATCTGGATGGCTCAGGGGAAGTAGGCACCACCACCCAACCCTTGTTGGAATTGGGGCTAAGGTGCAGCTGCTGGCCACCTCTGAGGATGCCTGCTGGAGGAGGTTAGCTTGGGCTCCGCCTGTTACCAGAGATGGCACAGGAAGCCTCGGGTCTCTGCTTCCTGTGCTTCTCAACATTTAAAGTGACACCAAATATATAAAAATGTTCAGAAATAAATTGTTTGATACTATATGTTTATATTTGCAGAAGATGTTAAGTGGGGCCCAGTGGAGTGGCTGCGGGGTAGGGGTGGGGGCCAGGGATAAAAACCGTTTACCGTGTGAGCATGCGGATCTGAGTTCAATCCCTGTATCTCACAGTGGAAGAAGAGAATTTAGTCCTGAAAGTTGTCCTCTGACCTCCACATGTGTGACTATGGCACAAACATCACACCAAACACACAGCAGCAGCAGCAGTAGCAACAACAACAATAATCATGATGAGGTTTTAAGATGTTTAAAAGACATTTGGGGAGAAAGAGAACTTACCCGCATTCATTTGGAAAGCAGAATCCTGAAGCCGTGAGATCATGGCACAGGGCTGGGGAGCAAATCCCAGAAACAATCTTAAGGGCTCCCTACTGTGGCTGGCACTTCCCCCACCCCACATCACAGGCAGCTGGCTGTATTTACAGAGGAACTGTCGAAAGAACCCCCAAAAGTCTACTGGTAGCCCTTTACCGAGTACCTGACCCAACCCTTGTACAACTCACTTCTCTGCAGGAAACGGGCCTTGGTGTCTAGAGTAGCCCACTAGAAAGCGACTCTCTGAGGCAGGCTTTTTGGGGTAGGGGGGGTTCTAGCCTGTCTGCCTTTTCCTCCCATCCCAGCCAGCCAGCTCTATTGCTGCAAATTGGCGATGAGGCAAGGTGGCTGGGAGGTGCACCTCCCGGGGGAGTTGTGTTGTTTTTATAACCGGTGCCAGCTCTGAGCGCAGAGTGAGTAAGCACCTCTTCCTCTTTTCCTCTGGCTGTTCTTCCACACCAAGCCTGCCGCCACAAGGATCCAGACATGGTGGGGAGCAAGGGCTGCCTGGCTCTCGTGCTTCCCAGGTTTGGGACCCAAAACTCAAGAAGGCACCAGAAGTAAGTGAGGGCTTTGTGGGCTCAGTTTCCTGTTTAGCCACTGAGGGCTCTGAGGTAAGAGGCAGCATTCACCCCCTTGCTTCCTCTGTGGGTCAAATGGAAGGGCTGGCTTGGCACAGAGTCTGAAACTGAATGTACCTTCTGGTCACCTTGGGCTAATGTTAGGTAGGTGTGATGGTCTTTTCTCTGAAGGAATGTTATTTCTGGAGGTTTCTGATTTTAAGGAAACAATGTGTGCTTGTTCATTCTTGTGTTTGAAAACCACCAATAATAGATCCTGACTATTTGCTTTAGGAATTGATGTCACTCTTTCCCATTCTGGTTATGACAACCATGTTTGCTTTGGGTTTTAGCCACTCTTCTTGTGTTATGCTGCTGATGTCTTTATCAGCTGGCCAATTAAGGGGAGTTTTCTTCTAGAGAGAGTCCCACAGTTCATGCTCAAGGAATGTGTGTTACATACTCGATAGGGGGAAAGTCATTCACTGGCGCTTTGGTGTGTGTGTGTGTGTGTGTGTGTGTGTGTGTGTGTGTGTGTAGTTTCTCATGGCTATAATCTGCAAAGATTGTGCATCTCAAAGCATGAGGATCCGTTTCTTGGTTTGTAATAGAATTCTTTTCAGACTTGTAGCTTAGCTGAAGCAGCTCAGAGAGACGCTTCCAGAAACCCTCCCTCGGAAGTGCTCCTACCAGGTGATCCGCACTCACCTGCTGCTTTTGTCGGACTGGCCGCCAGCTCCATTCTAAATAGAATTTGTGCTTGAGGAGACTAGTCATGCTCATTACCCAGACCTCTAGAAAGAATGTGCCAAAACCACAGAAGCAGAGAAGCCCGAAATTATGAGGTTGGTGCAAAGGCCATTAGAAGAAAAAGATCAAAATTTCTCCTCATAGAACTGCATTATTCTTGGATACGCCGTTCTCTGCCTGTGAGCTCCCCAGCCCTGGCTCCATGTCTGAGCCAGTTGGCACCATTGCCGTTCGATAGAGAGAGAGCAGGTGATGAGACTGGTCTCAAAGTTGCCCCAAAGTCAGTGACTGGCTGAAACTAGAACCAATGCCCTAGACTTTGACCAACCTATTCTTGCCTAAGAAAATGCAACATAAAGGGAACAAGCCAGAAGCCAACTCACAACTGCCCAGTGTCGCTCCAATTAGCATTCAGAGGCCTGGAGAAATTAAAAAGTGGGTTAAACTAGAGGGCTCCATGCTTATCGCTCCGTGGGTAATAGGGAAGAAGGAAAAGGATTTTGGGAGTTCACATCCAGCAATGAAGGAATATGTTGGAATATTCTCATCGAGGCCATAATGCCTCCTTCATCTATGGCATATAGCGTGTCAGATATATAGCGTTTCCTGTATGGAAGAAGATTGTCAGCGAGAGCTAAAGCTTGAATTTCAGTCCCTGTTGGAATAATTACGTATCTTCCATGAACTAGGTCCTGTGACGTTCATCTTCATTCCGTGCTGCGTGGTGAACGGGCAGAATGGACGGGCTTAGGTTCTGACGAGTGCTATTGTCCATGAGATTTTATCTTAAAGATGCTCTCCCTGCTCTTCCTCCCTCGGGGCAGCCTGGATCACCCAGCAGACGCCTGTCTTGCTCCTCCCAGGACCACCCACTCACAGGAAGGAGAATTTCCTTAATGATGGCAAGCGAACACAGATGGACCTGTGTGCCCACGGGGAGGAAGCCTTTATGCACTTTTACCCAGATCGCATCAGAGAAAACCTGTCAGGAAGGAGGCACGCCCTCGCCAGCTCATGCGAGAGACATTTGCCTGTCCTAGGCTTATCCAAGCAGGCCAGCGGCAGGTGTATAATTTCTGGGCCAGTCAGTCAGAGAGAACCTGCCTTCATGCACTCCGTTGCTTTAGCGCGCTCCATCCTGTCTCTTGGGCTTGCCTCCGAAGATCCCAGCATCATCTCAGGCAGCCAGAATCTAGGAAAGGCATGGAAGACACCATTATTTATTGACTGTTCTCAGTGTGCTGGCCTCCAACCAAACGCAGAATTAGATTACTGTACCTGACCAGTTGGTTCACATTTTAAACAAATAGGCAGCTAGAAGTGAGTTAGGTGGAAAGGAAGGGTGGAAAAATACACTCCAGGGAGAGGCCGGCGCTGGGGAGGGAAAACCGGTCAGAGCCGGTCACTTTGAAAGCCTAAGTGGGACAGGATCTTAACACATTTCAGATCCAGTTCTGTGTATTTGGTCGAGAGGACAGATGAGTTCAGCCCCGCGTGCTGTCAGTGCTGGTCCATTTCTGTCATTGTTCCCATCTCTGGGCCACCAGGCACTCTGTGCAGCTCTAACAGCACGTGGCCAACTGTGGCCTGGCAGTCATTCTTATTCCTCTTCCTCATTTAGTATGTTCCTCCCCCCACACACACACACTTTTTATCTTTTATACAAGGTTTTACTATAAAGCCCTGACTGGCCTAGAACTTGCCATGTAGACCGGCTTGGCTTTAAATGTGATCCTTCTGCCTCTGCTTCTCAGCTGCTGAGGTTGGGCATGAACCCCACACCTGGCTTACTTGGTGCCACTTTTTCCCCTTCTTTTGTGGTGCTAGGGGTCAAACCCAGGGCCTTAATTCGATAAACAAGAACTGTCCCTCTGAGCTGTGTCCCCAGCTGTTTCCTGTCATTATTAGTACTAGTACTGCGGGAGAAGCCTTATATATGCTAGGCAAGCACTCTACCCCTGAGTTGAGCCTCAGCTTGAACTTTGCCTGTTTCTCTCTAAGTTTCCAAAGCCTTACCAATGAATGCTTGTGGAATGTGTATGTGTTGTATGTATTAATGTGTGTGTGCAATGTGTATGCATGTGGGTATGTATGTATGTATGTGTGTATGCGTGTATGTGTGTATGTATGTATGTGTGTGTATGTATGTATGATGTATGTAACCCCATGGAGCAAGTGTGATGATTGTGACCGAGCATCAAATGGGAACCAGTCCTAAGCTATGAGATGCTGTAGGAGCTCAGAGTAGACACACTGTGGATGGGAGTGGTCAGACAGCCTTCCTGATTACAGTGTTCCGAGAGGATGGATTAGGAGTGGACTAGCCAGGGGTTGGAGACGGCACTACAGAGTTGGGGACGCACTCATGGAGCTCGGAGAACAGGGAGTGGACCACGTGGCTAGAGCAGACTCCACATACTCATCATGTGTAGGAAGTGTGGCCCGCGTGCGAGTAGACAGAGATGTTTGGGGTGTAGACTTTTGGCAGAAGGAAACCATTGAAGCTGTTTCAATCCAGCCACAAAGAGATAAAAGGAAAGTTCAAAAGAAGTGAGAGCAGCAGTGCCAGGAAGATGGGCTGGAGCATGCTGTGCCCGAGCCCACAGCCTGGCAGGAATGTGCAGCAACATCCTGCATGCCCACCGCCTGGTGCAGCTCCAGACTCAGTGAGAGACTCTGGGAGCCTGGGGAGGTGGCGGTAGAGGTATGGTTTGTATCTAGGGTCTTCTCTCCCAATGAGCACAGCTAAGCATTTACTCAGGCTTCATTACGTGGCAGCCAGTGTCCTAAGCATTTTCTCGAGTCGCCTTCACGCCTTTGAAGCTCTCCCATTACTCCCATTTGACAGATAAATCAACTGAGGCACAGAGAGATTTAGTAAATTGCCCTAGATCAGACAGTCCCTAAAATGCAGGGCTGGGTTTCAACAGGATATAAGGGTATGCGGGTCCAAGTCTTAGCCACAAACACTCGCTTGAGCAGGTTTGTGGGAAGATTTACAATATGATGAAAGCGATTCTAAGCGCGGTGTGTGTTATCAGCACTCAGGAAGGAGATCAGAGGGGCATTTCCATAACAGCCTCCTGTCATCGTTATTAATTTCCTACTCCAGCTAAGGAGATCAGCACCCGCTGGGATTTAAAATCTAACAGGGTAATAATGCTTTCTCCTCTGCCCGTGTGTGTGTGTGTGTGTGTGTGTGTGTGTGTGTGTGTGTGTGTGGTCCGTGGGTGTGCGTGCTTATGTGGACCGAAGCCACGTCAGGTGTTTTTCTCAATCTCTCCGAGGTCTTCCACTGGCCCTGCAGCTTCCTGATTCCACTAGGCTGACTGTCCAGCAAGCCCTAGGGACCCTCCTATCTCTGCCTCCCCTGAACTGAAGTTATAGGTGTGTGCCAACACAGCCAGCTTTTTACGTGGATGCCCACGATCTGAACTCGGGTCTTCAAAAGTGCGTAACAAACACCTTACCAGTTGAACCATTTCCCCAGCCCCTTTGTCCTTTAAACATTGATTTATGAGCAATTACAGACATAACAGATATAGAGTCGGTTTCCCATGTGACACCCTCCCCACCATGGTCCCCAAATCGTCCTCTACTTTGAGGTAGAAATTTTTCAGGCTTTTTGTTTGTTTTGTTTTGTTTTGTTTTGTTTTTTGTAGAGCCTGCTGTATTCCCAGCACTTATGTCATAGTAACTCTTCCCCTAAGAATGACCACACGATGTTGTAGCACAATGCTTTGGTTGAACTGATAAGACCTCCTTGCGAGCTGCTATGCACAGCTTTGTCTTGTTTCATTTCCTTTAGAAGTGACATAGGATGTATGTTCCCTTTGACTGGTACCCAGTTCTTTACCAGTCAGCAGAGCGGTAGATCTGATGTGACCCAGATTCTTCCCTTGAAGCTACTCTTGTTTCCTTTTGTGTCTCGGATAGGACACAAAGGAGAAGCCGGCTTCAGTGGGACTGGGTTTTTGGTTTCTGTGCAAATAATAGAAGGTAGGGCTGGAGAGATGGCTCAGTGGTTAAGAGCACAGGCTGCTCTTCCAGAGGTCCTGAGTTCAATTCCCAGCAACCACATGGTGGCTCACAACTATCTGTAACGAGATCTGGCGCTCTCTTCTGGAACACAGGCATATATGGAGGCAGAAGGTTGTATACATAATAAAAATAAATAAATAGATCTTTAAAAAAAGAAACAAATAATAGAAGGTAGTATTTGTCTTGTACTTACTTTAAGCCAGTAAGTATTCCTAGCCCCATCTTACAGATGGCAAAACTGAGGCCTGGAGAAACTAAGTAACCTACTTGCTTGGCGTGGTAGAACTAGGAATTCGAAAGTCTGAGCTTGAACCTGCTTCATTGGCTCTAGAGAGCCTGCGCATTTAGTAGCACATTGTCTCTTTATTGCTTATACAAGTCTCTTCCTTAAACTGATTAAAATGCAGTGGTTTCCATAGCAACGTGTGGCGGTCAATCGTAGAGTAAAAGTCAATCAAACTCTGTTGGTTTGCTGTATGGCACCCTTCACAAATACTAGCAGCTGAAGTGTGTGAGAGGAGGTGTTGTCTGAAGCAGCCCCACCCTTCCGACTGCTGCTTTCTGCAGGGCCTCCTCTAATGTCACAAGCCATGAGCCTAGAGTCTGCTCCAGTGCCCATCAGCATCCCCGGAGGACCCATCCTTGAGCCTCCGTTAGCATCAGTCAGCTGCTGCTCAGAGGCCATAAAGGTGGTTCCTAGAGGGTCCCTGGTTCATGTACTCTTTGCATTCTAACGGGCAACAGGATGGCCGTAGAAAGGCTGTATCTATCCACATCTAGTAAAACTCACGCAGAAATCGCCAAAGAGCCTACTGAAATAGTCAAGCCTTGCTAGAAACAGCCAGAAAGAAGTCTGGGATTTTTGTTTTGTTTCTGTCTAAGTGAGCTATGCTGGTTTAGGGCACAGCTTCATTTACATGAGCAACATAGTTGCCCTGTCCTTAGCTGTGAGGCGGGAGAGAGCGTACAAAGGCGTGCAAACACCCACGGCTCGATCCCTAATACCACAGAGGTTTGCATTATTGTGTTATACTGGATTCTGTTGTGTCAAATAATTCTTCCTGAAATATGAAACACCTACTTGGGGGCGGGAGCTGGAGAGATGGTTCAGAGATTAAGAGCACTGGCTGCTCTTCCAGAGGTCCTGAGTTCAATTCCCGGCAACCTTATGGTGACTCACAACCATCTGATATGAAATATGGTGCCCTCCTCTAAATAGCAGCTGGACATTCTTCAGTTCAGCTCAATCCTGGCAAATCTACCCAGGGTTAACAACAGATCCTCAGGCTAAGAGCTCCTTCTCTTGTTATGATGGATATGGTGTATCCCCTATGGGTTTATTTAAAGACTTAGCCCTCGGGGATGGGATTGGGTGGTTTTGGGACCTTTGGGGATGGACTTTATGGGAGATGGGTAGGGTAGTTTTCTTTGTATTAACCCTATCACCTGCTGTTCTAAGATGCCAACCCTTTTTCATCCTTTGAAGCAAACTTGCAAGTGTTTCCACTTTGTCTTCTTTCAGCCTTTGAGGACTGCCATCATTTCCCTGCCTAACCTTGTCTTTCCCAAGTCTGATGGAGGAAGGTCATTGGCTAATAAAGGAACTGCCCTGGCCCATTTTATTGGTTAGAAGATAGGTAGGAGGAGAAAACAGAACAGGATACTGGGAGGAAGAGGAAGTGAGCTCAGAGTCTCGACAGCTCTCCTCTAGGGAGCAGACGCCTGAGAGAGACGCCATGCCCCGCTCCCGGCATGAAGCTCCGACCCAGGATGGACTAGGCTAGAATCTTCCCGGTAAGACCGGTTCTCACAGATTATTAGAGATGGGTTGATCGGGATGTGAGAATTAGCCTGTAAGTGCTAGAGCTAAAGGGCCAAGCAGTGCTTAAAAGAATACAGTGTCTGTGTAATTATTTTGGGGCATAAGCTAGCTGAGCAGGCAGCCGGGGTGCTGGGAACGCAGCCCCACCACAGCTCTTATTACTACACAAGTCGGTGTCGTCCAGTCCTTCACCCATCCCTCCTCCACACCACTGAGTCCTGAGCTGTTAAGGATCCTCTTTCTGCTCACACATGAACTAGGGTTCCCAGTGTCCTCCTTGATGTCAGGCTGAGTTGCCCAGGTTGCTCTCAGACTGTGGCATCAAGAACAGACAAGGACAGCAACGTTCCTTGTTCTGATGGCTGTTCTTCTATCAAGTGTGCTAACCGGGTCTTCAAAAGGAAAACCAGAGGACTTTTTTGAAATTTTGTTTTGAAAACCATTTTCCTGCTGAGTACAGACACTGACGTGACAAATGCCAGGGCTTCTTAGGAAAGAAGAGAAATTCTGTAGTATATTCTTCACGTGGGTGGCTCTTTGAAATGAACCACATTCCTTACCTTGTTGCCTTGATGGAGTTGTATTTCTGTGAATTTTTTTGCCTCTCACTTTGAAAGCGCCCAGCCATTGCTCCTTCACTACAGGACATGGCCACCCACTCCAGACCCATGCGAGCGTTGTGACTTCACAAGAAGTGCAAGTGAACTCATGGAGTAGGGATTACATCAAAAGCTTTCCTCAGCTGGAACTGTGAGTGTGTATGAGTGTGTGTGAGTGTGAGCATTGTGAGTGTGTGTGTGTGTGAGGGAGAGTGTGTGTGAGTGTGTATGAGTATGAGTGTGTATGGGTGTGTGAGTATGTGAGTGTGTGTAAGAGTGTGAGTGTGAGAATGTATGTGTGAGTGTGTTTGAGTGTGTGAGTGTGTGTGAGAGAGAGTTTGCATGTGTGTGTGTATGTGTGTAAGATTTGATTATGCCCTTCACAACGACTTCTCTGGAGAAGGCTGTGTGTGTCAGGGGATGTATAAAGATGGGGAAAATACCTTGACCCACCTGTATCTTTTTTATTTTTTAAAGGTGAGTTCTCATGTAGCTGCAGACTTGCTATGTAGCCAAGGATGACGCCTCCCGCTTCCATCTTCCAATACTAGTTCCAGGTGTGTCCCACCATACCCAGTTTTATAACTTTATATAGTTCTCTGAATGAACCCTGAGCACTGTGCATGCAAGGCAAACATTCTACTGGCTGAGTTACATCTCCAGCCCCAACCTCCAACTTGCACCATCTTCTAAAAAGCGTATATGTGATGAGCGCATCTGTGTAGGAGAACATTACAGAGAATTATCACATGTAAGGAAACCACTATTAAAACCGACAGTGTCCATTAGTCATTCACTCGATCTAAATTTAAAAAAAAAGACAAAATCTTAAAGGCAAGTGAATTTGAAATAAAGGCCAGCTAACTATAGAAGGGAATGCACTGCACGAGAGTGGGTATATATAATTATAGAGTAATTATGCTGGAGATGTAATCACATGCCATCAGCTACTTAAATATTTTGCCAGAGAAAATGCATCTACCCTGAGCTGCCACCCCTCCTGATCTCCAAGACCCATGCTGACTTTGTAAAATGTGTGACATGATTTCTTCTTAGAAGTGATGACCTTCTCTTGGCCAATTAAAAGGCACTGCTTTGTGGGATTGGGACCCATGCTCAGGGGATAAAAGGAAATCGAAACTTCTCTCAGACCGAGCTAATGATGCTAGGAGCAGTTGAGATTAAGAAAAGAACAAAGTCAGTTTTAAAAAGATTTCCCAAATCAAAGGGCTGCTCTCTCTCAAACCCAGGAAATACCAGAGCACAGTTTTCAGTGGGAACAGTCATTTGTCTGGATCTGGATCTCTCTCTCTCTCTCTCTCTCTCTCTCTCTCTCTCTCTCTGTGTGTGTGTGTGTGTGTGTGTGTGTGTGAGAGAGAGAGAGAGAGAGAGAGAGAGAGAGAGAGAGAGAGATACACACAGCAACACTTGGTGGGTGGTCACTGTGGCTGTAACTATCACCTTGGCAAGCTGTATACTCTCTAGTGTACTTGTTACAGCCGTTTGTATTTGTCTACTTGAGCACAGACCTTGTGACTCAAACAAGAGAAATTTATTTGCATCTCGGTCTGCAGACTGTAGATGCTGCAGGGCTCTCTTCCTAGCTTGCAGATTCTCACTCTGTATCCACATGGCTTTTCCTAGATAGATGCACTTGGAGGAGTCGGGGGGCTTAGCTCTGTGGTTTATGTTCATTCATTCATTCATTTATTCATTCATGCATGCATCTTGTTGTTGCTGGGGATCCTAGCCAGAGCTTTTATGTCTGCTGGGCAAGTGCTCTCCTGGTGAATCCCTTCTTAATAGTGCAATAGTCACTCTGATTGGGGCCCCATCCTCGTGATCTCATTTAACTTACATCTGTGTGTGAACACACACTCGTACACAAATACATGTGCACATGCGAGCACATGGAGGCCAGAAGGCGACTTCAAGGGCCATTCCTTACGTGCCACTCACATTTATTTTTTTCTACCTGTCTCTGCTTCCCCAGCATTGGAGTCATCAACGCTCTCAATCATCAGGGTTTTTGGCTTTTTGTTTTACGTGGGTTCTAAGGAGCAAACTCAGGTCTTTGTGTGTTAAAACTATCTTCCTAGCCCCTTGGTTAACCAGTAGAGGCTCTTTTCTCCAAATATAGATGCAGTGGGAATTAGGGGTACACACATTTAGTTAATAAGCCCGTCCCACCATAAAGTAGTTGGTCTAGAACTCCTGGACTTGCCAGAGGGCTGTGTTTCCTGTACACTTGCCTGACAACTGAAATGCCTTGAGTAACTAACTGGCTGGCAGGTAGTCAAGGCTGGTGTTGGGTCTGCTGCTAAATCTGCAAATGCATTAGTTGTTCAAGGTATAGATCAGCAGCGGCTGAGCTTCTTCACTACAGATCTGCTTGCCACAACCTCAAGGTCGGCTTACTAGCAGGGCTGCCTGAGAGCAGTTCTCCACCATCAGCCACAGCTCTGAGACACTCGGCGTCGACCTAGCAAATCAGGCGCTGGCGAAAGGAGCTCTGAGCGTCTCATTTTACTCCCCCCTAGCTTCTACCTGGTGATGGTTGTAGCATCCATCTTGGTCATTCCTATTTGTACCGGGACTCTGAGTTACCCAACAGGACTTGGAATGCTGCATGCTGTCTTGGGAATCCTAGGGCGTTCTAGGATGGAAAGGTACAGGGACACATTTTTGCCTGTAACATGTTAAGCAAATACAAATTCCTCCCTGGGTGCCGTTTAGTTTTGATGCTTTTTAGCTTTGAGCTGGGTAAACAGACACCGGTGTTCTCAGGCAAGAAAGATGACTCTGGGAGACCTAGAGACGGCTGGATGGATAAGAAGGTCATTGGGGAAAGGCTGAAGATAACCAGCAGACACCGACCATAAATCTGCCACAAGGTTCAGACCGGGGGTCATGAAGCTAGATTAGGGGCAGGGGTCACTATGCTGACTTTAGAACTTAGGTCCTGATTCTGACATCTCTCATCAGCCTCCTTCATCATGCTTTTTTGGTCCCAAATATTGGGAGGTTGGATATGCATAGATGAAAACTGTAGCTGACTGCTGCAACCCGTGTGACAGGTGACATGGTACTGCTGTGACTGGGAGGTCAACCAGTGTCCCTTGCCACAGGCTCTGCTTCCCTGTGCTGTGTCACATGATGCCAGTTTTAATCTTTGTGATTTGCTATGGTCTCAGGAGGCAAGGCCTTCCTGCAGGGAGGTACCAGGCTGTGAGTTTGCACAGGATATGAAACACATTTGAATTTTTCTTTGCATATTTTACATGCCCAGCAATATCATACGTTAATTTCTAGACCCAAATGGTCCAGGCATTCTGAAGGGTTGTACTATGAAACAAGCATGAACAATATAGGTGAGGGATGGGAGATGTACACACCACACACACACACACACACACACACACAGAAGGGTAGTAGGAGGTTGGAAGACAGGGCCATGCATCACACTCTACTACTTCTGAATAGAGTTTTTCTTTGTTTCAAGTGTTACTTACAAAGTAAGATTGAACCCCCTTGGGGCTGATGCTGGTACAAGAGCTAATACTGTGAGCAAACTTAAAAACGCAACCTTACGCCGGGCGATGGTGGCGCACGCCTTTAATCCCAGCACTGGGGAGGCAGAGGCAGGCGGATCTCTGTGAGTTCAAGACCAGCCTGGTCTACAGAGCTAGTTCCAGGACAGGCTCCAAACCCTGTCTCGAAAAAACCAAAAAAAAAAAAAAAAAAAAAAAAAAAACAAACCGCAACCTTACTGCCTGGTTTCTCTTCAGTCTGGTTGTCATTTTTACTGCTATGCCTCTGAGTTGCTGGGCTTAGGAATCGTATATTATGGATTTTCCATGTGCAGGGCTCTGTTGAACTTTTATGGGTTGTTGAGACAGGGTCTCACTAGGTAGCCCTGGCTCTCCTCAAGTTCTCTATATAAACCACTTTGGCCTTGAACTTACAGAGATCCATCTGCCTCCGCTTCCTGAGTGCTAGAATTTAGGGTGTGGGATATCACACTGGGCTAGAACTAAAATATTCAGGGTGGTCACCATTCATATCTTAGGCTGGGTAGGTCTTTGTTGTGTGGGAACAGTGTCTGCCCCAGGCATTATGGGCTACTTAGGAGCGTCCCCAATTTCTTTCTTTTTTTTTTTTTTTTTTTTTTTTTGGTTTTTCGAGACAGGGTTTCTCTGTGGCTTTGGAGCCTGTCCTGGAACTAGCTCTTGTAGACCAGGCTGGTCTCGAACTCACAGAGATCCGCCTGCCTCTGCCTCCCGAGTGCTGGGATTAAAGGCGTGCGCCACCACCGCCCGGCCCGTCCCCAATTTCTATCCAATTGATATCTCTCCAACTGTGACAAGCCAAGTGGTTCCAGACATGTGCAGAAAGTCACCAGAATCAAAATTGACCCTGGCAGCAAACCACCGCTGCTGACACCTGAGTATCAGTGATGGAACATCACGAATGGCAAAGTCGTGAGCCCGAGAGTCCTGTTCTTCTCATTCCTCTTTTTATTTACTGAGCCTTTGCCCTGTGCCATGAATTGTGCTGGGAAATAGAGACACAAGAGTAAGTCATAGTTTTTACTGAAAGGGAAGAATTTAGCAGAGAAGAAAACTCATAAATATGCAAATTACCAATCGGCGAGGTTAATGCAAAGACATGGCCTTGCAGAGGGACTGGGGACATGTGTTTTTCATGGTCAAGGGCATAGAGTTGTTTGGAAGCAGCCGCTGGAGACATGGAAGGGTTCTTCGACTTGCCGAGCTTGAGCTGAATCTGAAAAGACAAGACAGGGGTGGAGGTGCGAACCCTGATTATTCTGAGGGAGTGCGGAAGGAAAAAGCCTGGGGTGTATTGGGAGCTGTGTAGGAGAAGTTGGGAGAGGGGGGCAGGTGACTTTGTTTGCCACTCTGTCTTTCATTCCAGACCAGTGGTTCTCAACCTTCCTAATGCTGCAACTCTATCTTTTTTTCGTTTTGTTTTTTTTGAGACACAGGGCTTCTCTGTGTAGCTTTGGAACCTGTCTTAGAACTCACTCTGTAGCCCAAGCTGGCCTCAAACTCACAGAGATCCACCTGCTTCTGCCTCCCGAGTGCTGGGATTAAAGGTGGGCACCACGTGGTGCCCGGCTGCGGTGACTCTTTAATGCAGTCCCTCACGTTATGGTGACCACCAACCAGAACATTATTTTGTTGCTAATTCATGACTGTAATTTTGCTATCATTATGAATCTTTATGTAAATATTTTTGGAGATGCAGGTTTGCTAAAGGAGTTGCAACCCACAGGTTGAGAACCACTGTTCTAGATGGTGAGAGGCCACTGGAGGGCCTCAGGTGAGAGTGTGCGTGTTTTTATTAAAACCAGTTGCGTGTATGGATGGGTAAGCAGAGAATGAGTAACAAACACAAGGGCCGAAGCAGGGCCACCGTCTAAGAGGCCAAGGGATATTGAGGACTTGAAGTAGAACGGTAGCAGGAAGAAAGGCTTGAGACGTATTTTATAGATTTGTGACATTGTGGCCCGTGCTATAGGTGGTGAGAATATAGGTGAACGCCTGTCCTGTTGGCGTCGGGTGCCACTGTCGTTGTCTTGTCTGTGGGAAATGCCCAGTGAGGGAGTCATTGTTGCTGATAGCGTATTAACTTAACTCCACTTTACAGATCAGAAAATCAAGGCCTGAGGGAGAAAGGTTGCTAACACACAACACCATACCCGTGGCAGAGAACTTGGGGCTTGGGAACAGCTTGATCACCTGATTTCCAGGTTGTCCTGCTATGTGCTTTGGCTGAGTCTGGCTAAAGCTGATACAAAGATGAGTCCATTCAGGAAGAAAAGTAACCATGGACACAGTTGGCTTTTCTGCTTGGCAGATGCTCAGTCATTATAGAAAGGAGACATAAATTTAATGAAAATGATGCCAATATATTTACATATCTTTCTTCCTGTGTTCTACATCAGAGAGAGCAAACAGCTTGCCAAACATTATATGCAAATATTACCCATGTGAGCTGTAGCTTCGGCTTCTTCTCAGGTTCTGTAGAAACAAGTGAAGGCTTGAGGCCCCACTGTGCACTGTTCTGCTTCTGTATTTAAATGTTCTCCTTGTCTCTGTAGATGCAGAGCCCAGGGCAGAATTGTGATAAACACTTGTCAAATGATTCAGTAATTTATGTAATACCTTAGCCTCAACATGAAATCTTTGTAGTCCTATCATCCAAAGATAATAATATGACTAGAACCAGGAATGACCAATGGGAAGGAGAAAGGGAAGACGGTACTGGACTGAAGGGATGCATAGGAGTGTGGTTAAGATAAACACAGATCCCCCCACGACTTCCTTCTGTGGTTGCTTTTTAACCTCTCCTTCTCCAAATCTCAACTTCAAAGCTCCTACAAGAATCAAGGTCCCACAATGCAGGATTTACTTATATTTTTAGAAAGTTTTCCAAAAGACAAGTTAAACCTGTCTGACAGCAGCAGTGACAGGGCTTGTCGTGGAAAAACTGAAGAATGATTATAGCCTGTGACCTGGGACAGCTCATAGAACTGGTAAGAATTGCCGGGGAATGATGCTGGTGTTTATGGCTGGGGCTTACCTTCCTTCTCATTGGGCCTGGATGGAAGAGTCATAGCGCTCTAGCTCCCCACAGCTGCCAACATCTGTTAGCTGTGTATCCGACGCTCTGGTTCAAAAGTGAACACACGGGCTGGAGAGATGGCTCAGAGGTTAAGAACACTGACTGCTCATCCGGAGGTCTTGCGTTCAATTCCCAGCAACCACAAGATGGCTCACAACCATCTGTAATGAGATCTGGTTCTGTCTTCTGACCTGCAGGCAGACACGCAGACACTACTATATACATAATAACTACATAGGTAAAAAAATAAAATGCAGGTACAGCTTTGTACTCGTTACTCTCAGCTCACACAGACCACACTGCTGAAGCTCTTACTCTACAGAATTGGATGGGACTTGATCTGGGTGGAGTCAGGATTCCTAGAGGAGTGAATATACCAGAAAGCTTGAAGGAAGCCCCTTATCTCCCATCCCTGCTATTCAGCTTGATTCTAGCCACAGAGAAGCTGTGGGCTGTGGGGGTATTTCTGGTGTATCTCTGATACCAGAGTCCCTTCACCATCCCCAAGGCAGGACTTGCTACTGAGTTCTTCCTTAGAAACTATTATTGAGCAATAGCTTGCTCTAATCCCAGTGCTCAAACTCAGTTCAAATTTTAAAAACATGGTTATTCCTTTTACAGAGGATTTTACCTAAACTTTAACCCTAGGCAACCAGAATATTTTTTTCGCTTATGCCTGGATTCTAGGTATCTCTCCAGGTTAAACTGATGTTCCCCTCTGTCATATTGTATTCACAGACCAGATCTGCTTGGGTTACTTCTCCTAAGGCCTCTCTGACAGCTTGGTTAGTTACATAATGCCTCCTAAAAGTCCATCTCGGTCCGTCGGAATATGACTGTCTGGGGAAGATCTTTCACTATCTTTGGGAGTGGAAAGGACCTGTGTTGCCTGTAGTGTGTCCAGGGTGGGACACACAGTAGGCTGTCAAAGAACACTGTGACTACTTGGAGGACATCTTCAGGGTAGGGGTGTGTCTGTGGCTGGAGTACTTGAAATGCATCCGATGGACTCTCAGGGGTAGAGGCATGGGGATTGGACACTATGCATTGTCACTTGCTTTTGATGGGCCTCAGGGTCCCCATGTCTTAGTTAGCTTTCTGTTGCTAGGATAAAGACTATGATTAAAAGCAGCTTGGGGAAGAAAGGGTCTATTAGCTTACACTTCTCAATCACAGTCCATCACGGAGGGAACTCAAGGCAGGAATCTGGCGGTGGGAACTGATGCAGAAGGCATGGAGGAACACTGTTTACTGGCTTGCTCAGGGGCATCCCTGCCCACATTGGGCGGGGCCCTCACACATCAATCATTCATCAGGAAAATGCACCATAGACTTGCCTACAGGCCAATCTGATGGAGGTGTTTTCTCAGCTGAGGGTTCCTCTTCCCAGATGATCTGAGCTTGTACCAGGTTGACAGGAGAACTAACACACCCCGTATGGAAAGGTAAAAAGGACATAACAGTCTTACTCAGGAGTTGTGAGAAGTCTTACAGCTCCTGGCACGTGATAGGTGACTTATATAGGTACATTTGTTCCTCTGATAGTCCTACGGGGGGGGGGGGGGGAGGAAGGAGAAATAGTTTTCTTTCTTTCTTTCCTCCCTCCCTCCCACCCTCCCTCCCTCTTTCCTTCATTCCTTTCTTTGAGACAGGGTCTCACCATGTAACTCAGACTGGCCTGGAAATCGATACATAGATCCAGCTGGCTTCCAGCTCTCAGAGGCCCACCTGCCTCTGTCTGCTGAGCGCTGAGATGAAAGACGCACACTACCACACTCAGCTAGATGTATTTATTTATGTAGTGCTATTGAAGAGAGGGCTCACGCTCAATATCAGCATAAACATACATACATATTTACTTTACCAAACGATCAAGCATTGTCTCTGAGTCAAAATCCTGCTGTGTGGGAGAAACACTATTTGAAGTCAAAGGAGCTGATTTGGTTCCTTTTGTGACCTTTTCTTCTGAAAAGAGACATGTGCTCTATGTACAGCTATTCGTTGTGTCCAAAGCCATCTGCTCTCCCTTGTCCTGAGTACGGATCCTCAGTTACTGCCTCCTTTTCTTCCGCTTGCGTTTGGTCCTGAGCACACTCTGCTGTCTTACAGTAGCAGGATTGAGTGCAGAGCTGCTCAGGTCCCCGTGGAGTCCAGGATCTCTTGCAGCAGAGCAACAGTGACATCCATTGGCCTGTTTACTAGAAAGGCACGCTGTTTGACTGTGGGACCTCCGGAGACAGAAATATGAAGACTATTTGGTAGCCCCCGGGGGCAACAGGGGATTTAAGGACACCAAGCTGGTGGCCAGCACAGTCTCTGGTCCTCTCAGCCTGTGCTGGTTTCAGGACCCTTTCCCAGTGGTGTGATATTAAGACAAGTGCCACCTGTCTTCTCTCTGGTCGTGTCAGAGGTTGTCCTTTCTGTGAACTTCAGTCCCTCACTGGGTTGCAGGCAGCCGTTGGTGTGGGATCCACATACCTAACACACTAACAAGGGTAATTCTCTTTCCTTCTAGATCTTTCTACAGTGATCAGATTGATGCCAATACTTGCTTTCATGGCTATCAGTGGCTTTTCCATACAACTTACAATAAATCCCCACAATCCTATAAACACTGTTGTGGGGAGTTTAGCATCCATCAAACTCAGGACAGGAAGTAGAGCGCCAAATGACAGAGCTTGGTAACTTACGTTCACTGTCCCAGACAGAAGACGTTCACTGTCCCAGACAGAAGGAACTCAGTCATCACAGACACGTGGGCAACATTTCTAGAGGTGCCCCGAGGAGAAGACGTAACGATGAGATCAGAGGGAAGAGAAGACTTCATGCATGGAGATGACCCAGCAGTGAGCACGGGCTCTCAGGTCTCAGGTAGACCACGAGGTGTGTTGCTGGTTTCCATCTCCATAGTGACCACAATAGAAAAGACCAAGACTAAAATTATTTCTTTTTACCTAGTCAGCATTGGGTTACTCAAGAAAGCCAGAACAGATGCTGGAGAGATGGCTCAGCAATTAAGAGTACATTCAATTCCCAGCACTTAATGTCAGGAGGCTCACAACTGCCAGTACCTCCAATCCCGGGGGATTCGACACCCTCTGGTCTCCACGGGCACCCAGACACACACATGGCAGTCTCTCTCTCTCTCTCTCTCTCTCTCTCTCTCTCTCTCTCTCTCTCTAACACACACACATTTTAAAAACAATTTTAAAATAAAAGATTAGCAACAAGCAAGACAAAGCGTGTCCTAAAAACTCTGGTCCAATAAGGGCTAGAGAGTGGAGCAGTAACTTCTAGCCATACATTGTTACGAGTGTTGTTCCTGCAGGAAGACGCAGAACAACCTTCTTATTCCTCCTCATTATGGTGTGTGTGTGTGTGCGCGTGTTAGGGTCCCAGTAATAGCTAGACACGGACACCCCCACGGTGAAAAGACCAAGTAAATGGTCTCAGTTCAACTCAAAGTCAAATTATCAAGCATCTCTGCATTTTGAAACCAGGCATGTGGTAATACTGACGCATCCGACACACCACATTTATATATGGAAACAGGACAGAAGGATTCAATTTCACATGCCATCATTTCGTGATGAACCTTTTTTTTTGGAAAGGATTAGAGAATTTGTAACAACTAATAATTTGTAACTATTTGTGATGCATGCAGCCAGGCCCATAACTGACTCATCTATTAAAGCCTTTTTGGATGATCCTTGGGGTTAAACAGCAATAAGTGACTCAGCCAGGGAGAGCTCATTTGCATTCTCTTCTTCCTGGCTGCCACCTAACAGGGGACTTTTCCCACCTCGCCTTTGCCTCTGTATTCGACTGTCTGTTTTCCTTGTAGATACTCACACATCCTGCAGCCTCGCCTCCTTCCCTGGTGACTGCATGCCTAGGTAAACTCACAAGAGAGGGTCCCGTGCTCCACTCCCTGTGCATAAGAAGCCTTCTGAGGACAGTGTCTAATAGGTGGTCCAAGACTTCCTTCCTGCCATGCAGATGTTTGGGCTCCTTCTGGGAACCTGGAGCCCACATCTGAAACCTCACTCGTCACAGCGGTGGTTGTTTTGGTTTAGAAACTGTCGGATTAGATAAGTGGAGTTTAACCCGAGGTTCTTGACTGTGTTTAGGATTCTTACAGAAACACCTGAGTAGAAACCTAAGGAATCCTGGGAAGCTGCTGTGGGCTTTGGGAAGCCTCCTACAGTGTGAGAAAAGATTAAGTTCGGGGCTAGCCAGAAAGTGGTGTTTTTGCATGTGAGAGGCTAGAATATATGCTGTTGAATTCCTTTTCCAATTTATTTAGAACTAGTTCTATTGGCAGGTAATTTGCAGTCTGAAATGTTTATACCTTAGTCCTGACAGATAAATACCTGCCCGTCTGTGTCGTCTGACCACTGGCAAGATGTAGACCACGTTCATCACCCCAGATGGATGCCAAAGGCGCCCATTGTCCTCATTCATTTTTCCCTAGAAATACAAAACAAAAAAGGGGGGGGGGTAATAAAGGCATAAAAAACAAAACAGTATCAATTTGTAGACCATAAACAACCCATTAAAAAAAAACGTTATTGGCTGGGAAGATAGCTCAGCAGGTAAGAGTGCGTGCTGGGCAAGATGGAAGACCTGAGTTCAAATCCCATGAACCTACTTAGAAAGCTGGGCATAGTCATGAGCGTGTTCATAACCCCAGCACTGGGGAGGTGCGTGCAACAGAAATAGGAAGATACAGGGGCTCAGTGTCTGCCAGTGTCCAAGTTCAGTGAGAGGCCTCAAAAGAATAAGGGGGTCAGCGCTCCCCTGGCCTCTGCACTGGTGTATATATAGCATGTGTGTGCACATGCGCGTGCGCGCACACACACACACACACACACACACACACACACACACACACGCTCATTTGCCTGCTCACATGAATCCTGTAAAAATGCTGTAAAAAAAAAAACCAGCAACCTGTAAAAGGGCCATTAAAAAAAAACCAAATGAAGCCAGTGCACACCTTTACTCCCAGCATTAGGGAGGCAGAGGCAGGAGGATCTCTGTGAGTTCAAGGCTGCAAGCCTGTGTTGGAGGAGGGAGCTACTTGTTCGTTTCCAGCTGCCCAGACCTGAAATAATCACACAGAAACTGTATTAATTAAATCACTGCTTGGCCCATTAGCTCTAGCTTCTTATTTGCTAACTCTTATATCTTAATTTAACCCATTTCTATTAATCTGTGTATTGCCATGTGGCAGTGGCTTACCAGGTAAAGTTCTCCCAGGGTCTGTCTCTGGAAGGGGCTACATGGCTTCTCCCTGACTCCACCCTTCTTTCTCCCAGCATTCAGCTTAGTTTCCCCCAGCTAGTTCTGTTCCCCTATAGCTCTGCTATAGGCCCAAAGCAGTTCCTTTATCAATGGTAATCACAGCACACAGAAGGAAATCCCGCATCAAGCCTGGTCTACATAGTGAGCTCCAGGATAGCCAGGACTATATAGAGAGACCCCTGGATAACACAGTAAAATGTATGCTGTGCAAAGTTATGAGCAAGAGAACATAAAAAGGGAAAACGTATGTGGTATGGTGGTGATTCTGTGGGAGACTTTCCTTTACAGCTCCTTTTGTTCCTTGTTGACATGTTGCCTGCACTAAAACTAGAAAACAATAAGCAGAAAACATAATGCCAAATTAGACAGAATGCCTCCCACCCTAGCCCTCCCTCTGTGATATTTTCCAATTCCGATGTCCAGCTTCTGTCTAAGAAGTTGGGGCCACAGTTTCCATGGGCGACGGTCCTTGGAAGGCCTCCCTGGACAGGATGAAGACATTCCAGTGAACCGTCACCCCCTGGATTGTTTGTGCCCTGTGGCTCCTTTTGCTCTGTAGTTCCCTCCTGTGCTGATTTGAGACACCTTGCTGGCTGTCCAAACAGCTTCTTATCTGACCTATGTACCCGAGCATGCTTGGCTCCCATTTCCTTGCAGTTGGAGATAGCAAGCCAGGTTTACACAGTGGGTGAGCTGCATGGGATTCCTGTGGTTATCAGCATTCCTAAAACTTTGGAGAATACCCTTTTTCTCATGAACTAGTTTATTTAAAAATGTATGAATTTTTAAAATGTATTCTTGTTATTGTGTGTATTTCTGAAGTGTGGGTATGGGCATTTTGTGGGGTCAGAGGACAAATTTTTCCTTTTATTTTTTGGGGGGCGTTTTCTTTAAGACAGGGTTTCTCTGTAAAACCTTGGCTGTCCTAAAACTAGCTCTGTAGACCAGGCTGGCCTTGAACTAACAGAGCTCCGCCTGCCTCTGCCTCCCCAGTGCTGGGATTAAAGGTGGGCACCATCATGGCTCAGCTCAGAGGACAACTTTTGGGCATCAGTTCTGCCCTTTCTCGTGGGTTCTGACCAAACACAGGCTGCCAGACTTACCTGGTAAACACTTTGGACTACTGGGCCATCTTGCCAGCTCAGAAAGTTAAGAATTTAAGGAAAGAAAACATTTTGTATTTGTAAAGTCAGGTTAGTTCCCATCTAAAGAGCTGAGTGAGCCACACATTGCCAGAACCTTTATGTCATTTCCGTGTGCTTGTTTCTGATTGGTTACTCTTCTTTGGCTTATGTAGCCGGAACGTATAGATGGCTGATAGTGTGACTCTCAATCAAACAATCTTATTTTTATTTTAACGCACTTTATTGATTTTATTTTGTCTGCATGTATGTAAGTGACCACATACCTAGTACCTGCAACAGCCGGAGGAGGACATGGGATTCCATGGAACTGGAGTTAGAGGTAGCTGTGAGCCTCCCCGTGAGTGCTGAGATGTGAACCCAGGTCCTCTGTAAGAGCAGTCAGTGCTTGCAGCCTTCAAGCTGCCTCTCCAGCCTCAAGAATCTGATTCCTTTTCTTCCATGTGAGGAGGTGAGCAGAGCTTTCAAAGGCAACACCGTCTGTGCTATTATTAAATGATTATTGGCAGTGGTGGTGCTAGAATCCATTCCTAGGAATTATAATTCATTTGACTTGGAGTCAGTGCTGAGCCTCTGTGATCTTTGTTTTTGATTGTTTAATTGTGGTTAAAGCAGCTACATGAATAAATATACATAATACTAGTTACTAACCTAGCCAGTTAGTTTTAAGTGGATGGTTCAGTATTGTCAAGTATTTTTTTTAATATTTTTATGGTTTATTTAACTTTATTTTATGTGCATTGGTGTGAAGGTGCCAGATGCCCTGGAACTAGATCTTCAGACAGTTGTGAGCTGCCATGTAAGTCCTGGGAATTGAACCCAGGTCCTCTGGAAGAGCAGTCAGTGCTCTTAACCACCGAGCCATCTCTCCAGACCCTATTGTCAAGTATTTTTGAACATTTACCTAGTCTGTGTAAGACCTTGGGCTCCATCCCATTGTCGAAAGCAAAGTATATTCACATTGGTGTGCCTTAGGAATTTCTCTCCAACGCCCACCTTACAAAACTGAAACTTCATGCAGAACAAAAAACAACTCTGGCTCTCTACAGACAATACAGTCTTCCCACTTTCCCAGCCCCAGGGCCCTGACTAAGTCTTGGTTTATAGGCTGTTTGCTAGGTGATTCAAATGAGCCCAAACTGAAGACCATTGACTTGTGTCCCACCCTAAGCAGGCTCTAGGCTTTTACAGTTGTTATTTGGTTATTGTAGTTGCCAATGCCATCAAAATTAGGCGGGATAAATTTATTGCTCACATAATAACACAGGACTGGACATGTTCTTGAGCAATAACAGTCTTCTGCCCTGGGTCGTGAATGGAGGAATCGCTTGGCAGCCATCCTACCTGAGAGGTGTTTATCCATTGCCACACTCAGCCAGTGTAACCAGGTGGGCATCCAGGCGAGGTCGGTTCGATTTCCTATCTCCCTACCTTTGATAGCTTATGTTTAATTTCTTGACCCACCTTCCATACCAGTTACAGGTGTGGCATCTGGGCAGGTGTACCAGGAAGCTGTGACATTCCTGGAGCACCCTGGACCTATGTATGGTCCTGCCAGGAGAGCCAGCCACTTGGAGGAGAGAAGGTGCTGGAAGGTACATTGCTTTCCCAGGAGTGGCGAACCTTGCCTGGATGTCCTATGGACTTCCTGTTTTGTGCCATTACAGCAGTTCAACTGGTGTTTGCTGGTGTTTATGGCTATTGAAACTTGCCGAGGTTATTATCTTAATTCCTGCCATGTGCTATAAATCTTTCTGAGTCTGATAGAATAGATGCATTGCCCTGTTCTGGTATTTTCCCAAGAACTGTCTGTTTTGTCCGCGTGTGAAAAGGAGCAGGTTGTTTTTGCTTGTTTGTTTTGTTTTTGAGATACTTGGACTTTACTTACACCCTTCCTCTGTAACACAAAATCCAAAACTTCTCCCTGCGCCTTGCTGGGGTAGTCTTTCTCTTTGCCATCAGGTGTGACAGCTTGACCCCATGTCATCCCTTCAATCTCTGATAAGTGCTGTCCTGAAATCCTGCGGTATCAGCTCTGACCTGCCTGACCCTGCATATTACAGAAAACTTGAAGTGCGCCATGAAGTTCCAGCTAGACATTTTTATCACAAAACCAAACAGAACCAGGTCACAGCATGACCCTCTGGATTAAGGGGAAAGAAGAGAATTTCCCCGAGGAAATGTTTGGGCTGAAGTATTCAGTGATTTAAAGGGATATGTCCAAAGACCTCCAAAAATGTGCCGCTTTCTATATTGTATGTGTAGCATTCGAGAATCCTGTGGTACCCAGTGTTTCTTAAAGTTAGAGAGAGTTCTGGGCTCACTCGGTGCAGCTCTAGATTTATGTGATTGTTTATTATAAAAGCAGTTTATTTATTTCAGCTTGCCTGAGTTGAAGATCTGTCAGGATGGTGTTGACCGAGGGACAACCCTTTGGATGGACTTGATGCCACTGAACTGTGGTTTGGGTACACTTGGTTACTTACACCTACCACGGTTTCTGAAAAGGAAATGCTGTGTACATAGCAGATGTTATAACTGCCAAGTGATCCAAAATGATCATTTAGTGGGAAGTTCTATCAATTTCTTCTGTGGTGAGATTAATAGAGAGAGGAGACTGCCACAGGCCATGGCTATGATTATGCCCCAGGAGGGAATCTCAAGGTGGGACTGGCTGCTCAAAATAGTGACCTAAGTTTGTCAGGTGTTTTGAGGAAGCTAACAGAAGGTCCCAAGACCACACTAGCACTGCTGGCTGTCCCACCCACACGTCACAGGTAGCTTGTGTCAAACTGATGTCCCTCTCCCCATCACCGCTCTCCCTCTGTTGCACCCAGCTCCATGAATTTGGTATTAGCACACATCCTGTTGCTCAAGCTAAAAGTCTGGGCATCTTCCTTGACCTTTTCTCTGTTCTTAGTCAAATTTAACAGACTCTTACTCTGCCTGGCCACTCCCAGACAAGCACATAAATGTAAAAGGCGGCAGTATTCACAATGCACAAAAGATGGGGACAGCCAAGCCATATATCAGTTGGTAAATAAATAAACCCAATGTTGTACAGCTATACAATGGGACACGATTCAACAATAAAGAGGAACAAGCTATTGACACTCGCTATAACATGGATGAGTCTCAAAGACATAGTGACAGAAAGCCAGCCACTTAAAAGCCTCTATTGTGTGGTTCTGTTTATTTGAAATACTCAGGAAACACAAATCCATGAAGCTGAAGGGATGAGGTTCATTGATAGCCTGGGGCTGAAGGTGGAAGCAGGGATGGGGATGAGATCCTAAAATTTCAGGGTGATGAAAACATCCTAAAACTGGAATATGGTGATGGCTGCAAAATGCTATAAATTTATGGGGAAAGAAATCAATTCATATACTTTTAAGAAGAGCATTTTATCCAGAAAAAAATTTTGATACTTCATATTGAACCATACAGATGCATCTTAAGGACGGGAATGCCAAGGGGCATGACTGTTTAAATGGACAAGGCTCTGTCCTTTGTGCCTCCCTACCTTTTCTCCCTTCTATAGCGATCTTTTAATCCCTGGCCTCAGTCAAGCTCAGCCATATGACTGTTCTTGTTTGTTCAGCAAATATTTGAGAGGCGCCTGGTGCGCCAGGTACCTAGCGCTAGAAGCCTAGCATAAGTCAAGTGTGGAAGTCATACACAAGCAACAAAAGTTACACTAGGTGAGCTTACATTCCAAGCACAAGGCCATCACCACCTCCAGGCTGTATGATGGAGGCTGCCTCCCTTCCTGACCCCTGGCCTTGCTCCTCTCCACCGGTGGCCTCTACAAAGTAGCCCTGTTCCTCTGCTTAAAGACTTCCAATGGCTTCCACTTGCCTTTGGATAAACTTCTGACTCCTAACTAGGACCTGGCAGGACCTTCACATTCAGGGCATGTGTGCCGGCGCACTCATAGCTGTGTGGTGCACATGGAGGCCACAGGAGGACATAGGAGTCGCTGGAACTGGAGCGTGAATGGTTGTAATACTGCCAAGTGGGTGCTGGAAACTGAACCCAGTTCCTCGGCAAGAGCAGCCAGTGCTCTTAACTGCTAAGTCGCCCCTCCAAGCCCTGGTTTCATTAGTCTTCTCAAGGGAGTGAATTTCAGTGTATGGAGAAGAGTAAGTATCCTTGGCATGAAGAGGCTCTTGTCTCATACCTCGAGAATATCACCTTCATCCTAGAATTCGCAGAGTTAAAGGAAGCATTTGTTACAATATTTGCTGCTTGTCCTTTCTTTCTTCAAAGAAAAGCGACTCCAAATTGCGTCAGACCGATCAACAAACCCTTCCCTGCTTTCTGGGTGCAGGGAGAAGGCTGGGGGAGGCACGGAACTGGAATCCTTCCTCCACTTGGGCTTGTTGAGATGGCCGTCCTCCCTGGATCACTGGTAGACTTTTAAGTTGGAATCACATAGGAGGGATGGAGTATAGACTAGTATCTCAGTTTTCAGAAACTTCCTCCGTTCTGCATGAGTAATATTAAAAATAGCCTGCTGGCTGGGGTTGAGCAACAAGACTCCCTTCTGGTTCTGCAAACTTCTGTCTGTTTCCCTGCTTTGTCTCCTTATAAAGATGGAGATTTAATCAGAACCACTATGCGCCAGGCTAGACGGCTGGCGGTTGGGTGGGTTTACTTAGCAGTCCAGGAGCGGGTTCTCATGAAGAAGTAAGACTATTTCCTTTCTCTTCATTTCTTGTTCTTCGCTTTTCAAGATGAGAATAATTCTAATTGTGGTAAAGCATATAAAACATAAAAATTGCAGCTGAACAGCTCAGTTGCATTAGGACAAAATGTAAAACAGATCAAGATTCTCTATTCACTGTCTGATTTAGTGTAAAATTAGTTTAAAAGATAGACTTTCAAAGTCTGTATAATGTCCTCAACTTCTTGTGTGTCGGGAAGTAAAGATTTTTAAATATGGAGGGGAGGATGGATGGATGTGTATGTGTGTGGATGGGAAGTGAGTATGTCGGGGGGTGGGGGAGTGAGTGGGGGAGTGTGTGTGTGTGTGGATGTGCGTGCGTGTATGTGTGTGCGCGTGTGTGTGGTAGATGGGTGACTACATATATATGTGTAGGAAGATACCTATTTCCAACAACGTTGATTTCTTACTATATTTCTCTAGGTTAGGGTTTTGTTTTCCTGTGTGTTTGTTGTCTCCTGCATATTTTCAGACATTGAGGGAGGCTGAAATCCAGTCTCTCTTTCACACAGCCCTGTATGGAAGTGTCTGCTAACTGTGGGGAAGCAGAACCATCTTACTTAGCTAGAGCGCCTACGAGGATTCCAGAACAATTTCCTTCCCGCCCCACCTCCACCCCACACCGAGCCCTCCCAGTGGTCTGCTCTAGGCAACTGTTACACACTGGTCTCTGGCTCACACGGGCTGCAGGGGGTGAGGAGGGTGGGGGTATGCATGCAGGGCCCAGGCGGGTTGGCTCCAGCTTCCTGAAGTCTGGCAGTCAGTTAACAAGGAAACCAAGGCTGTAAATCACTGGCTCGGACAGTTCCTTCTGGGAAGTTTCAAGGCCTGTCACAGTTTTTCATTCCTGCACGTGGGAAAGAGCCCAGTGCTCCCTGAGACACAGACGTGACTGTGGACAGAAGCAGGCTCTTCAGACACAAGCATGGCCGGAGATGAGCATGGTGGGTGCGGGCAGGGAATGGGAGGGAAGCACCAGCACGCTGAGTCTGGGATGAGGCCATTCCAGAAAGAGTCGGAATCTCATGCTGGACTAAACAGAGATACTCACAATCTGCAGCTGCTGAGTAGATGGGAGAAGAGTTCCCAACTGACAATTAGTGATATAAACGGATTTTAAAGCAGTATTTGTCTGGTGAAGTTGGTAGTTTTAAATCTCCAATAGAACGCTTGGTGGGTTTCCATTCTAGCTAAGGAGCACACGTGGGCTCACTATGACGGTGCCAAGACCATGGGGGCACACTGCAGTAGAGCAGGCAGACAGGACAGGCCGAGGAACAGGGTTAGAGAGGCTCTTGAGGCCCTTTGGTGTCAAGAAGAGATCAGGACCAACGAGACGACTCATCAGGCGAAGGCACTGATGACCCGAGCTGAATCTCCAAGACCCACAGCGTGGAAAGAGATCCAAGTCCCTGGCATTTCCCTGACCTCCACATGCATGCTGTGGCAGACATGCATGCGTGCCCCCCTCCCCTCAAAACGTTGAAAACGAAAGGGCTGAATAAGAAAGGTAGAGATTGAGACCCTGCTGAAAATATTTGAGAGTCTTTCTTAGTACACTGAATAAGAACACCTTTCAGACAGATTGGGTTCTGTAGTGGATCTGATTGGGTACACAGGACAGCCATATGTGATCCACGGCAGTTGATGGCAAGTGCCAAAAGCTTTGGTTCACAATTCAGGGGGAAAAATGGCGACAGCACGCGAGGACAGACAATGAGAGAATGGGGCTTCTTTAACTAAAGGGATCAAGGACAACCTGGGCTCACAGAAGTGAGGTGACAGGCCTTTGTTTCGTGACGTGGGAGGCTTTTTTAAAGACAGACCTCAGACTGACTTCTAACAAAGAGTTCTATGCTTTGTTTTGTTTTGCTGTGCTGGGAATCAAACCCAGGGCCTAGGCTTGCTAGGTAATTGTAATCTTATTGAGCTGTTCTTCTGGCCTGGCCTGTAGAAACGCAATTCAACTAGATCTACATGTGCTGTGCACTGCAGGACATCCGAGATGGATGAGGTGGATTCCCTGGTTTTGGAACACTGTTAGCCTAGAAGGGGAGACACACACACATATTACAGCTATTTTACGAGTATGGGTATTTTGTCTGTGTTGAATCCTCTGGAACTGTCGTTACAGACAGCTGTAACCATCATGTGGGTGCCGGAAACCGGGCCCTCTGCAAGAGCAACAAGTGTGCTTAAGGCCTGAGCCATTGCCGAACCCCAAGAGACTTTTGTTTGAATTGTATCAGTATGTTAAGTGAGGGAAAATGTGCTAGAGTGTGTAGTAGGTGGCGGACGTCTTTCTGAACATCCAGAGGTTTTTCAGTAAGGGCCGCAGAAGTGCCTCTGAGAAAGGAATACACGCAGATCTAGGAAATTGACTAGGATTTTCATAGTGGAGACTGAAACCCAGACAAAGGAAAATGTGAGTCAAGTACACAATCCAGAAACCAGGGAATGCTGGCAAATTCTAACCATCTGAGTCATTACAGGTGCCTTGAATGCAGTCCCCTATCGGTGCGCTAACGTAGGTGGAATCGGGCACAGCGCCCTGCACTTGTCTGGAGGCATGCTGCTTAAGAGGAACGTATTAGGGGCTCTACTCATCTCCCGTTGGTAAAATGGTTTATATATAGCTTTCTTTTGATGCTCTCAATAGCTGTGGTCTTTACCTACAGAGAAAGGCCTTCCTTCCTCCTCCCTCTAGGAGATGGACACACTCTGTCCACTTGTTGAGATAATTTCACTGACAGTCTCTCTTGAGTTCTTTGGTTACCCAGGCTGGTGTGGGGAAAGCCTGTATTTGGAACCAGCATTCCTGTTCTCCCCTCTTCAGTGATGGACCTCCAAGTTATTTTAAGCTGGCCCTTGTTTTCTTCTGTGACTGGTGGTGGCTACCTTTAGGTATTGTTGTACAGACTGAAAGTCAGGTATACAAAGCCTGCGCTGTGTGCAAACCCAGGCAGTCAGTCGCCTGTTTCTGGGTAAGACTGTTGTCCTGATTTCTCCCATGAGGCAATGGCAATCAAGAGCCAGTTAGGCCAGGCGGTGGTGGCACATGCCTTTAATCCCAGCACTTGGGAGGCAGAGGCAGGTGGATTTCTGTGAGTTCGAGACCAGCCTGGTTTACAAGAGCTAGTTCCAGGACAGGCTCCAAAACCACAGAGAAACCCTGTCTTGAAAAACCAAAAAAAAAAAAAAAAAAAAAAAAAAAAGAGCCAGTTAGATCTGCTCAAGTGTTTGTGACCTTTTTGACTTTAGCCAACATAAACAACCTTTGCATGCCTCCCAAATGTGCTGGCTACAAGAACTTAAAAAAAAAATTCTATCCCATTTTATCTTCTGGTTCCTAGGCAAGAGGCTGAGGTATGTAGAATAGCAGGGACATCCGGCTTGGAGGGGAACAGTTTCCTGGACACCTACAAGGAAGGAGAAAGTCCCGCTTAAGAGCAAATAAGCTGGAAACTGAGACAGACTGGGGCTAGAATCTGCACATGAAAGTGTAAACCGTGATGTGAGGCAGCCGAGGAGGCAGACCAGAGGAGAGGGACCACGGGAGATGGCTCTAGGAAGAGTCAGCACCAGGGCCTGCCGGAATCTCTTTTAGAGGCTCACGGTCTGCGGTGTTGATAGAATAAGGGGCAGTGCCTTGGCTCCTTAAGGTTAGGAATGAAACTGAGCCGCCAAAAGGGCCGCCATATCTGGTTCTTCTGTTTTGCTTTGAAAGCCAAAGCAGCGCGCCCTTTAAGACTGCCAGCTTGCTGGTGGAAGCGTTTTATTCTGAAGCATCAATACTAGGATTTGCAGGTGATGGTGGGTGGTGGAAAACTGATTCTGCCCCTTTAGGGGCACATTCCACTCCGCACCTCAGTTGTGAGCGGTCATCAGTCACCTGCATCTCTAAAGTCCCAATTTGCTTTACTCCAGACGCTTTCCTATTTAGTAAAAACCTCTCTCTTGAAGTTACTTTTCCTCACTGTGGAGACATTTGAATGGCCATGCTGCGGCCTTTAAGTTTAAAGTATTTCTATGTAGCCAAGACTTCACACATGGGAGTAAGAAAGAAAGCATAAGAGGATATCATTGGTGCTAAGAAAAGTAGCAACAGGTTTTTCATGAAAGGCCAGAGCCCCGGCAGGATGGGAAGGTATGAAGTGACAACTCTCTGACCACGTTTCTGTTCAAAAGTAGCAGGCAGGCACACTGTTGTCTTCTGGGTAGCTCTGCAGTAACTGCTGGTGTCTTTGATGAGTCAGGGAAGCAGCGAGTCATAGGTCCTGCAGCCCTGGGGAAACACGATACTTTTAGTCATCAGGACAGATAGCAACAGGTCGTTTTGTTATTTATCATGCCAGTTCACCAAAGAATCACCTGCCTCCGCACTCTCCTTAGGTATCAAACGAGATTAGACTCAGATACTCCAGCTTGGATTTAAACCTTGTCCCCACGGCTGGCGAGCCCAGCTGGTTTCCATTGCAGGGTGCCTCCTGGCCCAGGTTTCTTTCTGTCACTCAGCTTTTCTCGTGTACTGTCTCCCATCTAGCTATCCGGCAGGTGCTCACACAGGAACACAGAACAGTAGGTCTCCACAGGAGCCAACTGGAATCAGACCCATGATGTACCAAGGTTATACACAAAGATTACGCAACTTACCCAGGGGCTTGAATATCCACAGTTCCAGACTGGCAGAGGGGTGGGAGCAGGAGAAACCTGTCCTCAGAGATACCAAGTGACAACCATGCCTGTTAAAAGACAAGTCAAGGCCGGGCGGTGGTGGCGCACGCCTTTAATCCCAGCACTCGGGAGGCAGAGGCAGGTGGATCTCTGTGAGTTCGAGACCAGCCTGGTCTACAAGAGCTAGTTCCAGGACAGGTTCCAAAACCACAGAGAAACCCTGTCTCGAAAAACCAAAAAAAAAAAAAAAAAAAAAAAGACAAGTCAAAAACCAAAGACAGTAGCCACAGTTATCCTATGTCTAAGTCAACATGTTGCCCTCCCTTCCATAACCTATCTGTGTCTTTATCTATGTCCTAAGAAACATGAATATTTTTATGGGGGAAAAAAATCAGAGAAAAGGGGCTGGAGAAAGAGCTCAGCAGTTAAGAGCGCTGGCAGCTCTTCCAGAGGTCCTGAGTTCAAGTTCCAGCAACCAAACAGTGGCTCACAACCATCTATAATGGGATCTGGTTCGCTCTTCTGGCCTGCAGGCATACATGCAGGCAGAACACTATATACATAATAAATAAATAAATCCGAGAGAGAAAGGGGGGAGGGCGCTCAGTGGTTAAGAGCACTGGGTGCTCTTCCAGAGGACCCAGGTTCAAGTCCCAGTACCCACATGGCAGCTCACACCATTCTGTAACTCCAGTTCCAGGGCTTCTGGCAGCTTCAGGAAGACATACGTGCAAGCACAACACCAGTGAACATAAAATAAAATAAATTCTGTATTTTAAAAATCAAAAAATATTATAGTCCCCATGAGAACATTTCAGTCTTCGTGTCTTCCAGACGTGATCAGTTAAAATCCTCACTGGCAGGGCCAGCCGGGGCTCTGAATATAGTCTGGCTGGAGCCTGTTCAGCCTTACACACTCCTCCATGCGCCACCCCGTGCACACTCTCTGCCGACAAGGACAGAACAGGAGTTGAATGCACTCCAGTTGAACCCACGCTGTTAAGGGCCTGTCACTGATGGAGTCTTAACTGTGCAAGGTCTTGGGCCAGCAGCACTTGTCACCTAGGTCACATGCCTTTCCGGAGTCAGTGCCCTTCACACACCAAGCAGGTGGCAGCCGTGAATGGTTCTCGTCAGCCCTGCTCAGAGCTTCAAGGTTGAAAAGAACACTTTCTCCGGCCCAGACTGGCAGATTTAGCATGAGCTGGCGCTGGCGAGAGGGAGTTGTTGGAATTGCAGCTAGACCTTTCTGCCTCTGGCTAGTGACAGCACACAGTGGGTTTTCTTTCCTGAGAGTTTTTTACATGGGTATGAATGTTTATGTGAATGCCGTGAGTCGAATATAGTAATAATACAATCATCATTCTCTCCCCATAAGAACACAATGATTTTAAATGCCAATAGGAGCTAAATTCAAACATGCATTTGCTTTATAGCAAGAACCGCTCTAAGTACTTTCCCGCGACCTAGTGGATTTAAGATGCCGACAGCTGTGTGGTTCGGATCAGTGCTAAGCTCCTGCTTCACAGTTGAGTCCAGCTGCTTCCTTCACTTCACTTGAGGGAAGTGACGAGTCCAAGGACACCTAGCAAGGGCTGCAGCCAGGGCTCCAATTGTCTGTGCTGTTTCCAGAGTCTGAGCTGGCCCTGCTGGATTGATTCTACCAAGGTGGCAAACGCCTAAGGCCAAGGTCAGGGAGCCCAGCATCCCCTGTTTGGCCTGTCCCCCATATGCAGCAATGGGACTTCAACCACAGCAAGCTGTGATGCTGAGGCAAAGGTTTTAGTGACTTCTCCTAGCCTACACCAGATGATCTGAATCCCGCTGATGGCAAGGAGACCATCAATGCCCACCAACTGCCTCTCCGATTATGCTAATTATTTGCCCTTTCTCTAGTTATTTATACTATCCCATTGACCCATGCTTTTGATGCTCTGGGACCTCGAGGCCCCTCCCCTGAATTACTCCTTCCCTCCTCTTGCTCATCCTGTAGGGCCTTTCTTAACAGCCCTGGGAATACTTCCTGGACACATTCTCTCCAACTTAACTACTGCACACAGAGCTGTAAGGCAAGATAACCACAGCTATGTTTTTGAACTCGTAGAGATGCCAGATGTACTGGGAAGCCCTTTGATTGTTTGCTGGGTACAAATCGTGAGCCACGGACATATCAGGAGAGAGAGGGGACTGTTTCTTTTCTAAAACCTGAGCAGTTTGCTTTGGGAGATCTCATTTAGGCAGGAGACAGAAACTTAGCAGCAGCCAACTGGTCTAGCCACTAGCAACTCCCTAAAAAGGAACCAGGAGAAAGTCTAGATATCTTTGTCTCTCTCCCTCTCACCCTGACCCTGTGTGTGTGTGTGTGTGTGTGTGTGTGTGTGTGTGTGTGTGTGTGTACGTGTGGTACATGGAGAATAAGAGGGTATATATATATATATACCTCTGTCTCTGGGCTGCTGTCTCCCATCGCATGCTCCCTGCTGGGATCGTGGTGTCTGTTATCTCCTCATACTGACCAGGACTCTGCTCATTTGACTTCTGCAGAATCCTTGTGCCTGTTCTAAGTCACTGGGCAGTAGGTTAGTGGAAAGGGCCGGCTCTCTCCAGCCCAGGCACACTTCTTCCTGACTTCCACGCATGTTCACCAGAATCTCCATCCAGGACTCAACTCTCTCATTGTCCCTGTGTTCCCTGAGGCTCTCCTCGTCCTCCCGCTTTAGTTCTAAAGAGTTGTAATGTCTCCGATGGGAGAAAAATGCCTCTGACTGGAGCAGTGGCTCTCAACCTTCCTAACACTGCAACCCTTTAGTACACTTCCTTGTGATGTGGCGATCCCCCCACCACAAAATAATTTTTGTTGATACTTCATAACTGTAGTTTTGCTACTATTATGAATCATAATGTAAGCATCTGATCAGCGATCCCTGTGAAAGGGTCATTCGACCCCCAAAGGGGTCGTGACCCACAGGTCAACAGCTGCTGAACCAGAGGATTCTACTAAAGCGTCTATGGGTTATGATGACTCGTTCTTGCCTTGCTAGAGAAAGGCACCAGTTGGGAGGAAGGTGGCATCACCAGGAATCCAACAGAGGGAATCTGAACAACCTAGTCCCTTCCCCTAAATGCATACACTCAATGATTACCCAGTATGATCTTCATCATCACCCGTGGGAGGTTTAATTACTCCTGTTTTACACAGGAAAGGCTGAGCTTTGGTGAGAAGAGCTAACCTTGCCCTCCGCTGGCGAGCTCCTGAAGCTGCTGACCGTTCTCCATGCTCAAACCGCTCCATCAGTTTTTCTCTCAGGAGACTGAGCACGGAGATTTATCATCCCTCCCGTTTCATACAGTTTCAGCTGTGAAGGCCAACCTGGCCTCACTTTGAAAGCTTCAGCCTCCTGTGTGCTGGGATCATGGACCCGTACCGTCACCCACAGCTTTGAAGAACTGTCTTTAGAGACTGGAATCTGCTCCCGAGCAGCAGAGAGCTTCCTGAAGTGACAGCTAGGCCTCCAGCCATGTAGTGCCCCGAGTGGGGACTTTGTAGGTAGATCCCGAATTGCAGTAGCCGAGGAAAGAGAATGAGGATGAATGTGGTGATTCTTCATTGTAAGCTATTCTGAAGCTTCCTAAATTCTGCCAACTACAATATAAGTAGAAATGAAACTTGAGTATTTGACTCATGTCTCGAACTCGGCTGTCCCTAGCTTGTCAGATTATTTTAGGCACTGAAGTTAGTTTCTTTCTTTCATTTATTTTTATTTTATGTGCATTGGTGTTTTGCCATGGGTGTCAGGTCACCTGGAACTGGAATTACAGACACTTGGGAGCTGATGAGTGCTGGCAATTGAACCTGGGTCCTCTGGAAAAGCAGTCGGTGCCCTTAACTGAAGTGTGTAGTGTGGTTGGTGACACAGAAGTGCTAGCTCAGCCCGAGTGTGCCGGTGTCAGCCACTGGCATTCTATTGGGATTTTATTTGCTTTCTAGACATTGTCATCCAAAATAATCGAGGAATGGATATAAACCCCCAAGCTGCCGGGCGGTGGTGGCCTTTAATCCCAGCACTCTGGAGGCAGAGGCAGGCGGATCTCTGTGAGTTCGAGGCCAGCCTGGTGTACCACAAGAATTCCAGGACAGACACAGAGAAACCTTGTCTTGAAAACTTAAAAAAAGAAAGAAAGAAAGAAAAGGAAAAAAAGTAACCCCCCCCCAAAAAAACCCCCAAACTTTCAGAATTCCACATAAACACCACATATAACAAGTAAATATTTAGGCTGTGCCTATCAGTGAAATGTAGAGGTCTTAAGCTGTGATCTGCCTGCCTGCCTGTCTCTCTCTGTTTATACAACTTTTTAAATTTTTGAGGTAGGGCTTCACGTATTCTTGGCGGTCCTCGAACTTGTAACGTAGCTGAAGATGACCTTGAGTTTCTGATCCTTCTTCCTCCATCTCCTGAGTGCTGGGAGGACAGGCACATGTGAACTACATGCCCAGCCCTCAACTTCTTTGTTTGCTTCAGTGTTATGCTTACTTCTTGATTTATATTTTAAACGAATATTCAGGTTGCTTTCCATTTCTAAAATTCAAATCTTTCAACCAAGACATCCCAGAAGGCATGTTTTCAATTGGTGTCTCCTTAGCAACTTGGGACGCTGACCTGGGTGACTGTGACTTATGAACAGCCTTCATAATGTTGACAATGACCTGGCACTTCGATGAGGACAAGAACCATCCTTCCCTGAAACTGTCCCTTCCTCCAGTGTCACTGCTTTGTCCTTTCCTTTGGTTCTGTTTAAAGCAGAGTGGGTTTTACACAGGGTCCCCTCTCTGCTCCAGCTAACCATGCTTGCTGCAGGGGACTGCTGCAGTAACATGTTTGCTGCAGCCGCAGTGATGAATGAACCTTGTCTACCTAGTCCTTGCCCCCTTCTCTTCTGAAGGTTCTGACCCCTACAAGAGCCTGTGTAGCTTTCTGGGTAACAGCCAGGCTGCATAAAGGCCTTTATGTAGGCCCTTGTTCCTGGGGCTCCAAAGAACAGAACACCTGGAGGTTCCTTTGTAAACAGGATTTAGCCGGCTGGAGTTGAAGATGCCTTAAACAAGGGGAGAGAATGAAGGAAGGAGTGGGCTCAGAGGGTTTTGGCTGGAGCATTATGTAGGGGAAAGTGCAATGTTAGCAGGACTTGGAGGAGGGGGAAGGACAAAGAGACTCTTGGAAGTTGTAAATGTGATTAGGTTTCCCCCTTTACATCACTTCCTATAAAATAAGCCATTTCTTGGATTTGGAGTGGCCAGGGATGAATTTCCTTGGTTTAAGCTTGCATTTCAAAACCCCCGCTCCCACTGGACTAGCTGTTCGCTTTTCACATTTTGCTGTCTCTCATTAAAATATATTTATGAGAGTGACTGTTGCACCAAAACTTGTAGAATGCTCCCACGAAGCCCAGACATCATTTCAGAAAGCAGCGCGTCCTAATCTTCCTAATGTTTTCTCTGTGAAGCAGTAAATTCGTATTTTGAATCTTCTTTCTTGGTTTTATGCTGCTTGCATTAACTCTTACATAGTACCCAGAATATTCAGCAGATATGGTTATTGTTTTCCTAAAGTGTCAATATTCAAGAGTGTGCAGATGAACCAAGGAATTTGTTGTATTCCTTGTGGATACACGGGACCGCTGTGGCAAGAGAAAGGTTCTATTTTATGTGTGTAAAAAGTATGCTTAAATATATTTCTCACATAATAATAATTCTTATTTGTAAAAAATAGTGGGAAAAAGCCACTGAGTTCCTAAGAACTAATGACAGCCTACTTGTAAGTAAAATTTGGCTTAATATTTTCAAGGCACAACATATATTATAAAAACATACATTGTGGCTGGTGGGATGGAGAGTTAGCCCCGCGTCTCTGGCCTTTAACCTACACCAAAGCTTTTGAGGAGGGGAGAGTGCAAAAAGTAACTTTCTGAGGTTCTATTTCTTCATTAATATTCTTTTCCAATAAAAGTCTTTGAATCCCAATGTAAAACATACCTTTGAAAGGCACGTTTAATGCAGGCACTAAAGCCTAGTGTGGCTTCACAGGGAACATTTTTAGTCAGCCACTGGGAATTCACACATGCACACACTGGGCACAGGCTGGTTCCTGCCCCCTTGCTGCACACACTGGGCACAGGCTGGTTCCCGCCCCCTTGCTCACTCCGCTCTGCAGGCAAGGGCAAACCACTGCAGAAGAGGCACCAGGTCAGAGAACTTACCCACAGTGTATGCAGACAGACACCAACATGATTCTGTATTGTGGCTGGGATTTCATCATTTCATGTCTCATCTTGGGTCCCACGAGACAGGTTGCTTTCCTTCCATCTCTAAAAATACCCCAGCTCTCTAAATTGCAGACATAAGACAAGTATTGTTCTAGGACCTCTGGTATAATAGAAGCGCAGCGACCTCTGGTCATAGAGATGAATTACATGGTACTGTACAGGCTGTATGGGAGGTAAGATCTGGACCCAAACTGTGCTGCTGCACTGTGGATTTAAAGTGGTGTTTCACAAAGTATAGGGGTCTGTTCCACCCTTAGGAAAGTTCCCCTGAGCCAGGCGGGGTGACACAGGCCTTATTCTCAGCACTGGAGAAGCAGAGACAGGTGGATCTCTGAGTTCGAGGCCAGCCTGATCTACAGAGTGAGTTCCAGGACAAACAGGACTACACAGAGAAATCCTGTCTCAAACAAAACAAAACAAAAACCGAAATCAAGCCAAACCAAACAATTAAGAAAACAACAAAAACAACAACAAAAGGATAGTTCCTAAGCCCCTGAGGACTTAGCAGAGTTAATCAGGTACAAAGTCAAGGGAGGATTTTGAGGGACTGGCTGAGTTCTCTACCTAACCGTTCATTTCCCCAGTGCTATAAGCTGTAAGGACTACCTCTTCTCCAACCTTGAGTTCTTTGAGGCCCTTTCTAATCTTTTAAACTTTTAATTTTTTTTTATAATTTATTTAACTTTATTTTCGGTGCATTGGTGTCAAGGTGTCAAATCCCCTGGAACTGGAGCTGCCATGTGGGTTTTGGGAATTGAACCTGGGTCCTTTGGAAAAGCAGTCAGTGCTCTTAACCGCTGAGCCATCTCTCAGGCCCTGGAGGCCCCTTTCTAACACTGGATTCCCATAAGTCATCAGAACACGAAACAGCAACATCAGCTGCCTGCCTCGGATGCCTAGCAACAGTGTGGACACCCTGTGACCATGTGGTAGTAACTACTTGTGATAGATACTACATGTAAAAGAAAATACTGTTTTAACAGAGATAATACCTTTGGAGTTAGGGGCAGGCTGTCCATGTTTTCAAAAGAGGTCTGTGGCTGCCAATGCCCCTGCAGCTGGTAAAGATACAACAAACAGTTCAGCTAAGCACAGGCAAATGGTACCAGCTGGGCAGTAACTAAGGCTCCCAGCTGCCGCCTACCTAGTTAGTCTTGTGTGTATGCAGCATATTGCTATAGATATGGAACTTGGAAATTCAGCAATAGGGACTCTGCTTGAGTGTGAATAAAGCCAATCAATTGCAAACTGTACTGTTATGATAATCTATGGAGAAGACATATGAAAGCAATTAAACGTAATGGGCGCGCGCGGGGGGGGGTGGTGGTGGAGAATCTTAGCTTCCATTGAAAGAGGCTGGGATAGCCTTTGAAGAAAGACGAAACTGAAAATAACATCAGGCTTTCCTTACTTTTAACGGAGCAACCATGCCATAAGTACAGAACCAATGGAAATGTACATGATTAAAAGCTTATAAAATGTATGCATATAATATTTTAAAAAGTATACAATGTTTACAACGTATACAATGTTAAAAATGTGAAAAGCTGAACATAAATCTCCTTAATATATGGCTGAAATCATCTTCCCTTGACCTGGAGTGATGCTCAAGGAAACTAAAAGGGGCTTGGGCGGGGGTGCGGCAGCAGCTGGACCCCATCACCAACAACCCGAATCTGTCTGGTTGACCCGCTGAAAAGAGGACCCACCGAGGGAAGAAAAAAAAAAGGTGGTTATTTTCCTTGTAATGTGAGCTTTTTAAAAAGCTGTGAACTTTTTACCTTGCTTCATCATGCTTCATTTGGTCAATTACTAACTGGATGGCCCCCAGACAGCGAGCGCGGGCTCCTTGAGGTTGCTATTTGTTTGTGGCTTGTGCAAAGAAGACACCGCGGGGTGCGAACTGATAGGGAGAGAAGGTGCGCGCGTGGGTCGCCTCACTTCAACACCACGAGGATCGCGGGGAAGTGCCACCACCGTGCGCTCCGGGTCTTCCAGCCTCCGGGCGGGCGCGCTCGGTGCCATTGACATGCAAATGCAACGCTGAGCGCGGGCCAATCGCGGGCGCTTCCTGGAGGATTACCTGGTGGCTGCGCGCCGCGAGCGCGGTCCCGTGCGTGCGCGACCCCGGCCAGGAGGCGTGGCGGTGCAGCACCCCGCAGGGACGGACGGGGCCCGCTCGCCGGGGACCCGCGGTGGCTGTAGCCGCCACATCCGGAGCGGGAGCCGCAGCCCGAGCCGCGCGTCCGGGCGCAGGGCGCGGCCGCCGCCCGTTGCTGAGCGCGCGCAGCCCCTGGCGATGCTCCGCGCGCCTTGGCCGCGGAGTTTGAACTTGGCGGCGGCCAGAAGCCCCGCGAGGCCGGGAGGCGATGGTGAGTGCAGGGCGCGGAGACTCGGGCAGGGGCGGTCGGGAGACTTCCAGAAGCCCGAGCTGGAGAAGGGCTCCCGGGGGACCCAGCCAGCCTGCTGCGGGCAGGTGGCGCGCTCCGAGGGGCTCCTGACACTCCAGGCCTGGACTTTCTCACCCGGGCTAGGGGTGGGGGTGGCGGGGGATGGGAAGGGTACGCTGGGCTGCCACTCCAACAGGATTGCTGGTGACTGACAGCGTGAAAACGCTTCAGGAGAAATGATCTGTGAAATATTTTAATTTTGATAAATTACTTCCCACCAGGGCCCCTGCGGAGTTTAGACCGCCTTGCCTTTCTTAATGTTACTGGATTGGTCCCTAGCGGGGAGGCCCCAAAGTACTTGGAGGGGTGCGCGTGCCCCTCCCCCACCGACTCCAGCGCCAAGGCAATGATTTCCAGGAGGGTGTTCAGCTGTCAGGTAGCATGGAAATGAAATTGCACCTGACGTTTGCTTTGCTCTGTGTTGCCAGAGAGCTAGCTAAAACTTCCTCGCCGTGGGGGCGGGGTGTAGTCCTCTCTTTCTCTAAAGCCTTTGGCGTTATCCCCCCAGCCCCCACCCACCCAATCTTAGTGTTGCCGCGCACAGATGTAGGACACGTTGCTTTCGGCTGAGCACCACATCCGTGTAATTCCCATGGGGAGATTGTTGTGAGCTATCTGGGTGCGTGGGCTTCCAACGACCCATGCTTTTTCTCTTCTCTAATAGTTTTTAAAGGCTAGTGGGATTACAGTCCCATTGAAAACACCTTCTCTTCAAGTAATTTAATCAGAAGCTGGCCTAGATTTCAATTAATTTCAGGGGCTCCTTTAGAAAAGTACTTTTTCCTGTGCTTTGTTTCTCTCTCATCACAGAAGTCTTCCCTCTTTTAAGATTTCTTTTTCCAGTCTTTAAAAGCGTTCTATGATTGTTGTGAAGAAGGAGATAGAGGGAGAAAGAAGCAAATGCAAAGTTTGTTTCCTAAGACCTGGTTTTTTATAGCCACCTAATCAGTTGAGAACTTCAGAGCTGCAGAATTTTACCTCCCATTCCTAATCTGTTTAGAAACAGTAGGAATTGACAAGGAAATAAATTTACTTAAAATGCTGTAACCAACAGTAACTCCTGCACATAGTGTCCAGGTTGAAATGGAGTTTATGGTGGCAATTTCTCTTGAATCAACTTCCCACATCTGTCCCTGGCAAATGGCTTCTGTTTGTACAGCCTGTTTTGTAAATACATCCCTTCACCAATACGGCAAAATGCCAAACACATGCCCTTTCCAGAGCTTGTAGCTAGGCTCATAAAGTTAATATTTTTATTGGTTTCTTCATCAGGACTTCCTTACCAAACCCTTGATAAAACCCTAGAGAAGGTTACCAAGGGATGCTGTAGAGAATTTACTTCCCTGGAGACTTTAAGAATAGGATAAACATCCATCTGCCTAGGATGGCTTCAGTGTGGTACTGTCTGAATAAGACAGGTCACTCACCTCTCCCAAACTCACGGTTGAAGAATTCTAAGCAAATTTCCATTTGCAGTGACCTGGGAACAAAGAACACTGAGCCAAAAATACTTGAGCATAGCTGAGGTGATGCCGTTTTCTGAAACAAGGCTATTTTGCTGAGAATGATTTTAGATCATGCTGAGACTTCCCAAAGCTTTTCCGTGGTGTCCAGAAAGTCCACCAACGATTTGATTCTAAAGAGTTGTAGGTTGAATAAGGAGTCAACTCTGTGGTTTCAAGGAAGGATTGATCTATGGGAAAGAGAAGTTTTTCCTTAAATGCAGGAAGAATACGTGTCCTTTTGTGTAGTGAACCTCTAAGGAAGACATGGCCGGAACCATTCTTACTCTCCCCACCTCACCCTACCCCCCCTTCCCCCCTCCCTCCCTGTTATCTATGCTGGCCTTGGATCCTGGCCTCAAAGCCACGTTCTTTCCTCAACTTTCCAGTAGCTGGGAGTTGGTACAGCTGAACACCCAATGCCGGCTGCGCAGTCTTCATTTTTAAGTCAGTTATTCTTTATATGACTTACATCTGGCTACAGTTTTAAGTTACCAGTTTTGACCAATGTGTTAAAGTTGTACATACTTATGGGGTGTCGTGTGATATTTTGATACTTGTATATACTGTATAATGTTCAAATCTATTCAGAAAACTATTATTTCCTTGTAGTTAAATTTTTAAGCCGGGTGGTGGTGAGACACGCTTTAATCTCAGCGCTCAGGAGGCAGAGGCAAGCTGATCTACAGAGTGAGTTCCAGGGCAGCCAGGGATATATGCAGAGAACCACCCCCCCCCCCAAAAAAAAATTAAAACACCACCATTTCCTTCTCAAAAGTTATTCCTGCTTTGCATGTTCACGTGGCGCTCATGGTACATTAACCAAAACCAAGTGGGCCTATAATGAGTGTTGGGGGACCCCAGCAGTGTTTCGGCTTTGTTGGTTCCTCCCAGAAGGTAGAATTTCATGACTCGCTTCTCCCTGCGCCTGCCTGTTTGACAGAAGTGTGTAATTCTAACCACTGTGTGACCTCAGCTGCAGTGACACCTTCCTCCCTTTCCTGAGTATCACTTGTCCAGGAGCTGCCCTAGTATTCCTGGAAGGTCACAGAAGGGCTCGCGATCTGGGAGAGGTCAGAGCAAAAAGAAGCAGAGCTACGTCTCTGGCCAGACAGTGTTTCGCCTTCCTGAGGGAGCAGCACCCCACCCCCACCCCGCCACTCCACTGCCTTCTGTTTGTTGTCGGGTTTTTTTTCCTTGTGTGCCCCAAACTAGTTTTCTTAGGCTATCATAACATCAAATAAGATTAGGAACAGAGGACATTTGTTTATTTAGCTAACATTTACCATGTGGGAGGCATCCTAGAAATTGGGGATGGGCTCCCTGCCTTCAGGGATACTCATCATATAGGAAAAATAAAACATGTTAATAAGTTACTGACGCCCTATGGGAGTAGAGTTCAGGGGTTAAGAACATAAGTTGTAAAGTTAAATATATACCAACCTGTGACCCAATATATTCATGCCCAGGTATTTATTCAAGATAGGTGAAAAAAATGTCTATTAAAAAAAAGTCTTGTTTAACAGTATCCATAGCGACTTGACCATGGTTGTCTACAACTGGAAATAATCATTTCTCCACAAACAAGAAGGCAGATACACTGTGGCACACCCGCACAATGGAGTACTACTCAGCAAGCAACAGAAATGAGCGGCGGCTGCTCAGGTCTTGACGAATCTCGGAAACTTTGTGCTGACTGAAGTCAGTTTATACATCAGCTTATTTGCCTGCTGTATTGTGACTTGAAACCTGAGCCTTTCACGTCCGGGACAAGCACTCTACCCCCGCTGTTGCTAGTCCTAACCACCGAACTAATCAGTTACAGTAGAAGTCGGTGGTTGCCCAGGAGATGGACTGGAAGGAGAACTTTCGGTGCTGATGGGAGGGTTTGTGTCCTCTTCTCAGAGTCACATAGATGTTTGCGGTTACTGAACCCTGTTGAACTGGACACAGCGCTAGGGAAACTAGGAGGGGGACTCCCTCCCTCCACCCCTGCCTTTAAGGGTGGCTGACGTTACTTTGGGCAAGTTATGATTTGCCTGGGGACATTGGACAGTACCTGCGCATGTCCTTAGGTGTAAAAGTAGCTTGGTCTGAGCTCAGTGCCTTGTTCATCTGTCTGTGTGCTGTGGTGAATGTGTGATTTAAAGTAAGAGTGACTTGAAAACCGCTTCATTGTCTTGGGGTAGGAAGGTTTTGTGGCAAAGTCCCTGCCACCCCCGGCATGATATGCCTCTCATTTTAGTGACGGTCTCTTTTTGCGTCTGTTGGGGATGCCACTGCAACGTTCTTGCCTTTCTGACCAACAGATCACAGGGGTCCACCCCTAACCAAGATGCTATTTGTAATTGATAGCCAGTGGCAAAGAGAAAATTCATTTTGAAGTGTCACTGGGTATATCAGCCACACACCATGTGGACCCCATGTCTAGGAATTGTTGGCCAAACCAGAACAAACTTCATGCTTTTGGGGGGTTTTGGTTTTTTGTCTCAGTTTTGGTGAGTTTTGTTTTTTGTTTTTGAACTTTTGGAGTTTCTCTGGGTAGCCCTGATTGTCCTGGGACTCAGTCTGTAGACCAGGCTAGCCTTGAACCAAGGGGTTCATTGAATGCTTGTGATTGATGGCGTGCACCACCACCATCCACTGGAAAATTTTCTTAATAAAATGGGAAAAAAAGATAACAGGGATTTGTCTTTAAAGTTACATCAACGAGAAGAAGTGTCTGTTAGGCAAACCCCACTTTTGAAGACTGGTTTCATGATAGTAATTCAAGGTGAATTCTTTCTGGGTTGAGGCTCAAACGCATCTTCCCAGAGCGCCTTCCATGATCTTTCTAGAAATGCAGGTGGAAAAAGGAAGTTTCTAGGTGCTGTATCAAATTGATACTTTGTTTCATTTTTTTAGCCTGGTCTACAGAGCAGGTTCCAGGACAACCAGAGCTACACTAACCCTGAGGTGGTGGCACAGGCTTTTAATCACACATTCAGAGGCAGAGGCAGGAGGATCTCTGTGAGTTTGAGGTCAGCCTGGTCTACAGAGCAAGTTCCAGGATAACCAGGGCTACATAGGATGGCTTATTTAACTTGAATTTTCAGTGAAAAAGCTTTTGAAAGAAGGACAACAGTTAACCTATTGAGTTTCCATTGTTTCTTTGAATCCAAGTGTTTGGGAAAGATGGTCACTGCTTTGCCAACTCCAGAGAGGCATTTTGTTATTGGATCGGTTTAACTCATTTAGTAAACATTTCTCAAACATGGCCTGGGAAGTCACCAGGCCCCAGGAACACTGGTGAATAGCTGGGCATTGTGCTGTGGGGCTTGTAGCTATTCTGAGCCGGGCTTGATCACGGGTCTGGTTCTGTGGGGCTGTTTCTCCGAATCGAGAGCATTGTCTTGGGAGAGTCTAGTTTTTCACGTATTGTGTTTTGTTTACAAAAGCCTCCAGCTAACACTGAAGAGTTAAGATCCTGGTCGTGTTATTTCTTCAAACATTGGCTCTCACTCTGGTATTCCTTTATTATTCCTTACTAAAAATAGCCACAAAACAGTCTTGCATAAAGGCAACTGTGCAAACAGAACAGTCTAGGCTTGAATCCGAGCAGGGATGCCTCCTGGTGGCTGGGGAACCCATTTCCACCTCCACTTCTGCATGTGTGAAGCTGAGATGGTGATGCCCAGAGAGAAGCTGTGGTGAGGATTGACTGGCAGCAGCATACATGTCAGAATCACCAGGCAGCCACCTGGCGGGCGTTAACTGCTAGCCTCTCCTTGCCAGTGCTCAGTTACCAAGGCTCAGCCCGTTTGAAACTGCCGTTCTCTTGACCAATTTTATCTTCCTCGCATTCTTCTAAGGTAGGCGGTATTATTTCCCTTTAAAAGTGAGGAAACCCAAGACACAGAAGAGATCTAATAGCTTGTAGAGTGCATGGAGGTGTCGGGGTTAGAGCCAAACCCACCCTTTCCCTTAGCTGATGAAGTTCGTAAGAGACATTGGCGAGCTTTCCCATTAAGGCAGTATTTTTGAGATTCAGTTATCCCAGGAAGAGAGTAACATCAATAATAGATGACCCCTGTGTTAACCTTACATCCTGCTTGTGGATGAACACGGAGGAGGAGAAACTGTCTGAGTCCCCGTTGTTGGATCTCTCTCTCTCTCTCTCTTTTGGAGACAGTCTCGGTGTACAGTCTCCATCCTCCTGTCTCATCCTCTCAAGTGCTGGGACTACAGACGTGCCCCACCACACCTGGCTCTGTGAGCTCTGAACCCCCGAAGGATCTTCCCCCAGGTTGTGGGGGAAAGGGTTAGGTTCCTTCTTCCAGCCCTGGTGTCTGTCTGAGAGACTCTGATGGTGTTCCCCACACTTTAGCAGAGGAACTCCAGCAGCTTAGGAACTAAAATCGTAGGGATTCGGCCTGGACTTTGTGACAGCTGTGGAGGGACTGACGTTAGAGGCCACAATCAGCTCTCATTCTGCAGAAGAATGGGACGGCAAGTCGCGTTCCTCAGTGTTGTGGTAGGAGGAGCAGCCAGCTAGCAACATGATATTCTTGTAAACGACTTATTCCCATTGACATTTCCTCGGCTTCCAGAGGGTAAAGAACCTTGACCTAAAACCTCAGATAAAAGTAAATCAGTAGTAGGTTGAAAACCCTGCTGATGAAGACTAGGGGAAGATGTAGATCAATACCGTGGAGACATCTCCTAGTTACTGCTGCTGTGATGAACACTGACCAAAACCAGCTGGAAAGGGAAAGGGAAGTCCTGATCACAGTCCGTTATCCAGGAAGTCAGGGCAGGAACCGTGGAGGAAGGCTGCTTACTGGCTTGCTCTCAGTGGCTTGCTCAGCTTGCTTTCTTACACATCCCCAGGATCATCTGCCCAGGAGTGGGCCCTCCCACAACAGGCTAGACCCGCCCACATCTATCCTCCATCATGGATGTGTCCCAGAGACATGACCACAGGCCATGAAATCTGACAGAGGCATTTCCTCGGTTGAGGTTCTTTCTTCCTCGGCGATGCTACTTTGTGTTAAATTGACAAAAAAACTAACCAGCACCAAACCGAACTGTTACCACCCCTCCACACACACACCCTGATTGTGGAGTTAGATACACGGAATTACTGTTTCTCCTTCATAACGTGGAGTTCCCTGGATATCTGGAATCACAGGGCCACTTCCTCAACCACCTAAGAGGTCTCCACAGAAGCCACCAGAATGCAGAGTGGGTAGCTCTGGGGCAAAAGCTGAGTGTTGAAGGGAGGGACCCTTTGCAAAGTGTAGTCTGTGGCTCCCTATTGGCAAGAATGTCACCGTGTGCCATCTCTGGCCGTCCGAATGAGCTGTGATTTCAATCAACTGGCCAGCACAGTGTCGGACACCACACTCTGAAAGGAGAACTAGAAGTGTTGAGGAAGACCCGTAGGATTAGCAGCAGCCTGGCTGCCCCGACAGCTCTGAGGCTTTGTGGCAGCAGGCAGCTTAGCTGTGGGCAGCCCCTGATCCAGCTTCTTACGGTAAGCATGACTGCAGTTAGGAGAATGTAAGATGTGAGTCCCTCCAGCCTCTTTGCCATCGCCTCGGGCCTTTCCTCTAACATTCAGCCCCTTGTGTTGGTTCCCATGGTTACCTCCTCACCACCAGCAGCTGGAATGTGTGGTGTGAGGGGGCTGTCTCCCCTACGGAGCCAGGTCCGGCTGGGGCGGAGGCCAGTGCTCCACAGCTGGATTCGTGAAGTGGGGTCACAGTCCAGTACCTCCCCTTTGTCCCGGACTCTGTCCTTTTCCCAGCCCTGACACGTCAGGGTTGCAGAGGGAGGAGCCCCATGGGCTGATGGACAGCTCCCAGGGTGTTTCTTGCCCCAGCCCTGCCTGGCTCTACTGTCACTGACATGTCTGACTTTAGTCTAGGGTGATGCCTTCTGTGTGTTAGTGCCTCGAAAGCACTGTTCTGCCCAGCCAATCTTTTCCCTGACTGCTTTCTTGTGGACTTTTACCCCAAAACTGTCTGTTAGTTGACCCTGATAAGACCAGGAACTGGTATCAAAGGCAGATTTTGCTTCCAATCTGGAAGACCAGGCAGGTAGGTCCTGGAAACCCACAAGAGTGTGGCAACTGGCAGCCACAAGTGGCAGCAAAACTAGCCGAGGGCATGTCCCTAAGCTCTCTCGGAACCCTGTTTGGAAGGTTCTTCAGCCGCTTGTCTTGGAGCCCAGTGTTGTCTCCTGTTGGAGGTTAGGCTGTCTGGTGGTAAGGGGAGGAAAGTGGTCCCCTACCACATCTGCTCTGCTGAGGAAGGTGCCCCCGGAGGAACTCTCAGGCTCACCTAGAACGAGACAATCTTCTAGAGAACCTTCCACCCTAGAGATACCTAAAGGAGCCCTTAGGCGGTGGCCCTGCGGCAGAGGGTGGCCCCGGGCGAGAGAGTGGCCAAGGCATCCTTGGAGGCTTACTGTAGCTTAGGTTTTCTGCCTTCCCATCCCAGCCCATGTCACACTATCCACAGCAATGAAGGGACAAGCAGAGACAGACTGCAGACATGGTCCCACCTCGGCATGTCTGCTGTACACGGGTCAGCTCTCTGCACTCTGGCTGAATCTTGACTCTTCTGCTCCACCAGTGCTTCTTCCACAGAATTAAAGCTTAGCAGGGGAGAGAAGTGTGCCCAGGAGAAGCCTGGCCAATAGCAAGGTGGGGAACCTTTAGGCTTGCTAATTTCCGATATTGAAATAGCGTGGGATGCTTATTCCTGTCCAGAAAATGGAATGAATCTTGGAAACAGATGCATTTGCCGTGGGCTTAAGAACTGTGCATGTGAACTCCTTCCTAAAGCCCAGTAATCCTCTTGGGCAAAGTGAGGATTAGACTCCACTGCAAACAAGGCAGTGAGTTTGCTTTTGCTACGATTCCTCGCCGATGCTGAATTTAGCAAGGGGTCTATTTCCTCTCAATGAATGACAACCTCCATTAACATGTAAAAGTTTTTATTATTTTATGTGTGTGTGTATGTGTGCATGTGTCTGAGTGTAAGTATGTACACCATATTGCAAACTATTAGATACGTATTTGCTGGGTATTATGGCTAGAAAGGAAAAAGAACCCCAGGTAGGATTAAGACTTTTACGTGGTGGTCAAGATCATAGACCTTGCCGTCAGCGAGCCTCGAGTTCTAACACAAGGAGTGATAAAGACAGCTGTCGTGTCTTGAAGGATGGCTGAATATGCTAGGAAGAGTATAGTGCCCGGCTTGTCTCAAAGCACTCCATAAAGTAGTTACAGCTTCTGCGACAGTTGCTTTGCCACATTCTCCATGTGACGGGTGGGTGCGGTCATCTACATAGACAGCGAGGAGCAGGCTCGCCCACGATCCCCTACACTGTTTTTCCACAGCACTCATCGGGGTTCTAAGTGAATAATTGAAGAATTATTTGCACAGAGGGGTCATATCTGTTTGCTTCCATTGCAAGTATAATACCTGTTTCAATATACATTCTGTGGTTGACCCTTAATGGCCGAATGGATGCTTGGACCAGGCAGCCAGGCTCTTGTCTCAGAATGAACCAGCTGTCTTACTACATGTTGGGTTATTTTCAGCGATGTGCCTAGTGTTAGGAAGTATTCTAAGGGCAGGAATGCAACCTGGGTGCAGAGGGTGGGAGTGAGGGAGCCCTTTTGATGCTGGCCTTAGTTTTCCAAGTGTAGGAACATTTGGCCTTGGGAGATAGGAACCCCATTTGAAAACTCCCCTTTCTCCTCCCTGAGTTTTCCCTGCAGAGAAGCTTTGGGTTATTAACCCCCTTCACAGGACTTTTAGGGGTGTCATGTTCAAAGGCAGCTTAAGCTAGGAGACTCCAAGGTGAAATGCACGGAAACGAGCTAAGGACCCAGCTACACCGGCTGCATAGCTTACAGGGTGTGATCTCGAGTATCTGCTCCTCCACCGTGTTGTGGCTGGGGATCAGGAAGTCCTGCTGAGCGAGGCCCAATAGAAGGAGGTTTGGAAGAGTGCTTTCTGCGCTGTGTTGGTATCCGTGTAAGTATGCACAGCTTGCTGCAGAGACTCGAGTGTGTCCCAGCCACTGGTAGAGAGTAAAGGCTGGAGAAGGAAGGCCTTCATTTTCTCAGGAGGCTTTCCCCCTCCCCCAGAAGCACTGCTTCATTTCCACGTATTTTCAGTGGTTATTGAATCTTCTGAAGTCACTGTCCCCCTTGGGGTGCTGTCGGAAGTGGGTGAGAGCCTGAAGAAGTGAGGTCCAGTAAGAGGTCAGCAGCCCTTTGGGGACGTGCCCTCAAAAGACATAGTGGGACCAAAGCCCCTTTCTCTTTTTTTACACTCTCCCTTGCTGTCCTTGGACTGGGGTGTTTTACAGTACCACGTGTTGCTGCCGTGGCATGCTCTGGGAGACCCAAACAACAGAGCCAAACTTGTGAGCCAAAATAAAGCCTTTTAAAACTGCAGGCTGATTACCTCGGCTGTAGTGACGGAAGGCTAGCACGCCGTGCACCTGACACACATGGGTCTCTGAAGGTAGTCTTTGTGGGCAGGTGTTGGTCAAAGCATTTGATGCGCATAAGACTTAATATTTCCGCTCAGAGGCTGTCGCCCTCCCTGTTTTTTGTAGGGGAGGACAGTGAGACACTAAGGCAAGCGTCCTGCCCCAGGGCAAAGACCTACCGGGTTATAGAGCCAGGCTGAGGACCCGAGCAGCTGGCTCTGGAATCCTGATTGTCCACACACACTACCCAGGGTTGTTCCAGGTCCTAGGTTCTGAGTATTTGAAGCTAAAAGGTGCAGACCCTAGCAGAGGTCTCATCAATTTAATTGTAAGCCCCTGAGCAGGGGCCCTTGGTTGTCTTCAGCCTTTGCTTAAGTAAGGCTTGGTGTGCCAGAGGCCTTGCTGAATAGAAAGAGTGAAGTCAAGGGCTTGAGAGGTGACCCATTGGTAAAGGTGCCTGTTGCCAAGCTCGATGACCTGAGTTCAAATCCCTGGACCCACATGGTAGCAGGAAATAATGGACTCCCACAGGTTGCCCTCTGAGCTCAACACACATCACCCACACTGTGGTACACAGTCATGTGCACGCACACACGCACACAAACACACTTCAGAAAAGAAAGATTGAAGCAGATTGATAGTTTTAGGAGGTTAAAAGATTGGGCTGGTCGTTTGATTTTTTTTTTCCCCTGTTCATCCCTTTGCCATCTTTATACAAGGTTGACATCTAGAAACGGATAAGCTTATAGATGAGAAATGCTAAATGCCAAGGATATCGATTGTAGGCGTGGGTCAGGGCAGTCAGAGAAAGCAGCCCAAGCAAGTGCGAGTGGACCCAGGCCTGAGGGATTATGTGTGGCCCTGCTGTCACTAACCAAGCTTTGGGAGCTGGGTGGGTGAGCAGAAAGATGAGGACTTTTTAAGAGCATGCCAGCACCATGCCTGTGATTAAAAGTGCCCAGATAGACCACAGCCAGCATACAGTCAAGGGGGTGCAGGCTGAGCTGCCTGGATCCTAAGGAATGATTCGAAAAGCAAAAAAGAAAGTAGCGAAGAGACAGTGACCCAGAGGGTTAAGCCTCAAATAGATGAGTAGCCAAGGGTCAGTAGTAAGAGCAAGGGGGCCTTTGGAGAAAGGGCAGTGCATTGAGAATGTCTCGGGAACTTTTGACTTGTGGTCACATGGTTAGTAGCCAGAAACTGACGAGTAGCTATGTTTAAGAACAGAAGTCTGTAAAGGCCAGAAGTTTCCTTAAAGCGTCTTTCAGGCACTGAAGAGTCCAGGCCTTGTCAGCCCCCTGGAGACTCTGGGAGAGGGGAAGGAGGTACGTCCTGGGGAGCCCATTACACTGACGAGAACTCACTAGCCCACGACACAGGGCAAATGGTCAGAGAGACATGGAGAAGCAGAAAGTGACTTGGAACATCAAGAATGTGGCTTCTAGGAAGGCAGGCATATTGTCATGAAGCAAGTATGCATACCCACCCAGCGTAAACCCAGAGGAAATTCTCTGGGTTCTGAGGACAGACGTAGCCCTGCGTAAACATACACGGCCCACTTAATTACGAAAAGCTTTCTGGTTGCTCCCAAACAAAGATAACAAACTGCACCCGAAGCATGCCAGCCTTGTGTCAAAGGTTTGGGCCAGTTTCCAGCCATGCCCCTGCTCTCTCGAAGCCTGCGCCAAAAGTTAGGGCTCGTGGCCTAAGTAGAAATTGACAAAAAGAAGGGAAGAGCCTGCCTGTCCCCAAAAAATGTCCCAAACAAGCAATGCCTTAGAGGCACAGTGCATTTGGGAAGTCCAGTTGCATCAACAGAGGCCTCCTACCGGGCTCTTAGCCTCATCTTGGGTGGTGCTGGTTCAGAAGAACATAGTGAAGGGCAGAGCAGGAGGAGCTGGGTGGGGTCAGGGTTTGGTGATATTCAAAATTCAAAAGGTCGAAGAATGGCCAGGAGTTGGCTCCTTGCGTCTGGTTTAGGAGCCTTTCCTGAACGCACCGTAGAAATCAGGAGACGGCACTGTCCACTCTGTTTAAAGGTGATGCTGGCTACTGCATAGACACTAGATTAGAGGGGCAGTGGTGGTGGTGGGGGGGGGAAGTGGCTGGTCTTACCAGGTAAACGGAGCCTGTCCTTTGGTTGTAATGGTTCATGTCCTGAGGCACGAATCTTCCTTTTGCCACTGTTTTTCCCATTTAAGGACGAAATAGGAAAACCAAACTCTGTGGGCCTGGAGAGGCCATTGGAATAGGCTCAGGTCCCTGTGTCCTCTGCAGCCTCCGCCATCCTCCTGTAGTTTTTACAGTGTTCAAACAGCCATGGGAACAGAATGATCCGGAACCTTATCTTTTATTGGCCGAAACTTGGTCCAGAAAGTAGTTAATGGATGCTATCAAAATACCTCATAGTAAAGCAGTCATTGTGTGATCAGGAGTTAGGGGTATTAAGGGGCAGAATGTACCCATCTTAGGGAGTAGAAAGAGGTGGGTGGTTGACCTGTATCTCCTGTTTCTGAAGTATGAGGAAGAAGGATGTTACGATGGCTCACTGCCGTTGTAGATCACAATAGGTTTTAGCCCCGCTCACCCTTCTCCGGTTGGCTTAGCTCCTACTTTATCACTCACGGTTGTGATACTGTGATACTGAGACCAGAGGATAGGAAGAGACAGCAAATATTCAACAGTCCCCAGAAGTATCTGACTCATTAGTGCGCAGCACACTAACTTGGGTTGGGTTACCGGATGGTAAATGTTTAGCGGTTCTTCATCCACCCAACAAATATCAGCTGATTGTACCAGCATTCCTCACAGGGCTACTTGTCTTAGATGTATGCACTACCGTCAAAGAGGGACCTACAAAAGCAGGCAGGTGGAAACCCTGTAATCATTCCCGACATGCACATCCAGGGGCTAGCCTGCTGCTCTGTGCTTTGGGAGGGGAGGGGACTCAGCCGACTTTACCCCCACTGTGTGGGTGGGGAAAGGCATCCTGCAGGAAGTGGTTATCCAAGCTGAAGGAGGAAGAGGAGGCACAAGCCAGTGGGGAATTGGCTTTTTGGCCGGGAGAGGCGGGACAGCCACACGGCTTCTTTCAGTACTTTCACTTGAAGATGTTTTGCTGATTCCAGGAGCTTCTACAGTTTATTTTAAGTAAAAATACTTCCATCTGATAACTTTAAATTTGTGGGCTTATCACCATTCTCATCTAAGTTAGTAATCTGAAGGCCTAAAAATCGGTGGCATAAACAAAGTTTTGAAACTGCTGAGTTGATAGGAGGGAGAGTGAGTAGTTGTCTGGGGTTTTACTCTGCAGTGAGTATAATTCTGTGTGTGGTCTGAGCCAAGACACGCAGCTTCTGGGTCTTAGTGTATTCTGGAAAATGAGTCTTAGAAGAAAAAAATCACCTTGCTCATTTTTTCTTTCATACGGAGTTTTGGTAATAATTCACACCATATGGGGAAAGATGCACACCCCTTTGTAGGAAAGACTTGAGTCAGTCTGCCTGAGGCCTGTGGTACACCATTAGGAGATCAAAGTGCCTGCAGATGTCAGTTACTGCAGTGGGTGGAGCCAGCAGAGAAGTCTGCCACGGGTGGGGAGGCTGGCCATTGTGGAGACAGCATGAGGTTAAAGCCCAGACAGAGGCTCACTGTGCTGCTAAGTGGGTCCATGTACAGATAAGACAGAGAGACACAAAATGATAAATCCGGGGTGTTGAGTTGATAGGCCTCCCAAAGTTCATTCCAGAACTGTCTACCATCTAGAGTCACTGTCGAATTCCTTTTCATTAGAACATATGAATTTAAAACTGTTTGTTGTCTAGATTATCGCAGAAGAGTTTAAGGCAGGAATGTGGGTGCAGGCAAATGCTTCCTGTACCTTCTAGTCTGATTTCTGATGGTGTCTCCAGCTCACCCACTCTTCTTGGACCTCCCTGTCCGGTCCCCTGCACCAGCCTAGGGCAGAAGTGTGAGGCTTAGCCGGTAGGCTGCTGTGGCGTCACCTGGGATTGCAGTCACACGCTCAGATGGCTTCCTTAGCCTTGCACCCAGCTGCCCTGGTCCTCTGAGATGACAAGTGGCCGTAGTGTCATGGCTTCGGAGGGCAGTGCTGAGATGCCGGTCTTCGCCCCAGAAAAATCCTCAAAGATGAGATGCTCACATGTGCCCCCCAGGCTTGCGTCTTTCTCACATTGGCTTGTTCTTCTTGCCCAGCCATGGCCTGCAACACCCATAACCTGTGGCTCTGTCCCCCTATGTGTGTCTAGGATGGGGGAATGGGAGAAAGAACAAAGAACGGCATTTCGGAGGCTCGGCCACCTTACAGAAAGGACTGAGCCAATGTCTGCGGTTTGAGTAAAAAATGAGGAAGTTATTAAATGCCACAAAGGCTTTCTGAAAGGCCTGCCTGTGGTTGTTTTTCTTCAGTAGAAGAGACTAAGGTCTAGGGGACACCTGGAAAGGACAAGGCTAAACCTTTGTGTCAGAGTGGATGATGTCAGTGGGTGGTCTTGAAGGGTGCTTTGTGTTTGAAATCATGGGTACTTGTGAGGAGGAGAACAGGGGATGGCTTGCTGGAGTCGAATCTCCCCTCCTACGTCTGTGTCTTGGAAATGGAACTCAGGTCATCAGACCCAGCAGCAAACTCTCCTCTCTCTTGCCCGCTGTCAGAGTCGCCTTCTGCCTTCATCAAATCTTTACATTAGGGGGTTGAACAGGGAGATCCCTTTGAGTCGGCTTCGCACCTCGACTTAAGCCAAATGTCTGTCTGTCTGGTGTTGCTAGGGTCGTGCGGGAATTTCTGAGTGAGGGCGGCGTGAGTTTTGTAGGAGGTTTTGGCCTGTGAACGCTCACTGGCCAAGGCTCTTCTATCCTCCCTGTAGAAACAAGGCTTTTTTTAACTGCAGCTCTTTGTGTAATCATTGAAAGAAGCTCTAAAATGAAGGTATTATATTAAGACAGGAATGAGAACAGTAGGGTTATTAGGCACATACCACGCGTGGGCACTATGCTAGACAGTTTATACATTATCTAGAACTTTTGGAACAACTCTGCAAGACAGGCCTTATAATAATAATGGCTAACTTGCTAAGTGCTTACTATGCCCTGGGGTCTGCTCCAGGTACTTTACCCGTGTTATAGAAGAGTCTCCACACCCTATGCAAAGAGTGGCCCTGTGGTTCCATTTTATTGACTACAGAGCAGAGGCGTAGAGGACAATGTTACCTAGCTGGTCAGGGCTCATGTTCCAGAAATGTGTTTTTAGCCCTTGTGCACAGTCCCTTATTTCGTCTCTCCTACAGCTGAGGAGCCTGAGGCCCAGAGTTCCCTGGCCCAGTGCCATTAATGTCCTAGGTGACTTAACCTCAAGCAGGCCTCAAAGGTCAAGTTTAGAATTCTTTTGACTAAATAGAAAGAAGTGAGACTACAGAGACGTAACGAAGTGTGGGATCCCTTCAGCGTTACTATAATGGAACACCTAAGGCAGGCTAGCTTGACAGTTTTATTAAGTTTCCAGTTCTGGAGGCTGAACGTCCAGGTGGGGCAGGCTTCTTGGTTTGGTCTCTGGTGAGAGCCGTCAAGGCTGCACCGTATCCTGTTGGATTGCATCCCGACTGGGAGCACAGATCAAGAGGAAAAGGCTACCATGAAAAATGGGAAGGCAGGCGATGATTCAAGGTTCGGGTTTATCTGTATACAGCCCACTCCTTCAAGGGAGGGCTATTAATGCCCCCACCATACGCTGCCACCTCTTAAAGGTCCTACCACTCTGCAGAGCCCCTAAGTCCTTGGGAGACACCTTCAGAACCAATCCAGGCCACAGCTAAGGTAAACAGAAACATTGCCCCTTAAGAATAGAAAACCTCAGGGCTGGAGAGATAGCTCAGAGGTTGAGAACACTGACTTCCAGAGGACCTAATTCAATTCCCAGCACCCACATGGCCTCTTGACAGCCATACCCCAAACACCAATGCACATAAAATAAAAATAAATAAATCTAAAAAGAATAGGAAGCCTCAGCTGAGCCCCTGAGTCCCTCCCCAGTACCCTGGAATAAAAAGTTCTTTTTATTTGTCTCAGGATTTGAGAAAGAACGTTCGTTGACTTCATTCTGTGCTCTGAAAAGTAGGAAGCCAGATGGACAGGCTTAATCTCGGCAGCTGCTTGGTAATCCTTGCCTTCTGGCCAAGGCATATGCAGAGGCAGGGCAGCCTGACCGTGCCTCCCATAGGTCCAGCAGTTGGATCTCAGAGGCTGAGAAAAACCCTGGAAGACAAATACCACTGGGAGGAACCCACTTCTGTGGGGATGGCGAGATGGCTCAGTGGGTGAAAGTGCTTTCAGCTCAGACCTGCCAACTGTTGGGTTCCAGGAATCTATATACAAGTTCAGATGTAAGGGTGCATACCTGTAACCCCATCACGCCTGTGGGGCAGCAACCCGAGGGTCTCTGGGGCTAGGTAGCCTGGAATACACAGCACAGTAGGAACAAGAGACCGTGGCAGGCAGGCAGGAGTTGTCACGTGCCCACACCACATACAACAATAATATAAAATACAAATGTAAAATTAGTTCAAAGCTTGAAGCAGGGCCAGTGCGATTAAAGAGGCGACTTCGAGGGTGTTTGGAAATTCTAGTCTCTGGAGGGGAAATATGTCTGTTCCCATGGCAGAAGGCTCTGGCAATGCGGGGCTTCACATTCTTCCCGACTCCCTGGGAGTGTGGAGGAGAGGAGTTACAGGGATGGTGTTGAGGCCCACGGGTGGGAGGCAGGATTGAAAGGGGTGCACAAAAGGCTGGCTTCCCAACCCGATAGAATCTAAACAGTCTGAAATAGTAGTGCCTCAGGCACTGTTATGTTTCCTCCTGATCTGCCACCCACTGATCGGGGCACAGGCCATTTCTTGCACTTAGAGATTGTGCTCCTCCTATGGAAACTGAGAAACGACTTGGTTTCAGGGAAGCAGTGTGATGATTTGGATCATTGAGTTCAAGTTTCAGTTGGTCAGCGTCGAGTCCCAGCAGTTAAGGTGGCTAGGTGTGGCTCGGCAGGAGCCAGCATTTGTTCAGCATTCACAGAGCCCTGAGGTAACCCCGAGGACCACAGTGCTGGGCCCTGTGCATGCTAGGTGAGTGCTCGGTCTCTAAATTGCACCAAAGTCCCAGAACTACAAAACATAAAAAATAGTTTGAGAGAAATGTAGAAATATACTTTGCCACAGAGTCATAGGCAGGAAGGGTGGAAGACCCTCTGTAGATTTGTGCTCCTCCCTGTAGAGCCTGCCATACTCAGCTCTTCATTCTCTTGTTTTTAACAGAGACGTCTGTGCAGACTCGGGCCATGCAGACCCTGGTGCCTCTAACTCCCTCAGCTCAGAGCTGCTCACCAGCGGTCCCCAGCACCGGAAAGCAACATGGTCAGGAGGGGTGAAACTTCGGCTAAAGCAGAGGTAGGAGGCATGGAGGCTGAGGCCGAACACCTCAGGGGAGGGCACTGGGGGCTAAGATGGTCAAAGACACAGGCTGGTGGGAGAGAAAGGGCTGATCAAGGGGATCACATAGGTCAAAGTTCAGAAGGATGATAATCCTATTTGTTTTAGGCCTGGGGATTGAACCCATGGTCTTGAAGCACAGTAGTAAATGCCCCACCACTGTGCTGTTAGACATTAGAAATTAATTTTGTACTCGTTTAGTGACATATGCCTTTAATCCTAGTACTTGGGAGGGAGGCAGGTGAATCTATGAGTTGAAGGCCAGCCTGGTCTACATAGCAAGTTCTAAGGTAGACAGGGCTACATAGTGAGACCCTGGAGAGAGAGACAGAGAGAGAGGGAGAGAGAGAGGGAGAGAGAGAGAGAGAGAGAGAGAGAGAGAAGGAAATTGAATCTGTGCCAACCTAAATTTGATTGTTTGGATTTTCCATGTTTAAGATACACAAATATGCAATCAAGTGTCTGTTATGTTTGATGTAGTAAAACAACACTTGTATTTGATATTACATTGAGAGTCTTTATTATATTCCATTTTAAGAAAGATACTCGAAAGTAGTTTGAACATGCCAGGGGGCCCGAGAAGCTAGCTGCCTGGTGAGTGGAGGTAAGCCAGGCCTAGGCTGAGCTGCTCCCAGCAACAGGTGGAGGCGGAAGCTCTGAGGCTGTCACCGCTCCAGTTGGTCACCTCACGTCACCTCCTGGACTGTGTAGGTGAACCTCATGTCACTGGCGGAGCCTCGAGGTCATGAAGTTGTCATTTGTACAGCAGCTGCTCTCATCTGGGAAGAAAATGATCGAGCTCCTGAACGGAGTCCATGCTGATGGGACCCGAGATGACATAGACTCGAGATGAATTAAGGACGCAGAGTTAATAGCAGACAAGAGTATGGGAAAGGAGAAGGACAGTTCAAGAGTGGTTTCCAGGGACACTGCTGTGGAGTGTAGAAGTTAGCTCGATTTGGGAAATAACCAGGCTAGCTAGAAGATAAAACAATTATACTTTTATTTATATAAGAGGAAAACTCACAAAAACAGGAACAAGAAGTCCAAGCTCAGCTGTGCCATGAGGGAACCACACAGAGAGTGCACCCTTTTTTCTCCGGGTCCCAGCAAGCCACACCCTAACTTGGTCCCACCTCTTAATTAGTTAACCAACCTTCCCCCTTTTGTCTAAATAAGAACAATCCAAAACCCAGTACAAAATTATATACAATAGGAACAGATATCAAATATAGAATTACAACCAACATAAACAATATTAAGCAAGGAACACATGATAAATGTTTTAATAAACATTGTATTCCAAAGAGTCTAAGCCTTGCAACAGAAATAAGCTTGGCTAAATCATAAGAGGAAGGCAACTACGACTGTCTAATTCTCAACCCCATGGAAGGCCTGAGAAGGGCGATATCATTTGAATAGGCAGGAAGTGCAATCAAGCAGTTTCCAAAGCGAGCAGTATATGACAGAGACAACTGGCTGCCTGGGCAATCACCTAAACTCTCATTTGCAATGTTGAAACAACCAACTTTGACTAAGGCCTAGAGTAACTGACAGAGCATTTTCAGAGGCAGGGAATTTTTCAGAATCATCTTACCCTTTTTTGGCAAGGTTTCGCAGTCCTTTTCCTTGTGTCCTGCTTATCCTATCCAGATACCATGTATTTTGTCAGTGGTTGAGGCATGGGCAGTTCCTTGCCTAAAGGCCAATTGTGCCAAAAAGAAAACAAACTCCAAGTGGACTGTCTTCAGTGCTCAACTTTCTCTCGGTAATAGATTGGTGCTGTCAGGAGCAATCATGTCTCAGGTCAATAGACCTAAGTTGTTTAAATGCCATGTTCTACAGATCCTTGAAGTGGTTGAAGATTACCTATCTAGGCAGAATACAATCTCTATGTTTCTAAAGAACCTAATTAATCTGACTATGTGTATAACAAACGTGAACAACTATTGACCTATAATGTTTAATACCTGTATAACTTAAAGACTAAGACCTCATGTCAGAATATTAAATAACCTGTAAACAAATGTGCAGCAAATGAGGACAATGACCTCAATATAAACAATGTATATGTATCTTGATCAGAGGTAAGAATAATATATAATGCAACATAAAAATATATCCTAAAAGTTGTATCAGTATACAAAATGTCCTAAACAGAGGTAGGAACATGCATGTATACAGTCTGACAGAATAAGTTTGCATAGGTACACAAATATTGTAAACAGAAATAACAAATATAATTTGAACTTGTACCAGTATACAAGAAACTATACCAATGTAAATTGTCCATAAATAATAGCTTACAAGTGTTCACTCTATTACCCACTACTATTATCCCTTTTTATTTTTATTTTTGAACCTACATAGTTTTCACCCCAACACCAACCCTCTACAAGTAATAATCAACAACTCCTAAACAGTGTTCCCAACTCTGAGGACAAACTTTTTTGGGAGAGGAGACTCGTTCTCCAGAATTGCTTCCTGCTGTCATGGGGGTCAGTGGTGGGGGTGGGGGCAGAACTCATTTGTTGGGGTGCCTGCCTAACCTAATGGAGCCTGGGTCTTATCCCGAGCACCATATAAGCTGAGCACGGTGGTGTCCTAAATCCCAGCACTGAGGAGGCGGAGGCTGAGGCAGGAGGATCAGAAGTTCAGAGGCATCCTCCGCCTCATAGAGAACTCGAGGCCAGCCTGAGATACGTGGCACCTGTCTTAAACAAAATCAGTCTTGATTCGATTGGGTGTTGCACATATCACCACTGTTCTGCATTTGCCCAGACTTGTGTATATGTGTCCTTTGTCTCCATAACTATAGTTAGAGGGCTTTGTGGTCACGCTTCCTAATTCTCTCCTGTCCTCCAGGGTCACCGGGCTGTGTTAGCTACTGTTGCAAAACACCTGCCAGAGCAGCCTCAGGAAGAAAAGCTTGTTTTGGCTCACGGTCTGGACGCAGCCCCGCGGTGGGGGAGGTGGCAGTGAGGGGAGAAGTGAAGGACCCTGCTCAGCTTTCCTCCTTTTTCCTGTTTTCTTTTTTGTTTTTTTCGAGACAGGTTTTCTCTGTAGCTTTGGAGCCCATCCTGGAACTAGCTCTTGTAGACCAGACTGGCCTTGAACTCACAGAGATCCACCCACCTCAATCTCCAGAGTGCTGGGATTAAAGGCGGGCACCACCACTGCCCAGCTGACCTTGATATTGGGAATTGGCCAGTTACTGTGTAGAATGCCTTCCATTTGGAGGTATCTGTGTTTCTCATGATGAAATCAAGGTTTAGGCATTCGGGGCAGGAACCTCACTCAAATGGTGTGTGTCTTTCCTAGAGCCTTGCATCAGGGCTCATGTGATGCTGGCGTTTCAACACTTCTGAGGGCAACTTTGGCAACTAGGTTATGGTGAGGTCCCCTCGTTTCTCCACCATGAGGGGCACTCTTTGTTCCTTTGCAGTTCATAATTCCATTGGAGAGTAACGTTGAGACTGTGCGTAATGCTGTTTCTCTTCAGACTTTATTTTCACTACTCTAAAATCTGTTGGTTATTATCTGTGACAATAGGAATGTTCTAGAAGCTATTCCATATTTCCTTCATTCCTTCTATGTTTATTCACTGGAATTCTTCTGCAGGGAAATGCTTCTTTCTCCCTCTCCTATCTGTTTTTCCAGTGATTGATTTATCTCACTGAGGACTTCATACTTATTTTATCTCCTAGGTGATAATTCTGCACTTGTGTTATTTATTTTGTTGCTTCAGATTGTCTCGGTGTTGGTCGTTTGAAGTGATTTCCGCCTGGCCCCGGGTCTAAATCCTAGTCTGAACATACAGCAGTGTGAAGTACCATTATTTTGTTTGTACTGGTACAGAATTCATGATGTACTTATCTGTGGAATCAAACAGGTGTTGAGGCAGGAGGCTAGCAGTGGTTATTTCATGGACGTCAATACTGTTATTTTGAAAATTGGAAACTTCTAGGGTCACCTTGTGGACCAAATACAAGAGGTCAGAATTCTATCTTCTATCAGATCCTTCTTCAGTTAGTAACCCAACCTTCCTTCCCCAGTGTGCAACAGCAATCCTGTTCCCCAGTGTGCAACAGTAGAAGCCCTATTCTCCAGTGTGCAACAGCAATCCCATTCCCCAGTGTGCAACAGCAATCCCTTTCCCCAGTGTGCAACAGTAGAAGCCCTATTCTCCAGTGTGCAACAGCAATCCCTTTCCCCAGTGTGCAACAGCAGTTCTCTTTCCCAGTGTGCAACAGCAATCCCTTTCCCCAGTGTGCAACAGTAGAAGCCCTATTTTCCAGGGTGCAACAGCAATCCCATTCCCCAGAGTACAACAGTAGAAGCCCTATTTTCCAGGGTGCAACAGCAATCCCATTCCCCAGTGTGCAACAGCAATCCTATTCTCCAGTGTGCATTAGCAATCCTATTCTCCGGCGTGCAACAGAAATCCTAGTACTTGGAGGCTGAGCCTGGAGAATTTTGAGTTCAAAGCCACCTCAAGCTACATCCGGAGACCATGCTGCAGGGAGAGCCAGGAGGAAAGTGTTTTTGCATTTGTTTGCTTGCTTGCTTGCTTGAAGTAGGGTCTTAGTGTGTACCCTAGGTCAACTTAGAACTTTAGATCCCCCTGCCTCTGCTGTGATTTCAAGCGTGAGCCACCATACCCAGTGGGAGGAAAGAGAATCTTTATGATCTCACCCATGTTGGCGAAACGTTTCCCTAAAACTCTAGAGCTCTGGACTAGGGTAACGAGTTGGTGATGGAGACAGTTACTCTAGCTTACAACCAAGGATTTTCCCTCTCCTGTGCCCCCTCGGCCCTTCACCAGCCACCACCGCCATTAGAATAACTATCCGGGATCAAATACTACAAACATTCTCTGTGAGAAAGAACAAACGGCCAGAGTCGGGCTCCCTTTGAGCTCCTGTGCCAGGGCTTCTGCACCTCCTAGTTCTCTCAGTGGGGCATCCTGTCCCCAGCTGCCTTCTGCCTGCTCTCCAGATAATGTGTCTCAGAGAAACCCTGGTGAGCCGCTGTAGGAGCTGCCGCTTCTGAAGCTGAAACAGGCACTTCACAAACCGCATGTCCCTCGGGGAGGAGGCTTCCTGCTTTCGCATTGGACGCGTTCCATTCCAAAGGGATGTGCTGCTGGCCAAACGCTAGTTTTTCCCAGGAAAAGTACTCAGGGCCACGCGTTCTTCATCCCTCCGTGGCCAGGAGTTGGATTTTAATTGGTCCATTTACATAGGTGACCGGGAGGTAGAGTCCCAGCTCCCTGAGCTTCAGCGGTTCCTGCCCTTTAACTGCCAGCTCACCTGCCCGGGTAGGGATCGCTGTGGAGCCCCACCCCTGTGGGCGGAGCTGAAGCCCAGCGGGATGACTTAGCTCTCTACTCTGCTCCTGAATAGGTACCAGATTGGCCTGGGGTTGCTCTGTGGGACAGTTTCTGTTTGCCACAAGGTAAGTGTGAAATGAGATTCAGGGTCTTTCATGGCAGGGTTCTAACTCAAGAGCCTTTTTTTCTGATGGCATTTTGATAGCGTTGTATCTATTTTTTTCTTGCCTCTTTTTTTTTTTAAGTTTTTTGTTGTTCTTTGGTTGGCTAGCTCTTTGGTATTTTGTTTGTTTTTGTTTTATTTTTCCCCCTGAGACTCTGACCAGGTTGACCTGTAACTCACTATGTAGGCCCGGCTGGCCTCAGACTCAGAATAATCATGCTACTTTTAGCTTCTCAAGAATATGTTTTTAAAGAACAATAAGCAACTACATGTTAAGCTTCAGCCTACTTTGCTCATTCTTATCAGACTTATCACAGGCTCCATCCCGTATTCTGGCAGGGCATCTAACCGGGGATTTCCAGCCTCGCTTATCTACCTAGACTGTCCTTTATCTCATTCAGATCAGCAGAGTTCTGTTCCTCCTTCAGCCCCCCCCCCCTCCCTGTAGACTCACAGAACTATGCCTCCAGGAGGAGGGACTGAGCCAGGGGACTAGTTGCTAAGTCCTCTCAATGCTCTGTTGCCAGCCTGTGTATAAAGTAAAGGACATTTTTAAATTTCAAATTTCATTTTTCCCTCCTTACTGGTTCTTTGATTTTTCTTTTAAGCTCAAGTTTCCGATCTACAAAACTTTTGTCTTTCCCGATGACAATGTCTGTTTTCTGAAAGTGACCACTTTTGACTTCGGTAGAAGGGCCGGCCTTGTTACTGTGTAGTGCAGGATGGCCCCTCACATCCACCCCCCCCACCCCCAGTGCTGGCATTGCAGGTGTGTGCCACCGTACTTTCTCCTTCACGGAGTCTCATGTAACCCAGCCTGGCCTCGAACTCAAACTCTGTGTAGCCAGAGTGTGACCGTACACCTGTTTCTCTGTCTCCGTCTCCCAGGTGCTGGGATTATGGGAGTGGGCCACCACACTTGGCGTCTCCTTCACTCTTGTAGGTGGGCCACACAGTACAGCATTCTAGGCTGCTAAGTTGTTCTCTGAACTCTGACTTTTACATTTCTTTTACAGTTTTTATTATGTTCTTATAGAACATACAGAAAATGGGATTATTAGGGCATTTTCGTATGTGTCCGTCATCATACATTGCTCACACACACACGCACACACACACACACACACACCCACACACCGTCTTCCCCCTCAGCGATCAATACCTCACCCTGCCCCCTTTTTACATGTATCTGTGGGATGTTGTATGTGATTCTTATCCTTGCTCTTCCATGGGCAGATTCTCTCCTAGGCTTCTCTCAGATGTGCTGATTTAAAAAATTAATCTTACGGTTGCTTTTGTCCTCTGTGACTACATTTCAAAGCACGTACGATGCATTTTGATCACATGATCCCCTTTATCCTCTCCTTCCCTTAAAGCCCACTCTTACTTCCGTGCCTTTCTCTTTTACATATCCCTGGCCACTGCATTCAATTGGGGTTCCCTGCGTGAGTATGGATGCCGGCCTTGGTCGACCTTTTTCTATTTGGTTTTCTGTCATGTGGAAGTGTCTGCTTCTGTTTAGCCTTTTTGAGGCTGTCCTGCTTGGGTACCCCGAGCCTCCCGGACTAGTAGTTGTGCCCTGGCGTGTGTTTGGGGGGAATTTCTCATAATTTCAGATTCCTGGAGTTCCCCTTTATTTTTCTTCTAAGCTCTAAGATCCCACACCTCTTGGGTCTCGCGCTCCTAGGATGCTCTGTTCTGCTCCTGGTTGGGGTATTCCTTCCCCTCCCTTAGGTCTTTTCTCCTTCCTTTAGGCTTTCGGGGTCCTATTAAGATGCCCACAAATTGGAAGTTCTTTCTTAAGCCAGGTCCAGCCTGTCTGGGAAGTCCCTCTTCCCCTTTTTTAAACTGGGAGGGAAGGAACCTCTGAGTATCAATTTTAAGGACAAGATGTAGCCCTCTCTTCAAGCTCTGAAGTCACCCTTCGTCCATGAAAGGACATGTGTGCCTGGCTGTGCTTGACACAGATGAGAGCTATGCACACTTCCTTTTCCTTTCCTCAGACTTTTGGATTTTGTTTTCGGACTCGCTTGTATAATTGTGATTTTAAAATTCTGTCAATCACAGTTGATACAGTATCTGTCCAGGGATTTGGCTTATCCAGTATGCCGTGGAAAAGGACAGGTGAATAAAATTACACGGGTAACTTGACTATTGATTTTTATTATGATCACTATTCATTGCTATGCCACATAAATGGTGAGAGAAAAATATGAAGTACGCATATTCAGAAATGCCCTTGATGCCAGAGACCACAGGGCTGGTTTTTCAGGTTTTAGCTGGCATTCTGTTCTCTGAAAGTGAATGAGAACACACTCTATTCTCCTCCTGAGTGGCAGGTTCTGTGTTAGCCGGCTAGAGCACTGAAACTCCTCCCTATTGTAAAGTTTATTATGGAAATATTGGTGGGGGGAAGGAATGGGAGCTGGTATTCTAGAAGGTTCCTTTTTTCAGCTGCTCTGCCCTCAAACCTAGACTCCTCTTCTTTTTATTTGTGTTCTGGTTATGTTAATAAACTTTATTCCAGTATAATTTTTAAATAGATTTCTTTTAACCATTTTTAAATTGGTATTTACCTTTTTTTAAAAAAAAAAACTCTTCATTTTCTTATTTGTATTTTCTTCTCTCGTCTCTTAAACAGGGGAGAGAGAGAAAAAAACAGGGACAAAAAGCACCAGCACCGTACATTGCGCATTGGATTACTCTGCAAAGGATTTTCGCTTCTTCAGTGTCAGGGGTTTCAGAGATACTGTTTTTTCTCTGTGTGTCTCTCTCTGCCTCTCTGTCTCTTTCTGTCTTACACACATGTGCTCACACATGCAGATGGAACTGGACATCTATAAAGCATTAACCTTGATTTTGAAATATTTGGTTGATATTTGGGCTCCATCAAACTTCCAGACTGGGTTTGTATTCGATGTTTCCAACGGTGGTAACAGGGGCTACCCGACCCAACCCTTCCGGCCCCTGGATGGAGGGGAAGAACCCAGTCTTCCATTTGCCCCACCAAGCTGCTCTTGCTTTGACTGGGAAGGAGCCAGGAGAACTCAAAAGGGGACACAATTCTTTACTGCTACCTCAGCCTCTCCGAGTCCGTAAGAATTTGCTTGTGGTGTCTGCGGGTCTGCTTGACTGATAGTAACCCAGCATCTTAGTTAATTCTTCCTGTCAAAGCTCTTGCATAACAGGGAAGAAGATTCTGAAGTCTTTACCTCTGATGCCTGGAAAAGTTGGTAAAAACCAGCCCCCTTTCCTTTCTTCCACAGAGAGAATAATGCCCTGTCCGTGTTCAGGGTTGAGGTAGAGAGACTAGTAAAGTTCATGCTGGTTCCTATCCCATCACAGCTGCGTTTGAAAGGCCATCGATGGCAAAGGTGAACGCTACTGTAGTTATAGATACTGTAGTTATAGATATTGCAGTGTTTGTATCTGGTTGTCAAGACTTAGACGTGAACCTTACACATAGGAAGGTCAGTGCTCTGGTCTGTGTGTGTGTGTGTGTGTGTGTGTGTGTGTGTGTGTGTGTCTGAGACAGACAGACAGAGAGAGAGAGTTGGGGGCAGGGAACAAGATTGAAATATTGAGAAATAGAACATTTTGGCATCACTTCCCGTTGACTTAAAAAAGAAAAGACAAACCCATTGCTAACTCCTCTCTCTTACTATATATTTTTGTTAGTCCATAAGCACGTTTCAGAATGGAGGGTGAGGAAAATAAACTGCATAGGAGGAAAAAGATACGAAGCTAGATGTAGGTTCGCGCGCACGGGACAGGATAAGGGTCTTGCCTTTCCTCCTAATTTGCGGTGTCAGTCATCTGCTGGCTGTTAGCTGACATCATGCTTACGATCCAGTCAGCAAAGCCAAAAGTCCCCAGGGTACATTGTGAGTGTGACATTTAAAAAGAATGTCCCTTTTCAGAAAGGATTGTATGTTACTCTGAGATTGTATTACCTTACAAATACTGTTCTTCCCACAAGTCCACCTCTCTGGTTGTTGTGGTGTTTGGAGTGGAATCCTGGGCTCTGTGCGCCCTAGACAAGTTCTGTACCAGAGGGCCAACGCGCACACCTTATGTAGGCTTGTGTTGACGTAGTGGGATGCTGGGGAAGGAGACCTGTTGCTGTAGCAGTCAGTGCCGAGGGAGAGAAGTGGGTCTGGAGGACAAGGCTGCACATTGGTTTTTATTTGTTTCTTAATCATGTGATTTATTGTCTATTCGAAAGAATACTTTGAATATGAGGAAATGCTAATTATTTAAGTTTAGCTATAAATCTTATGGTTTATGGTCGGTCGTGTTGATTCTATGATGTTAGCAGTCTGAGTCTTGTTTGTGTTCTCTGTGTGTGACTTGTGTGTTGCTAATAGCCGGCCTGTGCGCCTGGAGGCTGTGCAGCCCAGTCCCAGCGGCTGGTGGAGAGAAGCAGATGCCCCCCAGTGCTCATTTCCTGAGTCGCCGTTGTCACCTCCATTTATCCAACACCCCACAACCCCGCTCCACCTCAGAGTCTTGGCTCCAGACCCCATTCAAGTAAACTTCTGATGCTTGTGTCCAGAATGCCCTCAGAACTTCACGTGTGATCTGAACCCACACCATTGACTCTTATGTCTGGGGCCGTGGCCACACTCTTGTTTTGAATGTTCCAAACCTATTCTCACCTCAAGGATTTGGCATTCTTTATTCTTTCTTGGTAAACATCTCTCTGTTTCTCCCTCACACACACACTCATGCATACATGCAAGCATACACATACACAAACACACTCACACATACATGCATGTACACCACACCAATTCAATCCAAGTGGTTATTGAGGATGAAGATTCTTCTGCCTGCATGACTTTAAAGATTTTTTTTTTTTTTTTTTTTGAGACAGGGTTTCTCTGTTGCTTTGGAGCCTGTCCTGGAACTAGCTCTTATAGACCTGCCTAGCCTCGGACTTTAAAGATCTTTAATTCCTCCAAGTTTGTTACCACCGTCTTAGTCCCAGACCCTCATCATCTCTTATCCCGGCTGGTAAAATTCATTCACTCTGCTACTGGCAGTATCTTCCTAAAACTTATGTGTATTTAAAAAACCCAAAGCTCACCGGGCGGTGGTAGCACCCGCCTTTAATCTCAGCCAGCACCCAGAAGTTAGAGGCAGGTGGATCTCTGTGAGTTCGAGGCCAGTCTGGTCTACAAAAGCTAGTTCCAGGACAGGCTCCAAATCTACAGAGAAACCCTGCCTTGAAAACCAAAACCAAACCAAAACAAACAACAACAACAACAAAACCCAAAGCTCAAAACTAGTGGTATCTGGTTTAGAAACTAGATTAGAACTCAAGTTTCCCTTGGGTTAATGGGATGAAGGAGAAAACAACCAGGGACCAAGAAAAGAGCAAGTATATCTCGGTCGCTCTGTGCCTCTCTTGTCCCCCGAGGGCCTGTCTTGGAGAGCTGTAGGGTAGCACAGCACCTCAGCACTTGGCACTCTTGTTCCTAGGCTTCCTTGGACCTTGGACCTCAAGTTCCCCAGAAAACGGGCTGCAGCCTCAGCTCAACTCCTCGAGGGTAGCTTGGCTGATTCCTAGTTCACCGCAGAGTTCCTCCCGTTATTATGTGGATTCCAGGCAGGCAGTTCTGCTGCTTGGCCTCTGTTTACCCTTCTGCTTTCAGGCCACAGTCAGGGCCATAGCGGCTCCCTGCCTCGCCACCATGGCCACACCCTGTTTGCTTTGACCACAGTTAACTTTGAGACCAGTCTCTGTGTAATCACTTTTCACATTTTTAAAAAATAGTTACTTGTGTGGTCCTCGTAGGAGGGGGCACATACGGCTCAGTCAAAGGTCAGAGGGTAACTCTGTGGAGTTCGTTCTCTCTTCCACCTTCATGTGGGCTCCAGGGACCAAACTCAGATGGTCAGGCTTGTGCAGAAGTGTTTGCCAGCTGAGCCATCTGGCTGGTCTCCTATTTGTAATTATCGACTCTTAATATTTCATAAACAATCTTAGAGCTGGAAGAGCTGCCGCGTCAGTATTTCCTCCTGCCCATTCCCATAGTTGCCCTCATCCACCCTCAACTTCTTTCTCCCTGTTTTTGCCCTTCCTTTTAGGTAGGTCTGTCTAACAAGCTGTCTGCATGGCTTCTATTCTATCAATTCATTAACAGCAAATAAGTTATATCATAATAATACTCAATATTTTTTGATATTTTACTATGGACCAGCTATATTATATAATTTTAGTCTCAAAAATCAGATTAAAATGAGATGAGTTGAGCTTCTGACTAGTTTCTTCAGGTTTTAGGTGTGCAGAGGCTTAGGAACAGGAAGTGACTTCCACAATTGGTTAACAACAAAGTCTGGCTGAGGACTAAAGTCTCCAGGCTCCTGGTCTAGTATGTTCTGGTATGCCTAACAAATGGAAGTTCACTGGCATCACCAGGTTGGGTTTTCCTTTACGTTACAGAAGCAATTTATTTTTCAGAGAGGAGAAATGACTAAGTTTTAGGGAATCAAAGGAAAGTATGAGGGGTTGGGATAAGTTACATCTATTATTTTCATCCTATCAAGTGGGTTCCTGTATCCCAAAGTGTTTCTAAACTACAGAAACTACATAGTTCAGAGGTTTTCAGCATGAGATGCCTGATGGATCACCCCATTCTCCTGCCAAAAATGCGACACAGCAACTGTCCCGTGACTCTGACTTTCTGCAGTCCCGGCTGCTCCTTGAACTCGCGTTCACTCTGAAGGACACCCACACTTTCTCCTCGCTCCATCAGATCTTTGTGTTTTTAAGGGCAGGATGCTTAAAAGTTGAAGTCACCGACTTAGAAAATGAGAGTGTTTTGGAGAACACTTTGTTCTCTAGGCTGTGGTGTGGAACATTCATTGTCAACGCAGGGCAGCCTCTCTTAGCAAGACCGTGAGCAGCAGCACCATCCTCCTCCCAGGCCCTGACAGAGGACTGAAAATGCCCAGCAAGCTTTCACTACGCATCTACACAAGGTCCCTTGGGAAATAGGAATTATGGTGTTCCTGTTTTTCTTTAAATCTGGAGGCAACCATGTCCTTACATTCAGAAAGCATAAAATGCCAACATGTAGGAAGTCTAAATGAAGTTATACTGCCTTTGCAACATCCCTCTGTGGTCTGAAGTGATAGGAGAATAGGAAGTAAATTGGAATATTTGTTGAGCCCAGGACACAGTGATTGCATCTGTGGTCTCTGGGCCCCTGAGCCACCTTGCTTCATGAGGGGACTCGGAGGGAAGCTACTGATGCTCAAGGGTCCGCTCCTGTGTCTCCACAGGTGCACTGAATCTGTTGCTCGCCCTCACTCGTGGCATACAACCAAATTTGGAGAGAACCATCCTGATGCCAGCATGATGCAGATATCTCAGGGCACGATGGGCCCTCCTTGGCACCAAAGCTACCATTCCAGGTGAGTGGCCATGGCTGGCATCCAAGGGTTTCTCTCCTTCAAAGGTCATGTCCCCCATTGTCTTTTTCTCATCCTCTTAAAATGCTGGATGGGTGACTCATCCTTCTCTCATATCCTGAGCTGGATTGTTGGGGGGAGGCTAGAAATAGTTTGGTTATGGCTGGTCATTTGAGATATTTCTGGACCCCATTCCCAGGCAGCTATTTCTCCATACCTATTATAATCCCATATTTGAAAATTTGACAGGTTTCTTTCCTGGGTGCTTCTCTGTCCTGTCTTCACTATTCAAAATTATATATTTTTTTCAGATGAATTGATGGTATGCCTGTATTTAAATGTTCTACTTGGTTTTTCTCCTCTGTCAAAGCAATTTATCTTCCTTGGCCCTGCAGCAGAAACAGCTAAGATGGAGAGTTTCTAAGAGATACGTGGTTTCACCAGGTCCCTTCGTTTCCCTCTTCTGCGTGCAGTACTATTTTAAAGACTATAGAAGCTGCGGGCAGTGGTGGAACAAGTCTTTAATCCCAGCACCTGGGAGGCAGAGGCAGGCAGATCTCTGTGAGTTTGAGGTCAACCTGGTCTACAGAGCTAGTTCCAAAACAGCCTGGACAGAGATACACAGAGAAACTCTGTTTCGAACCTCCACCCCGCCCCCCAAAAGAAGACTAGAGAAGTTTACCCCATTTTGCAGTGTTAACAAGAAGTTAAAGTATGGACAAATTGGTCTGTCTGAGTCTGGACAGCTGATCGGTGTGTGAGCAGAGACAGATCTGAGCAGGGCCTGTGGTTTTCGTATGTAGTTACTAGGTTATACTTGTACTCTAGGCTGGAGCTCACTCTGTAGACCAGGCTGGCCTCGAACTCACAAAGATCATCCGCCTCCTGAGTGCTGGGATTAAAGGCATGTACCACCACACCTGGTGTCCTCCCACTCTCTTAAGAGGACCAGTTCACACCACCTGAGCCATGTGTTTCGGAAAATGGGTTCCCTCACAGTACACCTGTGCCCACGCAGGACACTTCATTTACAGGGCTGTACGTGTCAGGGTTTTGTAAAGTGTGGGCACCTGACGGCTTGAGGGAGGAAGAGCAGAGTGCTCCAGGTATGACCTGACCTGCTCATGAGCGTGAGCACCCTTTGATCTTGGCTTCTCTTTCTCTAAAATGAAACTAATGACGCCTATGTTACTGGGTCATAGTGAGCATTAAATAAAGGAATACATGCAACTCCTAGGATGCAGAAAACATCCCATGCTGAAGACAGGGGTCCAGTGAAACCTGCTAAAGAAAGCAGAACACACGAGTACCACTGAATGGCGGAGTCCTTTACAACCTCCCAGCCCGAAATCTGACGTCATAATGTGACCTAAAGACTATACTCACCCTATAGCAGAAATCAGACCCTTGTAGTCAGTGTGCAGTGACTGTGGTCGACTCCACAGGCCTCAGGAGCCGTGGCCACGCTGCCCCTCTTCCCTCGTCCTAGCCTGCAGCAGGGGGGCTAGAGAGGCTGAACTGTGCTTGTACTGTGGCTGCCTCCTGGTCCTTGGACGGTGACAAAAGCACTGTGTGACGATAGGAGAAAAGCAAGCTCAGAATACTCAGGATGCTGCAAGTCTACGGTCCTCTCCTCCTCGGTCCGGGCACACCTCTGCAGCTCTGTCACAGGACGTCCCTCCCTCCTCTTAGTCCCACAGCAGCAGCCCCAGCTGGAGAAGGACTACTGATGTGTCCCTAGGATCTGTGGCATCTGCTGATCTAGTGTGCCAGGTTGGTTGGCTGGCTCCGCTTTGATGGAAATTCAAACCCACTTCTACATCTAAAGTCATGAAAAAGGAGAGTGAGGGGATAGGGAGGAGCAGGGGGACAGAGACAGCGAGGGCAGTCAGCTATAACTGTCTTGTGAACTCGCTTGGATTTGGAATTGCTCTGAAGCTTGACCCTAGCTGTTTTCTGCCGTCTTATGGAAATACCACCAAGTGGTTCTAAAGAAGAGACTGCCAGGACGCAGTCTCTCTGAGAAGAGGCTGAAGTAGCATTATCAAAACGCTATTATCAAAACGCTAACATACAGGACTCACTGAGACCCAATCACCTTGCAAATGCGAGCACCCCGTGTCTCAGATGGTCTTAGTGATGGGCACGCTCCCGGAAGAAGATCCCAAACGCTTCACCGTATAAAACTGTTTTCCCCCAGAGTCTTCCATGAAATGAAAGTCCATTAAGTGTTCCTTGGCAGAAAGTTTCTGGAGTCAAATAAGTTTAGAAAACTTTGCTTCGTGTCTTCCCCTTTGGAACAACAGAAGGACAATGGTTTATGGAAGACCCAGAAGTCTGGCGGTAAACAAGCTGGTTTAACTTTCGCCCAGTGTTTTGCAAACAGATCTGATCATTTTAAGGAACCTAAGGCTCTGTGAGTACACACCAGGAAAGTTTTCTTATACTTGTTTAGTGCTTTTCACGATGTTTCAAGCATTTAAAAATGACTTTTTTTGAGGACTCTCTTGTGGGTACAAGTGTTTTGCCTGTATGCATGTATGTGTTCCACATGTATGCCTGGTGCCCTTGGAGCCTCTGGAACTGGACTTTTGGTGGGTGTGAGCCACCAGGTGGGTGTTTGGAAACCACCCTCTGCAATATCAACAAGGGCTCTTAACTGCTGAGCTATCTCTAAAGCCCCTAAAAATTAGTTTTACATACACAAAACAGAGTAGTGTAGAAGAACACACCACAGCCAATGTGTTTGTGTTTTCATTCTTCAGACATTGTGGAGAGAACTGAAGCCATCCTAGCATGTCAAGTAGAGTACGTGCTATGCGGAAACCAGAAACAGCTTTATACGATGTGAGGAGAACACCAAGGAGATAATTAGTTTTGGAAAGTTTCCGAAATAGAGACCTGAGCAAGGGAAGGGAATGAGCCAGGCAAAGGGCACTCCAGGTGGTAGCATAGCAAGCACAAACCTCTGCAACCCTGGCAGAGATGGTGTAGCTATCCCGTGTGTCTGAGTCATTGCCAGGAGGGGCTGGGGCTGGGATGCAGTGAGCGAGGACAACAGTGGACAGTGAGGCTGGAGAAGGAGCCAGCACACAGTGGGGACTCTGACTGACTGAAGGTGCAGTCCTTGACAGTAAGGTTGCCCTGTTAGCACTGAAACCGACAGGACTGTTGTTACTCATCCCGGCTCCATTGAGGAGAAGCAGGAACAGCAGAGCTAATAGCAATGAGTATCTCCAGGTAACAGTGGGAAAGACTTGTTCCCAGAGGCCAGCATCGGACCCCCATCCCCAGGCAGCCTGAGAATGGACCAATGGCCGGACCACTGAGGGACAGAGCAACCCCCGGGGTAGGAGAGTAGCCCTTACAAAGTCTTTAGGTGGTGCTGTTCTCTTGAGGTCTGCTACAGGAAGTGGCCTCCTAGACACTTGTCTGGCGAGAGATAGGTGTGACCTCTTCCTAGATGCCACCTGTATTTTGAGACACATGGGGGCTGGCATTTTCCCTGCTCAGTGGTGTTTCAGTCGGCTCAGTTGCTTATGTGTATGTTCCCAAGTTAGAGCTGAACCAGCCTTTCAGTAGCCGGCTGCAAGGCTTCTAGCAGTCAGGAGAGGACTAGGTAGCGTTTCCTCCTTGCATGGACCTGGTGGGTGAAGCAGCTCCCAGGAGGCCAGCTGCCTCCACTTCCCTTGCAAGGGTCACCTCTGTACCGTGTCTGCAGGAAGTTAAAGGATGACAGCCGGCCAGATGGGGCTGGCTTTCATGGCTCCCCCATGCTTTCACAATAAGCCTCCTGCTTTAGAGGGAAGCTGGTAATGTGGGAGGCAGGGCTCAGTAAAGCTCAGTAAAATTCAGCCATGACATGCGTCATGCCATGGAGGGCAGGTCGATTTTTGCTGACCTGGAAGGCTCACCAACTGTTTCTTCATTTCTTAAGTTTATCCTGGCTTTCCCAGAGCAGGATACTTCGTTTAGTAGGTTGACTTTTCCTGAGAAGAAAAATTAGATTCTGTTGAGGTAAAATGCTGAGCGTGTGGTCTTGCTGACAACGGAATGTTTCGTTGGTTTCTCTCTAGTTTCAGCTCTGAGCATTGCCCTTTGAATCTCTTCATACATTCTCTGGAGACATTGCAGCTTAAAACATTGGCATGCACTTGGTACGGAGTCATTATATTTGTTTACATGAGATCTAGAAATATATAATATATATTGCAGATGCTCTTGAGTGTCTGCTTATCTAAAAATGAAGCGCCTAGGTCAGCGCTCCTGATTTACCTTTCTTTAGAGAATAGTGAATCACAATGGTTAATATAAGGCGACTGCTAATTGATTTTTGTTAATTCTAATATGGCTTCTCCATAGGTATATAATGTCTATTTATTTATGTAGGTTCTTCACATATGCTAGGCAAGGGCTCTAGCACCAAGCTATACTCCAGCCCAAATAAATTTCATAGCAAATTGGTATTTGATGTGTGTAGGTGTTTTGTCTGCATGTATATCTGTGTACCTCATACATACCTAGTGGCTGCCGAGGCCAGAAGACGGAGTCAGATTTCTTGGGATTGGAGTTAGAGACAGGTGTGAGCCACCATGTGGGTTCTGAGAATCGAATACAACCAGTGCTGTTAACTATTGAGCCATCTTTCCAGCCCCTTTATAGTCAATCATTAGAGCAGTTTTAAGCTTTTAGCAAAATTGAATGGAAGCTACAAACTCCCCAGTCCCCACACATGCATGTTACTCTGATTATCTAACAAAAACAATTTTTTGGAGGCAGCTTTCTGGGGTTCAGAGGTCCAATATTGAGACCCTGTCCCTCTCCCCAACCCCCAGGAGCTTAGAAATTCAAAGGTCTTGCTCTCCTGAGTGCACACTGAGGCTGGCTTTAGGGTTGGAAGCCCAGCCTAATGGACTTCCTTCCCAGCTTCCTTTTCTCCCCTGCCCTCTCCTCTCTCATTGGGCTTTTCTGACTTGAACATCTCCCCATGTATTTCTCCTTTCAGCTTGGTGTTTAGCTTTTCCCTGCAAACAAATTGTCCCTACCAGTGTTGAGACTCAGGAAGGTTGCCAGGGCCTAGCTCTCGACTCCTTAAAAAGGAAAGATGAACCCAAATCGTACTCTGTGCTTCCCAAGTCCCCGACCCTTCACACGCCTGTCTGCTTCCTAAGCTTTGCTCGATTTCCCCAAGGGTCTACAACAGACAGACAATGCTCTCCTGTCCTCCTTCCTTCCCTTCAGTTCCTCCCGCTCACCTCCTTCACTTCTGGGCACGTGCAAAATGTCACCTACAGTGCAGCGAGTCCCACCAGCATGCTGCCTGTGCCTAAGACCACCCCTTTCTTCTAGTAAGCCAGAGTGATTAATTAGAGGCTCATAAGGCTGCAGCATTGGGCAGTTAATCCTAGTGACGACACGGGGATCGGAACAAGCCCCAAATAAGGCCCTTTTGACCCATCCTTCCGAAAACGGAACGTCTTGCATAAGAGTGAATTTATAAGCTGAGCCCCGTGTCTTAAACTCCACTGAGCTCCTCAGCCGACTGACTGCTTTGTCTCCCGTTCTCCCAGCTCTTCCACAAGTGACCTCTCCAACTATGACCATTCTTATCTGAGGCGGAGCCCCGACCGGTGCAGCTCCCAGGGGAGTATGGAAAGCCTGGAGCCTAGTGGTGGATACCCAGCCTGCCATCTCCTTTCTCCTGCCAAGTCCACGAGCAGCATCGACCAGCTCGGCCACCTCCATAACAAAAGAGACTCGGCGTATAGCTCTTTCTCCACAAGTTCTAGCATCCTGGAGTACCCACCCCCTGGTGGCCCTGGCCAAGAACGGTCAGGCTCCATGGACACGATTTCTGCTCGCGGTGGCCTCCTAGAAGGGATGAGGCAAGCAGACATTCGCTATGTCAAGACAGTCTACGATAGTCGGAGGGGAGTATCGTCGGAGTATGAGGTGAGCCCTTCAGCTCTGCTCGGTAGGGATGCCCACGCATCGGCAGGTCTCCAGGGCTGTGCTAAGTGGCATAGTGTTCCCCGGGGCAAGGGGCCCCCATCCCCATCGTGGAGCCAGCAGTACTCAGATACTGCCACTGACAGCCTGGCCCAGAAAGTGGGTGCACCCACGCCCCCTACTCGGAGTGACAGTTATGCTGCCTTCCGGCAGCGCGAGCGTCCCAGCTCCTGGTCCAGCCTCGATCAGAAGAGGTTCTGCCGGCCTCAGACAAACTCCTCAGGCTCCTTGAAAACCCCCCTCATGGAGGAACAGCTGCACACCGTTGTAGAGAGGAGTCCAGAGAGCAGCCCCCCAGTGAAGCCCAAGCATAGTTACACCCAGAAGGCGCAGCCTGGCCAACCCCTCCTGCCCACTGGCATCTACCCAGTACCTTCTCCAGAGCCACACTTTGCCCAGGTGCCTCAGCCTTCCGTGAGTAGTAATGGCACTGTCTACCCTGCCCTGGTCAAAGAGAGTGGATATACGGCCGCTCAGGGAGCCTGTAACAAGGTGGACACCTTGGATGAGAACGGGAACCAAAATGAAGCTAGCAGGCCCGGGTTTGCCTTCTGCCAGCCCCTAGAACATGACTCGGTGACCCCAGTGGAGAGAAATCCAGAACCCACAGCCAAACATGTCTCCTACAAAGTCCATTTTTCTCCAGTGCCTGAAAATGAAGATTCCTCCCTGAAGAAACAGGGCACACCTCTCCGAGGCACCAGCCCATCATATCCCAGTGAGAGAAAGAACGCCCCTGGCAGCAGGCCTTGTTCTAATCACGTGGGCAGGCCCACTCAGCCCAGGGAGGGTGACTTACAGGAAGATCACAATGCCAACCTCAGGCAGAAACAGGAGAGGGAAGGCCAAGGGCAGAGCCAGCCAGGCAACTTTGGCAGGACCAAGTCGACCTTCTCATCTCTCCAGAACATTCCAGAGAGCCTAAGAAGACAGAGCAACGTAGAGTTCGGAGGAGATGTCCAGGAGGATTACCCCGGTGGCAGGCCCACCTGTGCCCTCAACACCAACGTGGAAGAGCATGGAAGGAAAGCTGGGCCCGATAGCAGGAGCTACGAGGACAGGTCTGTTTCCTATCCAAGGCCGGAGGGGAAAATGAACACCGTAGACTCTTTCCAGGGTGCAGACCCAAGGTATGAAGAGCCCCAGGCCCCAGCACTCCAGCAGACACCCGGCCTGAGCCAGAGGAGACTGAGCTCCTGCAGTGCCTCGGCCCTGCAGTACAGGAAGCCCCACTGTTCGGTACTGGAGAAGGTCTCCAAGATAGAAGAGCGCGAGCAAGGGCGCCACAGACTCCCCAGCGTGGGCAGCTCCTCCTACGGCCTCAACTATAGGCCCAACAGGGCCGGCCCGGCTTCCGCAGGTGACTTTGAGGACCCAAAAGCCAGCATCCATTTCTCCGAGGCCACGGAGCCCCTGCGCAATGGGGAGCCGCCCTTGAGAAACGGGGAGGCCAGGCTCGAAGAGGCTTCCTGGCAGCCCTGCAGCCAGCCGCTGTGGAGGGCTGGGGATGGCCGTGGCCCCCCTGCCCGAGGCGGTGAGCCCCCCAGGCCCGATGCCCACCTGCTCCGCAGCCAGAGCACCTTCCAGCTCTTCAGCGAGACGGAGAGGGAAGCGCCGTGGCAGGAAGACAGGCCCGGCACCCCCGAGTCGCCCCCGCTGGACGCGTTCTTCAGCCGCACCTACAGAAACAGCATCAAGGACGCCCAGTCCCGCGTCCTGGGGGCCACCTCGTTTCGTCGCCGAGACCTGGAGCCGGGCACCCCCGCAGCCGCCGCCATCTCGAGGCCCTGGCGGCCCCGTCCCGCCTCTGCGCACGTGGGGATGCGCAGCCCCGAGGCCCCGGCCCCCTCGTCCTCCCCGCACACCCCTCGGGAGCGGCACAGCGTGACCCCGGCCGCCCCCCAGGCTGCTCCCCGCCGCGGTGCCCGCCGGCGCCTCACGCCTGAGCAGAAGAAGCGCTCCTACTCGGAGCCCGAGAAGATGAACGAGGTGGGGGTGTCAGAGGAGGCTGAGCCCGCGGCCTGCGGCCCCACGAGGCCGGCGCTGCGCTTCTCTGAGAGCACCGTGGCCGACCGGCGCCGCCTCTTCGAGCGGGACGGCAAGGCCTGCTCCACCCTCAGCCTGTCGGGGCCTGAGCTGAAGCAGTTCCAGCAGAGCGCCCTGGCCGACTACATCCAGCGCAAGACCGGCAAGCGGCCTGCCTCCGCCTGCCCCCCAGAGCCCGGGCTGCGCGAGCGCGCCCAGAGCGCATACCTTCATGCCGGCCCAGCCACCGCGGCCCCCGAGGGCCCTGGCCTGGCCTCAGCCTGCAGCCTGAGCTCTCTGCGGGAGCCCGACGTGCCGCTGTCCCGCCAGGAGCACCCTCACCTGGCCACCAACGCCCCTCACACGCCCCGAGATCGTAGCAGCTCCTTCGCCAGTGGACGCCTAGGCGGGGAGCGAAGGCGCTGGGACCCTCAGCCCCCCAGGCAGCCGCTCATCGGAGCAAATTGCGGACCTAGGGCCACCCAGAGACCGGACAGGACCCCTGGTGGCGGGCCGCCTTCTTGGAGCATGGTGGCCACCAACGCTGGCAAGTCCAAGTCAGCCGAGGATCTGCTGGAACGCTCCGACACCCTGGCTGTCCCTGTGCACGTGAGGTCCAGGTCGTCCCCCACCTCGGACAAGAAAGGCCAGGTAGGTGCAGCCAAGCCAGCTGGCCTAGGACTGGCCCTCCAACTCTTGGCATCTTTAGGGGGTGGGAGGGCTTTCCTATATTCAGGGTTTTTTTTTCTTTTAAATGTAGGAATTTTCTGATCCGTAGTCAGACGCGTTATCCATTGCGCCACTGGTTTTTTCCTGCAGTTTTCTCAAGCTACCTTACTCGATTTCCTACAGATAGATACAGATACAGATATATAGTTCTTTTTTAGATATATAGTTGTTTTATGGTTGTTTGTGGGACTGGCAGTTGAACACTGCATGCCAAGCCAAGAACTGTTATCACGGAGCTATACCCACCCAGCCTCTTCTACTTTTTCTTAAGAGATAGGGTCTCACTAAGTTGTCTAGGCTGGTCTTGAACTTTTCAGTCCCATCAGTCTCAGAAAACCTTTGCCACCGGGTCTGTTTTTTTCTTATTTCATGTAGGTCTGTGCATATGTGTAAGATTTTAGGAAGCAGCCCAACTGCCGGTGTACTGAAACTCGTGAGCTACACACACCCACTCAGACACATCCTGTGAGAGTCAGTGCTGTGTCCCTCTGGGTAGTTTCTGCTCAGAACTGTCCAGGAGTATTCTCTCCCACTTAAAAAAAAAAAAATCCGTAGAGGCAATCAAAGTTGGCTGTGCTTCTTTCTTCCCTACAGGTAAAATCCATGGGAACATAGGAACAAGATTTTTCAGCTGATTTTACACCAGTAGTTTACTACATAGAAGTCCAAACACTTTGTTCTTCTATCCCAATACTGCAAAGACTATATGATTATTAAAAAAAAAAAAAATCCAGGTGTGGTAGCAAACACTTTTATTACCAGCACTCCTGAGGCAGATGTATCTCTGTGAGTTCAAGTCTAGCCTGATCTACATAATGGATTTTAGGATAGCCAAGGCTATGTAATGAGACCCTGTCTCAAAAAACCAAAAAGATAAAAAAAAATAGACAAAAAATAATCTTCCTTGTGTTTAAATGTCATTATTCTGCCTTGGGGAACTGGCTGGATGACTGAATGTTTGTGGCCTGTTCCCCGCACCCCCCAATATTTCATAAGCTGGTCACTTGGACATAGATGTCAAGTGAACTTTTAGTTTGTTTTGGAGAAGTGGTAAGGTTTCTTCAAGTCCCAATCAAGTACTCTGTGTTATTTGCGAAACTGTTTTTAGAAAGGTAACTGAACACAGAACAGCACTTAGGTGTCCCTCTAGTGAGGGGCACCACCCGTAATTGTTAATGGAGGACGCAGGATGAGAGACCTGCTTTGTGCTGCTCCGCATCAGCGCTCATTCCTGAGCTGCTTCCCGGCCCAGCAGCTAGTCCTGGCCTGACTAGGGATGCGTGGGGTAACTTCGTGCATGCTCTTCATCTTTAACCTTATTTGAGCTTAAAACAGAGCAAGGGGCCTTAGGATATAGCTTGGCAAGAGAAGGCCAGCGGGTACAAGGCCCTGGTTGGTCAACACTGGAAGGGGGGGGGGGGCAGAGAAAAGAAACAAAATTATTCTTACTGCATAATATAATACTTGGGTTATAGAGTCAAGGTGAATTATGATTTTTATAGCTATGTACGTTTTTAGTAAAGGGTCAGTTAATAAAGGATTTTTCTTCTAGCTTCAGTGAACTCAAGCAAGGTGAGTAACCGAATACATACAGACTGAGCTAAAACCAAGGCTCTGTGGAGTTTAACTATGGCACCGAGTTTATGACACTCGGAGAACCCGATTTGTTCTTATTAATCAGATGCTGGTGTGGAAGATTTTATAACCTGTGTGTGCGTGTGTGTGTGTGTGCGCGTGCGTGTGTGTGTGTGCGCGTGTGCGTGCGTGTGTGTGTGCTCACATACCGGGGAATTAAACAACTCTATTAACATCTGACAGCCCTTCTCAGAATTCTGTCAGTCGGGTACTTTCTGTCCCCAAAACAAGTCATCATGAAACCAGTTCCCTTGACTTCTGTGGTGATGATCCGGAGGCCTGAAATAATAACGCAGAGGCCACTGTGTTGAACTGTAAATAGCCTGAGAGCTACTTGAAAACTGGACAAGAAGGGGCCCGCTCCCTCCTTCCTTGGTATTTTCTCTGAAACATAGAACACCCATTCCCTTTTCTTCCTGCATTCCTCTTCATTTGAAGAGGGCAGCTGCAGCACCAGTGACTGCTACAGATGGAGCCTCCATCTCAGACTCTCGCTCCTTCCCACTGACAGCAGCGAGGCCTTGGCCAACGCCAGCATCTTAGTGCTGGGTCCTGCAGAGCTACAACAACAGCCAGGCAGAATCTTACATGTCTTCACTGCGTAGGTTAAAATACAGCAGTCTCTCAGGGCTGGTTAAGAGCACTTACTGCAAAGATGGGGCTTCTGGACTCAGCAGCCACATGACAGCTCCCTGCCATCTGTAACTCCAGTTCCAGGGTACCCAACACCTTCTGGCCTCTACAGATGCCATACATTCAGTGGTGCACAGGCATACATGCAGACAAAACCCTTACACATACAAAAAAATAAAATCTTTAAAATATAGAGGAGCCTATTTTTAAAATAAACTCTGGCCAACTTACTTCTGAGGCAGGGGCTTCTCTGGTCCATCTGGACTGCATCTTCAGAGCCCTCCACCTTCATGGTGAGGTGGGATGACACTCAGTAAGTTGCCGAGGACCTTAGTGGCTCACACCGTAATGTTGGTTGTAGGCTTGATTCTTTGGGATAGCCAGTAAGTCTTTTGTAGCAGCAGATAGTAAGCACCCATTGAGACCTGAGCATAATTAAGAGACTTGACTTTCTGTGAGTTGCAGAATTACAGATAACCAACACTGATCAAGTTTTTACTGTGTGCCAGTCATCGTACTGTTGTGTAACTGTAAAGTTAGTCTTTGTCTATGCTGCGAGGTTGATACTATTACTGTTACATTAAAGAGAGGTAACTGGTGCCTAGAAAGAGTTCAAAATCCGCCCACGGTAGCAGAGAATCATGTTTGAGCAACACTGCCTTGCTCTAGTCTTAAAGTCATTAAGCCATGCTGTTTCCTTGAATAAACAGACTGGCATGCGGAAAAGATGGCAAGACATCTTATGTCTGAGAAGATCAGGTGGTAAAGTGATTCCATTTTAGTATTTATCAGTTATTACTTACTTTTAAAAATCTAATTTTTCATGTGGATTCCTAATTCATTTTAGTAGATATTAGAAACTAATACCCTAAAGTAGAAAACTATTGCAATCTCTGTATTTTGGTAGTCACAGATATTAAACTTGGAACCCCTCAAGAAGAGTCAGAATTGGGATTTTATCCACTTCAGGTTACAGTCTTGGGTGTGCTGAGAGCTAGCAGATTGGTTTAGATTCCCTTGCTTTTGTTTGGTTGAACTCACAGAGCTCTGTCTGCCTCTTTAAGTCTGTTCTGAAATAATTACCAAAAATTAGTTGCTTACCAGGTTAGTATCTGTCTGTGGCTGTGTTCTCCTACAGCCAGTGCTTTTCTCTGTTGCCCTCATCCATTCTTTACACATACCAGTTTATAGAAAGTCGAGATTCTTTGACAGTGAAAACACATGAGGACATCCACCTCGGGTAAATACTAGGCTGAGAAGACATTTTCCTTCCTTCTGTCCAAATGATATTTGGGGATATGGCTCAGTGGCAAAGAGCTTACCTGGCATGTTCAAGGCCCAGTGCTTTGAGGGTGGGGGTGGGAAATGAGGGAGGGGTATCTTGATTACCAGGAAGGTTGATAAATTCTCTTATAGCTGATTATTGGATTTAGCGCCACCCCCCTTGGGAATGCGTACCCAACATAAACATCCTTTCCAGGGCCGAATCAGGAGGTTATCTTCTTTCACGTACCGCAATCCCAAGGACGTAATTGAATGTGAAGATATGATTAACTTTACTGTGCCAGGAGCTCACATGGATTCTAGGCACTTCAGCTTAACTGTTGGCAAAAACTGGCTCAGGGAGGGTGGTAGGTGAGGCTTAAAGGACTGTAGGGGTCCTGAAAACAGGAGCTTCTGTCCTGCAGCGATAATGCGTCAGTGTGTGGACTTCATCTGCAAATGCTTAGACCTGTTCACATCTACCAGCTGCATTTAACCCATTGCAATTCCACAGAAAGATCTTGGGCTTTGAAGAGGTCCTGGCTTGAATCCTAGTTCCTCTGTTGGTTCCACTGTAAGCAGTATTTCTGAGCTGTAGTCACATACTTGATCATGTATGTACATGTGTACTTATGCATGCACATATGCATGCAAATTTTAATGGAAATGTCAAATAGATAATATTTTATGTAAAATCTTTAACACAGTGTCTGGCACACAGTAATATACCTGATAAGGGTAAGGTGCAGTTATTAACGTCTGGGCTTTTGCTTCTTCTGCCTGTGATCACCTTGGACTTTTTGGGGAGCAGCAGTGGAGGGGAGAGACAGTACTGAGAATTGAGCCTAGGTCCTCATGCGTGCTAGGCAAGCATTCTACCATTGGACTATATCTCCATCCAGTCTTTGACTGTTTGGTTTACACATGTATGTGTTTGCAGGACATGTGTATATGTGTATTTGTGTGTGTGCGTGCGTAGAGGCCTAAGGTTGACATTGAAAATCTTTCTATGATTTTTGTTTTTTTCTGGGCTGGTGGTAGTGAGACAGCATCTGGGTCTCTCAGTTGAACTCAGAGCTCATGAGTGTAACTAATCTAGCTAGCCAACTTGCTCTGGGGACCCCCTGTCTCTGGAGTGCTAGATCTCAGGTAGTCCACTATGACCGCCATCATTTCTGTGAGTTCTAAGAATTGGACTCCAGCTCCTACTAAGCACTATGTCCACTTGTTACCTCCCTAGCCAGCAACATTTGAGTCTTCATTGACTATGAGTTTCCTCTTCCACCCAGTCAAAGTCATGGATAAGGAAGTAAAAGGCAGTTATCCCATTAGACGAGTTAATAGTGAATAAGTTACTAAAATTAGGTTCAGAGTGTAATGTCCTGTTACTGTAAATAATAGAGAACTGATTACATTATCGTCCATAGCAACAGCCTCCTCTTCACCATGACCAGATCTCATGGGATGGATTTTACACCATCAGTGTTGCAGTAGTAGTAATCCTTTCAAGACACCAACATCTACTCACGTAAAAACAAAAACTACCCTGAGAGTACTGATCTCTATAATGGGGAGACTTGGGGGAGTTTACTGTTGCCCAGTTACAAATTAGTTCCTATTCAGAACACTTGAAAGTTTGCAAAATTGTAACTTTCCCCATTGTCTTTCCTATTTCCCATCACCCCTTGTTGCCATTTCAAAAGTTTGCCCCATTGAATTCAATTGTGAGCTCCAAAATAACCCTTATCAGACGCCTCTTCCATGACAGAGGTTCTTGTGTGTGTGTGGGGAGGGGGTATGCCTGCAGCAATCAGAGGAGGTTCTCACATTGACTCCCACTTCTGACCTTGGGCCTGTCTCCTCCCCAGTGCCCGCTGTCAGCAATCTTCCGGGAACTCTGAGGAGCATCCGGGAGCATCCGTAGGAGTGATGCCCTGGGTACTGACCGCAGGAGGTCAGAATGCAGATTCCTGCTCTTTCCTTCCTGCACTCAGTGTTGCTCTTTTTTGTGCTTCCAGGATGTGCTGCTGAGGGACGACAGTAGCTTTGGTTTTGTGAAGGACCCATGTTGTTTGGCCGGCCCTGGATCTAGGTATGTACGTGTGTGTGGCAATAGAGGGTGATGTAGTAAGCGGCGGCGGGGCTGCGTCCCCAACACCCCAGCCGCCTGCTAGCTTATGCCCGAAATAACAACACACAAACTGTATTCATTTAAACACTGCTTGGCCCAGTTCTATCTAGCCTCTTCTAGGCTAATTCTCACATATTAATTTAGCCCATTTCTAATCATCTGTGTGTAGCACCCCAAGGTGCGCTTACCGGGAAGATTCTAGCCTATGTCCATCCTGGGTTGGAGCTTCATCGCGTGTGTCTGCCTGGGAGCTGAGAGCATGACGTCTCTCTGAGGTGTCTGCTCCCGAGAGGAGAGCTGTCGAGTCTGAGCTCACTTCCTCTTCCTCCCAGCATTTTGTTCTGTTTTCTCCACCCACCTGTGTTCTAACCTATGAGGGCCAGCCAAGCAGTTTCTTTATTTTTTTAACCAATGACCTTCCTCCATCAGGGTGAGAGGTCCGAACCCTGTGCACTGTGGGAATGTAAGATGGTGGCAGTACAGAAAGAGCTTGGAGGTTCCTAAAAGCGTTAAAAACGGAGCTAGCATTGGATCCAACAGTAGCAGTCCCGAGCATATATCCAGAGAATGGAAAGCCGAGTCAGAGGCTCGCATGCGAAGTTCATAGTGGCACTGTTTACTATAGACAGTAGTCAGAGATCGTCAAGGACTCAAGTCTCTGTCGGGGAATAGCTGTGTAAACAGATCGTGGTGGAGACAGCGAGAAGAAATCTGTCATATGTGAACCTGGATTATGTTAGCTAAATGAACGAAGGTGCTTTGTTTTTACCCTAAAATCCTTTCTGAGAAACAGAAACAGTCACCGTGAAGAAGCTCAACCAAATGAAACATTTAACTTAAATCCTGCTTCCAAAGGGACTTAATGTTAGTATGGTGAGCGAGGCCAAACATAAACTAAAAGAGGCTAAGTTTTGAATTGGCTCCTTACTGGGTATTGTATCATTTTGTGTTTATGATGTATGTCTAGAGGCTTTTAAAGGGGACATCATAAACACAGACTAATACAACACCCATTAAGCAGCCAGTCTAATTCTTAGACACTCACCATACTAACATTAAATCTCTGAAAGCAGGCAAGGTGGCCCCTAGAGGATGCTAAGTCTTGTTTTTGTTTGTTTGTTTGTTTGTTTGTTTTGAAAAATTCTCTCCCTATAGTCTAGGAATTTGCTAGCTACCCCAAAAAGCTTGTCTGGAACTTTGAATCCTGCCTCAGTTTCCTTAGTGCTGGGGGCTATAGGTGTATACCCCCACCCAGCTACGATGCTAAATGTAAAACAGCTCCTGTCCTCCAGTCTGGACAGTGACTGGGCAGAAGACACACCTTTCTTTTCGTCAGACATGCACCGACAGGGCACCTTCTGCTAGGTGCTAGGGATGCCAAACTTCCCGAACAGAAGGAAGACGCATACGCAGAGGAGCTGCCTCGATCCACTAGAGGTGCAGAACAGCCCAGGGGTGTAGCAGGGTCCCTGGAGAAGGTCTGTCATAGGGATGGAGAGAGGCTACATCTGAGCAGGAGAAGCTCCGAGAAGCTCTTCACTCAGGCATCGCACGCGCATGGCTGTGATTCTCCAGCCAACTGCTGTGACGTATGAGAGAGCCGCAGCTCCATCCGGGGCCTCGGGTGGGCTAAATGAAAGACGTCATCTCCTCCCCAGGTTCCCTGCCACAGCCAGCTGGGAACTGCAGATACAGAACTCACAAATGATAGGGTTTGCTAGAGCTTGTCTTCTTAATCCACACATTAGCTGCCACATCACAGGTCCAGGGTGCAGTACTCCAGACTTTTTCCCTTCTCCTCCCCTGTACTCTCTCCTCTCCTCACCTCTTCCCTCCACCTCTGTACACACGTGTGTGGTTTTGTGTGTGTGTGTGTGTCTGTCTGTCTCTGATTTCAGTAGCAAAGGTGGCAGTTGTTGGTTGTTGGGTTTCCTTGGTGACTACAGACACTTGCTCGAGGCACCATGTAGGGACTTGCTCACTGTTAGTCTCCTGCAGAGAATTAGCTCCTTAGGGGGCATCTCCCTCCTTTTTATTGATTTATCCCTCTTCGTTGTAGGAAATGAGGACACTAAGAGACTTAGAGAACAGAGAATGCTATAATCAAAGCTTCAGACTCAGAAGCCATGCAGATGCTTCCCAGGCAGACCCCTCCCTTGAGGTGATTCAGGGAGACAGTGAGGCATCAGGCTTTCTCCCAGAGACCAGAGCAGCTCCCCAAAGTGGTCCAAAAGGAGCTGAAGACATGTGTTCCTTCTTCCTTCATTTCCTACAGCCTGTGTTCAGCTGCCTTCCCTGTGTGTCCTGGAGGAGCCTGGGTTGTGCGGGAGGGTTAGTAAAAGAAGGGCCGCACTGGTACTGCCTGAGGGAGCTCTGGCTGTCTGCCCTGTTTAACTTGGTTCAGGAAGGTATTCGGCTTCTGGGGTGACGGTCTCACCCTGTTTCTGACACTCGGTGTTTGCCCTTTGTGTAGAGCTCTAACCTTTGGTCTATGCCTCGTTCCAGGTCTGCCAATTGCTCAGACAGAGGCCAGAAAGAGCCAGCGTTGCCCCTACACCGTCCTACCCCTTGCTGGAATGGCTCAGGCTGTAAATCCACTGTTGGTTCCTCAGCTCCTACTGAATGTTCTGGAATCCCAGACCACCCGAAGCAGCTTAGAACACCTTGCTCTAGGCCACTTTCAGCAGGAATGCAAGGCCACTTTCTAGATGCGAGAGCTGCCTCCGTAGCCCCACCCAGCTCCCCTCTGCCATCACCTGTCCCCTCCAGTTCCCGGTCACAGCTTACCATCGATCAGCAGACTGAAAGGAGCGGTCAGCCTGGACGACAGCCACTTCCGCCCTCTGCCCCTGCAGTGACCCACAGAAATGACGGCCAGAGTCTGACCCAGCCTCCCAGCCCAAAATGCCATGAGCTCAGTAGCCCAGAGCATGGGCTGGAAGAGGGGATGTGGAAGAGGGCCTCCCTGCCTCAGCGCCCCCCTCCATCTTGGACGAAGTGGGCCCCTGCAGTCAGGGAAGATGGCCTTTCAGAGGACGCCTCGGTGCCTGGGTTTGCTGACCTGAAGCACTATAAAAACCAGAGTCTGCCGAGCTCCTGCAGCACTGTGGACCCAGACACTCCAGGGAGGATCTCTCTCCGGATATCCGAGTCAGCCCTGCAGGCTTCCCCACCACCCCGGGGGGACTACGAGGACGAAGTATTTGTGAAGGACTTGCACCCCAGGGCTACTTCAAGCCCCACATTTGAAGCTCTTCCCCCACCTCCACCTCTACCTCCTCCACTGAGCCAGGAAACCCTAGTGAACAGCTCAGACGACTTTCCTCCACCTCCTCCCCAAGTCATGTGTGAGGCAGTGCTGGACAGTGAAGCGTACAAGGAAGCCGGCAGCAGGTGAGTGAGCAGCCGCTCCAGGCCAGCCTTTGAATAGGGTGGGGGGTGTCCACAGCCAGGGTGCCCAGGGAGTCCCATTCTTTATGCCGGCTCATCTCATGAAGCCAGCACCACCATCCATTTGCTTGCCTTGCGGGGCTAGTGGTTATTGTGTATTGAGAAGTGAGGCTTTCAAGAGCCAAGACCCAACTCCTCTTGCCTGACTGAGTTTTGGATCAGTTAAAGAAACAAAAATTAGAATTCAGAAACACAGTTTTATTGCTGGCAGAACAGACAGGGGAGAACATGACTTCTGTCTGGCTGTAAGGGTCTCCTGGTACTAAACCCCAGTGTAAGTTTCCCTCCCTAGCCAGCGGCTGCACTGGACACACACACCCTGGGGGCAGCCTCTCAAAGAGGAGGCTGAGCTGTGAGGGTCACCTTCTGTCTATGGGCACTCCATATCCACAGAGATACAGGATGGAGCTACGGTCAGTAGTGTGTGTTAGTTAGTTAGTTGGAGGAAGTGACGGAAGCCAAGCTAACGAGGAACAAGCATTTCTCAACAGTCTGAGCCTGGTGATAGCTCACAGAATTCCCCTTGAGGTTCAACAAGATGACCCAGTTGGTAAGCTCGCCATCAAGCCTGATGGCCCGAGTTTGTTCCCAAGACCCACATGGTGAGAGGAGAGAACCTGTCCTCCGCCTTTCACATACATATACTACAGCACACATGCGCCCCGAATAAATACGTGTAAAAATAAAATAAATGTCAAAAAAAAAGCAAGAAATCACTCTATGGGGCCAGGCATTTAATCCCAGTGCTGAGGAAGCAGGAGCAGGTGGATCTCTGTGAGGTCCAGGACAGCCTGACCTATATATAGAGAGAGACTCTGTCTCAAAAACAAACATAAACAAAATGTCTATAGGGTAGCATCTTCTGAATGCCACAAAGGTCACCACCACTATTTTCTATCCATCTGTACCTTAAAGTTCCAGAGCCCAATAGCAACATTTGTCAAATTGAATTGCTAGTGTGTCTGGGTAGACCAGCCCTGGGCTCAGGAGAAGGCCCCTAGAGTTCATGGTTTGGAGAGCACCGCAGATGTGCCTGCAGATGTGTCTCCTCACACCACTCCTGGTCTGGGAAGCTGGAGCCCTGATGAGAGTCCCTTCCTCGCAGTTTCTCTGCTCTCGCCTTCAGCTTCTGTTGACTCTTCCCTTTAATCACACTGTCTTTTCTTTCCCCAGTAGTTCCTGCCAATTTCCCATGGTGACAGTCTCAAAGGACAGGCACGAGCCTGGTGCAGTCCATTCCGAAGGTGGTCACATAATGACTCCCAAACCACCCCAGGCTCCAGCCGCAGGTTCAGAAGCCGAGCCCAGCACAGCCGCCGACGTGAATGCTCAGCCGCAGCTCACCGCTTCTCTCGGCGAGCAGGCCTCTCCCAGCCAGACCCAAAGCCTCATCCATGAGCCTGTCACTAGAACTCAGGATCTAGGAAAGAAAATCCATGCCGAGCCCCAGAAGACCTCGGAAGATATCCGAACCGAAGCTCTTGCCAAGGAGATTGTCCATCAAGACAAATCTCTGGCAGACATTTTGGACCCAGACTCCAGAATGAAGACGACAATGGACCTGATGGAGGGCTTGTTCCCCAGAGATGCCAATGTGCTGAGGGAGAGTGGCACAAAGAGGAAAGCCTTGGAGACAGCCGCCAGACAGACAGGCTGTGAAGCCAAGAGGTAAGTTCTCACAGCTGAAGTCCTGTGGGCTCAGGGCTTTTGGAGTACTTGAGTGACGTTCTCACTTCCACAGGTCACTGACCAAGTACGATGCTCCATCCAAGCTTAGGGGCGTGCTCTCGGGGTACATGCCCAGCAGCAAAGAGGAGAGCAGTAGGAGTCCTTGTTAGATAGGAGGGTTCCCGCTGTGCTGCCCCTGGTCTGCTTGTCCACAGTCATTAGTAGCCTCTGTTGATTTCCCATGGGCCGTGCATCTTCCCGTGAGCCTTACTGCCTCTCACCGTCACGAGCACCTCTGAAACACAGAGGGATATTAATGTCTTAGTCCACCAAAGCCCCAGAGTGTGAGTGGGAGCAACTGGATTTGAACCCTGACTTCCTGCTTTCTCACCCATCGTACTTGTCCCTAACTCAGCAAACACATGATTGCCTGTTGTAATAGATATGCTTTCAGGGAGCTCCCCTAGGCCCAGTGCTGAGAGGGGAGCAAGGAGATGTGGGCATATCTGAGGCCTCCACAGGAACAGTGGACAAGTCCTTATGAAAAAAAAAAAAAGGAGCCTAGCTGGGCCATGGTGATGCACACCTTTAATCCCTGCACTCGGGAGGCAGAGGAGGTGGATCTCTGAGTTTGAGGCCAGCCTGGTCTACTCAAAGAAACTCTGTCTTGAAAAACCACAATGATGATGGTGATGATGATGAAAAAGAGAGGGGCTTAGAGAAATGGATGTATATAGGACATTCACTTTCAGGCACTAAGGTGAGCATTTGCTCAAATCCTGAAACTTGAGGTTTCAGAGGGAATGCAGGGCCCCTTAGCCTCTGCTCTGGAGGCTCCCAAGCCCTCCCCTGGTCTTAGAACACAGCTCTAGCACCCAGCCACAGTAGGAGCATTGTGAGCAGTGGTGTTTCCCATTGTGTGGATACTTGATTTAAGACTGATTGGAGGAAGAGTAGAGTGGGCTTTATTTCCTTTTTATTTTTCAGTGAAAACTCTGTATTGACAGACTGAGACTCAGCAGTAAGCAATTCCAGACGAAATACAAACAGAACGTTTCACCCAGATACGGGTTTGCAGTCTAGAAACTTCCAGCTGATTCTCACTGAATCAGTAGCAAGAATGTTGTGCTTTGTTGGGTGGGAGGGAGAAAAGAGCTATGTTCTCAGCGCTCTTCTAAGTCAAGGCCTTGTGGTCACCTTGTCTGCCTCTCTAGTTTCAGATTTGGAGAGCGGAGGCTACCTTAGGTGCGGTAGGTGTGGTCCCTTCTCCGCAGAGACACTGTAGCAATCATCACTGAATACCTGCACTGTGCAGGGTGGTCCACTGGGCACCACAAGGGCTCCAGGATGGGTCTGCCATGCAGCTCACTGTGGTATAAGTGGTCGTGCTGTTACCTGGCTACTTGCTGCACGAAGACCCAAGTCATTTCACAATGTAGTCTAAGAAAAACGTTGTCTTTGAGAGTTTATGTTCCCTGGTGAATTTGGTGGTGAACCCTTCAGAAAGATGGCATGCGCCACCTTCTGGTGAAAGTGAGCAAAGTCCTGCTGTGACAAGACTAAGCATTGTGACGGTAGATTTGTGAGTGGCCTATGGCACAGGAACGTATCTTTGAAGGCTTTGTCCAGTTTCCTAATCAGCTGGCTTACATGTAGATCAGCTGCTGAGAGGAAATGGTAAAATGTTTGTCTGCGTGGTTCTTTATTCTTGAGTGAGATCACAGGGTCAGAGTTAAATAATAGCACGTGATCGAAGAGTTAAGATTTCTCTCCAGGAGAACCCAGCTTACTTCCGCCAGCCGTTTATTCATCAGGTGGTGTCTGAACTGTAATCTGAGCTGAGGTTGTAACGGTAGAACACTTGCTGAGTATGCATGAGGACCTAGGTTCCATCCCCAACTCCTCAAAAAAGTGAATTGGACTATGAAAAAACTCAGTTATGGTAAAACAAATAGCATGAGAGGCCATGTTTCTCAGTTCCCAGTTTTTTTTGGACGCCTTGAGCCTGCCACCTGTTTTACTCTAATTCCTTTTCTCCCTCTGCCTCTTTCTCCTCCTCTTCTCCTCCTCCTTTTTTCTTCTTTTCTCTTGAAATGCAGAAATGCAGTAGCCTTGGCTGCTTTCAAATTCTTTTTTTAAAAAAAATATTTATTATTATGTGTACAGCATTCCATGTGTGCCCGAAGGCCAGAAGGGGGCACCAGGTCTCATTATAGCTGGCTGTGAGCCACCGTGTGGTTGCTGGGAATTGAACTCAGGACCTCTGGAAGAGCAGCCAGTGCTCTTAACCACTGAGCCATCTCTCCAGTCCTGCTTTCAAAATCTTGATCCTCCTGCCTCCACCTCCCAAGTACTGAGATTACAGACAGGTACCGCCATACCCGGCCGAGGACTAGGTTTTGTATTAGTTCACTGATAAAAACCCAGCAGGCTCCAGATTTCACAGGCTTGTAGTGTGGTGTGCTATGAGGGTTGCTGAAGATGAAAATGTATGTATTCAAGCATCAGAGACATTCTGGAGAAGGGGGGATAGGAAGGGTCGGTAGTCTGGGGTTGTGCCATACCTTGGGCGTCTTTCCCATCAGTCCACACTGTCTTTCTGTGAAGTAAGGAGTGTCAGGGTCGTTATCACAAAAGAATCGTGACGAGAAGCTGCATGACTTGTAGCCCCGATTCCCACTTCTGTCCGCAGCCCTGGGTTTCCATCCTGGGTTTTTCTGGCTTTAGGGGCCAGCACGTCATTATCGCTCATTGACACATAATTTGCCATCAGCTATCATTCCTGGGAAGAGCTTCAGTAGAAGTTGTTGCACATTCTGAATGGCCAGATGCGGAAAAGCTGCTCTGACCTTGTGCCGTGTGTTTCAGGAGCGATGACAGGAAAGCCGTGGGCATGCTGGTCAGCTGCCCTGCCTACTACAGTGTGTCCGCAGCCAAGGCGGAGCTGCTGAACAAAATCAAAGACATGCCAGAGGCGGAGCCTGAGGAGGAGGAGCAGGAGGACGTCAACGAGAAGAAGGTAGAGTGGACTTGTTCTGCTATTTCCCCGAAGGTAGTGAAGGTCCTTGTAAGGGGCACGGTTACCAGCCCCTAAGGCAGGGGGCGAACCTGTCCCACCTGATGGCATGTGAGAGTTCTCAGAGGTCTCCTGTGAGTGGACGGGACAGGTAAGTTACTGTCATTCTAATTTTGCAAATGATGAAAGAAAGCTTAGGGAGGCTGAGTTAGTTATTAAAGATCTCCCAGCTGGAACTGGACCCCAGGTTCCTGGCACCACACAGTCCAGGGATTCTGACGCTGTTCTCAGCCACTGGTCAGAGTTCATTCATGAGGAAAACTAGAGGCTCTTACATTTTGATTAGGGAAAGAAGCCAGACCCTTGGAGGAAAAATAAGACTGACCTTCGTACATCCCGGCAGCTTTCACAGTACCTCAAAGACCTTTAAAGTGCAGGGTTGAAATGTAATTGTTAGCGTTTGGTACTTGTACAGAAACTTTAAATGTTGGACATTTTTAAAATGACCCTGCTGTTGTCACTGTCTCCTCACAAACCGTGGAGACATGGGCAGGCTGTGTCTGCAGGACAGAGAGCCCTTCTGCTTTGCCTACAGCCCTCCATGGGTCCAGGCATGCCCCCTGCAAAAGGACGCATGCAGCTTGCTTCAGTGAGCCTGGGATGTGCGCTCTTGTGTCGTTGATGCCGGGGAACACTCATGTGTGAGCCTACTTAGTGCATAGAACATGCCTCTTCCTGGTGTGCTGGCTGAAACCACAGCATGTAGATGCCCCCCTCCAAAATGGAGAGACCTAAGGGCACCCCACCACCCCCCCCAGAAATGGAGACACTTAGGGCATCCTACCACTACCACCCCTAGGAAAGGAGACTTGAGGGCACCCTACCAGATTTTCCCTCTTGCTGCTTCAGCATTGTGAGTTCAGGGCTGTGTGTTGCAACAGCCATTACAACACAGTTTTCAACCAGAGGTTTCTCATTCAGATCCCACTGACTGCCCATTTTGTGGGTCTTACACCGTCCCATGTGCTGTGCTGTGCCGTCGTGACATCTTCAACTGAGTGTTGTCCTCTGTCCTGTTGTCCTGCACATAGACCTCTGCATTACAGTAGCAAAGAAGAAAGTACACAGCACTTTTGCTCATCTTCATTTTTTATAAAGACTTATTTTATGTGGATAGGTGTTTTGGCTGTGTAAGTTATGTATGTATGTATGTATGGACATCACATACATGCCTGGTGCTATGGAGGTCAGAAGAGAGTGTCAAGCCTCTGGAACTCTATGTGTGTGCTAGAAACAGAACCCAGATGCACTCAGAAGCAAGTGCTTCTAACTGCCGAGCCATCTCCAGCTCATCATTTTATGTTTTAACTGCTCTTTAAAATGACTTTCATAGGATTGAGTCATCCTCTCAGGAAGTAAATTAGCACTAGGCTGCATGGTTTTGTGTGCTCCCCTAATTTTTCTTTACAAAAAATTCCACCAATACTTTATCAGCACTTCTATAGTGACGGAAATGACAGCAGCATTTCCGACTGTTTCAGTGCATCGCTTTTGAGAGCGGCTGTTGCTGATGGGCCTGAGAGGCCGCTGTGGCTCCTCGCTGTCCGCTCCCCGTTTCTATTGCACTCCACTTCTGGCCTTGCTTCCTCTCGTCCTGAGACAGAGTCCTCAGCATCTCCTTCAGAGCAGATCTGCAGTGCTGGAACTTCCATCTGTGTGTCCCCAGGACGCTGTCACTCCTGAAGGATGTTTCACTGGACGTGGAGTTCTGGGCCAACCATTCTCTGGTCTTTCATCTTGTTGACTTGTTGTTGCCTTATTTGTTACTGTGAGAAGCAATGTCCAGCTTAAAAGTGATCTTGTTGTGGCTGTCATCACTTTGCTTGTGGTGTGTGTGCGTTCTCGAGTCTGGATAGGCACCTTTCATCACAATTTGAGGCATTTTCAGCCACTATTTCTTTCAATATTTTTATGCATTAATTTAAGTATTTATGCATACTTAATATTCTCTCAGGAGCACAGTGATACGATATTAGAGCTTTTTATACTGCTCTGGATAAATGAGACTCTGTTCTTCAGATTGGATAGTTTCTCTTGGTCTGACCTCAAGTTCACTTTCCTGTCTTTATTCTGCCGGTGGTCTTTTTGTTTTGTGTTTTTGGATATTGTTGTTGTTAGTTTTGTTTTTGTTTTTTGTTGAGACAGATTTTTTTCTGTATAGCCCTGACTGTCCTGGAACTCACTGTGTAGACATCCGCCTGTCTCTGCCTCCCGACTTTTAGGATTGAAGGCGTACGCCATCACTGTCTGGTTCCCTTAGAGCTTCAGCTTGGGTCTTGAGCAGCATTTCTGGCGCAGTGCCATTCTCGGAGCCTTTGCTCTGTTTCTCCTCCATGTGCAGCGTAAAGGGGAGCCCAGAGGCACTGTGAGTTCATGCCTAGAGGTTCAAGCATCTGGTCTAGCTCCCAGGGACCCCTAGTCTTGTCCTCTAGCTGGAAAGACAGATTCTCCCTCACAGCAGCCTGTGCAGCTGTGCGTTCCTTAATGAGAAGAAGGAAATTATAGTGGATCCTCCAGCTCCCAGGAAGGGTTCTGGGGTGCCTTGCGACCACTGTGTGGTGGGCATCCCAGAGTGGGACCACACTGGACACGGCTGGGAGAGAGGAGAGAGAGAAAGCAGATTCCCCATACTAGCTCACCTAAGCCCCCCTCCCTTCGGGCTCTACAGACAAGCTTTCCTAGTTTACCCTGGGCTGTCAGGGTGTGAAAAGCGGGAGGCTCACCCATGTGGGGTGTTGGTGTGCACCTCAGTCTGCTGCCAAGGCCAGCATCCCTGATGCCCTCCAGAAATTTGGGCTTTAATTATAACATGCAGAAGAGGGAAACTGCAGTGAGTTAGTTACAACATCATTGTCCACCCAGAGGCTACCCTCTGGGACTTGGCAGAAGGTAGGACAGATTGGCGATCAGAAAAGTCTCTCCAGAGCAGGTGGGAGCAGGCGCAGTCGCTGGAAGGTGGTGCAGCCATGACACAACATCCAGGGAGCCATTGGGAATATCGTGTTTTTAATGAAATAGGCAGGAGCTCATGGTGGATTAGTGTAGAGTGTGCAAGAGAAAGGGTGATCAGATGACCCCCAGCTCCAGGCTGCTGTGCTGACGGGGACAGCTAGGACAGTGTCTGGGAAGACAGTTAACCTTGCAGATTCGTAACTGGCACCGAGGGACCATCTCAAGTAGATACGATGACATTCCAGTCATCAGGCTCCTGGAGGAGAAATGGAGAAGGATTCCTGGCAGAGAATGTGCTGGAGGAAGTTTGACATTGCCATCAGGCCCCATGACCTCTGCAGGTCAGGTAGAGTGGGATGGAGGTTTGGCCTCATAAGTCAGAAACTGCCTTGACTTTCTAAAACTCAGCCAAGACAGTAGTAACACGCAGTGTCCCGGATCTTGGATTTACAACCAGAGAAAGAAGCCTGAATTCCACCTGTCCCAGCCACTTGGCCAGTCGTGCTGAGTTTTTCTTGATGAAAACAGCCAGCAGAAGGCTCTTGCTCTGTAAGGTACAAGCCCTCAGAGCAGGAGGCCGGCAGTTCTGCCACACAGGGAAGCTGGGTACTGCCCTCCAGGCATCTACTTTCTTCAGACTATGGCCTGGCCTTGTGATCACACAGAAAGCAAGCTGTGTCTGGTATTTGTTTTCCAGTGTGTTCACACAAGCTCTATTTCACCTGAACCTCAGAGCATCCCTGGGGGAGGTATCTGAAAGTAGTCAGTGAAGTCTGCACCCTGGAGCCAGACTACCTGGGTTTAAGCCTGGCTCTGCCACTTACTGTATGAGCATATTCTGTCCCTCCACCCCCTCCCTGTGCTTATTTATCGGTGACACTGGGGTCACCAGTACCTGTGCTGTTGGGTTTCCGAAGCAGTGGTTGAGCAGTGAGATGCTTGTTCCGCCTGGCACAGAGTATGACCTATGACCTCAGTAATGAGAACGTGGCTGCAGGCTTTGGGCAGGCGGTGTGGGTAGCTGATGGCACAGGCAGGTGACTAGCTGGCAGCGATCATGTCAGAGCCGGTCCCTGACTCAGTCTGTTCATCTGGTGACGAGGGAGAGAGGCCCAGCAGGATATTCGTGTGCAGATGGTGAGATGGGAGGGAGGCTGTGTTGAACTGTGTTTAGAAAAAGAACCCATATAAATAGCATCTCACACAGCCAGAGTTAGCAGTTTGTCAGACGAGAAGCCAAGTGGGTAAATGTCAGAGGTTTACAAATTTAGTAGCTCCCGTGAGAGACTGGTGTGTTTGTAACAATCTCTCGGGCTGGGGAGAGGGCTGAGGTTAAGAGCACCTGTTGGTTTTGCATGACCAAAGTTCGGTTCTCTGAGCGCATACGGTGTGTCTCGCAGCTACCTGTAACTCCAGCTCTCGGGGTCTGACAGTCTCTACCCAAGGGCACCTGCACACACACGGTGCACATACCTAAAGCAGGTACACTCATAAATAATGTTTGAAAAAGTCCTTCCCTCCTCCCTTTTCCTGCCCTAAGTGAGAGTTCTAGTGAAGTCAGCTTTTTGTTGTTTTTAAAAAGATCTTTCTGGTAAAGAAATGGCTGCAGCACGGCCAGCTTTCCCTTGACTCCATAGTTACTCAGACCCTCTTCCCTGCGTTCACAAACCCAAGTCTCCGTAATTAAAGACTTGGGGGAGTGAGGGAGGAAAACATTCCCATGAGGCAGGAGGGACTGGGGTGCCTGCTCAGTAGTCCATGCAGAGAGTGTTCATAGGCTTCTGTGGTATCTACTTATGGCTCTCTCCAGCGTCCATGCCTCTGAAAACCAGGGCTGGGTCTGGACAGAAAGACCCAGCAGACTAGATTTGTACTCGGGTTGCTAGTCCTGCTTGGGAAGCCCCTTAACCTGATAAGCTGTCTCGCTGACTTTATATTTTCTCTTTAAAACTATTACAGTACTTGTTTGTGTATAACATATTTGCTCAACAGTACATACATTGGAGATCAACTGACAACCTGAGCGAATCTGTTGTCTTCTCCAACTCAGGGCGTGGGCAGTGTATTAGTCAGGCTTGGTGGCGAGCACCCCCATCTGCTGGGACAGCTTGACCACCCTGATTTTTTTTATTTCATTTTTCTTTTCTGAGAGAAGGTTTTGCTGTGCAGTCCTAGCCTACCTGGAGCTTGAACTTGCAGCCGTCCTCTGCCTCTCCCTTCCAAGCGCTAGGATTGCAGGAGTTTACGAACATGCCTGGCTAGATGCTGTGTTGGCTGGCAGCTGCACTCTGCAGGGTTAGAAACACCAGGGCTGCCGTCTCATGGCTGTTGGCCATTCTCGTGCTGTAGTGACATCTGTCTGCTGCCCGCTGTAGTGTGGAGGAGTTCTCTTCACAGGAGCGAGGTTACCCCAGTTCAGCATTCCCTAGGAGGCAGTTCTGGAGTTACAAAGGTGCTTTTCGGGCTGGGGCAGTAGAGAAGATGATTATCCTTAGGTCATGTTCCCTCCCCTTGTGTTTCCTGGGCTCAGCCTTCAGCTGAGAAGAGAAATGCATAGACACTGTGCAGCTTTTCCACTAAAAAGGCAACCCTAGTCGTGGGGATCAGGAAAGTTGGGGACAACAGGATGTCACTGTTCACGCCAGAGTGTGGCATTTCAAGGCTACATGAGCCACTGACACCAGGAGCTGTGACGTGCTGGCTCCTGGGTGGAGGTCGTAGAGTGCCGCTTCCCTGGGAGCGTGTTCCTCACCCTGACTGCGGATCAGAGCAAAGCCTTAGTTTCGCTGCCTTCCCCCATCTCCAGTCCCTTGTGTTCCAAGGCTGGGCGTAGTGTTGATGCCTGTAATCCCAGTACTCGGTAGGCTGAGGCACAAGTTCCCAGCCGTACTGTCTACATAGTATCTTTGAAGCCAAGCTGGGATACATAGTAAGACACCCCCCCCCCCAGAGGCTATAATCAACAAAATGGAGAGATATCTTTGTGTAGCCTCCTTTTTATAAGTACAAAATATTGGAATTGGGTGCTTAAATTACACAACCATGGTAACTAAATCCAAATATAGTTTAAAAGAAACAAAAACGGACTTTCTGATAAAGTTGTGGCCTCAGAATTGTAATGATTGTGTGACGATGGATGCGCTTGCCTTAGGAGGCCCCTCCCGGAGCCTCTCGCTCCCCTCCTGTATGTGCTGGACTAGCATCTGTGAGCTGGGGGAGGCTGGTCTGTGTGACATATAGCACACAGTAATTGTATGTGCTGGACTAGCATCTGTGAGCTGGGGGAGGCTGGTCTGTGTGACATATAGCACACAGTAATTGTATGTGCTGGACTAACATCTGTGAGCTGGGGGAGGCTGGTCTGTGACATATAGCACACAGTAATTGTATGTGCTGGACTAGCATCTGTGAGCTGGGGGAGGCTGGTCTGTGACATATAGCACACAGTAATTGTATGTGCTGGACTAGCATCTGTGAGCTGGGGGAGGCTGGTCTGTGTGACATAGCACACAGTAATTGTATGTGCTGGACTAGCATCTGTGAGCTGGGGGAGGCTGGTCTGTGTGACATAGCACACAGTAATTGTATGTGCTGGACTAGCATCTGTGAGCTGGGGGAGGCTGGTCTGTGTGACATAGCACACAGTAATTGTATGTGCTGGACTAGCATCTGTGAGCTGGGGGAGGCTGGTCTGAGTGACATAGCACAGTAATTGTATGTGCTGGACTAGCATCTGTGAGCTGGGGGAGACTAGTCTGTGTGACATAGCACACAGTAATTGTGCACAAAGGTCAGCTAATACTCCGCTCTCAGCCCACAGGTGATTCCCTTCACTGTTTGGTGGCTTTCTGCCCCTGCCTTCCAACTCCTGCTATTGTACCCAGTAAGAAATGCCACGAAAGGGCCGTGAATGAGAAGTTAACAAGCCCATGAGACAGTGGGGAAGCATGACCAGGCAATGTGTAATCAGGTGCTGTCCTCTGGACGCTGAATGGGCTCAGGGAATGGCAGGTGTAGACAGGCATTCGGGGAAAGGCCAGAAAAATGTTCTGATGTTGAGTCACTGGTCCTTGTGGAGCAGGGGAGCTTTTAGCTGAGCCTTGAAGGCAGGATGGGGCTGGGGGTGTCAGTCACCTGACGTGGGTGACTCCTGTTGTTCCAGGCTGAGCTCATCGGAAGCCTCACCCACAAGCTCGAGACCCTCCAGGAAGCAAAGGGAAGCCTGCTCATGGACATCAAGCTGAACAATGCCCTGGGCGAAGAGGTCGAGGCCCTCATCAGTGAGCTCTGCAAACCCAATGAGTTTGACAAGTACAAGATGTTCATCGGGGACTTAGACAAGGTGGTCAACCTGCTGCTCTCGCTCTCTGGACGCCTCGCCCGGGTGGAGAACGTCCTCAGTGGCCTTGGTGAAGATGCCAGTAAAGAAGAAAGGGTATGTGCCAGTTTCTGCTTCGTGTGTCCTGTCCTGCGTCTTTACCATTGCTGCACCATGGTTAGCCTCTGAGAAACTAGAAGATTCAGTAGGGAAAAGAGAAAAGGTGACCCAGTAAGTCCCCACCTCCAGCGTGTCCATCCACAGGGGCTGGTACAGGGTGGGGAGGAATGGCCGTGAAGCTTCAGTCTCCAGCTGTCAATCCAGGTCCCAGGCAGGAAGTGTATGGCTTTAATTCAACGTCCAGACTGTATTACGTCTTTTCTGATTGGGGAAAGAACTGTGAAAATGGAGATATTTATAAAATTCCGATTTTTTGTTTGTTTTTGTTCTTTGAGACAGGGTCTCACTGTTGCATAGCCCACGATTGCACCCTTTGACTCTAGACTGTTCCTAGGCAGTCTCATAGAAATCTTCCTAAAAGCTGTCTGGGCGTGGTATTGCTGGCACACACCTTTAATCCCTCGGAGAGGGCGAGGCAGGCAGATTGCTGAGTTCAAGGCCAGCCTGGGTACTTGCTAAATTCCAGGCCAGCCAGAGATACAGTGAGACCCTGTCTCAAATTTGGGAAATTTGGGGCAGAGTCACCTGAGTCTTTAATAATCCTAAATAAGGAAATTTAAGTCACTGTACTTCATGATTGAATTCCATTTTACATTTTTTTCAGTCATTTTAGCCTGACAAGTCTGAAAAACTATTTAAAATTTTTTAAAAAGTACTTACATGTGGGGCTGGAGAGATGGCTCACTGAAGAGCACTGCCTTCCAAAGGTCCTGAGTTCAGTTCCCAGCAACCACATGGTGGCTCACAACCATCTGTAATGAGATCTGGCGCCCTCTTCTGGCCTGCAGACACAATACTGTATACATAATAAATAAATAAATAGTTCTATTCATATCCTTTTAAAAAAATGTACTTACATGTGTCAGCACGGCGGATGCAAGACGGTGAAGCGCCTCTAGAAACAGTGCTGAGGAGACAAGGCTGCTCGCCACTGGATGGGAGTCAGCACCCTTGATGAAGGGCTTTAATTCATGACTAGAGGCCCAAGGCAGCCTGGGCTGGTGGGGTGACTCTTTAGAGAAGGGAATGGGTTCCTGTTGTTACAGTGGGGGCGGGGAGGGGCTCGAACCTTCTACAGTTGTTTAAGACTCACCGGGCGGTCCTGTTGAAACACAGATTTCAGGGCCTTCCTGCAGAGGTTTAAGATGTTGAGCTTATTTTAATTTTATACTAACGGGTGTTTTTGCCTGTTTACGTCTGCATGACTCATGCATTTCCTGAAGAGAGCATGGGGATGCCCTGTCACTGCCATGTGGGCGCTGGGAATCGAACCCATGTCCTCTCGAAGAGCAGTCGGTGCTCTGAACCACTGCATCATCTCTCCAGCCCCCTGCAGAGTTTTTGATTCAGTAGCTAGAGAAGTGGCTGAGAATCTTTCTGGTGTCCCCAGGGGGACACACAGTACTCAAGAGAACTTGAGAATTAAGTCTAAGTGTAGACCTGAAAGGGTGGGACAGTCCCCATGGCCACTTCAGCACACAGTGTCAGCAGCAGGAGAATAGCTTTAAAGCTCCACCCTTACGCTGTTGGCAGAGAGGGGTCTGCAGTCCTGTCAGAGGTTGCATGCCCAGAGCCTGGACCATCTTCTGTGTTCTGACTGACTGCTCTTTTTGCTCTACCCTGGCAGCGTTCTCTGAACGAGAAGAGGAAGATCCTGGCTGGGCAGCATGAGGATGCGCGGGAGCTCAAGGAGAACCTGGACCGGAGGGAGCGCGTAGTGCTGGCCATCCTGGCCAATTACCTGTCCCCTGAGCAGCTCCAGGACTACCAGCATTTTGTGAAAATGAAGTCCACACTCCTTATCGAGCAGCGGAAGCTGGATGACAAGATAAAACTGGGCCAGGAGCAGGTCAAGTGTCTGCTGGAGTCTCTTCCCTCGGACTTCAGGCCAAAGGCAGGGGCCATCTCCCTGCCCCCGGCTCTCTCCAGCCAAGTGACTCCTGTGGGGGGCTCTGCAGGGGGCTCCATGCTCAGTGGCGGTTTCCCATCGTTGACCTCTCCACTTTAACCGCTCCTGAAAGACCCAACCAAGAGATGCCGTGCTAATACTATTTAATCTAAAGATGTCTCGCTGCGACTGCAGTTTGAACTGTGGGTTACTGGGGGCTTCCAGGGTAAAAGGAAGGGACTATATCCCGGAAGAAGCCTGTCTTTCCTCTCTTGCCTTTCATGGTTGGTCTTCTGAGCTCGCATGCTGCCGGGACCTTCCCACTCTGCATTCCCAGAAGGAAAGTTAATGACTCTAGCCTGGTGGAGGGCGTTTGACCGTGCAGGTTTTCACAGGCTGGAGCAGCACAGACACTGTGTGCCACCTCAGGAATGTATCCGCAGTGGCCTTCCCTGCTTATGACAGGGCGCAATCACCAGACTGCGCCCCAAAGCCTTACAAAGACACACGTTCAGAAAACTGCAAAACCTTGAACATTTTTGTTATTTATATTTTGAAAAATGAAACAGATCGTTGTTTGTGTGCTAACCACTCATTTGATTCTGTTTTGTGGTGCATGTAGAGCTTTCTGTGAGCTTTGTATTTTGTGGAAACCTTAATGAAGAATCCAAAGATAGTCAAATTGAATATGGAGATTCTTGTGGGTTTTTTAAAAATCTATTTCGTGTGTATATATTTGTATATAAACATGCTGTGTGTGGTCTGTGACATGTGGGTTGACGTGATTGTCTCGGTGTTCGTGTAGAAGTTAGACACTTAGTGGGCTCTGAGGATGAACTTGGTCATCAGACTGCATCACAGGTGCCTTTTACTCGCTGAGCCCTCTGTCCAGCCTCTGGTGTTTATAAAGACCAGTGGCCACCTACATGTGTGCTAGCTGGGTGAGCGGTTCTGCTCTCCACGATGCTCAGGTCTTACCGCGTCTCTCCCGTATCAAACACCGCTTTCCCCAGGAGGAAGGCTCTGTGCGGCCCTATGATGACTCCTCCGGCTGCATGTCATCTTCACCAGTTTATTAACAGAGACAACAGTTCTCAAACCTGTGAGAAATAAGTCCAGAGTCTCAAAACTGAACCCGTGCTGCTATCCCATGCAGGCCGTGGGCTAATCGTGCTTACTTAGTGAGCTACATAATCTGGATGTTTAATATTTTTTAAAAGTTGGTTTTCCGAATGTAAACCTGGCGATTATGAGGAGCTGATTTCTACTGTCATGTTTCAGTGAGAGCTCGTGAGTGGCCCAAGTCTATCAAAGCCTGAACGGTGACCTCAGTGACAGCGGGTACGGGGTTCCGTGGCCTGAGGTCTGAGTCTGTTCAAACAAATCAGGATGAGACTGGCGTTAGGGCCAGGAGCCAGGCTATGCATAGCCGCTGGAGAAGGTTATACACCACAAACTGTTTTTGCTTGCTGGTAATGTAGAGGCCACCAAAGCTATTGCTTTGTGCTGTGGCGCTTGTCTATGGTGCTCGTGCAACGATCAAGGAGGCCAGCATTTTCCCAGGGTTGTGTTCAAATGCTTCTCTCTTCATCCAGTGGGACCATTATGACTCAAGAAGCCGGAGAGCGTATTCACCAGCCACACTACACTGCACGGTTATTTTGAAGTTAATATAGTACCGCCCGGCTGACATTTTCTCAGATGTGGGCCACTCAGAACTAAAAGCTTCTCAGCAAATGTCCACAGATGTCCTCAGTAAAAGCCTTGGGGGAATTCTGAAGCTCCCAGGAGCCAACACAGGGATGGTGAGGTGGCTCAGCAGGGCAAGGTGCTTGCTGCCAGGCCTGACGGCCTTGGGCTCTGTCCCTAGAACCCGCACACTGGGCATAGAGACCAACGCCTGCAAGTCGTCCCCTGAGCACTACATGTATGCGCACATGTGCAGTAAGTAAATGCAGGAAAACATGCTTGCCTTGCAGGCAGAAGTTCAAACCCCAGAATCCACTAAAAGCAACAGGACATTGGAGCATGGTCCCTGGGGATCCCAGCTAGCCTAGCTTATTTGGTGGTTTCAGGCCAATGAGAGACCCTGTTCCAAAATACAGGGTGGACAGTGCCCAAGAAGCACCTAGGGTTGTCCTCAGGCCTCCGTGTGGTCAAATACAAACTGCAAGCTTTGACTGGTGTCGGTCCGCACCCTGATGGCTTCTGTTTTAGACATTTAACTTCACAGCATGGCATCTGTCCTCTTGCTGCAATCAGCATCCTTCCCCTGTCACAAGGAAGTGAGCGAGGTACCCAGTGGGACTTGGGAGAAATCTGATTCTTAGGGGGACATGGCCTTCACTGATGTCGGACTTGCCACCCCCCCCCCCCACACTGAAGAAACCCCAGCTAGAAACCCTGTGCTTTCAACCCTTACAGCTCTCATTCTTTTCTAGTAAAAAAAAAATCATTTACTGTAGAAGCTTCCAGCAGGGTCCCGGGCGGAGGCAGTGAGAGCAGCAGTCACAGTCACGCCTTGGGGCTTCAGAGTTGCATGTGTCACCGTGTTCTCTCCACGCACTTCCCGCTCACACCAGGTGCGGTTGTGTCACAGGGCCCCGAGAGTGCACCAGAAACCTTACGTTCCAGGAAAGGATGTGACCTGTGACCAGGGATGTGACCAGCCTGTTGCTGCAAGCCAGCTGACTCAGCCTTCTGGTTCACCGAAGGAGTTGGGGAGGGACCTCGGAGTCATGGAAGACACCAAGCAGGGTTTCCTTTGCTCTGGGGGACGCTTAGGTTTCAGTTTGTACATCTGGTTTCCAAACAGAAAAAATAGCCAGCTCGGGCTGCATCAGTCGCTGCCATTGAGAAGAGGAAGCCGAGCTGGTTTCTGCTCATTTTCTTGTTTGTCTTCTTCATATCTGATCAAAACACGTAGTTGAAAAGGACATCTGTGCCTTGAACGCTGCGTACTTAACATTAACAGATCTGTTTTAAAGTATCTATTGTTCAAGAATTTCATATATGTAAATTATATTTTTAAATTTTATTCTCCCACTCCCTGTCTCCAGCTCTCCCTGGATTCTCTCCATATAACCCCCTTTCATAAATTCTGTGTCCCTTTAAAAAATAACAATAATAATCCACTAGCTCCAATTAGTGCTGCCCATGTGTGCATGGGCATGGGGCAGCCTACCTCTGGCCACACCCTCAAAAAATGGCTGCCCCCCCCCCCCCGCCCCTGCCACCACCAACAGCTAATAACTCCTCAGGATTAAATTACTGGTTTTGTCTTTCTGGATACTTAAAAAAATACTGCGTTTTTATTCTTGTGTTTCCAAATTCTCTGCTCTCTAGTTTTCCTTTCCTTGAGACTACTTAGCATTGGCATGCTAATTCAGAATTTTATTATTATTATTTTTTGGAGAAACGAGTTTCATTCACATTATTACCAGAAAGAAGAAACACTGTCTGAAGTCACATCTTCATTTCCAGCAGGTCTGAAGTGACCGGGGGTACGCCAAGACCTTGCCACACAGAAATCAGTGGCGAAGGACATAGCTGCCTTAACTCTGAGGTGGAAGTTCAGATAAACAATCACCATTTTCATACCATAACAGGATACAGGAACTTTTACTTACTCTGATTTTAGATAAAACCTTACAGGAGCCCGTACCAACTCATGGTTTCTCAAAATATATCATGAGCCTCTGGGATGCTATTGCCAAGGCACCAGGCAGGCTGGGCCCTGGGTTTAAAACCATCTCCAGCTCATCCTGGTGTGCCCTAACTTGTAAGAGCCTCTGCTATGACCATTTGCACAGTTTCTATCGGTAGGATCACAAGGCCATCATGAACTGCGAAGTCCCAGGTTTTAAAAATAAAAATCACAGAAGTTCAAAGCAATGCATACTTGCTCAGCTTAGCTATGTTACTTCTATTACTGATATTGTCTCTCCCTGCTTTGACGAAACCCCGAGCGATGGCAGGGCTCCCTGCTCCCCATGCCCTCCAGGTGTGTTTTACATTTAATCAAACTAAGCCGATGGGCTAGCTGACGCTCGCGCACGCACGCGCGCGCACACACACACACACCACAAGAATGTCCTTGTCCTGGACGAATGGGTGGTCGCTTCCTCTCAAGTCTGTACCACATGAGTTATGACAGTCTAGCTATTGAAGCAGAGTGTCCGTCCCCTTTGAGAAGTGAAAAAAGTCTTAAAGCCAGGGAGGAAAACCAGCCACTGATTCAACTGGTGCTGCACTTTAAAAATTCCGCTCTCTAAACGGGAAGGCAGCTGTGCATCCAGGAAAGCATCAGCATTGCTGTCAACTCACACAGTGGCGGAAAGGAGAAACGTAGCATAGGGACAAAGTAACGAGAAACAAGTGGCCACGGCATAGCAGGAGATGGTGTGAGCACCCTCAAACTAAAGAAGACCCAGGGAAAGACAGACCTGAAGAGATGTCCCTCCCCGTAAAGGATGCTCAGACCTTAGAGAACTGGACTTGCCTCACACAGCAGGGAGGTGGAGCCAGCTCACTTGCAGGAGCTAGACTGGGACCACACTCCCCACAGGCTAGCGGGAAGTGACCCTCGCAGTGCAGACAAATGCAGTCTGCCAGCACAGGTAACGGCACATGGAAAAGCAGGCCACTCTGGGAACCCGCTGGATTTCAGACAAGCAGAATCTGCCAGAGCTTGCAGTCAGGAAGCCCAGGAAAAGGTCACGACCAGGCTGAGGCTACAGGGTAGCAGGGGATAACCCACATTATGGGATATGGTGGGAACTGAAAACTCCATTAGATGTCCTCACGGCCACCACGCTCACCGTGAGGCAGAGGCGAGGTTAGCAACGCACAGGCTCCAACTTACATGGCAGTTCGGTTTATAATTTTCCAGCCTTATAATGGTACAAAATGCATTCGCTCAACTGTTCTGCTTCTTACCTCCAGTATAAACTTCGTGAGCTGAACACTTATGAAGTAGGGACTGTGAGATGATTTTTGCTCCAAAGCAGGCTACTGTTAAGTTTTCTGAGCATGGTGAAGGTAGGCTAGGCTGAGATGGTATTCCATGTTAGGGGCGTCAGATACATTTCAACTTAACCACATTTTCCACTGTGACCCGTTTACTAGAACATCTCCCCGTTCTAATAGGGGGAGTATCTGCATCTGCAGTCCTCCCAGCTCACCGCTCTAGCGCCCTCTACTGAGAAAGCTGAGTATCACGTCCAAACTGGCACAAATACAGTTTCCTGCATTAGTAGTCCCTTGACTTTATCGTCTGAAGTCATACAATTTTGTACCTTTTGATCCCTAAGAAGCATTTCCCAGACAATAAGGAGCACAGCAAGGCTTATCAGGTAGACGCCGTGTTTGTTGAAAGAGCAAGGGTCACAAACAAAGCGGTTTCCTCTCTATGTTCTTTTCAGATGAGCTTTATACGTCTAAAGTCCTCAAAATCTTTATACAATCTACAGTACTCAAAATCTTTAAAGTCATCAGATTCAGACTGAGGATTATTACAAGTATGTAAAATTGTATGTCTGTTAATCTTTGTCTCTCAGCTGACCCATGTCTATGTGTGTGTCTGTGTGTATATGTGTGTGTGTATGCCTTGTCTTTGTCTCTCTGCATTTTTCCCTATTTCTTTTTCTATGCTGCCCATCTTCTTGTTCTTTAATTCCCAGAATGATGGTGATTTTCTCTCCAGAAGCATGCTAACATATGTCTGGAGACTTTTCATGATCCATAATGCTGGCTGCTATCGTGGTCCTTATTGTTGGCCATGTTTCATGTCCCTACTTAAAACTCTGAGGAAACTTTTCCCACACCAAGGCATCCCTGCCTTCTGTGGTTCAAACCCTTCAGGAGGTGTTTACTTTCATACTGAGAATCACAAATCCTTTTCTTTCACTTTTCCCTTTGGCTTCCTTTTAAATCGTATTCCCAGAGTCTTTTCTACACACCCCACCAAACACTCCTTGTTTTGAATACAAAATATTGAAGAAGATGTAACAGGGTTTATAAAGAAATTGTAAGCCAGGCATGGTGCTACACATCCATAATTACAGCCCTCAAAAATAAACAAAAATAAAAATAAAAGCGAACTGTAGAGGCTTCTTGCAAATGTTAGTTCTTAGCAGAGAAAGACTTCCTCTGAGAAGAGAAAGGCAGGATGGAATATCATCAGCATGAGGCCTTCTCTAAGGGAAAGACAAACAGAGCTCTTCAAGCTGAAAAAGAAGGCGTTAGTTACAACAGGAAAACGCACGGAAGCTTTAAAGGGCTGCTGAAGTTAGCTTGTCAAGTCCAAAGCATGAATCAAAATCAACAAGCATGAGGCATGGGGAAAGACAGCCCTTCCAATAAATACCATCGAGTGAGCTAGATTCTCACTCGTGAGCTAGAAAACTACTAGAAAAAAATAAAGATAGCCTCCATGGCACGTGGGAGTGATTTCTTAGCTATGACCCCCAAACAGACAGTGGAAACAAAAATAGAGAATGGGATGCGTCCCCCACAGAACTGCTCAGCAAAGAAAACAGAGCCAAGGGACGACCCAAGAGTGGAGAAAATAGCTGCAGCTCCTATACTGGATAAACAAGGACCCCAACTAACTCAATGATCAGAGAGCCAACGGCTCTATTCAAAGTGGGCAATGGACTCGAATAGACATTTCACAAAATAGACATAAAAATGGCCAAGAGACACATTAAAATGCTCAAATTTTTTAATCATATGAAGTATATGACTAGCAAGGTGGCTTGCTTATTAAAGTGTCTGCCACACAAACGTAAGGTCTGGACTTAAGAGCCCCAGGATTTAAATAAAAACTGGGCAGGTGTGACGTTCAACAGAGACAGGGTATCCCCAGGCAAGTCAGCTAGGTAGACTAGCTGCATAGGTCGAGATCCCAGCTTACCAAAAGGTCCTTCCTTTGGTAACTAAAGTACAGAGCAATAGAGAAAGACATCTGACATCAACCTCAGGTGTGCGCACACACAAAGCATGTACTTGTACTGCATACACACACACACACACACACACACATGCACATGTGCGCATTTGTAAGCAAAAACAGAAATTCAAATTGCAATGAGGTATTTCCTAACACTTGTTAGTCTGGCTAGTTAAAGACTTATCTAAAAGATGGGGGGCTGGAGAGATGGCTCAGTGGTTAAGAACATTGCTTGCTCTTCCAAAGGTCCTGAGTTCAATTCCTAGCAAGCACATGGTGGCTCACAACCATCTGCAATGTGGTCTGGTGCCCTCTTCTGGCATTGCAGGCATACACACAGATAGAATACTGTATACATAATCATTTAAAAAAAAAAAAAAGAAAAAGAAAAGATGGGAAAGCCAGCATGGTGGCTCAGGCCTGTGATTCCAGACAGGCTAAAGCAGGGAGTCTGTCTGTCTGAGGTCACCTTGCACTGTGACCTACTTCACGGGAAGGCCGGAGAACTGTTTCAGGGCCTGCTTCAGGGGAGCATGTCAAGAGAAAGTCAGAGTTCTGCTTCTGGTCCCAAATGCCAAGGGGCTTTATTTAGGGACTGTTGCATATGTTACAAGTAAATAGATAAAAGCTGCATTTTAAGTTACTGATAAATATAAATCAGCAGTGAAAAGAAAACAATTTTAAGAGCTTAGACAAAAAATTAAATGACCGTTTCTCACAGGGAGCTATGAGCAGTCGAGTACACAAAGGTGAACAACCATTTAAATGACCAGGGAAGGCAGCATTTAAATGTCAGTGAGACTCTGTTTTACTTGCTAGGATGGCTAATATCAGCTTTGGGGAGTAAGCAGGGGAAATGGGGTTCTGCGTTGCTGGGGAGCATGCAGCGGTCTGAAGAACCGTTTAGTAGTTTGTTAGGAAAATGCAACATTTACGCATGATCTGGCAACCACACTTTTAGGGGTTTATCGCAGAGAAAATGGGCACACGGCACTCCCAACTTAATGACTTAATGATTCACGTGACTTCGTGATAAGCTTTCAGGAGAAGCTGTACTCCAGACTCCGGTCTCTTCCCAGCCCACTGCTATCCTTGGAGGACACTGGGCAGTGACAGTGACCCACCACCCCCATCACACTCTGACCATGGGCTCACCTCTTATCCGGTGGGTCCTCAGAAAGTCAAGCATATCAAATCTATTTTTTGCTGACATTTTCCACCTTGCAATGTGTCTTTTTTTAGGCTACAATCCCATTGTAAGCTAAGGAGCAAGAGCTTCACAGCAGCTTAACCACAAGAGTAAAAACGAAAAATTTGAAAAAACTGAAGGGGTAGGGCAGTGGTTCCAACCTGGGGGTCAAATGACCCTTTCACGGGGTCGCATATCAGATATTTACACTATGGCTCATAACAGTATCAAAATTACAGTTTACGAAGTTGCATCGAGAATAATTTTATGGTTGGGGTCACCACATCAGGAGAACTATATTAAAGGGCCTGAGTGTTTGGAAGGTCGAGAACCACTGAGCTAGAGGGATGGCCCTGCATTCCCAGCATCCATAAGGTGGCTCTCAACTCCAGCCCCAGAGAAGCTGGTGCCCTCTTCTGGCCTCCACGGGCACTGCATGCACAAATCAAAAGGCCCACAGATGGCTCAGTGAGTGGCAATACTTTCACACACGACTGACAACCTGCATTCAACCACTGGATCCCAGAAAACGACAGGAGAAAGCCCACTCTTGAGAGTTGTCCTTTGGCTTCCACTGTGCCTGTGCATGTAGCCCAGGCTAGTCTCACATAGCCCAGGCTAGTCTCATATAGCCCAGGCTAGTCTCAAGCCTTCTTTGAAGGTGGGGATGCAACTCCTTTGCCTCCTAAGCCAATGGAAAGTGATGCGTGCCTAAAAAAGAAAAGAACAATAGCACGTACCCGGAGTCACACACACCACTTTTCGTTGGCTTAGGCCAGACTTGGACAATGTCACTTCTGTGTGTATGAACATGTGTGCAGTTACAATTGTGTGGGAGGTCCCAGGCCAAACATCGCAAAGTAATAGCATAGACGAGTCCTCCATGCTCCCCACGGTACCACTATAAACGGTGACAAACACACCAAGAGCACCACTTGACAAAGAAGATCTAGGACAGCATCAAAAGCTGGACAAAAGACTTTTAGGTGTTAGTTTTGATTTGTAAAACTATGTCCTGGGCTTGGGGAGATGGTTCTGCAGTTAAAGCTCTGGCTGCTCTTGCAGCAGACTTAAGATTTGATCCCCGGCATCCACAAAGCAGCTCACAACCATTTGGACTTTGGTCCCGGGGGATCCAGCGCCCTCTTCTGGCCTCAACAGGCACTACATGCACATAGTGCACAGACATGCGTGTAAGAGGAAACACCCGCTTTTAAAAATAAAACAGAAGAAATTTTTAAAAAGAAAAAGAAACCAAAACCAACTTATTTCCTGAGGGCAGGATATAGGCAGCATCTTGAGAGGCAGCTGGCGATCTGTGGGAAAACCCACCATCCTCCTGGCCAGAAGAGAAACCATGAGGGCCTGAAGTGAAAGATAGCATCAGAGAGAGCTACCGAAGCGAATCACAAAAACCCTGGGTTACAGCTCTGCCCAAATCTCTTGACCCCAAAACAAAGGACCATCTGTAGGGAAGATCACCTAAAACACCGCACTCTGGGCTGATGGGGCGGCTCAGCCAGTAAAGGGTGCGTGCTGTGCAAACCTGGAAACCAAGGGTCCATCCCCGAACTCAGGACAAAGTGGAAGGATGATTCCACAAAGTGTCCTCCCTCTTGGACACATGAGTCACCGCACGGGTTCCCATACACATCCCGCATACACACAATAAATCTTTAGAGAGTATACCACAGCTGAACCGAGCGTTGACTGTTGCTTGAGAAATGACTGGTTAGATGTGGGGAGCAGCACTCACGGTCTTAATGGCTCACACAACATTCACACCACTCCAAGAAAAGCACCCCCACTTTCTTCTGCAATAGCTCCAAAGAACTATCTAGTAGCCTCAAAAATCTTTGGGATATAATATCCTCAAAAATATATATGCATCAGATTATAAACTCCCCCTGCACGGGAAGCAGCAAAAATACGAAAACCAATAGCAAAGACCATGACTGGGGACAGCATAGAAGTTGGAATTGACCCAGGAAGACTTGAAGGCAGCTGTCCTATGTGCACTTCATAAGGTAAAAACAAAAAACAACCAAGAAGAGTTCAGAATAAGAGCACAAAACGAATAAAAAGACAGGAAAACTCCAAAGAATGAACTATGCAAAGGAAACATGAAAATTTATAAAAGTGAAAAATATCATCTCCAAAATGAAAAAATTCCAACAGAAAGGATGTAAAAGCAAACCAGAGAGGAAGAAAAAAGCCGGCAAACTTGAAAGAAACCAATAGAAATCACCTGGTCTGGCAAAACACAGTAAGGGCTTTCCGATATGATCCACAATCGAGGGTCGGACCTTGCAGTCTCTCCGCCAAACGTTAAATACGGAATGTTACAGCTGCAACATGGGTTTATCACTTAAGTAGGAATTTGTTGCGGGAGGTCCTCCCACTCCTCCAGCCTATCACCGCTGAGGTACCAGCCCATTGGGGCGTGGTTTCTCTCCCTTTAAAAAAGCGGCCACTTCCCTCTCCTCTCTCTCTTCACTTCCTGCTCCTCCGGCGACTAGACTCCTTTCCTGGTTGCATAGAGGGCTGTTGCCCGGGACAGTGATCTGTAAGTTTTTTCCCCTTTAAATAAATACCACCCTAATAATCATAACCCCGAATTGGTGTGGCATTGTTTGTGACTTACGCCTTCATTTTGGCACCCAACGTTTGGTTTCAGAACCTCTCCTTTCCCCGCTCGCAGCCGCGAGTTCGGCTTGTTGGCCACAAGTTCGGCTTGGCGGCCGTGAGTCCGGCTTGGCAGCCGCAAGTTTGGCTAGGCGGGAGCCCTCCCTTCCTCAGCTGCTGCCTGTGCCTTCCAGCGGCAGCCTTGGCCTCCCCACGTGGATTTAAACTACACAGGCCCGCGTAGTCTCTGGCCTCGTGGTTTGCTCTTTTCTGAGTCATTTTTAAATCTCCCTTGTTAGCACAGCTCTTAAGTGGCGCGAACCAGAGCACGCGGTTGCTGAAAGCTGCAACCCCTCAGGGTGACTCTGTCACGTGGAGGCATAAGCGGCTTCCAGATTGCTCTTCTCTACCCCTGGATTCTAGGTTTCTGGTTCCGTCTCTGGAATTGATTTAATTACATTTACTTTGTTGAGAAACTTGCATTTTCCAGTTTTTAACATCTACTAAGGCACTGAAACAGGACCATGTTTTCACCGCGACTCTGCAACAGCGCCACCTGCTGGATAATAGGTAATATTGCAATTTTCGTTTCTAACACAAATTTTACTGCTTTGTTTTCACTAATACAATGGATTAGTAAATTTATATTTACTAATACAATGAATTACATCATACAAGGTTTATATTATTATGGGGATACCTTAATTTGCTTGTTACTAGGCTTCAGTTTTCTTTTCCATATTCTATCATTAAGGAAGAATATGGCACTCCTAAGAATGATTGAATCTTTATGTACTAATAATGAACAGAAGAATATGGCACTCCTAAGAACAATTGAATCTTTACGTACTAATAATGAACAGAAGAATATGGCACTCCTAAAAACGATAGAATCTTTGCAAACTAATAATGAACAGAAGAATATGGCACTCCTAAGAATGATAGAATCTTTACAAACTAATAATGAACAACTAATTGACAGGATTAAAATGATTGAAAATCAGAGGTTATCTGAACAAGTGGATACTATGACAGACAAAATTGATTCCATATCCAAGGGTATTAGAAAGTTACCTGAAAGGGTTCAGGCTGTTGAATTTGACCTTCAGACTTTATCACAAAGTTTTGATAAGGTAACAGACAGAATGTACCTCCAAGATGGGAATCTACATGATATACAAGAAAATTTTAAGGAGGATATGTTATCTTTGAAGGAAAAAATTAAAGCTTTGGAATCACAGGTGCAGAATGGGGACCAAAAAATTGATACCTCAGTGAAATCACTGGAAATATATACAGGTCAGGAGATTCAGGAATTAAGAGAGACAATGATAAAAAGATTTGAAAAGATTGGGGAAATTATTGCAGCTGGTGAACAGAGTAAGGAGGCACAAGGACAGGATACAATGCCTCCACCAGCTATTAGAACTGGCTTACCCAGGGTTCTAGCGACATACCCTATACTTAATTCTGACAAAGTGTCAACTTCTAAAGGCTCAAAGGGAGTCAGAGAAGCTAGATGGACACCAATAGCAATGAATGATCTGAAAGAAATTAAGCAAGCTATTGTTAATTTTGGCTTGCACAATGCATATGTAAAGGAAATGATAAGGACTTGGGCTTCTAATGCTAGAGCTACCCCCCATGATTTCCATCAGTTAGTGTCTGCAGTTTTAGATAATGGACCTTCCTTGATGTTTGGAATTTATTTCAGAGAAGAATCCAAACATATGGAACAGCAAGGAAGAGCAAAAGGTATTGAGGTTTCCCAAGATCAAATTCTTGGTACAGGAGAATATGCTGATCCACAGGTCCAAGCTCTTTATGACGATGAAGTACTGTGTCTATGTCACCAAGCAGCTTTAAATGCTTGGAATAGGATACAAGATCCAGCAAAAAGGGTTGAATCATATACCAGAATTAGGCAGGGACAGAGAGAACCCTTTATTGACTTTTTTGCAAAGATTAATTAAGGCTCTGGACATAGGGGTAACAGACCCAGAAGCTAGACGAATACTTCTTGAATCTCTAGCTTTTGAGAATGCAAACATAGAATGCAAAAAGATAATTGGTCCTTTAAAGTCTAGATCAGCACCTATGGATGAATGGATTCAGCATACGATGAATGTTGAGACGTTTAGCTATAATGATGAATCTTGGGTAGGAGAAGCGATTTCCAAAGCAATGAGGAGACATCAAACTGCCAGGTGTTTTAATTGTGGTAAATTAGGACATTTGCAAAGGAATTGCAGGCAAAGAATTTCTAGGAATAATATCTCTTCTGGGAATGACAAAAATAGGAGACCTCGGCCTTCAGGTATATGTAGGAGATGCGGTAAAGGCAGGCATTGGTCCAACAAATGTAGGTCAATAACAGACAGACGGGGCAATCCGATATCATCGGGAAACTCCTTGGGGGGCCTCTCGCAGGCCCCGAAGCCAACAGTGGCCCAGTCATTCCCAGTCACAGTGGAGAACGTGCCTCACCAAGAAAATTAAAAGCTCCAATTTCTGCTGTAAAAAGTAATACTGGTCTAAATAATGAATTATGTGTGGAGGATGAGTCAAAAAACCCAATAGGACAGAGTAAACGTATATTTTGGCAGACTTCTATTAATGATCAAAGACCAAAGCTAAGAGTCTGTATAAATGGCACTTTTATTGAAGGCTTATTAGACACAGGTGCGGATGTAAGTATCATTACCCCAGAATCTTGGCATCCGAATTGGCCTCTTCAAGAGGTAGATGTTCAGTTCCTGGGAATTGGAACCCTATCTCGTGTAAAACAAAGCACAAGATGGGTTGAATGCATAGGGCCCGAAGGGCAAATAGGAAGACTAAGGCCATATATAGCCAATATTGCCATAAATTTATGGGGCCGTGACCTGCTACAGCAATGGGATACCCAGATTAACATTCCTGTATTTCCAGGAACTCATAATTCTGGGAAGGATATGATGAGGTATTATGGAAAAAGGTCACCAGCCATTCAGGCTGTACAAGAACATACAGCAAATACCAAACCTTTAGAGGTACCAACAGCCCTACCTTTAAAATGGCTAACTGAGAAGCCAATATGGACCAAACAATGGCCTCTAACTGAAGATAAACTACAGGCATTGGAACAGCTGGTGCAAGAGCAACTAGATGCTCACCATATTGAAGAATCAACCAGCCCTTGGAATTCTCCTGTGTTTGTTGTAAAAAAGAAATCTGGTAAATGGAGAATGGTGACAGATCTAAGAGCTGTCAACAAAGTAATTCAACCTATGGGCCCACTACAATCTGGAATTCCTTTGCCTTCTCTGTTACCAAAAGGATGGCCTCTTATAGTTATTGATTTGAAAGATTGTTTTTTCACTATACCGTTACAAGAAAAGGATAGAGAAAAAATTTGCCTTCACAGTGCCTACTTATAATAATTCTCAGCCTAATAGGAGATATCAATGGACTGTCCTCCCACAGGGTATGCTCAATAGTCCTACACTGTGCCAATATTTTGTAAGTAAGCCATTGGAAATAATTCGTAAACAATTCCCCAAGTCCATCATTTATCATTACATGGATGACATCTTGTTATCTGATTCAAATAAAGATACTTTAGAAATGATGTTTGAAGAAGTAAAGAAAGTCTTGCCTAGGTGGGGATTACAAATTGCCCCTGAAAAGATTCAAAGAGGAAATTCTATTAATTACTTAGGTTACAGAATAGGGTTAGAGAAAATTAAAACGCAAAAGGCACAAATTAGGAGAGACCGGTTAAAGACTCTTAATGACTTCCAAAGATTGTTAGGAGACATTTCCAGTCTACGACCAGCTGTTGGGATAACACCTGATCTAATAGTTCATTTAAACAAAACCTTAGATGGTGATAAAGATTTGAATAGTCCAAGAGAACTGACAGCTGAAGCAGAAAAGGAACTGACAATGATTGAGGAAAAATTACAGGAGGCACATGTGGATAGGGTGAACCCAAATCTTAGCTGCATCCTAGTCATATTGCCTTCCAGAATTTCTCCTACAGGGATTCTAATGCAGAGGGAAGATATTATTTTAGAGTGGATATTTATACCTAATAAACCAAGTAAAAAATTAAAAACTTATGTGGAAAAAGTCTCTGAATTAATTATAAAAGGTAAGCTGAGACTTCGTCAACTAGCAGGTATAGACCCAGCAGAAATTATAGTGCCTTTTACTACTGAAGAAATAAAAAAGTTATGGGAAGACAATGAACCGTGGCAAAGAGCTTGTGCTAACTTTTTGGGAGAAATTAATAGCAACTATCCCAAAAGTGATAGACTTAATCTCATAAAAAGAACTTCTTGGATTCTTCCTAGAATTGTACGTGATGCTCCAATAACTGGAGCCTGTACGTTCTATACTGATGCAAATAAATCAGGGAAAGCAGGTTACAAGTCAGATGAATTGAGTAAGGTGGAACAAAGCCCTTATAATTCTGTCCAGAAGGCAGAATTATATGCCATTCTTATGGTGCTAAGGGATTTTAAAGAACCTCTTAATATAGTTACAGATTCACAATATGCAGAAAGAGTTATCTTGCATATTGAAACCGCTGAATTTATACCAGATGACACAGAGTTGACTTCATTGTTTATCCAGGTACAAGACATAATCAGGAACAGGCTTTGTCCGATGTACATAACACACATCCGGTCCCATACAGGTCTGCCTGGTCCTCTAGCCCAAGGCAATGCTGAGATTGATCAATTATTGATTGGAAGTGTGTTGCAGGCCTCGGAATTTCATAAGAAGCATCATGTCAATAGTAAAGGCCTAAAGAAAGAATTTTCCATTACTTGGCAACAAGCTAAGGACATTATAAAGAGATGCCCTACTTGTTCTTTCTATAATCAAACACCGTTGCCTGCAGGGAGTAACCCAAAGAGTACTAAGAGAAATGAAATCTGGCAGATGGATGTGTTCCACTTTATGGAATTTGGTAAATTAAAATATGTACACCACACCATAGACACATATTCAGGTTTTCAATGGGCTACTGCCCTGAGCTCAGAAAAGGCTGATTCAGTAATCACACATTTATTGGAAGTTATGGCCATCATGGGTATACCTGCGCAAATAAAGACAGATAATGGTCCAGCATATGTATCTAAGAAAATGAAACGCTTTTTTGATTATTATAATATAAAACACATTACAGGTATACCAAATAATCCTACAGGTCAGGCAGTTATAGAAAGATCAAATCGTACTATAAAGGATATGCTGAACAAACAGAAAGGGACTGAAAATACCCCCAGAAATAGATTACATAATGCTTTATTAACCTTGAATTTTCTTAACGCTAATGAGAAAGGAACGACAGCAGCAGAAAGACATTGGATAATGGAAAAGTCTGCTGAACTAAATCAACCGATTTATTTCAAAGATGTGCTGACCTCTCAGTGGAAGCCAGGAGATGTGCTACGTTGGGGAAGGGGTTTTGCTCTTGTTTCCACAGGAGAAGAAAAATTGTGGATACCATCAAAATTAATAAAGTTTCTATTTGAAGAGGAGAAACCTCTTGGAAAGGAGAAATGACAACTCATCCACAACGATGATATTCATACAGGTGGTAAGAAAAACATATAGAATGGGGGCAGGGTTCTGTTCTTATCTCCACAGGAAAACACTCATCTTTGAGAAATTCAAGGGACCCTGGATGTTTGGATACTGACAGATGGAAAAATACCTGCCCAATAGGAAATATCAAGACAACTGAATGGGTTGTGTAAGTAATATTAAACCATATTTCTAAATTGATAAAGCTGGTTTTGAAGTTGGACTCTGGCTCAGTCCCTCTCCAATTCCAAGCCTGTTAGTAAGAGAAAAACCCAGAGTTTCTGGAGTTTCTGTCTCATGTCAAGAGCCATGATATGGGACAGAAAGAAATATGAGTTTAGAAAACATCTTTGCTTTTCTTCATATCTATCATACTTTTCATTGAATATATCTATCATGTCTTTCATTGAATATATATATATGTCTATATATGTCTATATGATTAATGTTTAAGTTTTTCATAATGAACAATGAGTTTTTCCTGAAGTGACATTTGAAGTTTCCAGGAAGAAGATGGGGCCCCATAACAACAACTCCACCTGGTTGATATGACGTCATGATACTGATAGTGCTACTACAAGACCTGCTTTGGGTACCAGCTGCACAAGACAGTTCCAACTTGGTTAGCTGAAATGGTGCACATCTTATACAACATTTTGGCCAGACCTGCACAAAATACTCAGAGACTATTGGCAATTTTAAAAGACATTGATCTTGAAATTTAACCATCATTTTACTTTCACAGGATCCCCCAGAAAGAACGTCGCCCCCATGACAGCTGGAAGTAATTCTAGAGGACGACGTCCCCTCTCCCAGTAAAGTTTGCCCTTGGGTTTAGGGACATCATTTAGGGGTTGATTATAATTAGTATACGATTGAGGGTTGGGGGAGGAATTTTATACGCTCAGGGATCATTTTGAAAAAAAAAAAGAGGGATGATGGGATAGTAGATTTGTAATTGTGAGTTACTGTTTTTAGACAAATACATTGGTATAGATTCTTGTATATTGATACAAAGTTAAATTATATTGACTATTGTACGCATGCATGTTTCTACCTCTGTTTAAAACATTTTTAATGTATTGATATATTGTATTTATATATATATATTTTATATATTTACCATATTGCAGTGTACATTTCTACCTCTGATTGAGATACTTATATAATGATTGTGTATTGATATATATTTACCTACTGCAATGTATATTTGTACATTGTTTATATTTGGAGGTCATTGTCCTCATTTGTTTCACAGTCGTTTATTGTCTTAGTCTTTAAGTTAGATAGATATTGAGAATTATATAGACTAATAGTCATCTAAGTTTGTCATTTATAATAGACTAATCAGGTTCTTTAGATATATAGAGATTATACTCAGTATAGATAGATAATCTTCAACTTCTTCAAAGAGCTGTAGAAAATGGCCTTTAATCTAACTCAGAGTTTTGTGGTAGTGAGACACAATTGCTCCTGGCAACACCACTCTATTCCCGAGAGAATGTTGAGCACCAAAGACACTCCACCTGGAGCCTTCTTTTTGGCAGAACTGGCCTTGGGGCAAAGAAATGCCCATACCTCAACGACTGACAAAGATACAGAGCGTGCATCAATGGATAAAACAGGGCTGTCATATCCTGCCAAGACAGGGTAAGATAGTTTTGAAAAGTTGCTTGCCTTTGAAAATGGTATGTCAGTTATGTTAGGCCTTAGCCAAAGTTGGTTGCTTCAACGCTGCTAACGTGATTTTGGGTGATCGCCCAGGTAGCCAGTTGTCTCTGTGATTTGTTGCATGTTTTGGAAGTTGTTTTACTGAACTTCCTAATTACCCAGGTAACATTATTTCCCTTCTCAGATCTTTGATGGGGTTGAAGACTATATAAATGTAGTTACTTTCTCTCATGACTTGGCCAAGTTATTTATTATACAAGACCTAAGCTAGTTAGAATAGGATATTTGTACTTATTGTATATAATTTCATAGTAGGTTTAGAACTCTCTTATTTAAACAAAAGGGGGAGGTGTTGCGGGAGGTCCTCCCACTCCTCCAGCCTATCACCGCTGAGGTACCAGCCCATTGGGGCGTGGTTTCTCTCCCTTTAAAAAAGCGGCCACTTCCCTCTCCTCTCTCTCTTCACTTCCTGCTCCTCCGGCGACTAGACTCCTTTCCTGGTTGCATAGAGGGCTGTTGCCCGGGACAGTGATCTGTAAGTTTTTTCCCCTTTAAATAAATACCACCCTAATAATCATAACCCCGAATTGGTGTGGCATTGTTTGTGACTTACGCCTTCAGGAATTTGATAAAATATCCAACAACCCCAAAGGAAACAGTGAAAACAGAAAGTGAAAAGCAGAGGAGGCAAACCACACAGCAGCCCCTAAGTCCAGCCTTGTAAGAGAATAATTACACTAAATTAGAAAAAAATGAGTTATCTTGCCACCACATACGAACGTTTACTGCTTTCAGAAGGCCAGAAGAGGGTGCCAGGACCCCTAGAACTGCAGTTAGAGATGTCTGAACACCAGGTGGGTGCTGGGAACTGATCTGGGTCCTCTGCAAGAGCATCAAGTGCTTTTAACCACTGAGCCATCTCTCCAGGTTTCAAAGAAGTTTGTTTTGATTCTTTTTTTTGTTTTGATTTTTTTGGTCAGGGTCTTGTGTACCCCAGGTGTTTGCTGAACATCACCTTCCGTGTCCTTAGACTTTGATTCTTCCTCTTGGCCTCCTGCGTACTGGGCTTGCAGGTGTGGGTCACCAGACTGACCTGTATGCACAGGGCTTCTCCCGCGAGCTTCATGCTGGCTAGGCAAGCACTGTCAACTGAGCTACAATCCTCACCCATTGCACTACATTCTAATGACAGGTTTTCTGAATAAATTAAGAGGCAAGACCTAACTCCGTTTTCCATGATCTGTTCAAATAGGTATATATAAACTAACAGATTGAAAGGGACTAAATGTACAAAGATAAATTGTGCTATCAATAAATATAACACTGCCGAGACTATGATAATGTTAGAAAAACTAAACTTCTGGGTTAAAAATATTACCATAACGATGAAGGTGTTGATTCAGCAGAAACTCATATGTATGGACTGATTTAAATAGTGAAAAAATACACAATTTTTTAAAAGAGCCACAAAATTCTATGATCTTATCTTTTTCTTTCACTAGACCAGAACAAATCAGCCATACCTCAGTAAGGACACACAGGACCTGAACTGACCAACCACCTCGACCTAAATGATACTTACATAACACGATACCTAACAACTGAAGGAGGTGACTCTCCTGGTGGCATGTGACTGTAATCCCAGCACTTAGGAGTCAAAGGCAGGGGACTGCCAGTTCAAGGCTAGCCTGAGCTACTTAGTAAGCCTCCATCTCAAAAGAGCTGACCTAAGTTGATGAGATGGCCCCGTCAGTAAAGCTGGTCAGTGCCAAGCCTGAACACTTGAGTTCAATGCCAGGCTCCACAGGTAGAGGGAGAGAAGGAACTCCTGCAAGCTGTCCTGACTGCTACACACATGCCATTGCGCATGCGTCCTGTATGCACACACACGCTCTCTCTGGCTCACAAGAAGTAAATGGTTATTTAAAAAAAAAAACCCCACGTAAATGAATGAATGAATGGATTCAATGGATGTGTAGGGCTGGGGTACAGCTCAGTGGAATAACGCTTGCCTCCCAAAGCGCAGAGCTGGTGACTATGATAGTTTTGTCCTCTCGTTGGTCTCACTGCGGAAGCAGGAGGTTGAGGGACTGTCACCATTTGGGGTGCGTTATACTAAGATGCCCACATTGTGCCCCCTTCAGAGTCTGCCTGTCACTTCCCTTCCAATCACAAGAAAAAGGAGACGCAGAATGTCAAGGCCAAGCAGCGACGGGACGTGCTGCCACGAAGGACCAAATGCCACAAGCATATTTGTGAAAGGCACAGCCTAGACCCAAGAGAGCAGCTTGGCTGTCTCTAGCTCACGTTGCCAGCTCCAATGGTTACTCACACAGTAAAGAGTCTGCTTTCCAAAAAGTTTTCATTACAGGTTCATGAAACAGACAAGAACTCAGAAATAGGCCAGTACTGCAATACTCATTTGCTTTTCCAAAAGGGTACCAAAAGCAATTAAACAGGAGGAAAGGTTTTATATATAAATAAAGCTGTAAAAACAATGTCCATACGGAGAAAAAGTAAATCGGTCCTTCTTGATACCATTCACCAACGTAATTTTGAATGAATCATAGATACAAACAAATGCTGTAGTCATATGGTGCTTTAATGGAAAACACGAGAGAATATGTTTGTAACTCAGGCATAGGAAAGGTTTTATAAACTGGTTACAGAAAATAATTGTTAAATTTCATCAAAATGTAACATTTCTGCTCATCCCTGGCTACCATTAAAATAATGACGGGGGCAGGGGCACCAGTCGGAGACCACGTGCACAAGTTACATCTATGACAAATAAGAATGCCTGTAACTGAGACAAGCGCTCTTCCATGAGGGCAGATACGCAAATACAGTCACCAAGTAAACAATGCTCCCCGTGGTTAATGATCAGAGAAATGAAAATTTAAAGTGCAATGAGTCATTACTACAACTGTGGAAATGGCTAACATTAAAATCACTGCCTTCCGTGGTCCGGGTTGAGTCATGGGACCCTGACTAGGGGTGGGGAGGGACTGAAGGAAGGACAGACAATAGAGGCAGAATCAGGTGGGAGTTTCCTAACCTGCCACAACCTGAAACCCCACTGAGTTTATTAAGTGCAGCCCAAGGGAGGGGCTGGCTAGTCTCTGGAGGCCTCTGGAGGTCTCTGGGGGTGAGTACTCTCCAGGTGTAAGCAGCTGGGAGGAGGAAGACTAGCCGTTGCTAGTCTTTGCTCGCGTCAAGTTCCTGGACACTGATTCAGACTCCCAAGGAAAGCTTCGGCATTTCTCTTGAGCCGAGGCCATACAGGCAAAGGCCTTGCCAATTTCCCTCAGTTCCAAGGCCTCGGTGTCCTTGACATGGCCTTGCCCCTGCCAGCAATGCAGTCACTAAGGACTTCGCTCTCTCAGGGCTTTGTCCACTCCCTATTACAGAACGCAGTGCTGGGTTAATGGGAATATAAGCTCCGTATTTATATCACACATAAGGGACCATATGCTCTGTGTTCATATTGCACATTCATATTCTACTGTGTCTCTCCAAGGTATTTACCCACAGAAAATAAGAACACACATCCACAAGAGAGATTTACCGAAGACCATTTTAAGAACCTATACTGTGACACTCAGTGTCTGCTAGAGTCACGGGATCCATGGAATTAATGATGTGTTCTTTTGAGTGTGTCTGGGAAGGCATTTCCGTGGACAGGTAGACCTTGAGAGCTCCGAACTAACAAATGCTTCCCGCCCTTGATGGAGTCCAAAGATGATGGCGTTGTTCGGAATAATATGTGAAAAGGCAGGTGGTGGGACCCAGCGGAAGGCTGCAGGTCACTACATCCTGGCATCTTCCTGCCCATCATGAAGAACCCCACAATCATGGTGTTCAGTTCAACAATGGGCCCAAACCGTGGAGCTGAGACGCCATGGACTGGACTCTTAGGAACCAGGAGACAAGATGGCCATTTTCTCTCTCACTTCTGCCAGATGTCTGGTCATGAGCATAGAAAAGTAACACAAGTCCCAAACTGGAAACATCCCAGGACTCCACCAAGACTAGGAAAATCCTTTAGTCCATCCTATCATGGGTCTGATTCAACAATAACAAGACATAAGGGTTGGGGTTCTTGCTCAGGGGCAGAGAACTTGCCCCATATATGGGGGGCCCTGGCTTAAATTCCCAAGACGGCAAGGACAAAAGAAAAAAAAGGAAAAAAAGACATAGGCTACTGATACAGACAAGAATGAACCTCAAAGATATGAAAGAGAGGGCTTTCACACAAGAGTAAAGAGACTATATGATTTCATTTGTAAATCAAATGTATAGTAGAAAAAAAAATGGAATTGTCTCTGGGGCAACCAGGCAGGAAAAGCATGGGAAACTCCACAGGGTTGGTGGTGTGGAGGGGATAATGTTCTGTGCCTTGGAAGGGGCTTGAGTTACACAGGTTTGTGTATTCATCAGAACTCACTGAGGGGTTGGAGTGCAGTCAATGGGAGACCAAGTCTTTTCCACGTCGGCGCTCTGAGTTCAGATCCCACCAACAACTATCCCAGAGAACGTAAGGTGTGCCTTTGACTATCACACGTGAGAATGCTACACCATGTGAAGGAAAAGTATAAGCAAAAGTCTCTAGTGCTGTGCACACTGAAGTGTTTACCAGAAATAAAGCTTTTGAACTGTCTAAAAAGTTAAATGGACAGAGGAATGGAAGGGTAGCATAGTAAATATTAAAAAAAATGTATAGGGTAATATCTGTATTGTGATCGATACAGTAGTTTGTTGTAAAATTCTTCCAACTTCATGAATATATGAAAAAATTTTAAAGTAATATTTTGGGAGGAAATTTCATATATACACCCAAGATGTGTGCTTTTTAATTTAAATGTTATGCGAAAGCAAAAAGAAAAACCAAACCCTAAACAAACTCTGAACTCTGGTTAATGGCAGTCTCCTGGGGAATTGAGGAAATAGTCTGTATTTCCTTGAAAAGCATCAATAATTGAGAAGGGTTGACAGCTGAGAAGAAGGATGGGAGCTGCATTTATGACCAAACAAGAGCAATGAGATGTTGGGGAAGAATCCTGGTGCTGAGTATATGTGTTTTTTTTTGTTTTGTTTTGTTTTTTAAATATTTTTATTTATTATGTACACAATATTCTGTCTGCATGTATGCCTGCAGGCCAGAAGAGGGCACCAGACCTCATTACAGATGATTATGAGCCACCATGTGGTTGCTGGGAATTGAACTCAGGACCTTTGGAAGAGCAGGCAATGCTCTTAACCACTGAGCCATCTCTCCAGCCCGAGTATATGTGTTTTTAATATAAAAGTCTTTTACCTCTCTCATGTTTGTGATATGTTAGTTGTGGGAACCTCAGCAAGTGTGAAGGGCCTCTACTTCTGCACAGAAAGTGGAAAAATAGATCCTGGGAACAATTAACAGCCGACCTCATTGGGCAATGTCTACTTGGCAATAGAGGTTACTCTCTCTCCTATCCCACTTTCTCTCTGAGTTGAATTCCATTTTTTAAAACATTTATGTGGACAAGTGTTTTGCCTGCATGTATGCATGTGCACTGGGTGCATGCTTGATTCCCCCTCAAAAGCCAGAAGAGGATACCAGGTCCTCTGGAGTTAGGGTGGTTGCCAGCTGCCGTGTGTGGGTGCTGGAACCCAGGTCCTCTGCAAGAGCAGCAAATGCTCTTTACTGCTGAGCATCTCACCAGCCTTGAGGTCTGTCTTAAAATATACATATCGTACATATTTATTTAGTGTGTGGCAGGCTGTGCATCCGTGTATGGGAGCGCGACTTGCGGGGTTGAGTTCTTCCCTACCTTGACTCCCGAGGAATCGAACTCGGGCGGTCAGGCTTAACTGCAAGCGCCTTCATTGCTGACCCACTTTCAGCTTCTAAATCCCATCCTTGGAGGGTCATTCCTTTAACTCTGAGTCATGGTGAAACTCAGGTTGTTGGTTACTCTTGCTGTTTCTTTTGGTTTCTCCTCCAGTCCCCGGCACTCCGTGTAATTCTCCCCTCACTCAAGGTGCTCATGGCTTGTGCTGTAGGTGGCTCACAAAGCCAGCCCTAACTTAGCTCACAGATCTCTTCACACACACCTAGCTGACCCAGTGTCTGGGCACCAGGCCCGTGTCATGCGAGATTAATTTCAGATTGCTACTTTCCCTTGCCAAGAACCGCCATTCTTCCCCAAGGTGCAGCCTCCCTTCCTGCCACACAGCTCCTGGTCTGAACTTTGAAACACCTCTGCCAAATGTGCTTAAAGAAAACAAACATCATTTTTGCTCATTCCAGTCTACAGTTTATTACAATCTACTTCCTTCTGCCCTTTCTTCCTTTCCATATTTAGCCCTGACCCGACCTCTCACACCCAGCACCAACACAGAGCAGTTCCAGGTGCTTAGCAATCAACGCTAAGAAGGGCGGACACACAGTTATCACTGGGGTTACCACAGAGACACCAAGCCCTCATGTTTCCATGGCCTCTTCAGGCCCAGCAGCGTGACATTGCTGTGTTCTCTTTTGAGCACTCTTCTGAGCCCTTTCCCGGGGCTGCCTCTGTGCCTGGGATAGTACTGTCACATACCTGTTTGTCCCTGTTGTCCCTTCTATTGCTCTGATTCTGATGAAACACTGCAGCCACAGGCGACTTGGGGAGGAAAGGGTTTATTTAGCTTACACTTCCACATCACTGGTTGTTGTAGAAGGAAGTAGGACAGGGACTCAAGCAGGGCAGGAACCTTGAGGCAGGAGCTGATGCAGAGGTCACAGAGGATTGCTGTAAACTGGCTTGTTCCCTTGTTCAGCCTGCTTTTTCTTATAGAACCTATAACCACCTGCCCAGGTGTGGCACTACCCAGTGAGCTGGGCCCTCTCCCTTCAATGCACCACATACAGGCTGGCCCATAGTCCAACCTGCTGGGAACATTTGCTCAATTGAGGGGCTTCCCTTTTCTACATGACTCTAGGTTGTGTCAAGTTGACATAAAACTAGCCATCATGCCTGGCATGGTGCTCATGCCTTTAATCCCAACACTTGGGAGGCAAAGGCAGGCAGATCTCAGTGAGTTTGAGGCCCACCTAGTCTACACAGTGAGTTTCAGGATGGCCAGAACTGTTACACAGAGAAATCCTGTCTCAAAACACCAAACAAAATAAGCAAACAAAAAAACTAGCCAGCATAACACTATAATGATCAAGGATGCTCTCTTTCCTGAATGGTGTCAAATGTGGATTGGTTTGGCCAATAAATTCTCTGCCTGCCCTGCCCACCCTACTTTGTGCACAAACCTACCATGAGCTCTGTCTTAGTTCAGTTCTCAGTGCTGTGAAGAGACCCATGGCCACGGCAACTCTTATAAAGAAAACCTTTAATTGTGCTGACTTGCTTACAGTTTCAGAGGTTCAATCCATTATCATCACAGTAGAGATCATGGCAGTGTGCAGACAGACATGGTGCTGGCTACATTGATCAGAAGGCAACCGGAGGTCAACTGTGCCATTGGGAGTAGTTAGAGCATAGGAAAACTCAAAGTCTACCCCTACAGTGACACACTTCCTCCAACAAAGCCCCACCTACTAATAGATTCCCTATGAGATTATGGGGGCCAATCACAATCAACCTCACACATCACTCATTTCTTCTTTAATTTTTGATTATTTATGTGCATGATGTTTTCCTAAATGCATTTTTATACACCTTGTGTGCGCAGTGCCCTTGGGGCCCAGAAGAAGGTGTCAGATCCCTTGGGACTGTAATTATATATAGCTGTGAGCTGCCCTATGGGGGCTGGGAACTGAGCCCTGGTCCTCTGTAAGAGCAGTCAGTGCTCTTAGCCTCTGAGCCACATCTCCAGCCCTACCCACCATTTCCTCATGCAAGCTAGCAGAACCCAGAACTCCTGTTTCCAGAAACTTCCCCATCTGGAGCATCAATGTCTAAGACTCAGGAGAGACGGCCAGGGAAGCTGGCAGTGAGTGGTGGGCAAGCCAGGGAAGCCGGCAGTGGGTGGCGTGGCGGCCAGGGAAGCCGGCAGTGGGTGGTGTGGTGGCCAGGGGCAGCGGGTGTTCTCATCATCAGCCTCCTGCTGCACACGCTTGGCCAAGTGTGCGTGCCTGTCTCTGCCCCCACCTGAGCATGATTCCGTACAAAGAGAGCAGGCACAGTGGCCCCTTGGTGTCCACGCACAGCCTGAGGATGGCAATGATGATTCACAAAGCTAAACTGAGACTCTGGCAGTCACATCCACACTTGCTGAACTATGGTGACCAAAACACCACTGGAGTTTGAGGACTCTCTGCTTCTAATTACATACCAATAAAAAGAAAAGGCACCCCAGTCCAAACGCAGGGTTCCTCAAGTCCCAAGTCAAACACTCTCTAGTCTCTGAGGTTTTTATACTCCTCCCCCCTTGCATTTTTCCTTTTCACACCCATTGCAAAATGCCTAATTTGTTTACCACATAGGTTTGTAGCCAAACAGCCCCCTCAAACCCAGAGTTTCTAGTATTCTATGCCTTAGTCTGAGCATCTGTGAAATGGGCACAATAACTCACACGCTTCTGTTGAGGAGCATATACTTTATATATTGAACAATAAGATGGTCCCTGATTGGCAACTTCCTGGCTTGATGATGATGTAATTTGCCTTCAGTAGAAAGTGCCCTTTGACCTTTGGCCTTTCCCCAGGCTGGCAGCGTGCAGTGTAGCACTCTCTTAGACAGTGATCCACAAACACAAAAGAAAACAGTCAGCACTTTGCAGTGCCCCGTGTATGTTTAGCAGATTAGGCGCAGCAAATGCACTTCCTTATTGTGTTGTGGGTACCCTGCCGAACTCCTGAGATCTGCCCATCAAGGCGACCCAAGTGGCCAGGACATCCAGTAGAGCACCACCCTGCTCTGCTTGTAAACAGAGACTACATCTTCACTGATAACGTTTTCAGCTTCCAGTGAGTTTATCAGAATGTAGCCCATTCCAAGCAAAAGAGCAGGTGAGTATCTAGCCAATGGGTCTCTCTCACAGTCCTTGTTTAGAGTGTATGTAATAGAGCCGCAAACACACACAACTGGCTCTGCCTTCCTGTGGGTGTCTAGGGGTTTACACGGCGTAACAGCAGCAGCAAACATGGAAGCAAATGGTCACCCTAAACCTCCTCTGCACTGTGACTGTCCCCAGGACTGTTTAAAGCAGGTTATGTTAGCAGCCACCACTCCGGTAATTCCCTTCCCATAGCCACATCTGCTTGGGGACCCAAAGGCCAACTGAGAGCCTCTTATTGTCCTAGTTTGGTTCTCCTTTGCTGTGATAAAAACTGACCAAAAGCAGTCTGGGGGAGGAAAGGTCTATTCGGCTTACGGAATACTGTCCACTGTAAGAGGAGGCTGCTAGTTAGTTCTCAGCTGCTTAGCCCCGAAATAAACACACAGAAACTATATTATTTAAATCACTGTTTGGCCCATTAGTTCTAGCTTCTTATTGGCTAACTCTTACATCTTATTTAACCCATCTCCATTAATCTGTGCATCACCACAAGGTCATGGCCTATCAGCAAAGTTTCAGCACTTCTGTCTCTGGCGGCAGCTTTAGGGCTTCTCTCTGACTCCACCTCCTTTCTCCCAACATTCAGTTTAGTTTTCCCTGCCTACCTAAGTTCTGCCCTATCAACAGGCCAAGACAGTTTCTTTATTCACCAATGGTAATCACAGCACACAGAGGGGAATCCCACATCAGTCCATCACTGAAGAGATTCGGCTTACAGAGTACTGACCATCATCGAAAAGAGTCAAGGCAGGAACCTGAAACAGAAACCAGGAAGGAACACTGCTTTCTGGCTTGCTCTCTACGGCTTCTGCAGCCTGCTTTCTTCTATAACCCAGGATCTCCTGCTTAGGGTTGGAGCTACCCACAGTGGGCTGGCCCTCCCACATCAATCAAGAAAGCACATCACAGACTTGCTTACACACCAGTCTGATGGAAACAATTCCTGAAGTGATGTTCCCTCTTTCCAGGTGTATTTTAGTATTCTCTAGTTGTCAAAAGACACCGTGACCACTACAACTCTTATAAAAGAAAACATTTAATTGGGGCTGGCTTGCAGTTTCAGAGGTTTAGTCCATTCTCATCGTGACAGGAAGCATGGTGGCATACAGTCATGGTGATGTGGGATTCCTCTCTGCATGATATGAATATGTTTTATAACCATTGATTAATAAAGAAGCTGTTTGACCAATGGTTCAGGCATATTTCTAGCTAGCTCTTACATCTTAAATTAACCCATTTCTATTAATTTATATTTTACCACATGTCTCATGGTTTACTAGTAAGGTTCTGGTGTCTTTCTATGCCAGCAGCTACATAGCATCTCCCTAACTCCACCTTCTTTCTCCCTGCATTCAGTTTAGTTTTTCTGCCTACCATAGGCCAAAACAGCTTCTTTATAAAGAGATGGTAATAAAACATATTCATAGCACCTAGGACAGAGAGGGCCTGAGGAAACAAGCTCCACCAGGAGCAGAAGCCAGGAGCAAATCCAGTCCTGGGAGCCAACTCAATCCTAGAACACTGGAGGATCAGGATTGAGCCAACCACCAGATCCAGAGTCAGCGATCTCCACCAGAACTCCAAGCCAAGAACTTCTGCAGGAGAGGATTTAGACCAGGATTTTCAGAAACAGATCAAAGTCAGCAACCTAGGCCAAAGTAGGCCATAGACAGCAAACTCCAAGGGAGCAGACCAGAGCACAGGAGCACTGAGCTATCTCCAGGAACAGGAATAACCAATGGGGTAACTAGAACTGTGACACTGACTGTACCATGAGGAAAACCATCTTAGCTTTGGATTCACTGGTACCTAGAAGATTATTCAACAGAATCTCAGATAGCCCCAACCACACCTATTAGAGGAAAAGATGAGTAGAAAAGGTAAGATCACATGCTATATCACAAAGAGCAACATAACACCAGTAAAACCTAAATACCCTACAACAACAAGACCTGAACAACCAAATATGGAAGAACCAGAAAAAAATGACCTAAAAAATAACTTCAAGAGAATGTTTGAAATTCTTAAAGATGAAATGAGAAATTTTCCTTAAAGAAATTGAGGAAAAGACAAACAAAAAATTGGAAGATATCAGCAAATCACTTAAAGAAAACCAAGAAAAAGAAATCAAACATATGGGGCTGGAGAGATGGCTCAGTGGTTAAGAGCATTGCCTGCTCTTCCAAAGGTCCTGAGTTCAATTCCCAGCAACCACATGGTGGCTCACAACCACCTGTAATGGGGTCTGGTGCCCTCTTCTGGCCAGCAGGCATACACACAGACAGAATATTGTATACATAACAAATAAATAAATAAATACATATTTAAAAAAAAAAAGAAATCAAACATATAAAAGAAACTATCCATGACTTGAAAACTGAAATAGAAATAAAGAAAACAAAAACCAAGGGAATTATAAAAACAGAACTCATGAGAAAAAGATCAGGAACCACAAACACAAGCATGAACAGCAGAATACAAGAGATAATAGAGATACAATAGAGGAAATAGACTCATCAATTAAAGAAAACATTAAATCTAATAAAAGCTTAACCCAAAATATCCAGGAAATATGGGACACCATGAAAAGGCCAAATCTTAGAATAATAGGTATAGAAGAAGGAGAAAAAGTTCAACTCAAAGGCACAGAAAATTTATTTAAAAAATAATAGAAGAAAACTTTCCCTACCTAAAGAAAAATATGCCTCTGAAGATATAAGAAACTTACAGAACACCAAATAGACTGGATCCTAAAAAAAGTCCTCTCACCACATAATAATCAAAACACTAAACATATAGAGTAAAGAAAGAATATTAAGAATATAGTAAAGAAAGAATATTAAGAGCTGTACAGGAAAACCAAGTAACATATAAAGGTAGACCTATTAGAATTACACCTGACTTCTCAGTGGAGACAATGAAAGCCAGAAGGTCATGGTCAAGCATTATGCAGACATTAAGAGACCACAGATGCCGGGCCAGACTACTATACCCAGCAAAACTGTCAATCACCATAGAAAGATAAAACAAGATATTCCATGACAAATCTAGATTTCACCAATACCTAGTCACAAACCCAGCCCTATACAAAATACTAGAAATAAAACTCCAACCCAAGGAAGATGGCTACACCAAAAACAAAACAAAACAAAAACCAAAAAAACCACAGACAATTGATGATCTATTACAGCAAATCCCAAAGAAGAAGAAAAAGCACAAATTAACATCACCAATGATGAAAACTAAATTAACAGGAGATAGCAATCACTGGTCATTAATATCCCTTAATGTAAATGAACTCAACTCACCTATAAAAAGGCACAGGCTAACAGATTGAATATGAAAACAGAATCCATCCCTCTTCTGCATAAAAGAAATGCATCTCAACCTCAAAGACAGACATCGTCTCAGAGTAAAGGGTTGGGAAAAAATATACCAATCATATGGACCTAAAAAACAAGCAGATGTAGCTATCCTAATAGCTAACAAAATAGACTTCAAGCTAAAATCAGTCAAAAGAGACAAAGAAGGTTATTTCTTATTAGTCACAGGAAAAATCCATCAAGAGGAAATTTCAATACTGAATATCTCTGTCCCAAATATAAGGGCACCCTCATATGTCAAAGAAACACTTCTAAAGCTTAAATCATCCATTAAACCCCACACACTAATAGTGGGAGACTTCAACACTCCCCTCTCACCACTGTACAGGTCAATCAGACAAAAAATGAACAGGGAAATAAGAGAACTAACAGATGTTATGACTCAAATGGACTTAACAGACATTTATAGAATATTCCATCCAAACAGAAAAGAATATACCTTCTTCTCAGCACCTCATGGAACCTTCTCAAAAATTGATCACATACTCAGTAACAAAACAAACCTCAACAAATACAAAAAAATTGGAATAACCCAATGTACCTTATCAGATCACCATGGTTTAAAACTAAAACTCAATAGCAATAGTAATTCCAGAAAACCCACAAACACATGAAAATTAAACAATGCTCACATGATCACCAATGGGTCAAGGAAAAATAAAGGAGGAAATTAAAGACTTCCTAAAAATTCAATGAAAATGACCACACAACATACCCAAATTTATGGGACACAATGAAAGCAGTGTTAAGAGGAAAGTTCATAGCACTAAATGCCTACATAAAGAAGCTGGAAAAATCCCACACTAATGAATTAACAGAACATTTGAAAACTTTAGAACAAAAAGAAGCAAACTCACCTAAGAGAACTAGACAGCATGAAATAATCAAATTAAGAACTGAAATCAACAAAAATAAAAACAAAGAAAACAATACAAAGAATCAATGAGACAAAGAGTTGGTTCTTTGAGAAGATCAACAAAATAGACAAACCTTTATCCAAACTAACCAAAAGGCAGAGAAAAAATAGCCAAATTAACAAAAATAAGAAATGAAAAGGAGGACATAACAACAGGCATGGAGGAAATACAGAGAATCATCAGGTCATATTTCAAAAACCTGTACTCCACAAAATTAGAAAACTTAAAGGAAATGGACAACTTTCTGGATAAATATCACTTACCAAAATTAAATCAAGACCAGATAAGCAAATTAAACAGACCTATAACTGCTGAAGAAATAGAAACAGTCATCAAAAGCATCCCAACCAAAAAAACCCCAGGACCAAATGGTTTCAGCTCAGAATTCTACAAGACTTTCAAAGAAAAACTAATACCAATACTCCTCAAATTATTCTACACAATAGAAACAGAAGGAACATTGCCAAACACTTTTTATGAGGCTACAATTACCCTGATACCCAAACCCCAGAAAGACATTACTAAGAAAGAGAATAACAGACCAATCTCACTCATGAACATTGATGCAAAAATACTAAATAAAATACTGGCAAATCGAAACCAAGAACACATCAGAACCATCATCCACCATGATCAAATCAGCTTCATCCCATAGATACAGGAATGGTTCAACATATGAAAATCTGTCAACATAATTTACCATATAAACAAGCTGAAAAATAAAAATCACATGATCATCTCATTAGATACCAAACAAGCTTTTGACAAAACTGTAGTAATAAGGGCGGCGGGGCTGCGTCCCCAGCACCCCGGCTGCCTGGCTAGTTTATGCCTGAAATAACAACACACAAACTGTATTCATTTAATCACTGCTTGGCCCATTTCTATCTAGCCTCTTCTAGGCTAATTCTCACATATTAATTTAGCCCATTTCTAATCATCTGTGTAGCGCCCGTAGGTGCGCTTACCGGGAAGATTTTAGCCTATGTCCATCCTGGGTCAGAGCTTTATCGTGTGCGTCTGCCTGGGAGCTGGGAGCATGGTGTCTCTCTGAGGAGTCTGCTCCCGAGAGGAGAGCTGTGGAGTCTGAGCTCACTTCCTCTTCCTCCCAGCGTTCTGTTCTGTTTACTCCTCCCACCTATCTTCTAACCAATGAGGGCCAAGCAGTTTCTTTTTATTTAACCAATGACCTTCTTCCATCACAAAACACAACATCCCTTCATGATAAAGGTCTTGGAGAGAGCAGGGATACAAGGAACATACCTAAACATAATTAAGGCAATATGCAGCAAGACAACAGCTAACATCAAATTAAATGAAGAGAAACTCCCAGCGATTCCACTGAAATCAGGAACAAGACAAGGTAATACACTCTCTCCATATCTATTCAATATAGTTCTTGAGGTCCTAGCTAGAGCAATAAGACACCAAAGGGAGATCAAGGGGATACAAACTGGAAAAGAAGAAGTCAAACTCTCACTGTTTGTTGATGATATGATAGTTTACATAAGTGATCCCCAAAACTCTACCAAGGAACTTCTACAACTCAAACATTTCTGCAATGTAGCAGGATACAAGATTAATTCAAATAATTCAGTAGCTCTCCTATACACAGATGATGAAAGGGCTGGGGAAGAAATCAGAGAATCAACACCCTTCACAATAGCCACAAATAGCATAACATATCTCAGAGTAACTCTAACCAAACAAGTGGAAGACTTGTATGACAAGAACTTTAAATCTTTGAAGAAAGAAATTGAAGAAGACAACAGAAAGTGGAAAGATATTCCATGCTCTTGGGAAGGCAGAATTAACATAGTAAAAATGACAATCTTACCAAAAGCAATCTACAGATTCAACGCAATGCCCATCAAAATCCCAGCAAAATTCTTCAAAGACCTCGAAAGAATGGTACTCAACTTCATATAGAAAAGCAAAAAACCCAGGATAGCCAAAAGAATCCTACACAACAAAAGAACTTCTGGAGGCATCACAATCCCTGATTTCAAACTCTACTACAGAGCTACAATACTGAAAACAGCCTGGTATGGCATAAGAACAGACAGGAGGACCAATGGAAACAAATAGAAGACCTGGATATCAATCCAAACATCTTCGAACACCTGATCTTTAATAAAGAAGCAAAATATATCAAATGGAAAAAAAGCATATTTAACAAGTGGTGTTAGCATAACTGCATATCAACATATAGAAGAATGAAAATAGACCCATATCTATTGCCATGCACAAAACTCAAGTCCAAATGTATCAAAGACCTCAACATAAAGCCAGCCACACTGAACCTTATAGAAGAGAAAGTGGGAAGTATGCTTGAATACTTTGGGCACAGGGAACCACTTCCTAAATATAACCCCAGCAGCACAGACACTGAGAGAAACAATCAATAAATGAGACCTCCTGAAACTGAAAAGCTCCTGTAAAGCAAAGGACACAGTCAACAAGACAAAACAACAGCCTACATAATGGGAAAAGATCTTCACCAACCCCACATCAGACAGAGGTCTGATCTCCAAAATATACAAAGAACTCAAAAAATTGGACACCAGAAGATCACATAATTCAATTTAAAAAAAAAAATGGAGTACAGACCTAAACAGAGAACTCTCAACAGAGGAATCTAAAATGGCTGAAAGACACTTAAGGAAATGTTCAACATCCTTAGCCATCAGAGAAATGCAAATCAAAACAACCCTGAGATTCCATCTTATACCTGGAAGAATAGCCAAGATCAAGAACACTGAAGACAACTTATGATGGAGAGGTTGTGGGGGGAAGGGAACACTGGTGGGAATGCAAGCTGGTACAACCCCTTTGGATGTCAGTGGGGTGATTTCTCAGAAAATTAGGAAACAACCTTCCTCAAGACCCAGTAATACCACTTTTGGGTATATATCCAAAGGATGCTCAATCACGCCACAAAGACATGTGCTCGACTATGTTCATAGCAGCTTTGTTTGTCATAGCCAGAACCTGGAAACAACCTAAATGCCCCTCAACCGAAGAATGGATAAGGAAAATGTGGTACATTTACACAATGGAGTACTACACAGCAGAAAAAAAAATAGTGACAGCTTGAATTTTGCAGGAAAATGGATGGAGCTAGAAAACATTTTGAGTGAGGTAACCCAGACCCAGGAAGACAATTATCACTTGTACTCACTCATAGTTTGTTTTTAAACATAAAGCAAAGAAAGCCAGCCTACAAACCACAATCCCAGAGAACTTAGACAACAATGAGGCCACTAAGAGAGACATACATAGCTCTAACCTACATGGGAAGTAGAAAGTAAAAAAAGACAAGATCTCCTGAGTAAATTGGGATCACAGGGACCTTGGAGGAGGATTGAAAGGGGAAGGGAGATGCAGGGAGGTGAGCAGAGAAAAATGTAGAGCTCAATAAAAATCAATAAAAAAATTCTAAAAAAAAAAAAACCCCAAAAAACTCAAAACCAAAAAGAAAAAAACTGAAACAACTGGGTATTAGAAGACAGTGCAGAGAGCTGGGTATAATGACACACACTTGTCATCCCAAAGTTTAGGAGCTTTAAGTAGAAGAGTCACTTGACCTCAGAAATCCAAAACAAGCCTGGGCAACATCGTGAGAGAAGTTCCCATCACCCACCCTCTTATAATGAAGCAGTGCCTTCAACGTTGAGTAGGAAAATGATACAAAAAATATTCGTACAGAGGGGAATCCCACATCAGCATGGTGCTAGGGAAGTAACTGAGAGTTCTAGGTCTGGATCCACAGCATCAGGAAGAGAGACTCTGGGTTCGGTATGGGCTTTTTGAAACCTCAAAGCCCACCCCTAGTGACACACCCTCCAGTAGTACCACTCCCTGGTGCCCAAGCATTCAAATATGAGCCCATGCGGGCCATTCTTATTCAAATCACCAACAGGTGACTCTAGTTTGTGTCACATTGACAAAAACCAGCACTTCCCTCTTAGTCCCCACCTGCTGGCTGGCCTGCACTGATGGAGGAAGGCCATTGGTTAAGTAATAAAGAAACTGCTTGGCCTCAAAGGTTAAAACATAGGTGGGAGGAGTAAACAGAACAGAATGCTGGGAGGAAGAGGAAGTGAGCTGAGAGGCCATGCTCCCCCTCCCGGGCAGATGCACGCGATGAAGCCGCCAGGTCAGACATGCTGAATCTTTCCCCGGTAAGACCCGTGCTACACAGTTTATTAAAAATGGGTTGATCGGGATATCAGAATTAGCCAGTAAGGGCTAGAGCTAATGGGCCAAGCAGTGTTTAAATGAATACAGTTTCCGTGTAATTATTTCGGGTAAAGCTAGCCGTGTGGGTGGCCGGGTGCCAGGCTCATACTACAACACTGCACCTTGTTGGTACACCTGGGCCTCTGACTATATCCCTGGCAGCATCAGAAGGGAATGATGATGGCATTGATCTGCTGTGGTGGTGGCCTGGGCTGGACACCTACCCCAAGCCATCTGACTCCTCCATTCTTCATATGCTAAAGCCCCTTCCCCAAGCCTACGGCCAATCCTTGCAGGTTTTGAACCCATCTCCTCCCTATTAGCTGACTCTCAGGAGACAAAAGCTGATGAGCAAAACACCACGCAAGGTCTCAGCTGTGGCCCTCTCAAACCTTTCCTCATTTTCTTTATCCAGGCTAAAAATGTGCAAGGATGGGAGAGGAAGTGGCCTGGCAGGCGTGGGCACTGCAGCTGAAGAGAACCGAGCCTACTTATAGCACATAGTGAGGTCTAAAGTGCTGTAGATGCCAGGGCTTCTGGATCCCATTTTAGATCCTCGCCCTCACGCCTCACCGCCTGCCTATGGGCTGAGCCATGTTGAAAGAGGACATAAGGAGAACAGAGACAAAAATAGTCCCGGCAAGGAGGCAGCCAGGGGTACAGAGAGCAGGAGGGATTATTAACTAAGCCCTAAGATGTTTCTTACATCCTATCCTCCCCTTCTTGCCTCCTGCTCCCCCATCTCTCCGGAGCAAGAACTCTTTGACAACAGTCAGCAAGTGGGTCAAGGTACTTGCTGACAAGTCCGTCAACTTGAGTCCGATTGCGAGACCCACATGGTGGAAGGTGGGAAGTGACCCTGAAAGGTTGGTTGTCCCCTGACCTCCACACATGGGCTGTGGCACACAGACATATATAAATAAATAAATAGTGTTAAAGTTAGCAAAAGCTGAGCATACTGATATGTGATTGTAATCCCAGGTTTCAGAGGGCTGAGACAAGAGGATTGCCACAGATCAGCTGGCCAGCCTGGGCTACAAAATGAGTACCAGACCGACCAGGACTATATAGCAAGAAAGACCTGCTTTGGAAAAATATTTTTAAAAATTAAAAGTAAGCTGGATACAGTGGCACTGGACTTTAACCCCAGCGCTCAGAAGGCAGAGGCAGACATATCTCTGAGTTTAAGGCCAGTCATTGCTACACAGAGAAACCCTGTCTCATAAAACAAAACAAAACAAAAAAATTAAAAAGGCTTTTGGCTAAGAACATGCTCCATGCCAAGCCACTAGCTTCAGTGTTTCCTGTCTTCAGTACCTAGTCAAACCTTGGAAGCCCATGCCACATCCACAATTCCACGTGGCCTCCCTCCTTCACGCATAAATTTAACATGGAAAGAACATAGCCTGTTCCATAAGCTCAGTCTGCAGCCTGGCATTCTGCTCTCTCCCGCCATGAGGAACACATGTTTATGTGTTACAAAGATTTCTAGGAAACCAAAACCAATCAAAGCAAGACAAAAATAGCTTAGAGAGGCCATTGATGATTATATCTGTAAGCTGTGACAAAATCACTTTATTTTTAGATTTCTGTGTAATGCGTTTCTGATGTATTGTCATTGCTCAGACTCACTAAATTCACTACAAAAGCCCCCCCCCCCATCTCCAGTTACAAAACCCCACGCCCTCTATATCTCCAGCACGCGCTCCAGGGTGCCTCAGATTCAGAGGAAATCATCATGATTGCATATTGTGTAGCTGGCTGGTCTTCAGTTCTAAAGCTGCTCTTGAGTCACAGAGGTGCCTGCAGGGATGAGCTCATCTAGCAACCCAGAGGGTGGCGTCTCAGGGTTGTTACCCAACAGTCTCTGGGCACCGACCTTCTTTGTGTCCCCTTTCCTCCTGGAGAAGTCCCAAGGTCAAGCAGTCTGGAGAGTCATTCCAAGCATCCAGCTGAGCCCCGCACATTGCAAGGCCACCCTCTCTCGAGGACCCTGAATCTCTGCAGTGTCCAGGGCTCCTTCGGAGGGAGGGATACCTCAGTCAGCAATTCTTCCTGACCTCGCTTCTCCAGGTCAGTGAACCTGGTGGGAAATGCTGAATTCTTCTTTGTCCGGCTGTGATAGAGCGAGCAGTCGGGTAGTGGGTAGCTGGGAAGCCTGCTGTGGTGTTTCCATGAGCTTCTGGATGAGAGCTGTCTGCAGGAGGGGGTTGTTTCAGTTTTTCCTGGAAGAGACAGCTATCTGCTGTCTCTCACGAGCCCTGCTGTGCCTCTAAGTCTATGCAGCAGGCATCTTGGAATCTGCTAGCCAGATTTAAATCTTTAACCACCAAGAATCTGGCTTTTTGTGCCTGATTTCCCCGCCCTCCAAAAGTGAATTATTTATATTAAAGTCCAGATTTCTTTCTGTGGTTTCAAGAGAATATCCTGCCAGCGCTTCCCTAGGCTCCACACAGGAGCTGTTCCTATAAGGTGGGGAGAACAGCCTTGTGTGGCGCCCACCCCCAACAGAAGCTTCTGAGGCCAAGACATCTCAGGTCTCTGCCATTTGCTGAAGTTTCGAAAATGGTTGTTTTTTAATTTATTTATTTGTATTTTATGTTCATTGGTGTTTTGCCTGAAAGTATGTCTAGGGGAAGGTGTCAGATCTCGGAGTTACAGACAGTTGTGAGCTGCCATGTGGGTGCTGTGAACCGAACCCGGGGACCTCTGGAAAAGCAGTCAGTGCTCCTAACTACTGAGCCATTTCTCCAGCCCCTAAGTAGATTTTTTAAAATTTGAAAAATGTGGATATCTCAGTCAGTAAAGTGCTTGCCTTGCAAACATACGGACCAGAATTAAAGCGACAGAACGTACATTTTGAAAGCCTCTGTAGTGCCGATGCTGCAGAGCCAGAAATGGGAATATTGCTGGGGCTTACTGGTCATCTCACAAGTCTAATTGGTGAGCTCCAGGGGCTGGCCCTTGAGGGTTAGAGCCCAGAGCCACATCCAGCCAAGTTCTTCCTGACTCTGGTTCTGACCAGCCATGATCCCTCTACCCATGGTTCCCCACCACAATGGACCGTCCCTTCTCAGACTGTGAACCCAAACACATTCTTCCTCCCTCAAGTTGCTTCTGCCAGAGATCATGTCACAGAGACAAGAAAAACAGCATGTCGCCATTCGGCAAATGGTGTCTTAGCATACACTAGCAATACAATTGGACTGCTACAGATGCTATCTAAAGTCTAGATGGGATCCTACCCTGTCCCCTGCTCCTTGAAGAACTTCACGACTACATCTCCTTTCTCTCCTTACCTGGCTCTCAGACAACAGATATTTGCAAAACCAGGCAGTGAGGCAGAAACGATGGGTTAAACCCTTTCTGTGCTCAAGGACATGAGCCCACATTATCCTTCCCCTGTCTGTGTTGTGACAAAAAGTCCCACTATACCTTGCAGGCTGACTCTGTAACCTCCATCTCCCTGTCTCAGCCTTCTGAGTGTTGGGACCTCAGGCAAATGCTACCACCTCCAGTGGAGATCTAAGTTCTCAAGGAGGACCCGGACTCCAGCCTTTGCAGGTAACTGATGAGGGGGCCGGCTTGTTTTGCTTTTAAATCAGTGACTGGTGTTTCAACCCCCACACAATGTTTAACAATGTTTAAAGCTGTTCTTAAATTACTGAAAGTGTTGTAGCGTTTGTAGCATTTGAAAACAACAGTCGAACCTTGGTGTCTCGGTGGCTGATGGTTGATTACCCAGGATCACCCTGCTAACTTTCTGCTACCAGGTTGGTTTGCACTTTCCATGATAAAATTGAAGCACAAATAAATGGTCCTTGAATCTATATTTACTTTCAGTGGTAGGATGGAGAAGAAAATATTCTGAATTTTTCTTTATGAGTTGAGAAAACCTTTTCACCCCCTTCTACTTCCTGTCTTCTAAAAAAAAAAGTCTCACTTGGTATGTGTGTTTGAGGATTGTTTGTTGAGTCAAATCTGAGCTACGAGACCCATATTACCACTAAATTATTGTTTTTGCCTTCAAAGTATTGCTTTGAATCAGTTGATATCACTGGGGGGGGGACGTTTGTAATTGAGACTATTAAATGCCTCACTGAAGCCTTGGAAAAGGAGATGTGAGAGAGAGCTGCGGACTAGCTGCTACGTTTAGAGTTAGTGATGCACCAGGGACCACATCCCCCAGCCCAGGGGAGAGGTAGCAGAGCAGGCTCTCAGGAGCCGACTCCTGTGCTGACCCTAGAAGATGTTGCCTGTGAGACTGAATTCCCACCAGACACCAAATCAGCTGGCATTTTGGTCCTAGACTTCCCAGGCTCCCAGGACCGAAAGTGTTTACGAAGTGCCCCAGTCCAGGGTACCTTTTATAGCGCATGAGACACCATGCTAAGGGCTGAACTTTCACCTTTGGACCGGTGAGTGTGGGTTGGCCAGGGTTGTGGGTTCAGTGGGTTCCTTATGTCTGCTATGCAGACAGTTCAGAAATCTGTCATTGTGCTCAGAGAAAAACGGACCGGAGTTATAGTTTCAGCTCTGCTTTGTCTTGAGTGAGTGACTTTGGGCAAGTCACATGATATCTCTTAGTTCCTTTACACAAAATTTGGATAAAGTGCCAAAGGGCACATATTTATAGAATGCCAGGTATAGTTCTACATGTGAAGTACCAGCGAAACAGAAACCCTGACCCACCTCAACATACAATAAATGTGGGTTACAAAGACTTACTAGGGACAGTGGGTGTGTTTATGTATATTACTAGGGACACTGGGTGTGGTTATGCAGATTACTAGGAACTGTGGGTGTGGTTATACAGATCACTAGGGACTGTGGGTGTGGTCGTGCAGATTACTAGGGACAGTTGGTGTGTTTATGCAGATAACTAGGGACAGTGGGTGTGGTTATGCAGATCACTAGGGACTGTGGGTGTGTTTATGTATATTACTAGGGATTGTGGGTGTGATCATGCAGATCACTAGGGGCTGTGGGTGTGTTTATGTATATTACTAGGGATTGTGGGTATGGTTATGCAGATCACTAGGGGCTGTGGGTGTGGTTGTTCAGATTATGCACTAAACTACAGTATCACATCTAGGAAGGTGCTATTCATATTTTAGAAATCTTAGGTGTATGAACTTATAATTCTTTTGGCAGATGACAAACTTCTTACTCTAACGAGACTATAACAAGCTTCAGCCAAGGGGAACAAAGTACCTTGAGACGGAATGCAGGGTGTCACATTCATAATGGTCCTAACGGATCATATATCCTGGTGTGCATGCCTGTGCCCCGCTGACTCTGAACTTGGCTTCAGTCATTTTCCATATAAGCAGCTGTGACAGTGTGACATACACATGCACACCATCCCCCTAGTTGTCAAAGCCAGGGTCTCTGTGGGGTTTTTGGACTTTGCCTCATTGTCTAAAGATAGCTGCTGGTGATCCAACACCCATGTTCAAGTAGGAAGAGGAGGGAGGACAATAGCAAACAGTTGCTTTTGTTGGAAAGGCATTATCCCCCAGCAACATTCCAGCAGCCTGCCCTTGAGATCTCATTGACGCAAACCATATGGTTATTGTTAATGGAAAGGAGTCTGGGACATGGAATGTTTAGCTTTTCCAGTCTCTGAGATACAATGTATCAATATTTGGGGGGGAGGGGAAACAGTGTTTGCCGTAGAACTTATTTTTTATGTGTGAGTGCTTGCCTGCATGTATATATAGCACATGTATACCTGGTGCCTATGGAGTCCAGAAGAGGGCATGGGATCCCCGGAACTGGAGGTTAGAGGTGATTTTAGCCGCCATGTTAGTACTGCGAATGGAATCCAGGTCCCCTGCAAGAGCAGCAAGTGCTCCTGCCTGCAGAGCCATTCTGGCCTCTTGCTATAGAACCCTAACCACAGACCCTGTTCTAGGAATACCAGAAAGGCATGTAGCTTGCAGACTGTCAGCTAATAACCAACTTCCGGGCAGAGATGACCTCCAAGGTGTTAACCTTATTCAGCAAATTACAATACAGTAAGCTGGACTCTGGTATTCTCTGCGTTGCAGGAATAGAGGAGCAGCGATCTAGCTGCCATGGACCCGAAGGAGGAAGACATAGCAACACGGGGACCAGGTTACAGCTCTGAGGGGAAGCTATCCTAACACTGGGAGTCAAGGAATACCACCACGCGACACCGCACAACAAACCTCACACAGGAGACTTATTGGGAAAGACACAGAAGGTGGCTGCCTCTGCTCTGAAGAAACACAGCAACACCGGGACCAGGTTACAGCTCTGAGGGGAAGCTATCCTAACACTGGGAGTCAAGGAACGCCACCACGTGACACCGCACAACAAACCTCACACAGGAGACTTATTGGGAAAGACACAGAAGGTGGCTGCCTCTGCTCTGAAGAAACATAGCAAAGAACTAAGGAGGTAGGCTTATATGGGATTATATTGGAGGTGGTATTTTGTCGGGGGATTGGTGGTGGGAGAATTTGCAGGGTGGGGATTGGTGGGATTGTTAAGCTCAGAGATGGGCGCATTTTCAAAACTCAAAAATGAATTCAGACTTTTCACCCTACAGACTAAATAGCAAGGCTCTGTCTAAAGAAAATAAAACAAAAAACCAAGCACACATACACACACATACACACACACATACACACACACACAAAGCTCTAAAGCAAACAAAAACCTAAAACAAGTCACAAAACTGGTTCAGATATCTGAGATGTAGAAACAGAGTCCACTTCACTACAGGAGAAGTCACCCTGGAGGGGAAGAGGGTGAGGGTTTGCCGCCATCTGTCAAACTCCCAACCTTCCATTCTTCTGCTCCCTGGTTCCGGTACCATAAACATTTGTTGACCTGGTTATTGAGCTTTCTGAGGCCGGGTGCAATTGACTTTTATCAACCACCCGTAATTGTACCTCTGTACTTCAAGTCAAAAGTAACTTCTCATGGTAGGGGAGGGAGACTCAGAGGGGAGTTATTATCTGTCAACCCCCAAACCAATGGCTGTTAAAACCTAAAGACTGGAGACATTGATTTTCCATCACCCAGAAAGTGATACCTAGCCTTACTACACAATTGATTCTGTTTTCTATTATGTTTGACATAATTTGTTTTTGTTTTTGTTGCTTTGTATTTGGTATTTGGAGACATGGTTTCTCTGTGTAGCCGTGGCTATTCTGGAACTCCCTCAGTAGACCAGGCTGGTCTCGAACTCACAGAGATCTGCCAACTTGTGCCTGTGCTGGTACTAAAGGTGTGTGCTACCACTGCCCAGAAAGGTAAACGTTTTAAGAAGAGTTGTGTCAAGCAGCTTCACTTCGCTGTGACAAAATGCCCCAGACCAACCAGGTTGAAGAAGATTAGTCCCAAACAACACAAGAAAATCAACAGAAGAGGAAAATTAATTCAGGTTTACAATTTTGGAAATCTAGTCCGTAGTTAGTTGGCCTTTGCCTGTGACCTGTGGTGAGACAGAGCATCGTGGTGGAGGCCTGTGGAGAAGAGAGTTCACTTCGTAGCAGCCAGGATGCAAAGGAAGAGTCAGGAGAGGCTGGGACACACCTCCACTTCTTCTCATGCAACCCTGACTCCCTCGTCTCATCCCAGGATGAGATGATGATCCCAGGAACCAGATCTTCAATACATGGGTGTCTGAGGCACATTCAAGATCCCACCAAGTTACATCAGTGCTCACTGATGAATGTCTGGAGGCCAGAGAGTTCCGTTTTGTTGGTATGTTCCCTAAGGTATTGGGGGTTGGCTAGCAGATTGTACTTGCTAAGCATGCTCTCCCAACTTAGTACCACGCTTAGCCCTTTATTTTGTTCCTGACTGATATGTACCTATTTGTAAGGCACAGACATTGTATCTGGCTTGACACCTGCTTATAGTTCGCAGACCTGACTCTTTCATCAGATTTAAGTCTATACCTTCGGATCAAACTCGCATTGCTGTACCCTCTCCAATTTGATGCTAGTTAGCCTCTGGGGATCACTACACTGTCCCGTACTGCAACCAGATCAGATTTTTTTAGATTCTACAAATGAGTGTCATCAGGCAATATTTGCCTCTCTGTGTCTTGGTTCATTTCACTTGACCTCTTCCAGGTTCAACCCATGCTGTTGTAAATGACAGCCCATTATTGTTATGGGTGAGTCCCTTGTGTTTGGATGGCTCACGTCTCCATGCATCTGCCCAGGGCACTTTTCTATGCAAAAGCAATAGCGGTGCAAAGAGCCTGAACCCAGAGCTTGGAGAACCCAGTGGCTGCCATGGCTGGGGCCTTCGGATGGGAGAAGGGATGGGGAGCACAGGCAAGGGCCTGTGGGGAGGGCCAGGGAGAGCAACTCCAGCAGAAGTTCTGGTGTTTTCCAAGCAATCTATTTTCCTAAACATCTTCTCCAATCTCATGTCCAGCCCAGGATGATTCCAGAACTAATCTTTTTGAAAGTCTAAAACAAGTCCAAAGTACCTTGAAGCCCCAACCACTATGGAAGACATTCTCACTCTTCCCTTCCCAGAGCTCCTCTGGAGAACAGAGCCCAGCACAAACACTAAGTTGAAAAAGCTTCCTCATGCACGCACGCACACACACTGACCAGACTGCCCTTCTGCCCCAGAGGTGGCTTGGGGCTTTTCTGATTTCCATACCCACAGCTCTGAGTTTTGATGACCTGGAAGCAGGCCTCCTCTCAGTGTGAGTGTCCATCTCTGCTGGGACATCTTCAGTGACTGCTGTGGAGACTGTCACAGGTGGTCACACACTAAAAAACAAGTCTGTAAAGCTGTGTAGCAGAGGCCAGCAGAGTTCCTAGAGCCTGGACCTCCTTCTTGGCCTATCCCCCAGGAGATGAATCCCAGCTGCTTTTTTCTGGAGACTTCCTCTTCTCCCATCCCCCTTTCCTGGCTCTCTCTGGCCATTCACAGAAGGGGAACTGCTCCTCCTCAAGGAACAGAGCACAGGCAGGGTCTGTCACCTTGTCTGGTGTGCCGGGGTAAAGCAAACACTCCTCTGGCCACCCCATGCCCCCCTCCTACCATCCCTCACTTCCCTTTCCCACAGGACTGACTGGCCTGAGACTTTTCTCTCATTTCCTTAGTAATTTTCAGACACGTTCACAACCTGGAGATAAAGATGCTTTTGCAAAGGGAGTGTGACAGGGTTGGGAGAGAAGGGATGCATTCATACGCTAGGAGCAGCCACCATGGTGGCGCACGCTTTTAATCCCAGCACTCTGGAGGCAGAGGCAGGTAAGTTTGAGGCCAGCCTGGTCTACAGAGTGAGTTCCAGGCCCACCTCTTCCCCTCTGCATCATGTGGATTAAGGCTGTCTTCTGTTTTCACCTCTCACTGTCTGTTAACTCATCTGTAAAATAGTTACAGTTCTTTCTACTTCTCAAGTGGGGACTTTTCTCCTTTTGAGGTGCTGGGGAACCCACCCTAGGCGTTGTGCATGGTTAGCAAGCACCCCATCACTAAGCCCCACCCCCAGCGCTGGTGTTCTTGTGATGAAGTCCTAGAGGGGGTTAGAGATCTCAAGATGGCATTGAGCTTTACTTACACGCACACGCACACGCACGCGCGCGTGCTACAACCTCCATAGTGCTGGTATTACAGGCATGGGTCTCAATGCTTTGTCCAAATGAGACTCTCAATACACTTCTTATGTACCGCAGTAAATCTTGATAAATGATAGTGTTGTTATAATGAACAGTCCAATAGATTGTGAAGACAGGATCTGGTAAGTACTTTCCAAGAAAAGAAAAGCCATGGCTATCATGGAATGGTTTTGCAAATAGGAGTATCCTGTTAATAGCGCCCATCTTAATAAATCAGACTTGCTAGCTTCCCAGGAGTCACCTCCGTGTCAGGCAGGATCTTTTTTTTTTTATTTTTTTTGGTTTTTCAAGACGGAGTTTCTCTGTAGCTTTGGAGCCTGTCCTGGAACTAGCTCTTGTAGGCCAGGCTGACCTCAAACTCACAGAGATCTGCTTGCCTTGGCCTCCCCAGTGCTGGAATTAAAGGCGTGCGCCACCACTGCTCAGCTTCAGGCAGGATCTTTGTGAGTGTGTAAAGTGGAGAAGATGTGTGGATCACACTGTCTGCATTTCACAGATGAAGAAACTAAGCTCCTGGAGGAGCTAAGACCAATGTAGAACTTCATACATCGCAACATTGCACAAAGCAAACAAGCCCGCACAAGACGGTCGCTGGGGTTGTGTGTCACAGACCCGAGAAGCAATGGGTCACCACCAAACCTAACCCTCCAGGGCCTAGTCCACTGTGTTTCCCAAGAAGAAAGAAAACAAACGGTAGTCTATGGAGACTTCTGTCCTGAGTAGGCAGGAGGAGGAAGGCCTTAGGTGTGAGCCTGGTGATCTATGGGTACATCCTCCAGCCTCAGGGAGCTGAGATAGGGAGCCAGCTGATGAGGCTGAAGCCAGACCCTGCCGAGTAGTATCTGAAAACTGCAGCAGCCCAGATAATAGATTTAGAATGGGGGAGAAGCCCAACATCTAAAACCAGATCAACAAAGTATCTCTCCAGTTGCAATCCTCCTGAAGGCAGAGCAGAACTTACAAACCAAGAGGCCATTCTCAACAGCATGAAGGCTGGGGTTGTATTCTATAACCTTCTACAGCAGTGGTTCTAGGCCTTCCTCATCATATGACCAACTAATAGAGTTCCTCATGTTATGGTGACCTCCAAGGACAAAATTATGTTCGTCGCTACTTCAGAACTGTAATTTTGCTACTGTTATGAATTGTAATGTAATCATCTGTGTTTTTATGGTCTTCAATGACCCCTGTGAAAGGGTCATTTGACCCCCAAAGGGTCGGGACCCACAGGTGTCCTGCCGCTAAAGCGTCTTCTTTCCTTCAAGCCCTGGAGATGATGGCTTGGCTTCCTACCAGAAAGAACAAGTCGCTGGTTCTGGGTCCCAATCAGTGGTTCCCTAAATAAGACTGGAGAGGAGCAAGCCAAGTGTGGGCTCCTTGAGGAACATAAACAGGAAGTGGGCAGCGCACGGGGAGCCGCCACGGTTACGCAAGTGCCCCATCTGGTCCTATACACTCTTTAGAAGGCTGAAGAGCAAGTCCTTAAAAAAATACCTCAATCTGTTTTCCTTGTCACTCCTTCTGAGTCTTTGAATAAAATTAAAGCTGATACTTTCTTTAGGATAACTGGCTGCTTAGCTATACTGCAAGCCCCTTTGACTCAGCAGATCTGAAAATAGGAAGCTGAATTCATCATCCCCATGCAGGCTCTTTCAGCCTCCGCCAACCCACGTATCAGCTGATGGAGCTCGGCCCTCAAACCCGAAACCTGGGTTTCAGTTCTTTGAATGCAGATTCTTTTCGTCACTCTTTGGGTCACTGAGTGCAACTGTGTGCAGCCTAAACTGGTTTCAAGTCCCTACCAGTTCTCTCGCCAAGACAGCTACGTAATAGCTATGGATTCTCCAGGCCCCCATTCCTGGACCCTAGACTGCCTGCTCTTTGTCCGGTCCAGACCTTAGCAGCCAAAATGGCTTACAGCACTCAGCAATGAGCCAGAATTGTGTCCAGTAGATTGGGACAGATGGCTAGACACTTAGGAGGGGCCATGACCCTCCTAGTTAACAAACCCAGCTGATGTGATCTTCCGTGAAAAGATCCGGCCAAACTCCTGAAGACGGCAGCAGTGTGGCTCAGAGGAGAGTCTGCGCAATCACGCTTCTTCTAAACTGTGGCGCGAGTCAGAACGCCCTTCCTCCGGAAGGCTGCAGAGCATTCTGTTGCATGTGCACACAGTTTGCCCAGCCACCCTCCTTCAAGCACTTGGGTTGTTTCTACATTAGGCTAGGATGAGCAATTTTATTATAAACATTGGTTTACAAATCTGAGTGTCCGTCTTTCATTTCTTTGGAGGTAATATACCCAGAAACAGTGATCCTGGGTCATCCGGAATAATTATTGTTTAACTTCTTGTCTTTTCGGCTACGCTGTGAACTCTCAAGAGACAGAGAGTGAGTCTTGCCATAAATATTTGCTAGATAACTATCATTAGCTCAGTGGAAAGGATTCCACGAGAGACAGAAAGCTGGAGACAAAGGCTGGGGAGAAGAAAGAGACTCCAGCCCTCAAGAGGCTTGGCTTCTGACAAGCTCACAGAACTGTGATCAAGATCCTGAGAAAGGAAAGGTCAGTTGGAGGGCTCCACGCACAGGCTCCATCTTGTAGGTACCACCCTTGCGCAAGCTCACAAGCTTCGAGGGGCCGACCGCGGACAAGCACAGGGAGTTAGTGTTTAACAGGTGTAGAGCTTGGGTTTTTGACACTATCAACTGGAAAGTAAATCATTATTCTAAGTATGACTAAGAAAGAGAGAATGCTGCCAATAAAACTATGCATACCATGGACTTGAAGATATGTCTTTACTTTGGAGATGCTAAAATGTCATTAATGCCTCTCTTGGAGTCCTAATAATATATGTTTTAACATGTTACAGCATAGGGAAGTCTTGAAAACAACCGTGCTAAGTGAAAGAAGCCAGCCACTATTGGTCATACATATGTGATTTCATTTATATAAAGTATCCTAAATACATTAATCTACAGATAGTATATTTATGGTTACTCAGATCTGGGAAGATTAAAATATCACTGGATGGGAGCTAAGCAATATAAGGCTGCCTCATAGGACAATGCGAATATTCTAGAATTGATTGTGGGGATGATTTTATAACTCTGAGGTGATACTAAAAGCCAGTGAATGGTTCACATACATGGTGTCTTAAATGGGTAGATATGTCTCGATCTAACTGTAACCCACAAAAATGATGGTTCTTAGAATACAGAATAGCTAAGCTTTGCACAGCGGCAGTGCAGGGGTTAAAAGAGAGATTAGGTCCTCTAGAGGAGGATCTAGAATGCTTTTGGACTACACATAAATGCTATGGTTATAGGCAGAAATGGAGTCAGATACACACAAGCAAGGGGGCAGGAAAGACGGTCGTCTGTGGCAGCGGCCAGGAGATGGCAGGGCTGAGTGGAGCTAAAGAGAGCAGCCAGGGTAGGAGAAAAGCGTTAAAAGGCAGGCTGGCACATGGATGCGGCTCTTTGAACACACAGTGGGAAATCGCGCAAGTTTCTCCAAAGGGCTGTCTTTAAAACCCCGTCAACTCCGTTCGCAACGGAAACATATTACTAAGGCACCTTCTAGCTCCAGGACTCGGAGGAGCCGACAGCCAGTACAGTCCCCTGTGGAACTTAAAGCCAGATGACCAAAAGTTTACAAAAGCAAAGGGCACTGCCCCCGGAAACACTGCCTTTACCCAGAGGCTGGGAAGGGCTGGCGTTTCTGACAGGAAGCCAAGACATTCCAGAAGTCTATCTGCGGAGCCAGGAAGCAGAAGGAACCGAGCCCCACACCACAACGGAACGGGGCTACTCCAAGGGGATTGAAAACTGACAGCAAAAAACGCCACAAGGAGGAAAACTGCCTGCCCATTTCTGGGAGTGGAGAGGTGCCAAGGGAAAACAGGAATAACATCCGAGGCGAGGAGCAGCCAAACCTAACAACAGCCCCGAATCCTGTAAGTTCACAGCTGGCCACAGTAGCACACATCTGGACCCTGCTGGACCCTTGAGAGGCTGAAGCTGGAGGATCAGGAGTTCTAAGTCAGTCAGGGCCGCAGAGAGGTCTAGTTTAAAGTTACTCTAGACCACGTGATGAATTAAGTAAAATCACTTGGTTAGCTAAAGACCTAATCTGCCTATCCTCGGGCAAGCTGCTTGAGGCTGGACGGTGGAAAAAGAATGGGACACAAAGGAGGCCCAACTCGGATTTCCCAGGCCTAGACACCGCACCCCAGGCAGTCCAGCCCTGTACCTGGGCTCTGGTAGTTGCTACCCTTCAAGGATCCTTATTTTAGGCAGAGGACTTTAGGCAGCTCAGCTGAGGAGGAAGGTTAGAACAAGACTGCAGACAGCACCCCAGCGAGAAGCCAGTTTCTCTGCCTCCAGGCAAGAGGATTCTTCACTGATAACTGAAAAGAAGTCGCCTCAGCCTCCTGGGGTCCCTTCTGCCTCCAAGGCAACTCTTCAGTTTCCCCTAGCCTTGCGGAAGTTTTAAAGGAGCCAATCAAATGAGTAAAATGATCAGCAGACTCCATTGTCATCATTCCTGAAAGTTCTGACTCAGTTCCCCTAGCTGTGCTCAGGCCAAGAATTCATTTTCAGTAACAGTGGCTGTGATGCCCAGGGCAGAGCATGGTGGTGAGGAATAAACAAATAAGAAGTCCTGGTCTTTGTAGGTTAAATCAAACCCAAGTGTTTGTTTATTTACCTGGAATGTAAACCCACTCAGTGCTACAGAGGCTCAGCGCCCCACCCCACCATGCCTGTTACTTGGAAATTACTTGGTGCCAGATGTCATGCAGTCTGTCTTCTTCCAAATAGAACTAGGGACCCTCTCCTGGTTTCTGCCATCTCCTCATAAAAAGTAGCTCAGGGAGAGCCGTCCTGGTGACTGTGGGGATCGGGAGGAACTCCAGTGTGCTATCTTCCTTACTGCCGGAGGAAGCTGTACCTTGCCCCCTTTCTGGATCCACACTCAGCAATGCTCTTCTCAACCCAGGAGCAGGGACTTCTGGGCTCAGATTCCAGCCCAGGCTGGAAGGGAAAGGAGGGCGGTGCAAAAGGCCTCAGTCTGGAAGGGTCCTGGGGCTTTAAGTAATGTAAAACTGCATAGCCCGAGCTGACCACGGGCCTGGCTTAGCCTGAGAAAGAACGCACAATGGCTTGCTTGTTCCTCAGATATCCCCATTCTGTAGGACCAGGGCAGAAGCCCAGAGGCTGGAAAGCATCCTGGACCACTCTTAAAAGGATACACACTCGAGTTCGAGACCAGCTGGTCTACAGAGCTAGTTTCAGGACAGGCTCCAAAACCACAGAGAAACTGTGTCTCGAAAAACCAAAAAAAAAAAAAAAAAGATACACACTCTGAGGTACTGTCGAGCTCTAGAAACCCAGCTATGCGCCCCACCACAGAGGGCAACCATTCCTACTCTACCGTATCAGCTGCCCAAAGCTCCCTCGTGTCCACTGCCCAACCTGACACTACTGCTGCTCCCTCTTTCCCACATGACCAAGCATCCCAGCCTGGTCTCAAACTTTTAATCCTCCTGAGTCAGCCTCCTGAGTGCCTGGGGATATAGGGGAAGTGCTAACCACAAATAGCTCTGTCTTTTCCAAATCACAGAGATTTGCCAGAGCTGTGGCTGTGGCCCTTTATCTCCACCCACAAAACCCTTCCTGCTCTTCAAGGCTCTCAGGCCCTGAGGTGTCTGTGTGTTTTCAGTTATGGGGACTCCCCCTTCCTCCAGACTCAGATAAGTCCCATCTCTCCACTATTCCCTCAGGCTTAGCATACTCCCTGCCGAGGTTATTTGAATACATGTACAGTCTCTTAGAACCAGTTCCTGGATGGCAGAGGTCATACAACATAGCAGCCTTGACATCGGCTCTGGTCATATGTGAAATAACAGGAGCTTGTCCACTACGTTCTCCCAAAGACTTGGAGACAGGAGATATAGAGTTGCCTCTCCGGCAGTTTCCAAAGGGTCTATCTCCATGGACTTTGCAGACCTTCTCTGGCAGCAGTAACACTGTTTCACACACCCTTTCAATCCACACACAAACAGTGGTTTCGAGCTCTAAACAAAGCGTGTGTTCTGTCTCCCTCCGAATCATGACTCACCCAGGAAGGGGATAAACTGAGCAGTGCCGATGATAGCTCACTGTGGAAGGTTTTCCTGTAGTGTTGGTAAAAAGAACCAGGAAGATGAGCATCAGATCCAGCAGCAGCCAGCACGCAGCAGGAGAAACCCAGAAATGAAGAGCAGCAAGCCCATGAGACTAGGCTAGGTCAGTGACACAGAATCTTTAGATCCAGCTACAACAGAAATGTCACCCGTTCTGAGCTGCATCGCCCATCCCTTTGTAGTCAAGAAACTGCTTCCACACGAATCTCCTGACATTCCAATTGACCATGATAGAAGCAAGTGTGAGGAGCCATTTCATTCCAGTGAGCCACAAAAGAACAGACAATGCCCAAGCTTGCACGGTGGACAAGAAGCTATCTCTAAGAAGTCAGGACTAGAACACCACAGCATTTTAGTAAATAAAAATGTCACAGATTATATAGTGGCCCTGAACATTGGCCTGATGTGTGAACAGAAATTTGATGGGTCACCAAAGCATGAAATTGGCACCGCCCCCTTGAGCTCAGGTGGGGAGAATAAGCTTTAAAATACAGGACATGATAACTGATGGGTGTGGAAGGAGAAGTAGACACACGCGCAATTATGGTTAGTGATTTTAATGTTTTTCATGATTTATAAAGAACGTAGATTTGAAAGATACTATCTACTATGACCTAGTGGGCATAAATAAGATGCTACACTGAACAGGCAGAATATGTATTATTTCCAAGGATACATAGAACGCTTACCCAAAGAAATCATACAGTCATTTATAAAATGTTTTAATAAATTTTAAAAGAATAGTTTTTCTGATGATAATAAGATTAAATTTTTAAAAATGTGCCTTGAAATTCTCTAAGCATTTGGAAGTTAAGACATTTCTAAGAAACGCATAGCCGAAAAAACAAAATTGTGAGAAAAGCTTGAAAATATTGGAGTGAATGGTAATGAAAATATAAAATAGAAGAATATGAGAGATTCAATGCTTAGAGAGAAATTTATATCTTCAAATGGTTTCCTTGGAAACAAGGCTCTTAGAGCAATGCTAAGAGCTAAAGGGGAAGGAACTAAGCTCGAAGTAGCAGCAGGTAGGAGATGATAGAATTGAGGCAGAAATCAGTGGTACAAAAATAAGCAAAACTCGGAAAACCAGCAGAAACAAAAATTGGTTTACTTTTCAAGTTCAATGAGATTGACTTCTAGCTGGACCAAAAGAAAATTGGGAAATGTAGGTCACTTCTGTTAAAAAGGAAGCAAGAGCTGTCACTCCAGACGAAAAGTGTTTATTACAGAATATTTGACAACTTCCATGCAACTGAGAAAATGAAAAGACCAAGAAGTAGCAAGACATGGAGTTTAATATTCAGAGCCGGGTGACTGTGGTTTGAACCTGCACCCCTTTACCATACAAGCTGTGTGAATTTGGGCAAACCCTTTCTCTGCACCCCTTTACCGTACAAGCTGTGCGAATTTGGGCAACCCCTTTCTCTGTACCTTGCTTCCTTTAGAGTGCCAGAGCACTAGGGTTTCTGACGTAAATGAATCATTTTGAGAAGAACCCTCCTGCGCTCCCCTCGGCACCGGCACATACACTGAAATACAGACGCCGAAGCTGGACCGATAGAGATTAGCACGGCTTCTGGGCAAGGACAGCACACAAACTCATGAAACATTCCACAACTTTTGTAAAAGAGATCTACACGTTAGTTTTTTGTTATTTCTTCTATCTTATTTGCTTTTTTTTAGGGATTGGCACGTGTTCCTTAATACTGGGCTAATAAAATGCCTTCCTGCCTTCCTTCCTGTGTGACTATGGCTGTCCTGGAACACAGAGATCCGCCGGCCTCTGGTCCCAAGCACTGGGGTTAAGATGTGCGTCACCACCACGCAGCTCACACCCTTTTTTGCTTCACTCAAAATGGGGGTCCCCAGTCACCCTTCCAGTAAACTGGAAACCACTCAAGCCTTAAACCACCACGGCTTTGCTTTTTACCTCCCTGCTTGCTGGGCACCGCGCCCCCGTGAGCTTTTACCCAGTTCGCGAGCTTCGGGCAAGGGGGCTGGAGGTTAAAATACACAGACACACACAGACAGAGAGACAGCGACACGGGTCATCCTTGAATTCCCCAAGAATGCCCCCTTTATTGTGTTCAGGGGCAGTTTATATAGAGATAGCCAAGCCCCAGCCAAACCCACCAGAAACCACTCTCCTGCCATCAGGAACTCCTGAAGGTCTCGTGCTCAGAGCAGCTGTAGGCACTCAGATCAGGTGAAAACAGTTGTTTACTAGAAATTCAGGATCTGGGGTCTTACTGCTCCCAACACCTGCTGTCATGTTTTATACCACATGGTCCGTCCTAACAGCCTCCATCAGTCTAAACTGGAACATGCCACTTAACCCAAGCTATAGCCAGTCCGTGATTGACCTATGACATCCCAAGGTCAGCCAGTCTGATTGACCTATGACATCTCAAGGCCAGCCAGTCTGATTGACCTATGACATCTCAAGGCCAGCCAGTCTGATTGACCTATGACATCTCAAGGCCAGCCAGTCTGATTGACCTATGACATACCAAGGCCAGCCAGTTCGTGATTAACCTATGACATGCCTTTCCTGACCTAGTTTCAAAGACCACTCTGATAAGTATCCAGAGCAACAGGCTCAGGGTTTTCAGCCGAGAAAAGACACAGCAAGGCTGATTAAAGGGTGGATTCCTTGGCTTCTGGCTATGGCCCCTGACTCAGCACGCAGACCGTCGATTCAGGAGCTGGATAGCCCTGCGCACTAATTGGTTTTGTGAATCAAGAGAGCCATAGTGACTTTCCTTCTGCTGTGATGAATTATGCCGACAAAAACCACTTAAGGAAACACACAGGTCTCACATGGCAGGAAGGTCACAAAAGCAGGAGCTTGGGAAAGGCTGGTCACATGACATCAGCAGTCAGGCAGAAGGTGATGAATGCAGGCGTCCAGCTCATTTATCCTGTTTATTCAGACTAAGAACCCCCAGCCCATGGAATGGAGCCACCCACAGTGGGGGTCGGTTCTTCCCACCTCAGTCTAAGCTAGAAAAATCTCTCATGCATGCTAAGAGGCTTGTCTCCTCTAGGGGACTCGAGAACCTGTCAGGTGGACAATGTTAACCATCACGAACTATACATTTGGCACTGGGTGTGTCAGGAGGCCAGGTGAGCAGCTGCCCCTTTGGTAAAGGCTTGAGAGACCCCAGGTCTGAAAGATGCAGTGATTTTCCAGCTTAGGTGAGCAGTCCAATTACCTGGATCACTGCAGATCCTGGGTCTGGCCTGTGGCCCAATAACCAGCATTTCATTCCCCTAGACAATTGACATGTCTGTTTAGGTTGGAGAAGAGCCAAACCGATAATTTTATGCTGGTTTGATTCCCGCCCATCCAAGAACGGGATTCTTTTATGAAAAATAAGCAACGGTGTAAGGGTATTTCCGGAGAGCGAGTCACTCAGCAACAGCAGATACACAGAGAAGGACACTTTGGGGACAGGTCTGAAACACAAGGCTGATCCAAATTCTCCGCCAGCCTGACTCCGCCACTGAGTGTGTTACTGAAGGACTGAATCCGGCGGCCACTAACCACAGGGCACCGTAAATGCCTGTAAGCTGCAGCGTGGCCTCCATCTTGGCAAAGATAATACCTTCATCAGGCAATGAAAGGAGACAGAGACAGAGACCCACATGGGAGCACGGGACAGAAATCTCAAGGTCCAAATCAGGAGCAGAAGGAGACGGAGCACGAGCAAGGAACTCAGGACCACGAGGGGTGCACCCACACACTAAGACAATGGGGATGTTCTATTGGGAACTCACCAAGGCCAGCTGACCTAGGTCTGAAAAAGCATGGGATAAATCCGGACTAGCTGAACATAGCGGACAATGAGGAATACTGAGAATTCAAGAACAATGGCAGTGGGTTTTTGATCCTACTGCACGTACTGGCTTTGTGGAAGCCTAGGCAGTTTGGATGCTCACCTTATGAGACCTGGATAGAGGTGGGCAGTCCTTGGGCTTCCCACAGGTCAGGGAACCCTGATTGCTCTTCGAGCAGATGAGGGAGGGGGACTTGATCGGGGGAGGGGGAGGGAAATGGGAAGCGGTTGCGGGGACGAGGCAGAAATCCTTAATAAATAAATAAATTAAAAAAAAAAAAGAAGAAGTGTCAAGGTCTGGGATCTCCCCCTCAGCATCACACCAGGTTGAGATCGTGATGCCCCTTTCCAGCAAGGTACTCACCCTTCCTGTCAGGTTCCAGCATCTGTTTTCCCAGAAGGCCCTGGTGCAGTATGCTGCTTTCCTTCCTGGCAGGGATCTGGGCATCTGTGCCAGCTTCCCCAATGAAGTAATAAGGGCGGCGGTGGGGCTGCGTCCCCAACACCCCATCCGCCTGCCCAGCTAGCTTATGCCCCGAAATAATTACACGGACACTGTATTCTTTTAAACACTGCTTGGCCCATTCTCTTCTAGGCTAATTCTCACATATTAATTTAGCCCATTTCTAATCATCTGTGTGTAGCACCCCAAGGTGCGCTTACCGGGGAGATTCTAGCCTATGTCCATCCTGGGTCGGAGCTTCATGCTGGGAGCGGGGCATGGCGTCTCTCTCAAGCTCTGCTCCTGAGAGGAGAACTGTCGCGTCTCTGACCTCACTTCCTCTTCCTCCCAGCGTTCTGTCCTGTCTACTCCTCCCACCTATCCTCTAACCAATAAAATGGGCCAAGGCAGTTCCTTTATTAGCCAATGACCTTCCTCCATCATTTCCCCTTTTTCGGTTTAAACAAAAAAAAAAAAAAGGCTTTAACTTTAACATAGCAAAATTACATATAACAAAACAGTTATCAAGTAAAAGTTACAATAATCTTTATCATAACTAAGGAAAACTATAACTAACTAGTCTTAACTCCATCAAAGACTCCAGAAAGATACACTACTACCTAAGCAAACAAGAAAAAAGCAACTTTTAAAACTCTAGAAATGACAGAGACATCTCGCTGACTGGACAGTCACCCAAAGTTCCTCTGTATCGTTGGGGTATCCATCTTCAGCCTTCAGGCCCATGGTATCCAGCAGACATTTCCATAAAGCAGGAAAATTCAAAGTCAGTTCAGTCACTATCTGTTGTGTCCTGCAGAATGTCTCACAGACTCTTTCATGAATCAGGAACCCCGAAAGATCATCTCACCTTAGGCAAGTTCAGTAGTCCTCTCTCTGCGGGTTCTCTGTGTCCAGTTTATGCAATAGTCCAGGCAAGAGCAGTTTCTTGCCCAAATGGCTATCAAACTCCATAAGATGCCTCTTCGATACCCATCTTCCTCTTGAAGTAGATTGGTGCTGCCAGGAGCAGAGTGTCTCATTGTCATGAAAAGTCCTCAGTTACTAAAACATTAAATGTCCTATTCTGTAATCTTTGAAAGACATGAAGAATGTCTATCTAAAATATATCTCTATATATCTAGAAAATCTAACTAACATGACTACAAGCTTTACTATTATCGATGATTATCCATTAACAACCTATATTTCTTAATTATACAGTACATATTTAAATGAACTACACAATCACAATACCTTAATCAAAATCAGAAACACTTATATATATAACAAAATTGACCTTAAATCTCTATCAATAAAGCAAAATCTATACTAATTTAAATTATTCATATCTATATCATATCCCCCTTTAAATGTAAAAGGACGTTTATAAACCATATTTGGGAACATGGGCGCAGTTTTTTCTCTCCAAACTGCTTCCTGCTGAATGGGGGCGTGGTTAATTAGGTCTTTCATGGTATAACCTGTGTGCTCAGTTGGCAGTTGAGCGAAGCAATTTTCTGAAGATGTTCACTGCAACCCTTCAGGAGGGTGTGGTCCATCATACCAAATCGGAATAGAAGAAATGAACAGCGTCTCATCCTCTGTGAAAACAAAATAAGAAACTCCTTTCCAAAGTATCATATCCTTAGATCCAAATTCAAAATATCTATGTTGGATTAGTTCAGTAGCATTTATAAATAAATATCTTTTAGCAGCTGTTGCTCCTTCCTCAGCATTCAAATAATTCAAAGAGAGCATAATAGCATACAGTATCGAAATTCTCTGTCTATTTCCCATCTTTGTGCAGCTTTGTTTTAACCTCTATTTTGTTTATTTTTACTTTTAACCCTTTGCTTTTTGAGATAGGTTCTCTGTATCTTTGACCTGAAGTAACTCTGTAGACCAGGCTGTCTTTGAACTCTCAGAGATCCGCCTGTCTCTGCCTCCCAGGCATTCGGGATTAAAGGTGTACACTACTACACCTTGAACTCACAGAGATCTGTTTGTCTCTGCCTTCTAGGCACTGGTATTAAAAGCGTGTGCTACCACACACAACAACTCTCTTCCTTTTTTTGTTTTTTACTTTAAGAACACAGCCCCAGGAAGTCGCGCTTTAAAATGACACAGCATTTTTTTCTGCTACTGTTGCCGAATCAGGGAATCTCCCTACAGCATGCCACCAACAAACAGCAAAAATCTGTGTTAAACTCTCTCTCCCTTATTTTTAAGCCTTCTCAGGTTTTTTAAGTGGGTTTAGTCCATCATGTGGGGCGCCATATGAAGTAATAAGGGCGGCGGCGGGGCTGTGTCCCCAAAACCCCATCCGCCTGCCCAGCTAGCTTATGCCCCGAAATAATTACACGGACACCGTATTCTTTTAAACACTGCTTGGCCCATTCTCTTCTAGGCTAATTCTCACATATTAATTTAGCCCATTTCTAATCATCTGTGTGTAGCACCCCAAGGTGCGCTTACCGGGGAGATTCTAGCCTATGTCCATCCTGGGTCGGAGCTTCATGCTGGGAGCGGGGCATGGCGTCTCTCTCAAGCTCTGCTCCTGAGAGGAGAGCTGTCACGTCTCTGACCTCACTTCCTCTTCCTCCCAGCGTTCTGTCCTGTCTACTCCTCCCACCTATCCTCTAACCAATAAAATGGGCCAAGGCAGTTCCTTTATTAGCCAATGACCTTCCTCCATCACCCCAAGAGAAGGGGGTTTCTTCATGTCTCCTGTGAGAGAGCGTGCTTTGGTCATTTTCAGAATTTACAAGGAGTAAGACAGGATGTGAGGGTGCGTGCCTACATGAGCACTTGAGATGCTGAGGCAGGAGAATGGGAAGTTGGTAGCCAGCCTGGGCTACATACCCTATCTCAGAAAAGGAGAAAGGAAGAATGTCCTGGCGTCCCTCAATCCAGTGGCCACCTTTTGGGTCTAGATCTACTTCTTGTAAGCTGTTTGTTTCTGGTCAGATGAGGAACAGCAGGGTACTGTGGCTTGGGGAGGGGAGAGGTGGGTCCTAAGGTCCAGGGTTAGAGGAAGAATGTTATCTAGGGAAACAAGAGGCACCAAAGGCAGAGGGACAGTCTTAACTGAAGTCTAATGCAGAACAGCTTCAGGTCCCTGACCTGGGGAAAACAAACTATAGAACACAAGAGTCTAAGGGGCAAGAATAAGGGTAGAACCCAGAGCCTAGGCTAAAGGTCAGAGGTTGAGAAGGGGGGAGGGTGCCAAGTTCTGCTTCCTGTATTCCCTCCCCCTCCCCAGTAAATTTAAAAACTGCTATGGAATTGGGGTGTGGTGGTTCATGTCTCTAATCCCAGTACTCAGTATGCTGGGGCAGGGAGGATTATCAGGAATGCAAACCCAGCCTGGGCTATAGTACAGAGTGAATTTCAGGTCAGCCTGGGCTACCAAGAAAGAGCCTGCCTCAAAGAAGAAAAGAAAAAAAAAACCTTATAATAAATGTTCTGCTTGTTTAATGGACATCAAGGAGTAGTAATTATTGACACTGGGTAATAATGTGGAAGCTTCTAGGTGATCCAAAAGAGATGAAATTCAAGACCCTTGTGCGCCTTGATCTTCGTGCACAGAACCAGACAGACTCACAGCCTCTGTGAAGCCTCCTTTGAGTCTCATGGGCCTTTTACATGGGCAGAAGACTTTCTCTAGATCAGCTTCCCCAAATGCTAACTCCTCCCACGTGTTGTCTCTTTCCCAGTATGCTTTCCCCGGGACTGCCTGAATGTTCCCTGTGGATTAAACCATGACCACCCTGCTGTGTGATGTTTCACTCTTTTGGCTTTTTGGGGACCCATCACCCAGCTCCCAGATAAATCACACACGGAGTCTTATTCTTAGTTATGAATGCTTGACCTTAGCTTGGTTTGTTTCTTGCTAGTTCTTAACTTAAATTATCCCACCTACCTTTGGCCTTGGGGCTTTAATCTTTCTCTATTTCTGCACACCTTTTCTTTCCTTCTTTCTCCGTGTCCGGCTGTGTAGCTGGGCGGCTGGGCGGCTGGGCGGCTGACCCCTGAAGTCCTCCTCCTTTCTGGTTCGCAGATCTCCCCTTTCCCCCCCAGTTCCCTCATATTTATCCTCTCTGCCTGCCAGCCCTGCCTAGCCTTTCTCCTGCCTTGCTATTGGCTGTTCAGTGCTTTATTAGCCCATCAGGCGTTTTAGACAGGCACAGTAACACAGCTTCACAGAGTTTAACAAATGCAGCATAAACAAAAGTCACACACCTGAAAATAATATTCCCCAACAGCACCCTACACTTCCCATGTACATTTCACAAAAACAAGGACTTGACTCTCATAAAACAAGGGAGATTATTAAAATCAAGAAATGAGCACGGACCGACTGGTATATGTTTTATTTATTTATTTTTTTAAATATTTATTTATTATGTATACAATATTCTGTCTGCATGTATGCCTGAAAGCCAGAAGAGGGCACCAGACCTCATTACAGATGGTTGTGAGCCACCATGTAGTTGCTAGGAATTGAACTCAGGACCTCTGGAAGAGCAGTCAGTGCTCTTAACTGATGAGCCATCTCTCCAGCCCCTATATGTTTTATTTTTATTTTACGTACTTTGGGGCTTTGCCTGCATGTGTGCCTGTGTGAGGGTGTTGGCTCCCCTGGAATTGGCATTACAGACAGCTGTGAGCCACCATATGGTAGGAATTGAACTCTGGTCCTCTAGAAGAGCAGCCAGTGCTCTTAACCTCTGAGCCATCTCTCCTGCCCCCTGACTGGTATCTGTTAATCGACAGCTCTCCCTCAGAGCTTAGCCCTTGTCCCATTAATGTCCTCTGGCGCATTCTGTGGGAGGCAGGGCAGGGCTCCAAACCCCAGCTGTGCAGTTTAAGTGGGAGCGCAGGGTGTGGTGGGTCTGGACAGCTGGAGCTGTCAGTCATGCAGCGAGAGATGCAACTGCTGCGTTTCCATGGTTCTCAGGACCAAGCAAAAGCAGGCGAGAGAGTTGCAGAGGGGATGGAGAGATGGCTCAGAGGTTAAGAGCACACGTAGTGATATTTCATTTATTTTAATAAATAAAGTTGCCTAGGATCGCCATTTCGGACTGAGGTAGAGGTAAGAGGCAGTGGCTGACTGTTTTGCTTTTCTGACCTTCAGGATGAACCCCCATATCAGTCTCTGGGTTTTTATTAATCATGCTACAAGCACATGCCTCTCTTTCAGAGGACCCAGGTTCCGTTCCCAGAACCCACAGTGTTGCTCCTAACTGCCTGTAACTTGAGCTCTAAAGAATCGAATGCCCTCATCTGGCCTCCCCAGGCTCTGCATGTATGTGACACACATGGACTAACATGAACACATTAGAAAATCAAAACCTTTTCAAAAAGGAAAAGAATGGCAGAGGTCCATTTAGAGCAAGTTGGGCTGTAGAGCCAGCCAGCAGCTCCCCACCTCCTGACCTCCTGGAAGGTCAGAAACATAAACCGACATTTATCTGGGCTCCTGGAAGTTGGCTTCCTGTTAACAATGGCCAGAAACGTCTCTGGCCTAACCCTCTAAAAACAGAATGCCAGCTCTTTGTACTCATGCATGTGTGTGCCCACACAGACATATTCAAACTGTTCTCACCAAAACAAAAAGAAAGAAAACAAGACTTTTCCCCAGCGATTCAGTCTATTTTTATCCCTTTCCTTTATTTGGGTGATTTTTAATAGACATAGCACCTCCCTTTAACAGCCCGCACAGGATCACAGAGTTTTAGAGCTGCAGGAAATGTGAGAGAGATGAGCTCATCGAGCCCCCTCACATGCATGTGTGAATGGTGTTTGCACGTAATAGAGGTAACCATGTGTAGTAAGAAGGTTCCTGGCCGCTTAGCCCTGAAATAACCAAACAGATACCATATCAATTAAATCACTGCTTGGCCCATTAGCTCTAGCTAATCTCTTAAATATGAATTTAACCCATTTCTAGTAATCTGTGTATTACCACATGGCTGTGGCTTACCAGCAAGGTTCCAGCATGTCTGTTCCCAGAGGCAGCTCCACGGCATCTCCCTGACTCCGCCTTTCTCCCAGCATTCAGTTTGGTTTTCCCCGCCTACCTCTATTCTGCCCTGCCAGGCCCGAGACAGATTCTTTATTCATTAACTAATAAAGCAACACATAAACAGAAGGACCTCCCACATCAACCACGTGAAGGAAAAGGGTGGTTTATGGAAGAGGAGGCAGATGTACTTCAGTACCTCCCATCAAACAATCCAAACAGGCGGCCACCGAGGTGCCCAGGAAATAATACTTCCTACAGTCACTGTCATCAAACTGTGTGTGTGAGAGAATGTGTGTGTGTGTGTGTGTGAGAGAGAGAGAGAGAGAGAGAGAGAGAGAGAGAGAGAGGGACAGAGACACAGTGTGTGTGTGTGTGTGTGTGTGTATGAGACAGAGTATGTGTGCATGTATGTGTGCCAGTGTGTGTGTATGTCTGTGTATGAGAGACACAGAGTGTGTGTGCGTGTGTGTTTCTGGGCATCTCTTCTCTTCTCAAGGCCAGCACTATCATTAAGCTCCACTCCCAGCCCTCCTCTTTCTTACAGGCAATGCAATAACAAAGCTTAAGAGAGGTTTACACTTGATGTCAGACTACACATTGAAGCGGGAAGCAGCAAGTTCTTCAGTCTCCGTCAGTTTTATTATAGGTCGCCCCCTGCTAAGGGTGGAAGCCCTTTTGCTTGCTCTTTGGAGTTTTGTTCCTTTGATTTTTTTTTTCTCAGATCCTTTGATGCATTCTCTCCTTGATTCCTCCTTCTTTGCAGTGATAAGGACTGAACCCCAGACCTCTCACTTTCCTGTGTTCGACCCGAGGGGCCTCCCAGTCTGTGATCTGCTCTTTCTTTGCCTTAGTTCTCTCTGTATGGCAGGCAGCACACACCTGCAACCTGAGCATTTGGGAGGTGGAGGCAAGAGAATGGAAGTTCCGGGTCCTCCTTAGTGAAGGCGAATCCTTAGCTATGTAATGAATTAGAGCACAGCCTGGAGTATGAGACCCTGCCTTTAAAACAAGCAAACAAGCAACACGCAAAGCCAGGCGTGGTGGTGCACCTCCTTAGTCATAGCACTGGGGAGGCAGAAGCAGAGGCAGCCTGCTCTACGCAGTGAGTTCAAGGACAGCTATGGCTATGAAGAGAGAACCTGTCTTTAAAAAGCAAGCAAGCACACAAACAGAAAGTACAAATGATGCCAGGCAGTGGTGGTGCACACCTTTAATCCCAGTACTTGGAAAGCAGAGGCAGGCAAATTTCTGGGAGTTCAGAGCTAGCCTGGTCTACAGAGTGAGTTCCAGGACATTCAGGGCTACATAGAGAAACCTTGTCTTGAAAAACTAAAAAACACAAACAAACAAAAAATGTACAAAGAAAATAAGAGCGCTTCTAGGAGTCCCTACCTCTTAAGGGGCTTGTGACAACATTGCTACTGTTATTACAGGTCACAATTATTGAGGCAGGTCGCATGCATTGGGTACACCATATGAGGAAATGTGGTGAGCTTAAACTGCTCTTGTGGGCCTTGGGCACCCAAGGGTTAAAGAACTTTGCACTCTGCGTTTTCCCTGAGTCTGGCTGGGCGCCAGCTTGCATACCTTCCCATGACAGGCAGAGGAGGCCTCAGATCTTTGGAGACCTTTGAACCTACAATTGCGACAAAGGCATGGCAATTTACTCAAAGGCTTTATCTGTGTTGCCACAGAAACTGACCCTTCCCGCAGCCTTCTGTTTGGAGTTACTGCATCTCAGCAGATTCTGATGGTGGGGGCCCCCATGAGCACCTCACACTCCCAGATCAGGGCCTGCCCCTCTCTGTGAAGCCCTCATGTCAATCTCTGCAGCAGAGCTCTTCCCTAAGGCTTATGTAAACAAGAGGAAGGACTCTGTGTCTTAAAGGGGGGAGCTTTTTTGGGTCTGCATCCAGCTGAGATGTTCTAGGCAGGAAGCAACAGAAATGAATTCCAGCAATCCAAGAGCCCAGAAAAACCTACCACAGAGGAGCTGTTGCTGAAGGACTCATTCCAGAGTCCAGAGGGATTGCTCAATGGCAGACTGAATGCTAACTTACTAAGCACAAGGCTCTTGGTTCAAGTCCTAGTATTATGAATGAATGAATGAATGAATGAATGAATGATAACTTACCCCAAGGAACACTCAGCAATGGGAATCAACTCAGCAGTGGAAAAGTTATGGTATGAGTAACCCTCAAGGTCAACATTGAAACCAACCAATAAGTCACTCTCCCAATCTCGGCTCACACTAGTCCCCGGAGTAACTATGCATGAATTATCCGATCTATGTGCTGGTGAACATGATAGGTTGAAAGGATACAGCACTAGCGATCTTTGGAGACAGTGGAATAGGGTTCTGCAGAATTTCCTGGTCCATTCTAGAACAGAGCTTCATTTGTGGTCTGCAGTCTACAGTAAGCCAATTATTCTGGTTACTTTTTGTCCACTTGCTACAAAGTAGAGTTCCCAGGAAAAAGGTGCTTTCATCAGATTGGCCTGTGGTACATTTTCTGGATTAATGAAGGGTGTGAGAGGGCCTGGCCCAGTGGAGGAAGTGCCACCCCCAGTCAAGAGGTCCTAGGTTGTATAAGTAAACAAACCAAGTCAGGGAGAGCAAGTCAGAAAGCAGCACTCCTCCGTGGCCTCTGCTTCAGGCACCGCCTGGAGTCCCAGCCCCGCTTCCCTCTATTGTGAACTCTGACCTACAAGTGGCACAAACTCTTCCCCAGGTTGCTCTTGCTCAGGGTTTATCACAGCAGCAGAAAGCAAGCCAGGACCAGAAGTGTAAACAGGATGTTTCCTGAAATCAAACAAGTTCCTACTTTGTGTTTACTAAGTGGAGATTAATAATGCCTCAATTCTAGATTAAGTGTACTTCTCACTGTGTAAAACGACACACATTAATGAAAAACATGTTGCTGCCATGGACTCTCTTTGAGTCCCCCTTCCTGGCCCTCAGACACCAAATGACAAAGAGCAAATACTAGGCAGGAATCAGCTCTGCCTCCGTAAATTATCAGCTGTGTAATCTTAGACAAGTGACCTTCGTGCTCTTCCCTTAGATCCTTGATTTATCTGCATTCTTCAGGAAAGGGAGAAAGGGGAGCAAGGGGAGTCGGTCCACAGCTTGATCTTAGTGAGGGAAGGAGCACTCGGGAATTCGGGCTTCTAAAGTGTAGGCAGTGTATACGTCCTTCTTCTTCTTCTTCTTTCTTCTTCTTCTTTCTTCTTCTTCTTCTTTCTCCTTCTTCTTCTTCTTCTTCTTCTTCTTCTTCTTCTTCTTCTTCTTCTTTCTCCTCCTCTTCCTTCTCCTCCTCTTTCTTCTCCTCCTCCTCTTTTTCTCCTCCTCCACCTCCTCCTCCTTTTTTCTCTTCTTCTTTTGTTGTTCGAGACAGGGTTTCACTGTAGCTTTGGAGCCTGTCCTGGAACTAGCTCTTGTAGACCAGGCTGGCCTCAAACTCACAGAGATCCCCCTGCCTTTGCTTCCCGAGTGCTGGGATTAAAGGCGTGAGGCACCACTGCCCAGCTGACGGTGTGTATTTTCACAAACAACGGGATGGAGAGACACTGCAGAATAGGCCAAAGAACCAGGCCAGATCAGGGAGAAGTGAAGGGGTTCAGCCTCCCCCAGATAGGCAGAGCCACGACAGCTGTACAACGTGTGGCTCCACGCGTGTGTGATGTGATATGCACAGTTGTGGCTCTATGTGTGTGTGATGTGATGTGATATATACAGTTGTGGCTCTATGTGTGTGTGATGTCATATGCACAGTTGTGGCTCTACGCGTGTGTGATGTCATATGCACAGTTGTGGCTCCATGTGTGTGTGATGTCATATGCACAGTTCCTGGAGAAATGCTTATTAGCTCCAGTTTTTCCCCAAATGGAGTGACAGACAGACACTCAGGGGTATTAATTTGCTCATATGAAGCAAGAGGTGATGTGGGAGTTAAAAAGCATGAGAAACATTGGTCAAAATGTCACAACTAAGCCGGGCGGTGGTGGAGCACGCCTTTAATCCCAACACTCGGGAGGCAGAGGCAGGCAGATCTCTGGGAGTTCGAGGCCAACCTGGTCTACAAAGCTAGTTCCAGACAGGCTCCAAAGCTACAGAGAAACCCTGTCTCGAAAATCAAAAAAAAAAAAAAAAAAAAAAAAGTCACAACTGACCAGTCAGAACTCTGGGAATCTACCAAAGAGGAGTTTAAAATCCTGAATTTCCATGCCCACTTTGTGACACTTTTGCTGGCTCCCTTTCTGCGCCTTCTGCCCAGCACGAGCTGCAATCCTGGGGAAATCAGCCAATAGAAGGAGCAAAATGAGTTTGGGAGCCCCAAAAGGACACTTTTCAGAGAATTGTCATTTGATGAACCGTGAAGGTCCCCAGAGAACTGTGCCCTAAACCCTCGTCTTGATTTGAGTTGACTCAAAGCAGCCTGTCCCTGGGAGTGTTGTCAAAAACAATTCATAGCGCAGCTGGCTGAGGCAGCCACTGCAGCCAGAAGCTGACCAGGAAACTGAGGAAGAGAAACTGGGGAAGGAAGCATTGAGGAGGCCTGCGACACTCACGCATTTCTGGAAATCTATGGGCTACAAGTGATAGACCTGTGTATGCGCCCAGACAAGGCCTCAATAAGTAGAAAGTTGTCCTGCACTCATGTGCTGTAAGATTTAGTACTAAGACGATGTTTCCCAGCTGGCGGCGGGTTCAAGGCGACCCCTACCCAAATCGCACGCCGTTATTCTTAAGTCCGTTCTATGATGCATAGAGAAGTATAGTGGACCCTGGAGATCCAAGGCATTTTTGAAAAAAAAAAAATAGAGAAATTTGAAGTACATTTCCCAGTTTCAAATATAGTTACCTAGGGTAATCAATTCAGTGTGATACCAACTTAAGAAAAGACAGGAATCCAACAGAGTCTAGAAGTGAACTGTTAAAATTGTGATAACTGATTTATGTATACTGAGACAAGTCAGCGGGCAAAAGAATGGCTTTTTCTGGCATGTTGCTCAGGAAGGATGGTTCAGTCCTGTAATCCTAGAGCACAGGCAGTGGGGGAGGATTAGCCGTTCAAGGTTGTTCTCAGGTCTCTGGGAGTTTGAAGCTAGCCTAGGCTACTTGAGGACCTATTTCAAAAACTAAATCCCACAAATCGGGCAGGAGAGATGGATCAATGTTTAACTGTACTTGCTGTTCTTACAGAGGACATGGGTTGGGTTCCTAGCGCCCTCGTGTCAGCCCACAACTGTCTGCAACTCTAGTTCCAGGTGATTTTAAGTCATTGTTGGGTGTCTGAAGAACCCCAGGCATGCATGTAGTACATACATACATACATACATACGGGGACACATCCCTTTGAAATCACCCAGACTGAGGGGTCTACACGAGATCCTACCTGCAAAAGGATTTCTTCCCCTGAAAATCATTCAATAGAATTTGACCTGACTCATCTTTATTATGGTCAGTTATTCCCTGGTCATAATTGAATTGGGGGTGGGGAGGCAGGAAACACTCCCCAGTTAACTTTCTTGAGTAGCTAGTTAGGTTTCACAAAGAAACCAAGTGTCGGTTTGTCACAGTCCTGAACTGATTGATAAGCGAACAAAATAAGCCCTGTTGCTCTGCCCTTCCTGTGTAATAGGATCACCGGGAAACCACACGCTCAGGTCAAAAGCACAACAGCTCCAATAGCTTCGGTTGACCTTGGGGTGGGGTCGAACTACCCAGCGTCGTTTTTATGAAGCTTGGAGACCTGGCTGGATCCCCGAGTCACTTCATTCCTGCCCCCAACCCCACCTCCTACCCATTTGCATTCACATGTCTTGGGCTTTCTTGCAAACTCAGAGCTTCCTGGAGTTTCTCACAGATGCTGAGCCTTTACCAGAAAGTCCCCTCATCCCCAAGTTCAAAGAATAGGAAGCCGAGTACAGTGCCGTCTGTCTGTGGCTCAAACACTTAGGAGGTAGGGACTGGAGGGTCAGAAACTCAGGGTCATCCTGGGCTACGTAGCAAGTTTGGTGCATCCTGGGCTACAAGAGGCCATGCCTCAAAAATAAAACAAAAAAAAAGCTAATCTTGCTATTTAAAAGGTGTGATTCATAGCAATGTATGCTTACAGCCCCTCATTAACTCTACAACATAGCCATCACTCCGTAACAATGCTACACTCATTGGCAGTTGCTCCCAATTCTTCTATTTCTCTATCTCCCAACAACCCTGGTCTTTGCCTTCCTGGAATTATCTATTTCATAAAAATGAAAATGTGTCTTTTATGTTCAACTTTTCTTTTGACACTATTTTAAAGCTCTACCTGTGATAGCGTGTATCAGTGGTCCATTGCTCTTCCAGCTGAGTAATGCATTCCTTCATAGGGACACACATTTGTTTATCCAGTTATCAACTGGTAGGCTTCACATTATCCCCACTTTTTTGGATATTATGAACAATGCTGTTATGAGCATTTGGTTACAAATTTTGTGTGTGAGAATGTTTTCATTTTTTTGGCTTTGTGTTGGTTATTTTTCACGACTGGGACAAACAAAGATGAATTGGTTTATTTGGACTCTCAGTTTGAGAGGCTTCAATCCTCAATCCACTCACCTTGCTTTATCTGACATGTTCACCATGAAAAGGAGCATGATGAAGAGGAGCAGAGCGACTTAACCTCTGGGAGATAGGAGGGATCAGGGACAGAGCTATACAGCAAAGCCTTGCTACCAACGTGACCTTCCCTCCAACCAGGCCCACTATCTAATGAACCGCTCATGGACTGGCCTACTGACAATGTTAGCAACCCCATGGTCCAAACACTTTTTAAAAGCTCACTTAACAATTCCACACCTATATATAATGTGTTTTGATCATATTCACCCCTGCAACCCACCCTCAGCTTCCCCCCAAAAATATCTCTCTCCGAACTTCATGTGCCTTTAAAAAAATCTTTTAATCAAAGAACTCTCAACAGACGAATCTCAAATGGCTGAAAGACACTTAAGGAAATGCTCAACATCCTTAGCCATCAGAGAAATGCAAATCAAAATGACTCTGAGATTCCATTTTACACCTGTAAGAATGGCCAAGATCAAAAACATTGGAGACAGCTTATGCTGGAGAGGATGGGGGTAAGGAGAACACAGCTCCATTGATGGTGGGAATGCAAGCTGGTACAGTTGCCTTGGAAATCAGTATGGTGATTTCTCAGAAAATTAGGAGACAATAAACCTCAAGATCCAACAATACCATTGTTGGGTATATACCCAAAGGATCCTCAATCATACCACAAGGACATGTGCTCAACTATGTTCGTAGCAGCATTATTTGTCATAGCCAGAACCTGGAAACAACTTAGATGCCTCTCAACTAAAGAATGAATAAAGAAAATGTGGTACATTTACACAATGGAGTACTACACAATAGTAAAAAAATAATGACATCTGGAAATTTGCAGACAAATGGATGGATCTAGAAAAAAGCATATTAAGTGAGGTAATTCAGACTCTGAAAGACAAACACAATATGTACTCACTCATAAGAGGCTTCTAGATATAAAGCATAGTAAAAAAAAAAAACCTACAATTCACAACCCCAGAGAACCTAGGCAACAAAGAGGACCCTAAGAAACATACATAGATCTACATAGAAAGGAGAAAAAGAAAAGATCTCCTGAGTAAATTGGGAGCATGGGGGTCATGGGAGAGGGTATTAGGAGAGGGGGAGGGAGGGGAGACGTGAAAAATGTATGGCTCAATAAAAACAATAACAACTTTTTTTAGTGTTCAGCGATGAATCTGGGGACCGCTTACTTTGTCAGGATGGAAACTAACTTCATACATAAATAGCTGAGGCTTGTCTTGAAATCCTCCTGCCTCATCTTATGTTCTAGGATTACAGGCCTGTACTATCATCCCGGCTCATTTCCTAAATTTTAAGTGTGATTGTATTACAACTTAGAAAAGCATACAAAACACTGAAATCAACAACATGAAATGGTTCTTGAAGTCTACATGACTGAAGTGGAGATCTCTGATTTCCTTGTCTTCAAGACCAAACCATGTCTAACTCACAAGGGGCCGCTGTAGAGAATGCTGCTTATAGAAGACACTTTCTGAAAATTTGACCATCCTATGTCCCACCAGCCAAGTCGGGAGTTTTATAGAGTACTTCACAATAGTTTGACTGTCCTTAAGGAAAAATAAAGACAGAAAATGCTTCTTTCAATTTTCAAAAGTTTTATGTATTTACATATGGGTTTCTTGCCTGTATGCATATCTGTATACCACATGCATGCCTGGTGCCTTTGGAGGCCAGAAGTCATGTGATTTCCTGGAACTGGAGTTACAGATGGTTATGAGTTACCATGTGGGTACTAGGAAGTAAACCCTGGCCTCCAGAAGAACACCCAGTGCTCTTGACCACTGAGCCATCTCTCCAGCCCCTGGGCTTTGTGTTTGTCTTGTCACCTTGGGACACCATGCGAGAAATGAGGACTATCACTTGTTGCCTTTGAAAGTTGCCCGTTTGGTAGCTCTGCCTGTTGAAAACACAAACTAACATAGAGCCGCTTTAAACTTTAATTCCAAGAGCCTGATGACTTGGTCCCTGTTTGGACAGAGGCTTCGGATAAGCAATAATAATCTCACGGGCATGGCAGCGTCATTTTGCCAACTAAGAACTTGTAGATTTTCACCAGAGTCACCCCGTCTGTCAGGGAGTCATCTCCCAAGGACGCCCAGGGTTGAGAAAGTGGGACACGCACACATTCCACGTGATCACAGCCCCAGCAGTGCCAAACACAGGAGAAGTTGCCTTAGATTCTAGGCTGGAAGGACAGGAAATCTGGACTGGAAGACGACGTGCATCTGCTTCTAACGGGCACTGCCGCTGCACTTGTAGTGGGTGCCAGGTTCAGCTTCTCTGGTGGTGATCTGGGAGCCACGGTTCCTTAATAAATCCCAAGTCTGTAAAAGGAGACTGCACACTGGTTTCCCAGCCACCTAGACCCAAATAATCACGTGAAACTATATTAATTACAACACTGTTTGGCCTGTAGTTCAGACATATTCCTAGCTAGCTCTTATACCTTAAATTAACCCATTTCTATTCATCTGTGTGTTACTGTGAGGCTGGGGCCTACCAGTGTCTTTCTCCTTCAGCAACTACGTGGTGTCTCTTTGACTCTGCCTTCTCTCTCCTTGCATTCAATTTAGTTTTCCCACCTAACTCTATTCTGCCATAGACCAAAGCAACTGCTTTATTAACCAATGGTAATAAAACATATTCACAAGCATACAGAAAGGAATCCCACATCACAAGTCTCCAAAGAAAGCCTAGTCAGAAGAAACAAACTGCCCACCGTCTGCACTTCCCATAGCTCCCTACTCCCGTCTCTCCCTCGCTTCCTCTCTACACTCCTGTGCATCCCCTTTCCTTCCTCGCTGCTTCCTTTCCCCACTCTGGCATCCACCTTTTCTTTCCCCCGAGGGCAGCTCTCACAAGTGAGTATAGAAGGGTTATGGTTAGGACAGGACACCATAAGCAAGAGCTTGTGGGGAAAGCAGGGTCCTCGGGAAGTACAAGCAGGGAGGGCAGAGGCAGACAGACATCATGGATGGCAGTCACTCCTCTATGTACCAGGCTAGCAAACAGTCAGCCCCAGGCCATCTTTGATCATCTGTCCCTGTTCTGGTAACCAGAACCTGGATTCTGCCTGGGAACAGGGTGCCATTGACAATTGCCTCAGTATCACAAATAATAAACCTTCACAGACATTTAGATTGGATGTAGCCCAAGAAATGGATAGTTTGTTACTTAAAAAAACAAAACAAAACAACAACAAAAACCAAAACTAGAAAAGCTTCCTACTTGAAATCACTTCCAAGCTTTCAGTAGTTTACAAAGCACCTGTTTACCCTTGAGTTCCGTTTCTCAAACGTTAATATTTCACCATCTTTCCCCCGTATTTCCCTTCCTATCTCTTTCATTTTCTAATAGACACTGGCCACCCCATGCCGAGGATAGGACTCAGGGCTTTGGACATGGTAGACAAGATATGAAAGCTTGTGGTTACCTCTGAGCTATATCAAGACCTTATTAATAGACATTTTAAGGATGCTTGAGGTTAACTGAAAAAACACTATTATTATATAGTTCAGGTATACCCACAGCGACCCACACAGGGTTCCCCCATCTTCTATCATCATACATTAATTTATTTGCTATAGTTAATCAGCCAATATAAACACACTTAACTAAAGTCCTTAATTTACTCAATTTTCCTTACTTTTTGCCTAATGCCCTTTCTTCTTTCAAGACCCCATCCGGGATATATTACATACAGTTATCATTTCTTTTTAGGGTCCTCTAACTGTGACAGTTTCTCCGAATTTGCTCACTTGTTTTTGGGTTTTTCCAGATAGGGTTTCTCTTTGTAGCCTGGAACTTACTCTGTAGACAAGGCTCATCTTGAACTCAGAGATCTGCCCACCTCTGTCTCCCAAGTGCTGGGATTAGGGATGTGTGCCACCACCGCCCAGCTGACATTGCTCACTTTTGGTAATCCTGACCCCTCTGGGGAGTGTTGGGCAGACATGCGGTAGGTCCCCTCTACAGGGATATATCAAATATTTTCATCATGATTAGACTTGGTCTATGTGTCCGTGGGAGGAAGGCTGCCGAGGTCAGGTGCCATTTTCCTTGGGTCACACCAAGGCACACATGATCAGTGACTCACCATCCCTTATAGGAGTGTTGACTAAGTCTTCCCACTGTAACCTCCTCCTCTTTTCCTCCGTCTACGAGGCAGCCACACAGCCAGCTCACACTGAAGGAGGAGCCTGTCTTCCACTGTATGAATAAACAGCTTGGGATTCTACATGAAATCTGTCTCATTGCTCACATTTTATGACTGCTTCATGCTTTGTGTCAAAATCCATTTGACTTGGATTTTGCTTTTGCTTGCTCAGCCTGTTTTAGAATAATTATTAATTCATAAAAAATTAGTCTGATAATCTAAGATGTGAAAGCTAAAAACACTTTCCCTTCTGGGCACTAGTTACTACAGCACGCGCATTCTACAGCACACGCATTCTGCAGCATGCGGATTCTGCAGCATGCGCATTCTACAGCACGTGCATTCTACAGCACGCGCATTCTATAGCACGCGCATTCTACAAGCATGCACATTCTACAGCACACGCATTCTACAGCATGTGCATTCTACAGCACACCCATTCTACAGCATGCGCATTCTACAGCATGTGCATTCTGCAGCACGCGGATCCTGCTACACGCTCATTTTACAGCACGCGCATTCTACAGCATGCGCATTCTACAGCATGCGGATTCTGCAGCACGCGCATTCTACAGCACACGCATTCTACAGCACGCACATTCTACAGCATGTGCATTCTACAGCGCGTGCATTCTACAGCACGTGCATTCTACAGCATGCGGATTCTGTAGCACGCGCATTCTACAGCACACGCATTCTACAGCATGCGCATTCTACAGCATGTGCATTCTACAGCGCGTGCATTCTACAGCACGTGCATTCTACAGCATGCGGATTCTGCAGCACGCGCATTCTACAGCACACGCATTCTACAGCACGTGCATTCTACAGCACACGCATTCTACAGCACGTGCATTCTGCAGCATGCGGATTCTGCAGCACGCGCATTCTACAGCACGTGCATTCTACAGCACGCGCATTCTACAGCACGTGCATTCTACAGCACATGCATTCTACAGCACTTCTGGGCCAGAGAACAACTTTCTGCGGTCAATCCTCTCCTCCTTCCATGCAGGTCCCAGGGACTAAACTCAGATCACTAGGCTTGGTGGCAAGTGCCTTTACCAACTGAGCCATCTCACTGAGCCCAGATAATTCTTAAAGAACTGGGAGTGGTGGTTCACACCTAGAACTCCAGTGCCTGCAGGCAGAGACAGGAGAATTACCAAAAGTTCAAGCCAATCTAGCTTGCCTATCAAGACCTGGTCTCAGAAACAGAATAGAACAAAACAAAAACAGAGCTGTGTGATCATATGTGCAGATAGGTATGTTTGTATGTAGATAGATAGATAGATAGATAGATAGATCTCTTTCCCCACCCTTATATTTCATGACAAAGTGGCTATAAAATATTCTCCCTAGGGAAAAAGGATAAAACCCCACCCAGCAATATTGGAAGACCTGGCCCATTTTAAACTGTCACCAAGCAAAGTCCTCCTCCTACCTGCCTCCTTACCTCCACTGCCCCGTAAGCAAACAGAAAGACTCAAATAGCTACTCAGAGAGTTCCCTTCTTTTGCTTCCTGCTGGTTGTAGCAAGCAGCCAGTTTCCTGGAGGAGGAGCCTTCTGCCTGGTAAATCCCAGACCCAGAACACTGTGGCAAAGAAGCTGGTTAAAAACCAAAGAAAACTGTTGTTCACAGCACAGGAATGCAAAGGCTAACCGACGGTGGAGCACATGCCAGAAAGCAAGTTCAGCATGTGTGAGACCTGGGTTTGGTCTCTGGAACCTCCCCCCTCACCCCTGCCCCACCATACCAGCCCATACCAGCTTAGCACATTAGGGAGTAGCCCTGGGGTGAGAGAGAAGGAAAATGACAATGAAGCCCAAGCTGCCCTACCAACCCCTCAGCTACCCCACTCTCCGTTATCTGAAGACACAAACACACAATGTTCTATACCTGGCTCCAAAGCGACATCCAGCTCAAATGGAATATGATAGCGATGAATTGGCCAAATAAAACTGGCGTGTAGCACATAGAATGGGTGTCACCTTTGTTATAGATGTAGGACTGGCACACACCAAAATGTTATCAGCGACTAGCTCGTGCTGGTGAAATCAGAAGCTGTCTGTGTTTTTGGTTGTTGTTATGGATCTTTCTATATGTAAAAACAGTTATTATTTCTATTTTTTTAAATATAAAGGTAGCTGTAAAGCCAGGCCTGACAGCACTTACTTATAGCCTAAGCTGAGACACAAGCCAGAGAATCAGTTGGGCTCACAAATTCAAGACCACCCTAAGCAGCATGGTGAGATCCTGTCATTGGCATAGATAGAGATGTAGCTCAATGGTAAAGTATTTGCCTAGCATGCCTCAGGTCCTAGGTTCAATGCCCAGCACAAAACAAAATAACAAAAGCTAAACTACAATGTATAAAACACAACCTTTTGTTTACTTATTTAGTTTTTTTCAAGACAGGGTTTTTCTATGTAGCTTTGGAGCCTGTCCTGGGGCTCTCTTTGTAGACCAGGCTGGCCTTGAATTCACAGAGATCTGCCTGCCTCTGCCTCTTGAGTGCTGGGATCAAAAGTGTGCACTATCACTCTCTGCACGACGTTTTATTAATCATGCAATTTTGAAAAATTTTTTCCTTCAGAAAGTGAGTAAAGACATAAGAAGTGCTTCAAAATCCTCTACTGTTTTTTAAATAAGCCATTACTGTTTGCTTCATTTAAATATTTTGTATATATTGTGTATATGCCCATGTGAGTGTGTGTACGTGTGAGTGCGTGCGTGTGTACGTGTGAGTGCGTGTGCACGTGAATGCGTGTGCATGTGAATGCGCGTGCACGCGAGTGTGGGTACAGGTGAATGCAGGTGCACCTATGAGCGCAGATACGTATGTGAGTGCGTGTGTGTACATGAGTGCATGTGCCCCTGTGAGCGCGGGTGCCCTTGTGAGTGTGGCCTACGTGTGAGCGCATGTGGAGGCCAGCAGACAATTTTAAGTCTAAGCCGTTAGCTGCCCTGTGTTTTTGAGACAGGATCTCCCACAGACTCTCACTAGCCTAGCTGGCAGAGAGCCCCAGCGACCCACCTTCTGTGACGCCGCAGCTCTGGGTTTATGAACGTGTCCTGTCACATTCAGTTTTATGATGTGGGTTGTGAGGGTGAAACCCAGGTCCTCTCGCTTGCACAGTGGGTACTTTACTGACTGAGCCCATCCCCTCAGGCCTCCAGATTAAATGTAGGTTTTTGATGTTTTAAAGATGTCACCATGTATATAATATATAAGAAATCCCTATTAATTAGAATAATTTATTTATCAAAATGATCCACTGGAACGAGGCAGGATGGCCCCAAGTTTGAGAACAACCTGGGCTATATAGTGAGTTAGAGGCCAGCTTGGACCACCCAGCAAGATCCTGCTTTAAAAACAAAGCAAAAAAAAAAAAAAAAAAACAATGACCACACAACAACAACAACAAATCCGAACCCAGCAGGTAACAGAATGTTTGCTATAGTGCTTTCCATTACTCAAATCCCTTCCCTGGGGAAGCTTAAACAATGGCTGCCCCACTCCGAAGGTCCAGCATCAAACCAGATACATTCTAGGTTTACTCTGGTACTCTGGAGAGCCAGTGAAAGCTCTGCATTGGGCTTTCTTACAGAGCTGTGGGTGAGGGCTTACAGCCAGGAGCATGCGTGGCTTAAAGCAGCCACACGGGGAGGTCTACAATGCAGCATAAATGATGACGGCATAGATGCGCAACATCCCTAATCCTTCCTAACTTATATACTTCTAACACCTCCCTGAAGCCATGAAGGAAGAAAGCGGCACTTTGTCTGAGAGAATAATCCTGTCTGACACCTTCCCCCATCACCTTCAAGTTTCCCACACGCATCTCCCATTTTCTTTCAGGAACACCAACTGTTTATAACTTCACAGCCATTTTCATCATGCTGTAGATTTAAATTCTGAAGAGATGGGGCTTTATTTTCTCTACCTAGAAACATAAATAAAGACATGTGGAGTTTTGAACCTGAGAAAGGTCACACAAAGACCTCCAAACTGACTTGAATCAATGGTGCCCATACTAACAGAGAGGGCACAGCACCAGACCGGGTATCCAGGATGCTGAGAGCGGGAGGTGATGCCGCTCCACCTGCCTCTGATCTTCCAGGTGGTCCTGGGGCAGCTTATAGAAGGAAACACACACCTGGACCCACAAGCCCCTGGAGGTGTAAGGTGACACACAGGTGTGGGTATAGGGTTTTGGTCAGGTGGCACCCAAGGCAACTTAGGCTGCAGATGTCTTTGTCCCATGTGCCCCGATAATCACTCCTTTTCCCTCCTCAAAGGATTCTAGGCTGTTCCAGGGGGGAGGAACTTCTGTGGCTATGGAGCCAGCTGCCTCACACCTTCCTTCCTAAAAAGCCAAGAGACGTCGTAAGTAAACACAGTAAATCTTCTGGCGGAAGAACAGAGACACCATCAATTTGGTGTCCTATTATCCACGCTATAGGATATGCGTGCCAAGGGTATGGTGATAAAGAACACTGCACACAGAAACCTCAACTCTATCAAAACCTTTAACCAGTAGCAAACTGTCGGGAGTTTCAAGCTCTCCCTCTCTGAATTCCTAATTCTGCAATTAGGAATAAAGACCAGAAAAGAAAAACACGCATAAGAGATCATCCGCACTGCAACACTGCTTCTGAGAGGACCATGCACCCGTGCAGGAAACAGTTTCAGCACCCAGCTATCCATGGCTTAGGGCAGGTCTCAGCAGTCACGCTTGAGGAACCAGGATGCTATTTTTGTGATAAATGCACAGAAAGATGGTCCATCAGTGACACGCTACTCCAAGGTGCTGATTAGCTCGGAGACCCCTTAGGGACAGAGTTTAAAGGACTGTTATGTGAATAGGTGGCCCCAGGAGAAAGCAGCCAGTCTCTGGGTTACCATACATTTGTGGTAACGTTAGTAATGTTGCGCATTTTAGACCTGCCCATCCTGACCTCTCTCTCTTACATTTTTTTTTAAATTGTGCCTGGAGGCAGTGGGGTAGGGAGGCACATCTGCCTCGGTGTGTGCATGGAAGTGAGGGGAAGAGACCTGGATGTTGAACCAGGTCCTCGGGCTTGGTGGCTCATGCCTTACCCACTGAGCCGTTTTCCTGGTCCACTTGTCGAGTTCTGATGCATACATCTGTCCACTGTTAGGGTGACTCCGCTCTCACGGCTCCCGTCTCCAGCCACCAAAGAGCCCTGAAAGCAGGAAGGCTGAAATGGTACCCCTGGGGCAAGCCACTTGCTCAACAAATTCCCAGTACATGTGTCCAGATATGGTGGCATGGCTGTGGTTACGCAAGAGACAGAGGCAAAAGGATTGCTTGAGCCCAGCAACTTGGGGCTAACCTGGACAACACAGCAAGACCTGTCCACCTCATCTTTTTCAATAGGGAAAAACAAAACAAAACAGTTACAACGGTCAGCCTGGTATATTTAGATGAGTTCAAAGCATTTTCTAATCTTCAAAGCCTCAAGGTTCAAAACACTTTGCTTAAATACATGGGATGGTTGGTCTCGGCCATGGTGTGTGCTTGTAATACCAGCACGTGAGAGGCTGAGGCAAGAGGATCAGGAGTGGGCTGGAGAGATGGCTCAGTGGTTAAGAGCATTGCCTGCTCTTCCAAAGGTCCTGAATTCAATTCCCAGCAACCACATGGTGGCTCACAACCATCTGTAAAGAGGTCTGGCGCCCTCTTCTGGCCTTCAGGCATACAGACAGAATATTGTACACATAATAAATAAATAAATAAATAAATAAATAAATAAATAAATAAATATTTTTTAAAAAAAAGAGGATCAGGAGTTCAAGGCCGCCCTGAACATAAAACACTGTCTCTAAAAGCAGAAAACGAAATCAAACACTATGATAAGTCAGCAATTGTGAGGTCTGGGCACAGCATTCTGGGAACTCGAGTGAAGCAGCCATGCCTACAACTGGAGGTCTTCACCTTCAATCTTCTTTATAGGTTGTATTTGAGCTGATTTTGTTTTGTTTTAGGATTATGAGTAATCTTACCAAGAAGGTAGTAAGTATGGGTTTACCAAGCATCTAGGACAAAGACTGAGTGGGTAGGGCCTTGACCCCCACCCCCACCCCACAGGTGTGGTGCCACCTGGGTGCAGGGAAAAGCCAGCAGAAGAATCTTCCTGCCCGAGCCCTCCCCACCTGGACTTTGCAACATGAGTAAAAGGCTCTTCGACCCTGCCCTCCACCCCTTTTCTGCCCTGACTCGCCCCCCCCCCCCCCCCCCCCCCCCCCCCCCCCCCAGTACTGTGACCCTGTAAGAGAGTTCACCAGGTCAGGTACAACAGACACATGAACAAAGGCCTGAGGGACATGAGCAAATCCTGATGAGAGCCTGGGACTGTGTTCTGACCACTGAGCAACAGCCAGCCCAGCGCCAGGGCTGTGTGGAGCCACACACAAGTAGCCGACAAGAATGCGGAGGAACCAACAAAGCTGGTTTCTTGGGAAGGCCGGTATCACTCCTGGCGGGAACCAAGCCCTTCCTGTTTTCTCAGCCTAAGGGATTCTCTGTCTCTCTGCCTCTCTCTCTCTCTCTCTCTCTCTGTCTGTCTCTGTCTCTCTCTGTCTCTCTCTGTCTCTCTCTCTGTCTCTGTCTCTCTTTCTCTGTTTCTCTCTCTCTGTTTCTCTCTGTCTATCTGTCTGTCTGTCTGTCTGTCTGTCTCTCTCTCTCTCTCTTTCTCTCTCTCTCTACTTCTGGTATTTGGAGTGTTGTATTACATTAGTTGTCCTTATTCCTGAGACGCAGCCTTTCCCCCGCTTGCCTATTATTACAAACTTCTCTCTGTTGTAACTCTGCTTTGAAAGACACCTTGGGAACAAGTGGAGGTAGAAAGCAGTCAGGAACAAATAGTTTAGATTTTTAGTTTCTAGCAGAGAGAGATCATGTCCTGTTCACTTTTATAAACCCCACAGCACAGTGTGGATAAGCTGATCCAGTTGTGACAACCTGGCAAACCCACTGGTTCCTAAAAGAAGCGGTTTACTAGATTATTTACATAGATATCTATTTTATAAACTTAAAATTTCATTTTACCAGCCCCTGCTCCCTCTATCATGTTTTCTGATTTGATTTTCCAGGTTTGTCCTTTAGGTAAGGGATGAAAAGGCTATGTAATTGGGAAAACTCCTAGAACTGATTGTTCTGCCTTTTTGGTTTAAAAATGATAGGAGCTGGGGGAGGGGCACTTGACTAATACACATAAGGGCCAGGATTCTATCCCGAGAGAAACGGAGAGAGATGGAGAAAAGAAAGAGACTGAAGTCAGCAACACAAAGTTAAACTACAAAGAAACAGAAAGACCTGGAGATCGTCGAGCCCATTGTGTAAAAACAATAATAATCAGCCGGGTACAATATAACAAATTATAACGATCTGCTGATCTTTTAATGCAGGAGAATAACCAGAAGAAACACAAAAAATATCTTTAAAAAAATACAGCATCATTGCCACTACACATGAAAATATTTCCATAAAAAAGTAATCTCTGATCGAACATTGAACTTGCCAGCGCTCTCTGGGTTTCCGTCGGGTGATCTGTACATTCTTCTGGGATTTCCAGTGTTGTCAGTCTCTGACTTCAGCCAGGGACCTGCACTGATTAGTCTTCCTGAGACCGGGACACTTCCTGTTAGACATTTAGTACTTCAAGGCTAATATTTAATCTTAATTGGCAAAAAGTTTAGTGCAAATAAAGTTATACTTAGCAGATTGACACAGTTCTGATGGTTTTAACCCTTACCGCTTCCCCAGAGCGACCCCAGTTCTCCTGAGTACCAGCTTTGACCTTGAAGCCTACGGGAAGCTGACAGAGATGATTCTGTTTGCTACACAGGGATTTTCCCTGTGGGATGAAGACTTTCAGTCATTACCCAAGTAAAAAAAAAACAAACTGCTTTTATACCTGGGAAGCTCACTTTGGGTTGATGCTAAAAAACAGACAAACAATAACAAACAGAAATAAACAAACACAAACAGGGCCTGAATGGTGTCGTTTCTCTGGAGAATAGAGTCAAGGTCGTACTTGATCTCTCCTGTCTGCTTCTCTGACCATTAGTGAAGATACCCAGAGCAGAAAGTCATAGGTTTACACCATAGATGCTGCTCACAGGAAGGCTTGGGCACAGGACTGAGGCAATCACGTCAATCAAATTCTACACTCTCCAGTAACAATTTTATTTCACCGGTTGGAATGCCAAAAGGCACCTAAAGAAAGTGAAGCGAGGCCATATGACTCCAAACTTGGTGCTTTCCACTCCGCCAAGGCTTATTCTGGAGATGAACAGAAGCCAGGGAGCTTCCAGCCAGAGAAGACTGCGAGCTGCGTCAGTTCCGCGAACTGCCTCTCTTTGACGCATCTGCTCCCTTTCTAGTAAGGCCTGGCACTGCCTCAGAAAACACTGTGCCTTCCTGTGCCCAGACCTGGGGCAGATTCAGGAGAGAGGGACCCTTCCCCGGCTTGAGTGCCTGGTTCTGCCTTTGTATACATTTCATAGCCCAGACATATGAGACTTTAAGAAGTTGAGGTGACCCTCGAGGACGCCATTTCACTGGTCCTTTCTCTTTACCAACCCCTAACAGTTTGTTTCCCCTGGGTTCTCTCACCTACTTAGTAGCTTGTGTGGGGATGGGGGTGGGGGACTCTACCTTCTGGAGAGACAAGCCCACCTCAGTCACTGTACTCTTCTCTCTCCTTCAGAGTGTGGAATTTCTCATATTGGTTGGCTAATTTCCATTTGTTGTGTTGAGTTTTGAGTCTAGCAGCCAAGGAACTCTTCCGGGTGACATTTCTAGACACTTCCTGGCTCTTGACCTTCCTGGCTAGGGAGGAGCTTTGCACTAAGGGATATACAGGGAAGATGGGTTTGCCCCGGGGTGCACCCAGGAGCTGCCATGTTTCCCCAGTGACATTACCCGTCAGATACTGCCATGGTTTCTTGCCACTGACGTCCCGGATATTCACCCGAGAAGCCAACCTTTGCACTAGCAATTTGATGACTCCCTGGTGGCCATGAATAGCTGCAAGGTGCAGCGGGGTATAGCCACAACTGGACCTCACGTTGACATCGAGTGCAACCCCTGCCTTCTGGGCTCCAGAAATCAAGCCCTGAAGGGCAACTAGGTCACCATGCTTTGCTATCCAGTGCAAGGCTGTGAACCCCGTCAGGAAGTCTCTGTGCAAAGCCAACTGGGGGTCCTCCCAGAACAAAGCCTCCACACGAGGCCACGAGCCACTGGCAAGCTTCACAATCCATTCATGTTCCCTGGCATCTAGGGGGACAAGTGGTGACCTGTGCTCAGGAGATCTGTGGGGTATCATGGCTGCAGATCCATCCCTGCTGGGGACCCACGAGGTGTGTGGCTGACCTGCCACAGCATTAGCGTCTGGCAATTTCTGTACCAAAACAATATCCACCCTTGGGCTGGGCAGGGCTCCTGCTCTGGAAGTTTTCCTGGACCGAGGTGGGCGCCGGCTTCTTTTCAACAAGTCTTCATCAAGATGCTCCTCATCAGAGGAGGAGGAGGATTTGGTTCTCCCACTTCGAGCGCTCCTCCTGAAAGACCTCCGGAACTTGGGGGCTGGCCAGGGCGAAGCCTCCTGAAAATTGTCTCCGAAGGTTTTAGCCACTGTTGGGACCTTCTGAGAACTGGGCTCATTCCCTCTATTCCTGAGACTCCTCCGGATCCGACTGGGGCTGCCTTCATTTGAAGACACAGACAGACCCTCAATAGGATCCCTGAGCTCTCCCCAAGAGGAAACTCTCAGGACGGGTTGCAGCCACTCTTCGGGGGTTCCAGGAGACTCTTTGGGTCCACTGCTGCTCTCCTCGCTGCCGTGGCTCTCTTGATCCACAAAGTCATCCAAATCCTGGAGGGACAGCTGACAACGAATGCTTCGAAAGACAGTGGGTGGAGGGTTCCCGGGCCAGGATTCTGAGGACTCATCAGGAACCACAGGAAGGAGGGAATGAAAAGACAGTTCGGGCTCTGGCAGCGCCGAGTGCGTCTCCGAGACCCCAAAGGCGGTTTCCGAGGATAGCTGAAGGAAGTTGTCTGGCAACACCGACCAGGCGCGAGTGGGTCGTTGGTTCCCGGCCTCGGGCACCTGCGGGTATCTGGCTACCCACTCTCGAGTGCGCTGCTGCTGCTGCTGCAGCTGCTGGGTTGAATGGTTCGGGAAGCTGGCTGTAAACAGCTCCAGCGGTTCACTGGAGGGAGCCGGGAGGGGCGGGAGAGCGGGCGGGGACGTCGGGCTCCCGGTAGCCTCGACAGCAGCCCGAGGCCAAACAGGCCTCGCAGACACCGGCGCTAGTTCAGCCGAAGCTCCTTCCCGCAGCCACCCGGGAGGTCCGAGGTCATCCCGGGCAGGCGCGGTGAACTCTGACTCCTGGCGGGAGGCCGCTGGGTCCTCGAGATCTCCGGGAAGAGGCTGTCCCGCAGGATCCCCCCAGCCATTCTGCTGGCATTCCCAGCAGCAGCGACCCCGCGTCTCCACCGCCGCACACCTGCCTCTGGTCTGAGCAGCCGCGGGCCCCGGTGTCCTCCGGCTCGGGCTGTCTCTCGGGCCGTGATGTGCCCGGGTCGCCTTCCGCGCGCTGCTGCCCGCTGGTTCATCGCCACCTGAGTCCACTCGGGTCGCCGCACCTGCCGGCGGCTTCTGTGCCTCCGGGTCACGCGGGCGGCGGTGGCCCCGCTGCGGTCTCTCTGCAGGGGTGGGTCGCTGCAGGCCTTCCTCCCCCAGCAGGTCCCTGTACCTCCTCTTGAGCACCACGTACTTGGTGCCGTCGGGGTCCTGGCGCACTGCGGCCACCGAGTTCACGAAGCCCTTGAAGAGCTCGCGACGCTGCTGCTGCTGGCCGGGAGGCACGTGAGGGTCGCGCAGGAAGCCCTTGAAGTGGCTCAACAGATCGGCGTTACGCACTCGGCCCCCGGCCTGGCACAGAAAGTCCAGCAGTGCCTCCTGGCTCAGCTCTCCGGCCATCGCTGCCAGGTCCCTGGTCCCCGGGGCGGCTGCTTCTCGAGCTCCCAGCGCACTCCCACTCCGACAGAAACCCGGGCCCGGCGAGTGTCACCTGCGCCCGGGGCGGCGCCACCCGCCTCCATCAGCCGCGGAGACCGGCGCCGCCCGCATCCCCGAAGCGCTTCGGGAGGACCGAGGGTCCCCAGGGTCAGGTGCCCAGGCTGAGTCCCCGCGCGCAGCCCCGGTGGCAGAGGGCGGCTCCCAGGCCGCCCCTGAGCGACGCTGGCCTGTGGCAGCCGGTCCCCCCAGCGAAAGTTCCCGGGATAGGTCGGAGTCGGTTTCACCTGCGCGCTGGCTACGCCTCCTGGGCTCTGGGGGAAGGGCCCGGCCCGCCTCCTGTACCTCCGCCCTCTGATGTGTCCCCAGCCCCCGCCACCCATCCTGGGTGAGTCAGGCTGGTCCACCTGGGGACAGCGCTGGGAGGTGAGGCCGAGGGCGAACGGCTCTGCAGGACACCCAGGCTCACCGGGCCCGGGAGGTGCAAGGCAGGTAGGTGACCGGTTGTCCCTCAGAGTGCCCTCCACACAGGAAGCAAAAGCAAAAGGAGGTCGGCTCCCTTCCTCTCTCCCCGCGGCACAAGTTACAGTCCACACGGGTGGGGGTCCAATAGACGGGCTCTCCACTGTTTCTCTTTATTGACTCTAGGGAGTGGTTTGGGGTTCCCAGTGGCAGGATTGGGACCTGGAAACTCCGCCTTGATCTTGACCAAATCTTTTCTGGTTTGGCGATACCGAGATAATGGGAAGGCCTCTCCCGGGGCACCGGCTTCAAGTAGTTCAAATGCACCTCCCTAAATCTGTGCTGAGAGCGAAACCACTGACAGCTACACCCAAGGGTGGTTTCTGCCTTTCTTTTTCCTGCATTATTGTCTTACAGTTACAGTGCAGGGGGAGGGGGATTCTCTGTCAGGGAGTTTATTGCCTGGGGGAGCCAAAACCAATAGGAATTATGTCTCCCCGGCTAAAGTATTTGATACCCAGGGCTGTTTTGTTTTTTATTTAGTCTAAGATTTGTGACTAGAAGAGATTCGTTCCATCTGTTTCATATTGACCACTTGATGAAATCTTTGCTCTGAGAATGGAAGTTTTCCTCCTCGCGTTTAAAATGTTGAACACATGACACAGGTTTGAGTCCACCCCCAGGCTGAATGCTAGCTTGATCTGTGGAAGGACTGTGTGGTCCACCCTGATCCAGAGCCTCTTCTAGAGTGGTACTAAGTATTTCCTTGGCGTCTTCTGGGAAGGGGAGAGTTAACGTACAGTGCTTTCTCTCTTTCTCGGCAGCAGCTGCTACTGCCCTCCGTTTCTGTCTGGTCTGGGTGCCTCTCCTTTATCTTGAATCCGTTTGCACGCTGTGCTTTATCTACGGTATCTGTCTATGGTAGCATCAAGTGCCCTCCTATCTCAGCTCGGCTTGTTGCAGCTGCTGCTCCCCACCTTTCCCCAACTGCCAGCGCAAATGCCAGCATCAGCATCCTCCCGTGACAGCCACATTTCGAGCGATAAACTCCATTTCCTCCCCTCCCTGGCATTTGACACCTTTCTCCTGTTCTCATCTCTTACTCGGCTTTGTTCTGCAGTTCTGGATCCTTCACTAAGAATATCTCGAGTATGTCGGCCCTCCGATTGTCAACACGCTTTGACGTGGAGAGTGGGGATCGATCCCAGGGCCTCCTTCCTGCTAGGCACTGTCACTACTACAGACCATTCTCAGTGATTGCCCGATAGGCCACATCTAAAGTGCTTGGTTTAAAATCCCAACAGTATCCTGGTACTTTTCCATGAATGACTTGGAATCTCTGGCTTTAAATTTTCTAGGTCAGAAAGAAGGACTGTCTATTTGGAGCAGTTTCTACAATGGAAATCCAGTAGTGGGTTGCCATGGAGAAACCGTTCGCACTGATGTCTCCATATAACGCTGAGACCCCTACAGTAATCATTCAAGCCAATGTTTTCTACTCAACTTTGGTGCTCGTCATTATTTGCTGGTGTTGGGGCTCAGTGGGCTTCGCAGGTGTGGAAGGGGACCAACTGGAAACCTCAAGGGGCCAGTCAGAAGAAGCCCTCTTTGGTGACTTGCACAAGTGGCCAAGAGGTAGAATGGGGGTCCCAACTTCCAATACTTTAAGGTAAGAGAGAGAGGGGAGGGGCAGATGTTAAAAGTTTTGACACCATTCACCCTCAGTTAGGGGTAGAATTTCTGGATACCCAAGTGGTTTAGTGTCCTCTTGTCTTGAGATAAGGGGGTGGTTAGCTGGAAGACTCTACATCTTATATAAGGCACCTCCCCGCTTTCCTCATATGTAGTTCATTGTTTCCAAAGGTATTTATCTCTTGGCTACATTCCTGGGCACTGCTAGAAGTGGGCATATATAAAGAAAAATGTTGAGATATATATATGTAACTCTGTGTTGGTGTTAAAAGACCAGAGAAATGACATGAGTTTGCATGCTACCTGATTTAGGAGCAGCGTGTACCATAACCTGGGGTTCAGGGGTTACAGGAAGGAAGAGCTCAGGCTTGGGTCAGTGAGTGACCACTTGCATTTTAAAAAAGTAAACAAGACCTTTAAGACAGAAGATGCTTCTGGGCAGAGGGCTCTGGCTTTGCTCAAATATTTTGGGGAACTAGCTGCAAATATAGCTGCTTGGCTTTAAGGTAGAAGAGGTGAAGCTGTGTAGGAAGGTGGGGGCCAGAGGAGGGAGAGTTAGGGGGAGGGATAGACAACCCCTGTCCCCAAAGCAGAGAGCCTTTTAAGAATTTTCCAGAATTGTAACCAGATCAGATTTGCACTTTAGAAAGATCTGAGAGTAAACACTAATTTAGAATTATGGTTAATAAATAATCATGTATCAGAATGAATAAACATAATCATGTATCAGAACATGACACAATGCACAGCTGAATTTAACCAACCTGAAGACAGCATCAGAGATATTAAAATGTAAAAAAAAAGTACCTCTTAAAATACAGGAATTTCAAAATAAATAAATACATAAGCCTTGTGCATGCCTTTAATCCTAACACTCAGAAGGAAGAGGCAGATGGATCTCAATGAACTAATTACAGGTCAGCCTGGAATACATAGCCGAATTCTAGACCTGCCAGGGCTATATCAAAGAAAGGAAGGGGGATTGCAGGATGTAAAAATAAAATATTTCTTTGAAGAAAAAAATGAGTTGGGTGCTCAGGAGGTTGAGGCATGTGGATTTGTAAATTTGAGGCCCGCCTGGTCTATAGAGTGAGTTTCAGGATAGCCAGGGCTACACAGAAAAACCCTGTCTTGAAAAACAAAGAAATGAAAGAAAGGAAGGAAGGAAGGAAGGAAGGAAGAAAGGAAGGAAGAAAGGAAAAGGAAGAATATGTTCTGTGTATTGGGGGTTAGATTTGAGGACTACTTGAGAGCAGTGGTGACCTTAGTTTCTTATAATAATAAGAACCTTAATAATAACCTTAATAATCCTACAATCATTTGACTATACAAGAATGTGTTATTTTTTTATTTGAAAAACACACTTAAGAACAACAAAGTAACAAAGCTGTATATGTCGGTGCACCTATTACCTTAATAATCCTCCAATCATTTGACTAAATGAGAATATGTTATTTTTTCATTTGAAAACGACACTTAAGAGCAACAAATAACAAAGCTGCATATGTCGGTGCACCTCTTTAATCCAGGGAGCAGGAGCAGGCGAATGCGAATTGTGAGTTGAGACCATCCTGGGCTAAACAGCCAGACCACATCTCCAAAGGGAAAAAGAAGACCAGTGTGTGTGTGTGGGGGGGGGGGGGAGGTTAAGCTTCCCAGGAGAAAGCATCCAGATGCTGCTGAGATGCCCAGGAAAGAGGCGAAAAAGGTTTGAGTTCAGCAGAAGCTGAGAAAGGTGAACAGATGGATTCAAGAGATACTTAGAAGGTGAATTTAATAGGACCTGGCACCAGAGTCGATCAGGGGGTGATGAACAAGCTTGGCAAGCTCCTGAGTAGCTGAGAGGTGGTTGGCACCATCTCTCCTCCGCTTGGAGAGAAAATAGAGAAAAGGTAGTTTGTGGAAATACATAAGGATGGTGAATTCGACTCGGGGCATATTAAATTTGAAGGGCCATAAAAATAGAAACATCTAGAAGATAGCTGGCAATATAAATTTAGGTCACCAAAGGTATGACATTCACATCCATAAATGGTCATTTAAACCACAGGAGAGAAAATTGGTTAACAAGATACAGGCAGGAGGGCAAGAGCAAGAGGCCGAAATGGCAGTTCCCAGAGAGGAAGAGGAAAAGCCTCCTGTGGCAACTTGGAAGGGACCTGGAGAGGGAGAGGAACACCTGTGTCTCAGAAGAGCTGGAGCAGGAGGGACAGCTTTCTGCAGACGGTGCCAAGGCTGATAAGAAAGGAAATAGAACCAGAGCTGGCAGGTCACTGTGGCTGATCTGGAACAGTGCCAGAACAGTGTAGGGACAGGGGCAGGCTGCAGAAACCTGAGGGGTAGGTGGGGTCAGAGAGTGTTGGGGGAACTGACCTACTCACCCCTGGAGAGAAGGAAAAAAGGCAGATGTAGGTACAGAGAGCATCATCAAATCACGGAACCAAGGTTTGCGTCTTCTCAGACAGGATATGATCTTGCCTATGTGCTGAGGGAAAAAAGCCAAGGGAGGCTAAGCGAAGATCTAGAGCCGAGTGAATAATTGATGCAGTAGGAAGTGGGGGTGGCATTGGAGTCCAGAGTTCAGGGGAAGGAGAGAACCATGCTCCCCCTTCGAGAACAGATAGAGGAAAAGGGGCGTAGCTCAATGGCAGAGCCCTTGGCTCCATCCCCAGCCTGGGAACAAAAGGCAAGAAAGGAGCCGGGCGGTGGTGGCGCAGGCCTTTAATCCCAGCACTAGGGAGGCAGAGGCAGGCGGATCTCTGTGAGTTCGAGACCAGCCTGGTCTACAAGAGCTAGTTCCAGGACAGGCTCCAAAACCACAGAGAAACCCTGTCTCGAAAACAAAACAAAACAAAACAAAAAAAAAGGCAAGAAAGGAGAAACAGAAGGGAAGGAGGTATTGCATTTGGCGGCTTGGGATGGTAGAATGCTTGCATAGCGTGCATAGGGAGTTTGAAACCCAGCACTGTATAATCCAGGCATAGATTTAGCTTGATATGTGCCTGTAAATCCAGTACTGTGGAAGTGGGGACAGGAGGATCAAAAAGTCAAAGTTATCCTTGGCTATGTAAAGAGTCTGAGGCCAGCCTGGGCTTCATAACTGAGTGGGAGGCATCTATGTCTCTTCTGCTGCCATGCCCCCAGCCTTTATTTATTTGTCAAATATTTATTGAGGGTCTACCAGATGTATATATTAGGAACTGAGAGTATAATCCAACAGGCATAACCTTTATTCTCCAGAAACTCAGACTTGAGTGGGAAAGAGAGTGGCAATATACATAAAACAGAAGGAAAAGCCCACTACTGGAAGTGCTCAGACACAAAAGTCTACTGGTAAAGTGGCAAGCAATGGCAAACAGGGAAAGACAGTCAGAGAAACAGGCAGAGACCACGTGATGGGGAGGGAGGAGGAGCAGGCTGGAAGAGCACTCCCCATCACGGAGATCTCTGGGTGTCTCTGTCTTTGTGCCCCAAGTCATATATACACACAGGAGTTAACTTTCTCGCAACATTAGAGCTTAGACACTGGAAATGGCAGTATTGACAAAGCCCCCCTCCCTTGGAGTCTTTGGAGACATCTTTCTTTTCCTCTCCTAGCCTTGGGAATGGCTGTCATTTGACCCATTAAATGGGGAAACAAAGTTCAAGGATGTCTTTTTATTGCCTTCCCTTCTCTCTTCATTCCAACTAGCTAGAATTTCCTTCAAGATTTGACTCAGCTATCACCAACTCAAGGGATCTACCCACACCCTCTGTCCCAGCATTCTCTGTCTTTAATGATATATTAGGCTTGTGGTATTGGCTGACTACAGTGTAAGAACTAACATGGTTAGCAATACCTTAAGACTTGTTTGGTTTTGCATATTTTCTTTTACAATTTATACTTCTTCTTGTATAAGTCATATAACATTGGTTCATGTATTGGGCAGTTTTTTGTTGCTATAACAAAAATTATTAAGAAAATAACTAAAGAGAGGAAAGGTTCGATTTTGGTTCGTGATCCATGGCTGCCTGGGATGCTGGCTTTGGGCCTGAGGCGGGCTGAGTGTCAAGATGGAAAGCTGATTATGGTGCAAATCTGGTTATAATAAATTGGAATTTTAATGTTAGCAACTTCTTGTCTTTATTGATTAAATGGCAAACACATGAATGCCACGGGCTTTTATTTTTAAGTGAAGCTATGGGTGGTGACATCTTAGTCACCAACTAAACATGATATTAAAATTTGATATTTATATACTACGGTTGGCACGTATCTGAGGAGAACCGAGGATACTAATTTAGCATGCTATTAATAAGTCTGGCAGCCCAAAAATCCTTGGCAAACACACTTAGGCAGATAATTGGATTTCCCCCAAATTTCAAAGGCTAATTTCTTTTTTCAAGATTTAATGTTTTTATTGTCTTGGAGAATTTCATGCAGTATATTTGGGTCATACTCATTCCCTACCCCTTCCCCCCTTAACTCCTCACAGACGTATGCCCACCTCCCCATTCCTACCTCTCTTCCCCTCTTCTTAAATTTTTATCCTTAAAAGCTAATTTCTTACCACATATCAACTATTATGTTGAGGTAGTTGAGGTATTGACTACAGTTTTTATTGCTATATAAGTATAAACGGGTGCTAGTTTTGTTTTTCCAATGGGGGTGGCCAGTGAGAAGGCTGGCCTGGATAAAGCCACTTACTACCACCTGCTGACCTGAGTTCAATTCCCCAGACCCTCATAGGAAAAGGAAGGAATTGATTCCCCAGAGTTATCCTCTGGCCCATGCATTGAGCTTCACAGGGGAGTTACAGGGAAAGTATGGTCAACAAACAGAAATACAGCAAGACCGTTGAGAAGCGACCTGGCATTCGTCGTACATCCGCTAGGACCTGGCTCAGCAAAGAGTGACAGAAACCAATGGTGACATTAAAATAGCAGCCTCTTTCCCACGATCCATGGGCAGCCCAGAGCTGGTGTGGAAGCAATTGTCATTTGCCCGGACTCCTGCTGTTTTATCTTCTGTCTGTCTTAAAGTGGGGTTTCCACGCGAGAGCCTAACTGGCTGTCGCCGCATGGGTCACTGTATCCACGCTCCAGCTGGTAGGGTTCTATCCGTTCTCAAAGTGGCGTTTCCACGCAAGAGCCTAACTGGCTGTCGCCGCATGGGTCACTGTATCCATGCTCCAGCTGGTAGGAGGAAAAGAGGCAGAGCAGAGGACAAAGCTGATATCTGGAAGAAGTCACACACACTCAGACATAACGGTGCATGCTTATAACCTTGACTCCTGGGAGGCTGAGATAGGAAAATCGTGATTTTAGGCTGGACTAGAACACACACCAAGCTCTACCAAAGCCTGGAATATGAAGTAAGACCATGTCTCAAATATATTAAATGTATATGCTATATATAAGATATATATAAAAGCTATGTAAATTTGTTTTAAATTTTATTATTTCTGTGTGTGCAAGAGATGGATATGTGTATGTGCATGTACGTGTGTGCGTGTGCACGTGCATGCATGCCATAGTGTGTGTGAATGCTGGTCAGAGGCCGGTTACATACGTGGCTCCTCATTCTACCTTTACCTGTGTTTCTGGGCTCAAACTGAGCCCCGGGGATTAAACTAGGGTTGCCAAGCTTGCGTGACAAGCAACCAAGCCATTTCGTCAGTCCCAAAAGATGCTTTACAAATAAATAGAAATAAAAAATAGTTGCATACAATACTGCTGATTACATTCCGTGTTCAGAGTGTAATCTCACGGCCATGTGTAGGTGGGGAGGAAGGCTGTGAAGAAAACCCCTTTGTTCTGGGTAGGCATGGCCTCACTTAAAAACAAGAAGTGTATTATTTCAAGACTGGCTTTATCACGTGAAGCACTCTTGGCCTCTTGGGCAGGTCAAGTCTTTACTAAATGACATCATCTTGAATATTTCAGGTCTTTTATCCCTCTAGGGCCCAGACACCTAAATATCAATCACAACCTCTCTGCCATAGTATCGACTCCTATACACTTACTTTACTCATAGGGAGTGACACTATCCTGAAACTTTAAGTTTCTGTGTCTCATCACATGCCCAGTGTGCCACTTTCTCAGGGAGAATCTCTGCAGCCGCGTGCGGAGTCAGAATTCTTGGGTGGCATTTCCCCTCTACTTACACAGATAAGAAACCAGGTCAGTGTCTGACCCAGGCTAAGTCAAATAAAATCTTATCCCAGATTTTAAAAATCAGGACCAAGGGGAGAAGTTTTAGTTCCTCTGTGAGACAGAGGACCTGTGCCAACAACGCATTGCTGGTGGGGAAGATGAACTCATCCTTTGGAAAATAACGGGGCCTCTCTCCAGAGACTCAAATGGCCTAGCAGCTGCACTCCTGGGTCTACGGGTTAGTCAGCCAGTTAGTGTTAGTCAGCTAGTTAGGGTTAACCAGCTGGTTAGTTAGAGTTTACTTCTTACTTTATCTATTTAGTTGGCTTTGTGTATTTATATGCTCATTCATTTGTAGGCAGGATGTTCATGAACTTGTGTGTAGGTGGAAGCCCGGGGTTGATGTTGAGTGTCTTCCTTAATCTTTCTTCACCTTCCTTTTTGAGACTGAATCTCTCAGGAAACCTGGAGCTTGCTGATTTGGCTAAATATGCTGGTTAGCAAGCCCTGGGGACCCTGCTGGCGCCAGCTCCTCAGCACTAAGGTTACAGCTTGTGTTTCTGCACCTGATGCCATTTTCCCGTGGTGCTGGGAATTGAACTCAGGTCCTCGTGCTCCTGCAGCAATCACTTTCCTGAATGAGCCACCTCCCCAGCCCCGGTTAGAGTTTGTCTGCCGCTCACCGTTTCTGCGGTCTCAGCCCAAGGTCAGTTGGCCCTGTTGCCTTTGGGCCTGTGGTGAGGCGGTGTGTTGTGATGGGGTAGTGTCGTGATGGGATGTGTAGAGGAGCAGGCTGCTCACCTCAGGGTGAGCAAGAAGCAGAGAGCTGGAATGGGGCTACAGCCCCACTGTTCTCAAGGACACATTCCCGGTAACCTTCACCCCTTCGAGGTTCTACCAGCTCCATAGTGACAGTGCCAGGGCAGGGAGTGTGACTGATTTCCAGAGATAGTTTTCAGATACTATTATATACGAATGGTATATACTTTAGATATATATCATTATATCCAAACTGTGGTATGGATTCCTATAGCAGTGGTTCTCAACATTCCTAATGCTGTGATCCTTTAATATCATTCCTCATGTGTGGTGACCACCAACCATAAATTATTTTCATTGCTACTTCATAACTGTAATGTTGCTACTGTTATGATTTGTAATGTAAATATCTATGTTTTCCGATGTTCTTAGGTGACCCCTGTGAAAGGGTCGTTGGAATTCCCAAGGAGGTCGTGACTCACGGGTTGAAGCCCACTGCCTTAAACACACTATGACATGGAGGGAACCTGAAGAAAACTTGCTAGGTGAAAGAAGAAATCTCATACAACCACACATTATAGGGTTCCTGTTACGTGATATGTGGGAAACAAATCCCTAAACAGGGCTAGATTTCTGGAGAGTGAGAAGAAGGGTGAGGAGGAGTTAGTGGTTCTAACAGCTTGTGCCCAATTTTCCCCACTACCAAGTCTTAAGAAACTCCCGCCATATTAGGGAAAACTGAATAGGCCACAGGCACAAACATGCACAAGTCCAGAACTTCAATTTATTATAATTTATTGTTTCTGTTTTATGAGCATTGGTGTTTTGCTTGCATGTATGTCTGTGTGACGGTGTCAGATCCTCTGGAACAGGAGTTACAGACAGTTGTGAGCTGCCATGTAGCTGCTGGGATTGAACCTGGGTCCTCTGGAAGAGCAGTCTTAACTGCTGAGACATCTCTCCAGCCCCCTGCCCCATAACTTCAGTTTTTCAGATGTGAAATGCATCACACATGCTGTTTTGAACTACAAATCGGCAAATAAGTATTGAGGGGTTTTGTTGTTTGTTTTGATTCTCTGTGTAGCCCTGGCTATCCTAGAACTCACTCTGTAGATCAGGCTGGCCTCAAACTCATAGAGATCCACCTGCCTCTGCTTGCTGAGTTCTGGGATTAAAGGTATGCTCCATCACCACCCAGCAAAATATTGATTTTTTTTTAATGTAAAAGCAGGCATGTGTGTACTACCCATTGCCAATGGCATGTTCAGGGGCCTTCAATGTTATTACTATCATGTTCTTCCTACCCCACAGTAAGCTCATATATATATATGTGTGTGTGTGTGTGTGTGTGTGTGTGTGTGTGTAATATTTTTATTGATTATTTGGGAATTTCATATCATGAACTCCAACCAAATTTACTTCCCAGTCCTTCCAGATCCACATTCTCACCTTTGTGACCTCCCCCAGAAGAGGAAGAGGAGGGAGAGGAGGAAGAGGAGAAGAAGGAGCAAGTCTAATTTGTGTTGTCCATATATTCACTGCAGCATGGGCAAACTCCCATGGCCAGCTCCTAAGCACAATTGCTAGGATTTAACAGAAACTGTCCATCTACATTGGCTATGTACCTCCGGTTCCTCCTAAAGCCCTTGCAAACTCTGGAGTCTTTTGTCATTTCTCTATGACTTCTGGAGTCAGCAGGTGTGTCCTTTGTCATTCCTACTTAAGTCCCTTCCTGCCTTGTCTGAACTTATGCCAATGCGGTGACTCAGAATAGACCTTTAGTCGGGCTCAAAGATGAGCCAGTCATACCAGGAAGGCTGCGGACATGACTGGAGGGTTGGGCTGTCAACTGCCGTCAATGAGTTGCTTTTCTTATCGCTGTGACAAATACCCGGCCTCTTAAGGGAGAGAGGATTGGGTCTGGCTGATGGTCTCAGGGAATACAGCTCATCAGGTGAACGGAGGGGAGGGTATCTCTCAGTAGTTGCAGGAACTTCGGGTGGTATTTCCTTCCCACATTTTAATGGAATAGAAAGCAAGGAAGGGAAAATAGACAAGATCTCCTGAGTAAATTGGGAGCATGGCGGGGAAGGGGAGTGAGGAAGAGGAGAAAAAAGAAAGCAAAGAAATGGATCAGAAACAGAGCCATGCCCACGACCCATCCCCAGTGGCCTAAGTCCACTTAGGTCTGTCCCTAGCCCTGGAGGTTCACTAACCTCCTCAAACAGCAAACACCATGAGCCTGTGGGCCACATTTCACAGTGGCATCATCGCGCCCGCTTCCACCTCTAGGGAGGGAAGAGGGGTCAAAGAATGAGTCCAGTCCCATGGTTAGCAGTTAGTTAAGCTTCCCAGTTGATGCCAGGCAATGTGGACAGGGGTCATGTCACACACCTCTCCTTCAGAACTGCCACCTCTCCTTCAGACTTCACCCAAATTGTCTTTAATGTGAGACTGTTTTTAAGCAATAAAAAGACAGCAAGAAGAAAAACCAAATGACACAAAACAATCCTGCGGCTATTTCTAACAGAAGGATGGCAGGCGCTCAGCATTTGCTGGGTTCTGTGAGTAGGGGTAAGTCCTCAGTTCTGAAGCGAGTCTTGGGAACCCTGAACTGATAGCTGCACTGGGTAGTAAGAACCATGGGTAAGGCCCTGGGATTACCCATGCTGGTGTCCGTGGGCTGAGTTCCAGATCTGCAGGGCTGTGCAAACTGCAGGTCTAGAGAGAACTGAATGTAACTGCCAGGCGCCCAGCTGGTGCCGAGGAAGTGTTGGAGCACATGCGGCAGGGAGCACTCCAACATTGAAGAACTAACTCTTTTTTTTTTTTTTTTTTTTTTTTTGGCTTTTTGAGATGGGGTTTCTCTGTAGCTTTGGAGCCTGTCCTGGAACTAGCTCTTGTAGACCGGACTGGTCTCGAACTTACAGAGATCCGCCTGCCTCTGCCTCCAAGAACTAACTCTTGAATACTAAACAGAAGCAGTTGTGTGACCAGAGACGTTTCTTCCAGTGAGATTGAAGCAGTAGATCTCAATGTATGGGTTTTCCACCCCTTTGGGAACTGAAGGATCCTTTCACAGGGGTTGCCTACCAGATATCCTGCATATTAGATGTCTACATTACTGTTCATAAATGGCAAAATTACAGTTAGGAAGTGGCAACAAAAATAATTTTATGGTTGGGGTCACCACAACATGAGGAACTGTATGAAAGGGTCTCAGCATCAGGAAGGTTGAGAAGCACTGGATTACAGTACTGACTTTTTAGAAGGTGTATTTATTTTATTTTATGTATATGAGTGTATTGCCTCACATCTATTGGCGGACCATGTACAGACCTCATCCTTCAGTCAGAAAAGGGTGTCAGATCCCCAGGAACTGGAGTCACAGATGGGTTGTGAGCCACTCTGGTTGCTGGAAACTGAACCCATGTCTTCTGCAAGTGCTCTTAATCCTCTGAGCCATCTCTCCAGTCCCAGGATCGATATTAAAAATGATTTATTTTGTGTGCAGGGGTGGTGTGAGGGAGTCCATTCTCCACTTCCTCCATCCCTGGGGATCAAACTCAGGTTCTCAGGGTTGGCAATGGGCATCTTTTCTTACTGAACCATCTCTCCCGCTCTTGAAAATTATTTAAAGTCTCTTGTTTTGTTTTGTTTTTGAGACAAGATTTCTTTGTGTAACAGTCCTAGCTGTCCTAAAACTTGCTTTGAAGCCCAGGGTCGCCTTGAACTCACCAAGATATGCCTACCTATGCCTTCCAAGTCTCTGAGATTAAAGGCACTCACCACCACTGCCAGGCTAAACTAAGTCATTCTTAACTTTACAAATGCTACAACAACAGTAAAAACCACAAACAACTGTCTCTTCTTATTGTTCTACTGACCCCATCAAAGGTAATGAATCTGGTTTGCACGAAACTGTCTTGAGGTGTAGACCCGGCTGAAGGCTTTGTTAGCGGCTTGATTCAGTTTTCTACCATCTGGAGCCAGCCTGCAGGGAGCTCGAAACAAAATAGCCACGGCTGTGGAGTGCCTGGGCTTGGCCCTCTGAGGGGAACAAATTCTATTTCCTTCAGCAGAAATGGTCTTTACATCGATTCTTTTAGAGGAATTACTGTTTCCACACTTGCTCCCACTCTCCTCTTCTACCTGACTGCCCATTATTCAACTTGCTAAATTTTGTCTCAGGCCAGGCTCCCAGACCACACCAATTGAACTAAAACTCAAAGTGAAGGCATTCTTTTTAAAGTTCTATGCAACGAAACTGAATCTAGATTGCTCTCAGAACTTTTGAGACACCAGGAGAGATATAATAATAGCCAATTTTCCCAAAAGAACAATTCCACTTGACATACAGTTTTTCCTGCGCTAACCCTCACCCCTCCCCTTGACCAGGAGTGGAAGTAAGCTGCTGTGAAGCAATCCCTTGGTTGGGGGTGGTTTTTCTCTTACTTTGTTTCCCTGTTCCTGGTTGAAAGGAAAGTAACTTTAACATAACCCGTTCAGAGCTTGGGCTCTAGGGAGGTTGGTAGAGCGTTTTGAGTAGCATGCCTCAGGCCCTGCCTCTGTCCCAAGCACCACGTAAAACCACGTCTGTTGGCACATGTCTGTAACTCCAACATTCAAAGAGTGGAGGCAGGGGGATCAGAGACTAACCTCCAGTCTCAGCTGCAGCATCCGGCACTGGGAGAAGCAGCCAGCCAGATAAGAGACTCTGTGCGCCAGGCCCTTTCTTTGAGGCCACCATTCAGCTCTCAAATCATGACACAGAGACTTATTATCAGTTTTGAATGCTTGACCTAGCTTCGGCTCGTTTCTGGCTAGCTCTTTTAACTTAAATCAACCTGCTTCTCTTCACCTCCCTTTTGCCTCAGGACTTTTTAGCTGTTCTTTCTGTGTAACTTTCTTCCACCACTCCTCTGTCTGACTGGCCAACTTCTTGCCCTAGGCTTGTCCCTCCTTCTCTCCTCCGCTCTTGTTTCTCATCTTCTCAGCTAGCTGTCTCCTCCTATTTATTCCCTCTCCCTACAGACCCTGTCTATCCCTTTTCTGCCTTGCTATTGGCCACTCATTTTAATTAGACCAATCTGGTGCCTTAGGCAGGCAAAACAAATGCAATATAGTTTCACATAATTAAACAAATACATCAAAAACAAAATAACACACCTTTACACAGTTAAAGTAATATTCCACAGTAATACATCTTTGCCCAGTTAAAATAATAATCCACAACAACCTTGTCTTTAAAAATGAATTAAACATCTCTGCTCTGCCCCTTGCATTGAAACTCATGTTCTGCTTTACGGAGTGAAAGTATTACCAGAATCATAAATAAAGTAAAGCTGTTGAAGATATGCAAGGCAAACTGTTTAATTTTGGCCGTAAGACGTCCTTTACTCCCTCATAGGAAGGACATTAGAAAAGCGTACCATGAACAGCACAGTGGCAGAAATACTTTAAAGACTTTAAGAAATGACATCTCTTTAGGGACATGGGGCAAGGGCTATTGCTTTTGCATCCTTAGGGCATGGGCAGTCAAATGAAGGAACACTTTCAGATTTGGAAAAGGACGAAACATTAAACCAATTCATGAGGTACAACATAGACTAAATATTTGCAAAGTGACCATTTTAAAATAGGTTTCTAAAACTAGTTATTTTTTCTGTAGCTTTGGAGCCTGTCCTAGAACTAGCTCTTGTAGACCAGGCTAGCCACAAACTCACAGAGATCCACCCACCTCTGCCTCCTGAGTGCTGGGATTAAAGGCGTGCACCACCACCATGCCAGCTACAGAGAAAAACCCTGTCTTGAAAAGCCAAAAAAAAAAAAAAAGAAAGAAAGAAAGAAAAGAAAAGAAAAAAAACTAGTTATTTTTTATTTTCTGTGTAGGGTGTTTTGTGTACACAACTTTGTGTATGCAAGTATACCTGGCACCCGTGGAAGCCAGAAGGCCAGAAGAGGGTGTTAGAACCCTGGGAGCTGAGGTCACGGAGGACTGACAGTTGTAAGCCACCATGTAGGTAGTGGGATTGGAACCCCCCTCTTCTGGAAAGCAGCCATTGCTCTAAATAAACGCTGGACCCTCAATAAAGATTTTGAGAAGTTGAATCAGATGTGGTAATACACAACTTTAATCCCAACACTTGAGAAGTAGAGGCGAGGTAGAGCTCTGTGAGTTCGATGCCAGTCTGGTCTATACTGAGTTCCAGAATAGCCAGGGTTACATAGTGAGAAACTGTCTAAAAAAAAAAAAGTAAAGACATCGTTAAAGTGTAAAAGAGGTAGCGAAGGCAAGAGAGGATGGAGTCTGCCTTTCGAGGCATAATATCCTCATTACTGGAACTTGATCTTAGTAAATAAGTTAAAAACATCTCACTATTTAAGGTGTGTTTGTTTATATTTTGTTTGTTTGGGTAGTGCTGGGAATTGAACCCAAGGGCTTGTACACGTAAGCAAGTTTCTATCTCAGAGCCATATTCCCAACCCTAAACCTTTTTTTCTTTTTAAGAAAATTTGTTTTACCACCGGATTGAAGCAATAGTTTTTTTTAATGGTTATTTCACATGAAAATATTCATGACTTCACCATTATACTTCATCAAATCATAATTGGAAGGACATAATGGCATTTTTCTCATCTCAAAAGATTGTAATCAGTCTTATCATGATGGTATTATAGACTTCCTTTTGTGCAAAAGATGATATCATGCGTTACCTTCCTAATATTTCAAAACTATATGAAACTGTTGATAATGCCTCCAGAGAACTGTGAACATGAGTAAAATTATGCAATTTTAGCTTGCTAACTGAACAACACTTTAGCTCATCAAAAACGTTCCTAGAGACTATAACTAGGTCATTTATTTTAACTGCTAACTTAATTTCAGCAGTAACAATTTTATTTAGGAAATGATTTCATAGGGGGAAAGTAATAGGCAGCAGGAAGGAAAAAAACCGACTCTATAGAAGCTAAGATTCCATTAGATTTAGACAGAGGATGGAAAAATGGCTCAGCAGTTAAGAGTGCTCTTTTGGAGGACCTGGGTTCAAATCCCAGTGCCCTCAGCTTACAACAGCCTGTAATTCCAGTCCCCAAGGATCCATCCTTTTCTGGATTGCTTGGGCATCAGGAACACACTTGGCGCACAGACATTAATGCAGATAAAATGCCCATAAACATAAAAAACCAAAAAGATTTTGTGAGTTACCAGGTTTATCATACTACTTAGTATTTTATGGGTACAGTTCCTGTCCTAGAAACTTGGCAATGTCTAGTGAGGTCTCAAATTTCCATGATGAATTCCATATTCTCCATAGTATCTAGGACAGTGACTCTCAACCTGTGGGTCATGACCTCTTTGGGGTCACATATTAGATATCCTTCATATCAGATATTTATATAATGATTCATAAAAGTGGAAAGACTACAGTTATGAAGTAGCAACAAAATAATGGGGGGGGGTTCGCCATAACACGAGGAACTGTGTTAAGGGGTCACAGTGTTAGGAATGTTGAGAACCACTGCTCTAGAACATTCGAGTGTTCTGACAGTGTTGATAACCATGGGGTAGGATCATATATATAATATATAGAGAGATATGTATATATATACATATATATGCGTATATATATATATATCCACAAAGATACTTTATGCAGAGCAATGGTTGATAACCTGCACACACAAAAATTTCTATTGCTCAAGACAGGAGTAAAATACCCTCTTGGAGACAGGTAAATGATATAAACATGGAATTTACAAAAAAATAATGGGGCTGGGGAGATGGCTCCATGGATAAAGCGTTTGCTATTCAAGTGTGAGGATCAATGTTTGAGTCCCAGAATCCACTTAAAAGTAGGCAGGTATAGAGGCCACTGTATTCCCAGTACACAAGAGTCAGAGACAGGGAGTCAAGGGCAAGCTGGCTAGTTAGCCGAACTGGTGAGCTCTGGATTCCATGAGAGACCCTCTTCAACAAATTAAATGGAAAGTAATCAAGGAAAACCAACAAAACAACCACCCCCTTAAACCTTGTCTGTTTGGTTGTGAACCTGGCCTTTAATGGTTGAGCCATCTCTTCAGCCCCATCTCAAATCTTAAAAATGGAAATCAGGTGTGTGCACCAACCTACTAAGGCAGAAAGGGGCACTGGATCCCCTGGAACTAGAGCTACAGGTAATTGTGAGCCATCATGTGGATGTTGGGAATCGAACCCAGGTTCCCTGCAAGAGCAGTCAGAGCTCTTAGCTGCTGAGTCATCTCCCCAGCTACTTCTTTTTCTCTCTTACATAATGTATGTATATTCTTATATCCATGTGTGTATGTGTGCCATGCATGCATGTAGGGATCAGAAGACAATTTCCATGAATCTGTTCTCTCCATTCTCTCTGTGGTTCCACAGGATTACACTCAGATTATCGGGTTCAGCTGCAAAGGCGTCTTTACCCTCTGGGCCATCTTTCTGGTTGTCTCTCCAGCTCAAGCTAGTTAGATACTGAGAGATTGGGAAGGAAGTACCACATAGACCCTAGGTCTGAAAGGCTGAACAAGGAGCGACCATTTCCACAGCATTCTGGAGAGGCAGAACTACAGGGTTTGTGAAGAGCTTTGTAGCTGAGAAGAGCTTGTGAAAAAATTGGTGAGTGATACAATTTGTTCCACTGTAATCTATAATTAGGTAATCAATTAACGATTAAAAAGCAGTGTTCCTCTGTGACCAGTTAAACTAATCAGGTTCCTTTTCTCAAGGGGACCTGGTGTGCAATGGGTACCAGCAGCAGCCCCCTTGGGAGTGCATGCGGCCTCTTGCTTGTACGGGTTCTCTAATGAACCCTGATGTTGGGTACGCGTGTCTGTGATCTCACACTGTCCCCAGTCTAGGCTCCAGACAGGTGAGTGGGATGCCTTTCGAAGCCCAAGGCACAGTAGCCAAATTTAAGTTCCCTGACTGACGGACAGAAGAATCCCATTTCAAAGGGGTGGGCTTCATCTACTGCAATGCTCACTACACTAGTCAAGTGTGCTGGTTTGAAAAAGAATGCCCCCATAGGCTCATATACTTAATGTTCAGTCACCAGGGAACAGAACTTTTTGATAGCACTGGAAGAATTTGGACAGGTGACCTTTTAGAAGAAGTGTGTCCCTGGGGGTGGGTTTTGAGGTTTTCAAAAGCCCACACCCAGTCCGGTGTTTTTCTTTTTCTCTCTCTCAGCCTGTGGATCAGGATGTAGCTTCCTAGTGCTCTCCAGCACCATGGCTGCCGTGCCTGCTGCCAGGCTTCCTGCCACGAGGACAATGGACTAAGCCTCTGAAATTATAAGCAGGCCCCCTGTTAATTGTCTTCGATAAGAGTTACTTTGGTCATGGTGTGTCGTAACGGCAGGAGAACAGTGACGAAGACACCAGGAAACTGCTCATCCTGAACGGAACTGGACCAAATATATCCCTAAGCATGGCCCCTCCAGAGGTGGGCCCTAACCTCCAAAAGCTTCCACTGGACCTTATCCTGCCCCCCCCCAGTTATATTTATGAGTCAATCTTCCATTCAGACTAAAACTTTAAAAAATTAAAAGCAGTGTTTTGAAAGATTTTCAGCAATATAAAAGTAATATATGAAAGTGCTCCAGGCAGTGGTGGCGCACGCCTTTAATGCCAGCCCTCAGGAGGCAGAGTCAGGTGGATCTCTGTAAGTTTGAGGCCATCTGAGTTTCAAGACAGCCAGGGATACACAAAGAAAATTTCTAAAAAAAATTTTTTAAGTGCTATCACCATAATACTATAAAAACATTCACTATCTTGGAAGAAAATAGACTCTTGTATATGCTTTTCTTTTAGTTTAGAATAAAGATTCTCAGATATTTAAAAATAAATAAGTGTGCATGTTTTTTAAAATTTGTGCCGGGTGGTGGTGGCGCATGCCTTTAATCCCAGCACTCGGGAGGCAGAGGCAGGCAGATCTCTGTGAGTTCGAGGCCAGCCTGGTCTAGAAGAGCTAGTTCCAGGACAGGAACCAAAAAGCTACAGAGAAACCCTGCCTCAAAAATAAAAAAAAAAATAAATAGAAAAAATAAAAAAATAAAAAAAATAAAATTTGTTTAACTTTATTTTATGTGCATTGGTTTTAATACCCTGGAACTGGAGTCACAGACAGTTGTGAGCTGCCATGTAGGCACTGGGAATTGAACCCAGGGCCTCTGGAAGAGCAGTTAGCACTCTTAACCTCTGAGCCATCTCTCCAGTTCCCAATATGCATGTTTTTTAACATTGCAAAAAATATGTAATTTATTTAAACAAAACCAAATTTAAACCAAGGAGCAGCGTAAACCCTGCTGTTGTAAACAAAGACGGAGTTCACGATACACTTAAATTCCAGACCTTTCTGATTGGGGTATTTGATCTGATTGGGAAAAATGAAAAGAAAAGAAAAGAAAAGAAAAGAAAAGAAACAGAGGGAGGAGGAAGCAGGGGAAGAGACGAGGAGAGGGAAAGGAGGTATACAAGCTGGTCAGATTTGGGAATCTACTGTGGGATTAACTCTAAAAAGGATTGGTGAGTTGAAACCTCAGTTCTTTTCCCCAACCCATCTTTGAGGACCCATTTGATTCGGTCAGTTATTCATCTAGTACATAATATAACTGATCATAGACATGCACGCCATGTTAGCCCCCAGCAGTCATGCCTCCTACTGACCAAGGAAGCCACCTCTTCCCACTGTGAGTGCCCTTTGCAAACTGGTGTTGTCTGAGGCCTTCAGTGGCAGTATGGAATAGACATCTGATATATGAACAGTGTTTGTGCCAGGCACTTGAACCACTGTAACCAAACCTGCCATAATCAACTCATAATGAATTCTGGCACAGTCTAGGAGGTTTTAGGTGGGGTTGGCTGGCCCCATTGCCTTTAGGCCTGCGGAGAAGCATCACATTGTGACAGGGACGTATGGTGGAGCAAAGCAGTATGAAAAAGCAAAAGAAAGATCAGAAGGAAGAGATCAGGGTCCCACACGCTCCAATCCCAGATGGTGTCCACAGGGTCCCAGCTTCTGAAGCTTCTGCCACCTGCAAGTGGTGGTAAGTGGGAACCAAGACTTTGGTGTCCTGCTTCTATTTCTGTTGCTGTGATAAAAGCAACTTGGGGGAGCAGGGGTTTTATGTGTGCTCATAGTTTCAGGTTACCGTCCATCAGATTCAGAGAAGTCAAGGTGTCAGGAACTTAAAACAGCTGGTTACATCACTATTGTTACATCCTTAGTGAAGAGAAAAGGGAAATCCATGCTTGTTTGCTTACTGCTTCTTGCTTGATGCTTGTGCTCAGCTCCACTGTGTACTGCTCAGGACCCCCTGCCTAGGGAATGCTACCATTCACTGTGGGATGGGCCTTCACATTCCGCCAGAGACATGCCCATAGACCAACTCAGTGTAGGTAATTTCTCACTGAGAGTCTTGCCAGGTGAGTCTAAGTTGTGTTAGGTTAACAAGTAGAAGCCACCACCACACGGATAGTCAAAAATTCAAATATTCATTAAACAGTAACAACAATTCAAAGCCACAATCGACAGTATGCTACCACACCAGAGGAGGAGACACAGTATTAGGGCAGGACTTAATAGTCAAAAGTGCCTCATGTCCCATCACACCCTACCACTTTCTCATTGATGGCATTATGTTCCCTGTAGACAGAAGTTTCTGTCCTGCCCAGTCCTGCAGTCATTCAGTCCCAACAAAACACAAGAGGCTTATATAATTAAAAACTGGTTGGCTTATTAGCTCAGGCTTATTATTAACTAGCTCTTACAACTTAAATTAACCCATACTATGTTTAGCCCTGTGGCTTGGTACCTTATTCAGTGAGGCATTGTCATCTTGCTTCCTCTGCATCTGGCTGGTGACTGCAGACTGAATTTTTCCTTTTCCCAGAATTCTCCTATTCTTGTCACCTGCCTATGCTTCCTGCCTGCTACTGGCCAATCAGCATTTTATTAAACTAATGCAAGTGACAGATCTTTCTTTACAGGGTACAAGAACATTATCCCACAGCAGTTCCCCATCTGTGAAATGGAGACAATAGTGGCTCTCCATGCTAATCAAGATGGTGCCAAGTGAGTCTTGCCTCCTGGCACCAACACCTTTTTATAATCATCTTCTATACAGACTTGAGTTGACGCAATAAGCAACAGGGCACTGTAGGCAGGCAGGAGGTGATTTCTATGACTAGCCCATAAAAGACCTCTTTGCTTCATCTTGGATCACTTGTTATAGCTAGCCAGTATTCTATATCATAATACATGTGATCTTTGCTTTCTTTAGCTGCTGATCTAACAAAAGGTGATAGAGAAGGCGAGGTCATGGGGTCACATTTTTGGGAAAGAGGAGGAATGCTGAGGCTATAAATGAAAGTATCAGTTTATACATGTAGGGACATAAGGAAACTCATGGTGGGAAGATGCAGGTTTTCATTTGTTGTCAGAAGGACACATGGGATTGCTGCTAGAGGGACTGATGGAAGACAGGCACAACACTTCTGATAATTGGTGAGTATACAATCTGAACATCTGGCTCTTGTCTTTGTCAACTCTCTGTGACCTAAGGCAGAAGTGATGAAAACAGTTCATGGAGAAAACCCAAGGGAAACGTTTCTCAGTGTCCTGGCTATCCCAGACCCTGGCAGGCAAGACACGGGTATGTTGACTGCTGAGTCCTTGTGTGGCCCCAGGGACTTGTCCTGAATTAGAGCAATGAGGGAATGTAGAAAAGACAAAAACAAGACATGGATGCCATGGGTTCAGGTGCAGTTGACTCTCTGATAGAGCAGTACGGCACCTTGTATCTGCGGAGTGTTTATTATAGAATTGAAGAGAGAGGCGGGGTTATTGCATGCAGCTGGAGGAGGTGGGGTTACTACATAGAGAAAACATGGAGGCAGGGTTATTATACACAACTGGATCAAGGACACGGGCTTAGCTAATCTCAGTAGGAGCAGTCTCTGTAGGGCAATGGTCTTCAGGTTGTAAAGAGCTGAGGGAGAAAGCTAACATGGACATTTTCTGCACACACTGTCTATCAATACCCACTTTTGAACCCTGAGGAAGGATTTGCTATCATCTCTGACACTCACCCCAGGAGGAAGGTTTGGCTATTTCCATCTGGGCCCGTGTCAACCACACACATTTGCCAGGACCTCAGCACTCAGGGCTTCCTTCACTCCCCACAGTGGCTCCTGCTTAGTTCTTTGTATTGTATTGCTGATATTTAATCGCTTTGACCTACATAAAAGCCAGCTTTGAGGAGGTCAACCTATGTTAACTCTGTAAGAATAAATCAAACACGAGTGTGGATGGCTGAACCCGTCTCTTTAGAAACCACATCTTCTGGGACTTGTTTTTTTAGAGATTAAAGGCATTTTTTTTTCCTTAAATAGTCTTTGTTTTCTAGCACCTAAAACACAGTACACACTTCTAATCTCTCTCCCTATCATCTATCTCCAGCCACCCAGATACATTCACATGATTGTAAAAGAAAAATAGGGCTGGGGATATGGTTTATTGGATAAAAGCATTTGCAATGCATTCCCAATAACCTGAGCTTAATCCCCAGTACTCATGTAAGAAGCTGGCTGCAGTAGGGACATCTATAATCCCGGAACCTCTGAAGAGAAGAGAAGTGGAAATGAGAAACTCATCCTGAAGCTCACAGGCCAGCAAAACTGGAATGTGCTGAAAAATGCAGAGACCCTGCCTCAACAAGGTGACAGGAGAAAACCACTCGGTCAGTTTTCCGAGTGCCTAAAGTGTCTGTGTCTTGCCTCATGCCTGCCTGTGCACCTTTCACTGAGGCAAGGGTGATTCCCAGTTTTCTGTGAACCTTACAGACAGTATTCTATAGGTGACTCCTTTCTTCCCTTTTGTACAGGAAGGATGGCACAGGGTACATGGTGTCTTACACGGCTTCCTATAGGACATTGTTGTTAAGTGCTTACTAAATATGATTAGAACATGTGTTTTGTAAGTCAGAGTAGGTTTATGTTCTAACTATGCATCTTGTTTATTTGTCTTATGTGCCCCAATAATGGTAGTCTTATTACCAATATTATATTACTTTTTTTAAACTCCAACAATATTTTTTAGGCTAAGGGGAATCAGCAAGGGTTTTGGTTTAGAATGGGACTAGGAGGTGACCGAGGATCAGCTCTGGCTGACCTCTGGCAGCCACATCAGAAAGAAAGAGAATCCCAAGACCAAGCCATATAAACTGCAGCAATAACAATGGATGCCACTATGTACTTTTTATACACATGCCCATTTGCAATATTTATTTTATACATATACACACATATATACAACATTACAGGATGTATTGAGCAAGAACCAAGTCAGGCCAGGTGTGGTGCACACATCTGTAATTTAGCACTCAGGAGGCTGAGGCAAGAGTTTTGAGTTTGAAGGCAACTTAGATTTCATCATGAGATGCCCCCTCCACCAAAAACAACAACAGTTAGGTTTGCTTGCCCAGCTGTTCATACAGCTAAAGATTCTCCCTGACATACACTCAGTGTTTATTAGTGTTTTAGTGACACGCGTGATTCTCTTAGACTTTCTGAGTGAACTCCAAAGGACTTTGCTAAAACGTGAGTGACACAGCACATGACAGGAACTGGACAAAGGCTCTAAGACATTTGTCCTTGAGTCCTAGATGTTTGGTGAAATTGCTCCTCTCTTCTCTGCCCTCCTCTTGTCTCTTCTCCCAAGAAATATAAACAAAATTAGATGATCTCTGATTTCTAAAGAAAGATACCTTCACTTAGAGTTTTTGATATAACCAAACAACACTAGGGCTGGTGCTGTGGAATAATCCTCCTGTATATTGTGAAGATGTGTTTCTCTTATTGGTTTAATAAACAGCTAACTGGCCAATAGCTAGGTAGGAAGAAGTTAGGCAGGAAAGCCAAGCTGAGATCAAGCAGGGATGAAGAAGGGAGCGCTGCCAGGAGATGCAGGGAGAAGCAGGATGAACATCTCGTGTTGAAAAAAGGTGCTGTGCTACATGGTAGAGTGTAGATAAGAAATATGGGTTAATTTAAGTTGTAAGAGCTAGTTAGTAACAAGCCTAAGCTATCAGTCAAGCAGTTATAATTAATAATAAGTCTCTGTGTGGTTCTTTGGGAGCTGGCAGGTGGGACAGAAAAGTTGCTACAGGCTGGGGATTCAGCTTAGTTGGTAGAGTGCTTGCCTGACAATACGAGGCCTGGGCATCTTGGTGTAATGGCACACCTGTGATCTCAACACTTTGGGAGATGGAGCAGGGGGCTCAGGTGATCCACTTGCTATAGAGGAAATTTTAGGCCAGCCTGTTGTACATGAAACCTTTCCTAGCCCAAGCAAACAAGCAAACAAACCAAACACCAGTAGAGCAATGTTTTTTTTTAAAAAAAAAAACAACAAATTTTACCTACAACCTTTTTATATGATTGTACACAATATTCCATACCCATTTTTAAGATAAGTGTGTTTGTTGGGGTCATTCATTCAGCACCATGCTGACTCAGTGCATTCTCATCACTGGGATTGGTTGGGGGCTCTTTCAGTTTTCTCTCATTGTCCTAGGTACATTTTTGTTGTTGTGGCAAACACTCTGTCCAAAATCATCTTAGGAGAGTAAGGATTTATTGGACTTATAACTCCAGGTGACAGTCCTTTATTGAGGTGAAGACGGATGCTTAAAAGAAATCTCACACTGAGTATAATAGAGGGTTATTTATTTAGGGGTATACTCACAGATTACAGTTCTCTGTTCAAACAAGGAACAGAAACTGAATCCCGCAGCTGGAAGAGAGGTCGGACGTGTGCTTTTCCTCAGCATTTATACTATAAGAGGCCATGCCCAAGTGGGCAGGTAACTTAAAGGCTACTGGCTGTAGGAATTCCTACAGCACCTTCCCCTTTTGTTTAAATAAGAAAGTTCTACACCTAATATAAAATTACATTCAATAAGAACAAATATCAGGTATAAAAACTGGAATTACAACCAACATAAACAATATCAAGCAAGAAACATGATAAATGTTTCAATAATTATCCAATCTTAATGAGTTTAAGTCTTGTATAATAAATAACCTGGCCAAGTCATGATAGGAAAGAAACTACAACTATCTAGTCTTCAACCCCATCTCAGACCCAAGAAGGGAAATAATATTACTTGAGTAAGCAGGAAGTACAATCAAGCAACTTCCAAAATTTGCAACAAATGACAGAGACAACTGGTCACCTGGGCAATCACCCAAAGTCTGGTTTGCAACATTGGAGCAACCAACTTTGGCTAAGGTCTGGAGTAACTGACCATTTTCAGAGGCCAGAAATTTTTCAAAACCATCTTACCCTGTCTTGGCAAGATAAAAACCGAGACTTTATCAATTTTGATGGTATCCATAACTTTTCTTCTCCTGTTGAAAAAAGAACAAAACCCCTTTCCCAATGTAGCACATCACCTGGCTTCCATTGTGAGGTTAACACATCCTTGAAATACACTGGTTGATTTAATTCAGAAGACTTTTCTATTATCCAGTCCCTCTGCTGCTATTGTCCCTTTCTCGTTAGTGTTAATAAAATTCAAGGTTGGGCTGGAGAGATGGCTCAGAGGTTAGGAGCATTAGCTTATCTTCCAGAAGTACTGAGTTCAATTCCCAGCAACCACATGGTGGCTCATAACCATCTGTAATGAGATCTGGTGCTCTCTTCTGGCGTGTGGGCATACATGGAGGCAGAATGTTGTATACATAATAAATAAATAAATCTTTTTTTTAAATAAAGTTTTTTTAAAAAGAAAATCAAGGTTAATAAAGCATTATGTAATCTATTTCTGGGGGCATTTTTCATCCCTTTCTGTTATTTTAACATATCCTTTATAGTGCAATTTGATCTTTCTATAACTGCCTGACCTGTAGGATTGTGTGATATACCTGGAATATGCTTTACATTATGATTAGCAAAAAAACTGTTTCATCTTCTTAGAGACATATGCTGGACCATTATCTGTCTTTATTTGTGCAGGTATACCCATGATGGCCATAACTTCCTAATAAATGTGTGATTACTGAATCAGCCTTTTCAGAGGCTATTGGCAATGTTAAATCCTGTCCTTGTACCTTCTTTCCCTGCTCATCAGCTCCATTAATTTCCTCAGTTGTTTTAAATCTTTTTACTACTGTCCTTTGTAAAGCCTGAATCTCCTGGCTTGTATATATTTCTAGTGATTTCACTGAGGCACCTATCTCCTGGCTTGTATATATTTCTAGTGATTTCACTGAGGCACCTATCTTCTGGCTTGTATATATTTCTAGTGATTTCATTGAGGCACCTAGCCTCTGGTCCTCATTCTGCACATGTGATTCCAAGGTTGGAACTTTTTCCTTTAAAGATAACACCCCATCCTTGGACACTATTGAGATAGCATGCAGATTTCTGTCCTGGAGAGATGCTCTATCTGCTAACGTATCATAACTTTTTAACAAATTTTGATTGTCAAATTCAACAGTATGAATTCTTTCAGATAATTTCTCATTATCCTTTGACATGGATTCAATTTTTTTCTGTCAAATTAATGTTACCCTTTTCAATAGTATTAATTTTTTCAAGTAACTTTTGATTATCAATGGTATTAATCCTGTTAGCTAGCTGTTCATTATTAGTCTGGAAAGACTGTATCATTTCTAAAAGTGCCTCATTCTTGGCTCTGTTATCCAACCATTTTCTTAAGAATATAATATGAAGAAAAAAAACTGAGACCCAGTATCCAATAAATGGATGCATCACAATAACCGTATGACCCTTGCAGAATGCAATCCATAGTATTAGCAAAAAAAAGTTACTATAATTTTCCATGGTAATGTTGTTTGCCATTATATAACTTTCAAGTTTATTGATTTATTAATTACCTGTTATGAGGTCTGGTAAATTGTTTTAGGTGTAATGATCTTTATTTTCTAGCAGGAGTCGTGTTTGCAGAGTCACGACTAGCGACAAACCTGGTACCATGAACAGTCCTGAGCTGCTTTGGTTTTTTTGGCCTTGGTGCTGGTTAAATACTGAGAAATATGCTTTGCTTGACAAATTAAAAGCAATTACATCAATTCTGTACATGGAGCAAGAAGCCCAGAACTCAGGAGCCGGGAGTACAAACTAAAAGCTGAGCAAGTCACCACGTGGCAGGGAACAGGCAGGAAATGTGGCAGGGAACGCGGCGGGGTGGGGGGGGGCAAGGGGGTGGTGCGTGCTTAGGAAATTTCCAAGTCGCCGCACGCATTTAGCTTCGCTGTGGCAGAAGTTTTTACAAAAACTGCTTAGGTAAAAGCAACCCAGGTGGTGGGCAGGGTGGGGTGGGGTGGGGTGGGAGACTTTCTGGGCTGTGGACTGGTTAGGCTTCAAGCCGGTCCACCCAGTAGGTGTGGAGTTCGGATCCACGTGGGGTGCTAGATGAAGACGGATGCTTAAAAGAATCCCACACTAGCTCAGAACTGAGTAAAATAGAGGGTTACTTATTTAGGGGTAGATCCACAGATGACAGTCCTCTGCTATAACCAAATCCCATAGCCAGAAGAGAGGCTGGGTGTGTGCTTTACCTTGGCACTTACAGTATAAGAGGCCAGGCCCAAGTACGTGGGTAACTTAAAGGCTGTAGGAATTCCTACAGCAGTGAGGGGAAATCACCCAAGCAACTGTCATACCCACAGCCAAGAGCATAGAGAAACGTGTGATGCTACTTACATCTAACTCTCTCAGCACCATTTCCTGTGCCTAGGGAATGGTGTAGCCCACAATGGGCTAGGTCTTCCTACATCAACAATCAAGACAAATTTCCCACAGACGTGCCCATAGGCCAATCTGATCTAGACAATCCTCCCTCATTTAGGCTTCCAGTGAATCTAGCCTGTGGCAAGTAGAAATTCCAAACACACTGTAAATAGAGACTGTTCTTTTGTTTCCCAGCTGCCCAGACCTGAGTAACCACAGAAACTATATTAATTACGACACTGACCAATAGTTTAGGCATATTCCTAGCTAGCTCTCACTCTTAAATTAACCCATTTCTATTAATCTGTGTCCCATCATGAGGCTGTGGCCTACTGATAAGGTTCTGGCATCTTTCTCCTTTGGCGGGTACTTGGCATCTGCTTGACTCCACCTTCTTTCTCCCTGCATTCAGTTTAGTTTTCTCCCATAGCTCTATTCTACCCTGCCATAGGTCAAAGAAGCTTCTTTATTAACCAATGGCAATAAACCATATTCACAGCATATAGAGGTGAATCTCACACCAACAAACCATTACTATTGTTGCTAAGGTTTTGAGACAGGATTTCACTACAGAAGCTGGTTTTGAACTCACAATACAGCCTCCTCATTCAATCTCCTTCCTTCGTGCTGGTCCAATAGGCATACATCAGGCACTATTTCTGTCCTCCTCCCTCCCATTTCACATTACCTATGCTTGTCTTGAACCCCTGATGATTCGGTCTCTATCTCCCAAGTGCTAAGATTACAGGGTATGGTAATCAAATGAGGCACAATCTGTCAAAATCCTTCACACCAACCAGTCAATGTCTGCTTCTGCTGGCCCAGGTAAGACTGGTGCACTGGGAGGAGGACACATGAAATGTTGATTATTGCAGGAATCTTAAGATTGGGGTAGAATTAATGGCAAAGGAAAAGAAGTTGGAAAAACGAACAAAATGTGAACATAATTCACAGGCATGGGTAGATGAGGAAGCCAGGGTGATGAGTGAGCTAAACAGAGGAAATTTTACATCACTCACTCAGAGGATCGGGCCATCAATAAGGGAGAAGAGATTGCAGAGTGGTCCTCGTGCATCAGATCTCATCATCTGGTGACACTGATGAGGGAGACAGTGGCTGATTGTAGTGCGTGGGAGGCTAAGGTGCCGCCCAAATGTCCAGATATGTATGGTTACCTTAGTCTAGAGGCAATATTTAGTAGGCATAGAGATTAACTATGTAAAGTTTCCACACCCATGAGAAAATAATCCTGTGACTACTGGTCCCAGGAAGAGAGGAATTCTCAAGGAGTGAGCCATGACAGAGCTAAGGGACACTATCTTGCTCCAGGGCTGGCTGCCAAGGACAGTGGCCAGTAGGCTGTGTCATCAGACCCCAGGGAGTGTGCTGCTTTGTGTAACTCTTCATGCAAATAGATTTTAAAGCACTAAAGAGTGGCATAAACCCACAAAATACCTTATAGGGTTAGGTAGTTTTCATTTTTCAAAAGAGTGCAAAGAAGTGTTAAATTTTGCCTTTTCTTTCCCGAGTCATACTTGCCTGGAGAGGGGGACTAAGGATGAAAGTCCAGTTAGATGCTGATGATATAGTGCCCATAGGATAGTGTGAAAAGGTAAACCTTTGAGAAGAATGTTATAATGAATGTCATAATACCTGGCTATGAGGCCACTGAAGTCCAATATGGTACGTAAGCAACCAACTGTTTTAAATGCGGTAGTGTCCAGGCCTAAGTGAATAATCCATAAAAGACGCCACCTGATGATTGGAGCGTCAGTATTAGTCAGCTTTGGAAAACTAAGACACAAGAGGATTGACAAGGACAAATCCACTCCTGATTTTTCAAAGAGAATAAAAGCCATTGGAACAGTCTGAGAATTAATAGTAAATTTAACATAGCCAAGCATGCCTCAGCAGTGAGTTTTAAATAATTTTCTACTTGTATTTATCTATTTGCTTTTGCTTTTTATTTTTAATTTTTACTTGTATTTATTGGCTTTTGTTTTTTTTTTTTTCTTCAGTGCTATGGATTGAACCCTGGGACTCACACATGCTAGGAAATTGTTCTATCAACTAGCTATATCCCCAGCTAAACAATTTTGCATGTGTGTGTATATGGTGCAGGATGTGCGTATGTGCACATGTGACTGCCTGTGGAGGCCAGAGGTTGATATTGAGTGCCTTTCTTTATTTGTTGTCTACCATACTTCTTTGAGGCAGGGTCTCTTACTGAGCCTCAAGCATACTGACTGTCTAGACTGGCTAGCCCAAGAGCCCTCAGAATCTCCCTGCCTTTGCTTCTGAGCACCACTACTATGGGTGTATGCTGTCATAGTTAGCTTTTACATGGGTGTTGGAGAGCTGAACATGGGTACTCACGTTGTCTGGAAAGCAGTTTACCCACTGGACCAGCTCCCCACAGCCCCTGAATAATAATAATAATGATAATAATAATAATAATAATAATAAATTCTTTTCTTCTTCTTTCTTCCCCTTTCCCTTCCCGTCCTCCTCCTCCCCCCTACTCCTTCTCCTTTTTCTTCTTCTTTGCAACAGAGAGTATTTTATGACTGGAATATTTGCTACTGTTATAGGTTAATTTTCCTTACATTAGAGATTTAATGCAGTTCCAACGAGAATCCCAACATTTGGGATAGAATTGCAGACACTATAAAATGTATGTGGGAAGGCAAAGCAATTAGGGTAGCCAGATAAGTTAAAAAGGAGATTATGGGGTTGGAGGATTCGCTTTTCCTGTGTTCAACACTCAAAGTTACATGATGAAAAGCACAGAGATCAATGAGGCAAAGCCAGTGATTCACATTCTGGTCCTCAAGCAGGAACAGCGAGCTATTCACTAAGCTTTTTCCCTAACCTCTACTGAATGCATTTTTGACAAAGGTACAAAAGGAATCCAGGGATGGGAGAAGGACGGGGCAGGGGAGGGAGAAACTTCCCTACATGTGATAATGGAAGAAATGAGAAAGTCATCACCCTTTTAATTCTTACCTCATATTATACACAAAATAACTAGAAAATAGACTGATTTTTTTACATTTATGTGTTTTGTGCACTCATGCATGTGTGTGCCAGTGTGTGCACGCGTGCACTACAGCACACATGAAGAAATCAGAAGTCAACCTGCAGAGCTGGTTCTCTTCCTCCACATGAGGGCTGAGGAACAAACTCCAGCTGACAGGCTTGGCAGCGAGTGCCTTCATTTGTTGAGCCACCCCTCCAGCCCCAGACATAAAGCTTATCAAGAAATACAGCAGGTGTGGTGGTACACACCTGTAATCACAGCAGACAGGAGGTGGAGGCCTCAACAAATAAACAATAACGGAACAACATAAAAATCCTGAGAACAATGAAAGTTAGAGAAAATAGCCATAAAGGTGGCAAAGACTCCTTAAATACAGAACCCAAACCAAAACATAATCCATAAAAGAAAAAAAGTCACATAAAGATCTCTGCTTTGACCATCAAGAAAAGGAAACACCAAGTTTTGGCCAGAGTAAATATCTGTAAAGGACATTGTTTGGGCGGAACTGTCACCCAGCCCCTGGCATCCATATACCCAAAGAGTCTGGAATGCTTGGGTGGAAGTTCCATCCCAAGCCCCCTTTCCTGGGAGTTGCCTCAGTCCAGACTCCACCCCTGAGAAAGCCTGCCAAATGATGATCCCTCCCCAGAGATGCTCAAGACCACTCCCACAGGGTATTTAAACTGCCCCCCAGAGAACAAACGCATAATGTTCCGACTTCCTTTCCTGTGTCCTCTCTGGAGGGCTGGAAGGCCATCCGGGAGCGTTGGTATCCATTAAACCTGAGCTTTATCTAATTCAATTTGATTTGGTCTGATTCAGATCATTGCATCAGTGGAGGGGCTTATTGGGGTGCAAAAACTTTTCAGAGATACCTGTTAGAGGGCTTGTATCAAAGCTAACAGGAAACGGTTGTGCAATATTATTTTAGCTGGGTAAAGGCATGCTACATTTGTTTCTACTGCTTTTATTAAGGATGCAAAGAAGTGTTACATTTGCTTGATTAAAGAAAATTAGCCTGGGGTCAGGAGGCTGAGTCAGCAACTAGCTGACAGGAAGTGGTAGGGAGGAACTAAGTGTAGCGAGGGTTCTTTAGTGGGGGCTGAGCAGGCGGCCAGCCATTTATTCGGGAGCCGGGAGTAAGGAGAGAAGGTTAGCTACTTGCCAGCAGGATTTCACCTCAATCTTTGAATCCTGAGTTCTACAGAGGGATAGAGATTTAGATGTTTCCTTTAGCAATTGTGAAAGAGCCGGTGCCTGAGGGAACCGAATTACCACCTACCACCTGGCTGCTGCCCCTAATGGCCGAATGCTGCTGGTAGCCGTGGAGTTGCAATTGTGGGTTGGGACAGCTGTTGCTTAAGATGCAGCCACTGTACTGAATGCAAAACAACAGGAAACTCAATTTGAGAGATGAGGAGTTGATTGGGGGAGGGGGAGGGATATGGGAGGCGGTGGCGGGGAAGAAACAGAAATCTTTAATTAAAAAAAGAAAGAAAAAACCCGCAGGAGAGCCAATCATGGTAGCCCGTGATTCTAATGTCAGCACTGGAGTCAGAGGGAGGAAGATTTTCACAAGTTGAGGGGCTGGTCTGATTAGTGAGGTGCAAACCAGTCAAGGCTACAGAGTGAAACAATGTTTCAAACAACCAAACAAAACAAATCAACCAAACCGAAAAACCCAAAACCCAATAGGAAGCAAGGGATACAACATCCAAGAAAGTGTATCCTTGGCAAGTAGATGCTGAACATCATTAGAGATGAAGGAAAAGTAAATTAAAGTCATCCAAGGGAACCGTGCACACAGGTAAAACTTAACGGGCCAAATACACTGTGGCCGAGAGCTTCCTTTAGGCATAGAAATGAGTTTCCGCATATTCTCGGAAACAAAGCCCACGCCTCTTAGCCGTCTCCAGGCCTCCTCTTCCCTGACAATGAGCGGTCTGTCTCCAGATTCAGACATATAAGTGGAGTCATACCATGAGGGCTCTTTTGAGACTCTCCGCTTTCACATAGCATAATGTTTGAAAGGTCCATTCATGTACTATGTATCAGTACTTACCCCTTTTATGGAAAAATAAATACTCTACTGTATGGCTATACCGTATATTATCTGTTCATCAGTTGATGGGGTTATTGCCACTGTTTGGCTATAGTGTTGAACCCTGTGAATGTCATTGTATCCACTGCCTTGTGGATGTGTTTTCATTTCTCTTGGGCATCTATCCAGAAGTGACATTTCTAGGTCATAGCATAACTGTGCTTAAAAACCTTTCAAACTGTGTCATGGCTGCACCATTATCCATAGGACCAGTCTATGAAGCTTCTGACCTTTCTTTTCTCAGTCTTCATCAACACACTGTCAGAGCCTGAGGGTTTTCTGTTTTGTATTTTTGAGGCAGGGTCTCTCTAAACTGGCTGTCCTGGAACTATGTAAACCAGGCTGGCCTCGAATTCACTGTTTACTGCTTCTGCTTCCGGAATGCTGGGATTAAAGGCCATCACCACCATGCCCAGTGGCCTTTGACTTATTATAGCTGTCCTAATAAATGCGAACTGTACCTAGTTGCTGTTTCTCCTTGCATCAGAAAACAAAAATCAAGAAAACAAAAACAAAAAAAGCATACACCTTCCCCACTGAGTGGTCTTACCATCCTTGTTCAATCAGTTGACAGCTGACAGAGATCTGTTTTGGGATCTTAACTCTATCCCATTATTAACGGGTCTATCTTGTATCTGTCTGTGCTACTGTGGTTCCTACTGCTTTGTGGTCAAGTTTTGAAGCCCGGAGTATGAGTCTTGGAACTTGTGGCTGTTGGGGGTTTCTGAACTTGTACAGGAATGGGGGAATCGAACCACCAGTTTTTACCCACAGGTTAACTGAGCTGCTGAGAAGGCTATGCTGACTCTGTAAATCAGCATGGAGTATGTCACCTCATGGGTTTCAATTCATGCACATGAATAATTTTCCATTTATTTGGATTCAAAAATTGGGGTGGAATTTATCTCATTATGGAATGCTTGCCTGGCAAACCCTCTGCAAGATCCCGGTTTTGATTCACAGTGTCTTATTAAAATTTGTTTCCAGAAATATTTTTGCATGTCTTTAAAACCATTTTCCTACACAACTAGTTCCAAAGTGGCCAGAGGTACACAGAGAAACCTTGTCTTGAAAAGCCAAAAATAAGGTTGAAGAGGTAGGTTAGAGGTTAAGAGACTGTTCTTCCAGAGGTTCTAAGTTCAATTCCCAGCAACCACTTAGTGGCTCACAGCTATCCATAATGGGAACTGGTGCCCTCTTCTGGCATGCAGACATATATGCAGGCAGAATACTATACATAATAAATAAATAAACAAAATCTTAAAAAATTCAAAAAACCAAAAACCATTTTCCTAAGTTTTTATTCATTTTTCTGTGAATATAAATGAAAGTGTTTTCTAAATTTTATTTTCATATTGTTCATTGCAAATGTGTTCAAATACAATTAATTTTTTGAGAATTGATCTTGTATCCTATACATCCTTGCTGAGCACATTTATTAGGTTTAATAGTCTTAAGATTGTCTCTGTATAAATTCATGTCATCAATGAATAAAAAGTTTCAAGTTTTCCTCTCTAATTTGCATGTATTTAAAACTTTTTGTTAAATATCTTAACGCAATATTGAAGGAGTTCAGAACCTAGTGTTTTACTCTCTGAATGGAATGTAGTGATGGTTTCTGACTCTTCTTCTTTCTTTCTCTTTTTTCTTTTAGAGGGTTTCACTATGTAGCCCTGTGTATCCTGGAACTGGTTACATAGACCAGGCTGTTTTGTAGTCTATCTTCTTGTATTTGTTTTGTGTCTTTCTCATTGTAACTGTATTGTTTATTATCTGTTTTGTGTTCTTTCTTGTACCGTCAAAGTGCTCTTACATTAGATTTTAAAGAAGAAAGTGGAGAACTACAGAAACAACCTAGATAACTTACTTAAAAATAACAATAAACTCTAGAATGCGTAAGTCCTGTCTTCACGTCCCTTAACTCCAGATCCAAATTTAGCAGTGTCTACTCCTCAAGCTCAGCTCAGGTAATCTCTTGAGGGCTCTGAGGGGAGGAAATGAAGGGTCGGATGAATGCTTTACCTTCAGGAATCTTTTAGAAGAGACATTTACCTCCCTCCAAAGTGTATCATTCACTTGAAAAGCTCCCCAAATAATCAGGGGTTCCACTAAAAAAGGGAATCGATCCTACATGAGTAACGATGTTAAACATTCACTATATTATTTTTTCTAAAAATCTTCTATGCTTACTCACCCCTTGGGCTCTTCACTGAATCCTGCCCATGCCAATGACGATGGTTCATAGCCTTCGTCCCTGGTTCCATCTCCATCCAAACGTGACTCAACATTTATAGACTATGTAAATATTTATTGATCATTCAACTTTACTGAGTGTTGTCGTGTTGCTCAAATTCTTTTAAAGGGAGAGGTGCTAGCAACATCTACCGAAGGTCCAGAGATAAACTGAGGCCCCATTCTACCAAAGTTCACTCTGGGAACCAATGAGTTTATTGGGCTTCCCTAGACCAAAGGTGAAGGGAGGTGCTTACTGGAGGGAGGTGCTTTCTTCCTTGAGGCCGTACTGACAAAGGACATCACCCATAAAGGCTTTCCAAAAGATTGATTCCCTCTCTCCTAATCTTTCCATCCTATACACTCTAACCCTTCCAAAAAATCCGAGTGCAGTTAAGGCAGAGGTACACAGAAAACATGGTAGTGGGTGGCTGGATACCATGAGGGGATGCAAACAGTCAACAGGCCCAGCTGGGATGGTCTTTTGCAAACAGGCACAGCTGAATGCCCCAAGATGGCAGTTGTTTGGCTCAGAGGCTACTACTGTACGTGTGTGCTAGATGCCAGAAGACAAAGACATACTCTTAGGCTGAGTTCATGTGTATTACTATGGCAACCTCTCAACTGCCTGGTTCATTTGCAGCAATGGCTAGGATGCCAGTCAGTCATATCCTGCTTGTTGCCATGTGAAGTTATACACAGCACGAGCCTCCCTTTTTTAATCTTAGACGTTTAAAGTTTGGATGAGAAACTATACATATCCTCTTATCCACCAGCCCCGATACCCCCACCTCGACCAAAGAGCAAGAAGCCATTAGAGTCAGAAGAAAGGAATTCTTGCTTTTGAGCGTCCTTGCACGGCACCCACCCATGTGATATCTTACAACCCTGACAGGGTTTTGCGTACTGTGTTTGTTTGGCGTAAATGAGGTTCCCATTCTCAAAAGATTTGATGTCTATAGAACAGAAAGCGATCAAAACAGAAGTTAGTGCAGGCCTTATGTCAGAGCCCCCACCCTTCCTTCGTCATACTCTTCTCTAGGTTCCTTTGCTAAGGGTGGGATTCACCCACCTATCAGAGCAGCCCAGCATCAGATCAGCCACTGGCGAGCCAGCGCCGCAGGGCCACTCATCCTCAGCAGAAGGCTGGGCAGGGCATCTGAATCCTGCAGCCCACAGTGGGTGGCACAGGAGAGGTACACTTACGCCCTTCTGAAACTTAGATGTTTGAAGTCTCAGGTCAGACTCTGAGGTGCCCAGTTCAAAGAGGCAGCTTGTTAATAGACCTGGTTTCCCTTGAGGGCGCATGCACGTGGGTTGAACACAGACAGCCCTTCAGTGCCTCTTTCCCAGTGCCTCAACCCACCTGGTTTCCTCAACTCAATCAAGTAGCTAGCCTCTTGTGGTCATAGGTTCCCCGTAGAATGTACAGAGTGTGACACCTCTCACTGTTTAGCCTAAGCCTATGTCAGATGCATGCACAAGGACCCATCATAATCGCCTGCCACCCTGACACTAATGATCCATCTGTTGGAATAATCCTTCCTGATGGTGGGGGAGCTACCCAGTCCCACGCGCCGCTGAGTCGCACCCACTTGTCAACCGCTTTGCGCCTTTCCTTCGCCCCACACCTGGCAGCCAGGATTGAGCATGCAATGACTCCCGCCCCTGGGTCATTGAGTCTGTCTCCGGGGAACTAATGTCGTCGGCTGACCTCTCCGCACCAGCGACCTCTCCAGTGATACCGTGGAAAACGCTCTGGAGCAAGCCCACAACGACCTAAATTCTCCAGCGGGCACCGGAGTTTTTCTCCTATCTTCAGCAGCCGAAGGTTGGGTCGTTCACGGCACCAATTACTACAGCTTCTTCCTCTCCAAAAGCGGTCCCCACGCTACAGCGACGGCTTCCAGCAGCTGGTTTAGTCTCCTTTCTGATGGGAAGCCCAGCAGACGGGCAATTCTTTCCTTGTGGGGCATGCTCTGCCCTAGTGGATTGCCCACCACACCTTCTAAGCGGGTTCCACCGGGTGCGGCGTGTCACCCGAGCAACTTTCCTCCATATGCAGCCCCTGCTCCCGGTAGTCCCCTAGCTTCCCTGCCCCACCCGACAGCAGCTCCAGGTGCCGGCTCCGCGCAGCGCGTGGCAGCCCAGGGTTGGGACCTCCGCGCCTAGGTTTTTACCCGGACTCCAGCACGTGTTGCAGTGGGGGGAGGCAGGCAGAGGCCAGGCTCGGGACATCCTAGTGGCACAGTAGAAAGTCACAGAAGGGAAGGTGACTCATTCTAGAGGTTCTCTTCCTTCCAGCTGTCCAGGATCATGGCATGCCCACTGCATTCGATCACTTGGCTGGGGCGGGGAAGCTCCCTACACCCCCGTCCCGAGGCAGCCAATGGTCGCGTCCAGGCGGGAGGCCATGTTGCTGGAATAAAGCGGGCGGGGCGGCGCGGGCCAGCAGATGCGGCTGGAGGCGCGCGGGAGCTGGGTGCGAGCAGGGCGCAGTCGCGAGGGAGGCGCGGGGGAGGCCAGCGGGAACCGGGGCGCCAGCAGCAGCAGCCTGTGTCGGCGGAGAGCAGCCGGGCACAGCCGGAGTCGCAGTCGCGATGGCCGTGGCCGTGGGGAGACCGAGCGTGAGTGCCGGGGCCTCGCTTCCCCAGCGTGCTGATCCTGGGGCGCCGGGTGGGCTCCGCTTTGGGGTGCGTGCGGGTGGAGACTTGCGGGAACAAGAAGGGGGCTCTGGGTGGTGGCTGCTGGGGCTGTGGGTGTGTGCATGCATTTAGGCGCGCATCTGGGGCGGAGGGGAGCTTGGGGAGCCGGCAGGCTCAGAGCCTACCTGATGCAACAGTGGATCTTCTTGGCGCGCCCCTATTTCGGGGATGCGGGAGAAAAAAAAGACCCCTCTGCGAGGCGCCCTTTAAAGGGGTAGCTTGAGCCGCTGCTTTCCCCAGCTACCTCCCTCTCCCGGCGCACGCCGCTCGGCTGCTGATCGTGGAGGAAGGCGCCGGCTGCGGAGGGTTTCCTCGTGGTTCTCCTGCTCCCCGGGGGCGATCGGGGCACGGGAATTGGGAGCCGAAGCGCTGTGTCACACGGCTGTAGAAGCGGGTCCAAGAGGTGGGATTTCCGTGGTCTTACCCCCGGTGTACTGTGAAATTCCGGACACCCTCAGGCGCCCACCCGGGTGACCCGGCCCTGCCCAGGATGTGGACAAAGCCCTAGACACACACACAAAGTTTTCAAAGGGCTCCCTTTCGGGGTGGGTGGAAGTCTTGAAATACTCTGTGGCTGGCAGGCCGGGGGCGGCGGTAGTGAATGCGGGGCTCGTGGAAGAGGAAGGGTGGGTGCCTGGAGGAGGAGTGCCCCAGCACCCGAAGGCAGGGAGGGGATGCTCCTGTCCGGACTCTGGGCCGGGGTACACGCCGCGGGCCGCGCCTCTTGGAGTATTTGCCACTCTGGAGCCAGCCAGACCGAGTGGTACTTTGAGGATGTAGTTCAGGGTCTTGTTCCCAGCCTTGGGTGAAAGGGAGGGAAGGGGCGGTGGCGGCGGCCTTTCCTTTTTATTGAAAGGAGCCCAGCCCAGTGGGAAAGGCGGAGTCCTCTTTTCTTTTTCTCATTTTCTTTGTCGACGATCTTAGCCCACTTTTGCCTGGTCTGCCTTTGGGGCGCCTCCCGTGTGGTCCTTCCCTGTCTAGTACCCCATCTTCTTTTTCTTCCCTTTCGAACTTTGTAGCTTGCTGCTGGTGGTGGCCTGACAATTTGCAGATATAGAGAAAAGTCTTAGGTAGAAGCTGAAAGCTACGAAACCCAGATGCTCAGACTCTTGGCTCCCCCCTCTCTGCGCCTCTCTGCACCCCTGAGGAGTCTCAGCCCTGCAGGAAGTTCATGGGGGGGTGGGTCACCCTTTGCAACACCTACCTCCATTTGGTGGTTCAGTTGCTTTTTCTGCTGTTTGAGGTGCTTTAAAAGACTTTTTCCACGGTGAGAAAATGTGCTTTGGTCATTGCTAAGTGTTCCTGTGGGTCTTTTAGGCCTTTCGAACTCTATTACATGACACAGCGTGGATCTTTTATGTCTTCTGAACTCTGTTTCATGACATAGTCTTAAGAATTTTGTCTTCCTCTTTATACAAATTATGCCCTTGTTAATTGGTTCTAGGCAGTCATTACTGAGGGAATTTGCATAGTCTCTGGACTGATCTCTTTAGAAACCAAGGTTAAATCTTGCCCTCGCCACATTTATTTTCAGGGCACAGATTCAAAGGACTAAAATAACAATATATGTTTTAGATGCATCAGCAAGCGTCTGGGAATGCAAGTATCCTGTGTAGGGGGTGTCTTTTTCAGCAACACTTATTGCGGGTGCATTCTTGAGGGTTGGGGGAGGTGGAAGAAATAATTTGTTGCACATTTCCAATAAATTAGTAGGTTCATATATGTCAGTTAAATAGGAACAATATGTGGCTTTGAGATTTAGTTGTGTGGCTGTAATCATATCCAACACAGGGTCTGCCAGCCGTATGTGGACTTAATCCTACAGAGTTCTCGGGTAAGACCTCGCATTTAGATAATAAAGTATGGGTATACAGAAAAGGCGACTTCTTATGCATATCCTGTGTTGTCACTGGAATTAAGATCAAATTCCTTCAAACTAAAAAACAAGACACCCCACCCCCAGTTGTAAGCGTGATCTGGAATGAACTAGGAAGCTGAATAGCCCCTTCGGAGGCTACTGAGAAAGTGTGACACATTTGCATGGGCTAGTTGGACTGTTTGCCCTGGGGGATCTTTTGAGTGTGGCCTCTGAAACTTCCTTCGCAGATCTTCAGCAGAGCAGCGCCAGCGTTGCAGAAAGGTCTCCGAACCCAGCTCCAAGCTGGCTGTGCTGCATCTCTGGTGTTGAAATTTTCAACCTCCCCAGTCCCTTTATCTGCCCTGGGGTTTGGACAAAAGAAGGGAAAGGGGTAAGAAAGAAGGGAGAGAGCCACCCCGAAGTGGACTTATTCACAAGTGGAATTGCCTTACTTCTTTAGAATTTATTAAAACATTTTAAAAAGAGCTGAGGAAAACAAAACTTTCTCCTGCCTGTACAAACCACCATTCCTGTCCAGAGAGAAGAATGACTTTTAGTAAGTCGCTCTTGGTTTTAGATAGTCTAGTGTGACATTTGCAGTGGATGACAATTGAGTTTTAATGAACAGAAACACTTGTATGAGGGCCTGGTTTTTGCATGGTTTTACATTCTGAGTATTAAGTCCAGGTCCCTGTGCTTATGGTCTACCGCTGAGCTACCTGCCCTGTCCTTCAAATACTGTGTTGTCTATATTATGGAATGTGTATATTCAGTTCCAACTGCTTAAATTTCCGGGTTAAATTCACACGTGTCTTAGGTAGAGAGGCGTGCTCTTGGTGACAGAGCAAAGGCTGTAGTTGGATTGGATGCTCTTCCATTTTTAATCTGCATTCCTTTGCCCACTGGCCCCAGGCTTTGGCCCTGAGAAGACCCCACACGTGCTGTTTCCAGAGTGCACCTAGGGTAGCAGGAGGGCTTCTCTCCTAAGGCCATGGCTCCATTTTGGATGGATTAGGGATTTTGCGTCCACATCCCAAAGCAGCTGTTGATTCTGAACAAGGCATGGTGATTACTCTGCCTGGGAACCAGGCCTTGTGTAGATGCATGTGCTCTCTTTTAGGTCATCTGTGTTACAGTGTCTGGGACCTGGGAAGAACTTTAGGAGTGAAATGGTTTCTGCCCCAGTGAAGAAATATTGCCTCTCTTTTTCCCCTAGCTAAAGCTCTGTTTTAACTTTTCCAGTGGAAATGGCATATGACAGCCTTTAAAGAATTTGTTTACTTGCCCTTTCATCCATTGAGCTGAAAGGAATGGAAAACCAAATTACTTGTTTGCCCATTTGATACTACACGTTTGAGCGCCTGCTTCCTGCTGGTCTCTGTCCCTGGAGTTGGGGGTATAGCTGCGGAGAATAAACTCCCTTCTTCCTTGCAGCAGTTACTTATTTGTATTTATTCATTTTTAAAAGGCTCAGAAATCCCTGTGTATTAAAGTGACATGGGATTTGTAAACTGGGGAGAAAGGAAGTATATGCTTATTAGGGATCAGGTGGTGTTTTTTTCTCTGAATCACTTCAGATACTGCCTCTCTCCAAGACGTGGGGGTTGTCTCCTCAGGAGGTGGGGGTTTTCTTGTGTGAGGAAGTAGGGACAATGACGTGCTGTTCCCTTTTGTTCTAAGTTGACATTACTGAGATTTGAAAATGTGAGGGCAGATGGAGGACTCGGAATTGATGCCTGTGGTGAACGATTGATGATTGATGGATGATTGATGGATTGAGAAGAGCCAGGGAAGAGCCATTTATACAAAGCGTGGACTTTGGCTGGGGAGTTTTCTAAACCATCATAACGCTTTAGCCGGTGATGGGAGCTTTGTACGGTGAGGACCAAAAAGTGTCAACGATTAAGAGTCAGAAGAACACTTTAAAGTGTAGTAAAGCTTCTTCTAAAACTGCTTGGAAACCAGTTAATTTCTTTAAAAGAAATCTTTTAAATGATCTTTAGCAATGTGTCCATACCACAGTGGAAGTGGGACTCAGGAATCCAGTCAGAGAAGGAACACACCCACCACTGTCAGGTGACGGCCTTCCACCAACTTCTAGAGGTTTATTTCCCCAAGCCTAACCCATCTTGCTTAAACTGCTAATTAGAAACCAAACTGTGTGCCTGGCCCAGCCTGACCATCTAAACGCTTTTACACTGGATGCTTAGTGTTGGGCATGGGCCACGGTGTGTCTCGGCCAGGACAAAGGGATGAATGATGGCGGGGACCCCACGTTGCAACGATTTGGAGAGGCGGCTTTGATTGATTGCCAAAGCACTAAGCATTTCCCCCCATTGAAGATGCCACTCCGGAGCGGGCTTCAGTTTCTTTTCTTTATGGGATCTTAATTTGTTTCAGGGAGAAGAGAGGCTACATTTAGACTTTCTTCCCCCAATTGGGACTTGTCTCTTGTGGTCTGGTTACACCTGTCACAGTTGGGGATCAGCAAAGCTGAACCATTGTGTAAGACTAAGTGAATCTAAAACTTTAATCCTTTTTCCCAAGGGGCCCTACTTTATAATTTAACTGATACCCTCCTGTCTTTTACATCTAGATTGACAGAAAACTCTTCCAACTAAACAATACCTCTCCTGACCCACTCAGCGCTGCTGGCAGTCCGTCAATGCCGCTTCTGTTGAACACAGAAACAATACACGGGCTAAGGTGACACAGACAGGCAGGATTCGAAAAAGAATTTGCTGGGTGATCAGAAATAAACTTTGCTTTGTTTCAGCCCTGGCCTGACTTAGAAATCAGGAGTGTGTTCCCTGGTGTCACTGTAGTAGAATGTTAACTTCTCTAGTGTCAGCACCCGTGAATGGGAGCACGGTACTCAAGCCCGGTGATACCGGAAGTCATGAGTGCAGATGCTGTCTGTACACTCTTGGAACTGTGGCCCCGTGTGATGGAGTGTGGTGTGTCGAGCGAGGGAGCAGGCTCGAAAAAGCAGGAAGGAGTCATCCTCCAAGAAGGTAACTTTGGGCCCTATGAGTAGGACTTCTGTTCAAAACAAACACACAAAGCTTTGTTTTTTTTTTCTGTTGTGCAAAAGGAAATTAGTATGAAACTTGGCTTATTTCTTTTGATAAGTAGCATTGGGGAAGAATTTATAATTTTCTTAGAAATTGAAAACAGTCATATTTTTCTGCAATATTTTATCTATTTTATCAGGCGTTGCTCTCTCACTTTTTGTGCTCAAGCGCCAAGATTGTTGCGGTGATTCACACATAGTCCCTATGTCTTACTGTGGTTTGTCTCTTTTTTTTTTTTTTTTTTTGATTTTTCGAGACAGGGTTTCTCCGTAGCTTTTGGTTCCTGTCCTGGAACTAGCTCTTGTAGACCAGGCTGGCCTCAAACTCCCAGAGATTCTGAGCCTGGAAGTGGAGCGAGGCTGTAACAACCGTCAAGGCCACTTCCTCAGCTAGGCCCCACCTCTGAAAGCTTACACAGTCTCCCAAAATAGTGCTACCAATTTGAAACCAGGTGTTCAAATATGTGAACCTGTGGGTGACATTTTGACATTTGAGCCATACAAGGAACCAAAGCTCTTAGATCAATAATGCACACAGGCCTACCATCTGTATCCATTAGGTTAAAGTGTGTTGACGTAATAAAATGACTGAGGTTTGGTGGTTTACATAGCAAAGAGTTATTTCTCATTGAAAGTTCTTACCAGTTACATCTTTGAGGGCTGGTCTGTTTTGACTCCAGCACCCAACCCAGGCTTGTGTGTCTGGTGGCAGAGCAGAAAGATCCTGGCTCCTGAGCTGCCTTTGATGGGTCACTTGCCCTTGGATCTCATTGGCTAAAATAATGATCATCCCAAACTCATCAGGATGAGGATGAATAATAGAATGGTAAAGAGTAGCCCTGGAAGTTACTTGGCCAAGCTTGCAAGCCGTGGGATGGGAGGTTGGTCCTTCAGGGAGAAGCAGCAAGTATTTTGAATGACAATTGACCATAGTGTGCTATGCACTGAATCTTCTGGATCATCGTGAAGCCAAGGGTCCCTATTATTAGTAGGGATGTATGTGTGTATGTGTGTGTGTGTGTGAGAGAGAGAGAAAGAGAGAGAGAGAGATTTACTCAGCAAAGGTTCATTGTTCATTCAGGATTCTTTTTTTTTTCTTTTTTTCAGTTTCTTTTTCTTTTATTTTTTTTTCCGAAACAGGGTTTCTCTGTGGTTTTGGAGCCTGTCCTGGAACTAGCTCTTGTAGACCAGGCTGGTCTCGAACTCACAGAGATCCGCCTGCCTCTGCCTGGGATTAAAGGCGTGCTCCACCACCGCTCGGCTTCATTCAGGATTCTTGAATTGAATTCAGAGCCTTAAAAAAAAAAAGAGATTGGTCTTTAGTGATTGTCCTCACTCTCCTCAGCCTGTTCTGATCACAGCTTGTCATGGTGTGATGATGGCGAAGGAGTAAGGAAAGCTAAAGAAGGAGGAACAGCCGGAGCGAACTGAGGGCACACAGTGATGGCGTCTGTTGTTCTCCGCGATGAGCTTCCAGTGGCTTCATCGCCCAGCAATGTGGTGACCTTCCGAAAGACCTTCTGTACTGCTTGCTGGCTGCCTCAGCTTGGGACTTTACTCGATGGGAAATAGCTGTGAGGCCATTAGGATTTCCAGCTGCTTGACAGAATCATTTCCCTTGGGAGGCATCCAAAGCAGCCCGTTCCCAGCCGGTCTGTCCTAAATGCAGATGTCTCACATCCTCTCCTTGCCTCCCTCTGCTGAGAGAGGGGCAGCCTCTCAGCATTTGGGGGGACAGCTGCAGTCTCTGAAACCAGGATGCTCCAGCAGGATGTGCCAACCTCTGTGACCTCAGGCAAGTTACTCATCTTCTTTGTAGACTAGCAACAGCCCTTTATGAGAAGATTTAGCAATGTATAGTTCAATACAATCAAAAAAAAAAAAAGATTAAGCCGGGCGGTGGTGGCGCACGCCTTTAATCCCAGCACTTGGGAGGCAGAGGCAGGCGGATCTTTGTGAGTTCGAGACCAGCCTGGTCTACAAGAGCTAGTTCCAGGACAGGCTCCAAAACCACAGACAAACCCTGTCTCGAAAAACCAAAAAAAAAAAAAAAAAAAAAGATTTAGCTTCCTCAACCATGCTTACAGCGATACCTTGATGGTCTGCTATAAGACGTGGTTGGTGGGGGGCAGGGGGCAGTAAATGTTGAGGTAGTAACAGCTTTGTGCTGATGGCGGGGTTCAAACTTAAGACTGCCAACTCCTCACTTTAGCGGGAACTGAGCCTTGGAAGGGTATAGCCCCCATCTTCTAGTTAGCACACCTTTGAATCATGTAGTAAGCATTCCAGCTCTCATCATAAACCTCTCATTGTATGTGGGCTTTGGCCAGTTTCTTCTTTGAATTCCCACACTAGTGACTGACTGCAACATTGTATCATCCCATTTACAGTATCTTTTTTTAAATGAATAGTTGGGGTGGTAGTGTACCTCTAATCCTAGCTCTCTGGAAAATGAGGCAGCAGAATTATTGTGAGTTCGAGGCCAGCCTGAGCTACAGAATGAGCCCATTCCAAAAAAAGAAAAAGAAATCTCATAAGCAAATGAATAAATAAATCTGTAAATAAATAACAAGGGATTATCAGATATTGATATGAATGGTAAGAAGCAAGCAGGCCCTCATCACATTGGCAGTGCGTTGGAGCAGCTCTTGGGCATGGTCATGTATCCTTAGTCTGGGTGTCGGAGTGAGGGACATGTCTGTTGTGTACCTACCTTCCCTATCAACATTGGCTGAAGAAGTGAAATCTCATTCTGCAAGTGTGCTGCCTAAGACTTGCATTTAACTCACGTGTGGACCCTACCTCCACACGGCTTCCTTTGATCTGGTGCTATGTGAATCTCAGGTAGATGAGAGTCACAGCTGTGCTGATGGACTCAGGCTTAGCTTTCCTGACCAATGTGCACATCTGGATGCACAAAGGATGGCTGTCCCAACGGGAATCCATGACCGAGGGCACGGAAGGTGGTGGTTTGAGACTCACTTCAGCCTGATGAGCTCAGGCTTAGCTTTCCTGACCAATGTGCACATCTGGATGCACAAAGGATGGCTGTCCCAACGGGAATCCATGACCAAGGGCACGGAAGGTGGTGGTTTGAGACTCACTTCAGCCGGTAAGTTGGACAGCTCTGAGGTACAGGATACCGACCTTCCGAGGCTTCCTCAGTCTGCAGGGTCCACTAGCTTCTCCTCCTCCACTGTGTCTAGTCTGTACTCGGGTTCTACCGCATCCCACCAAACAACTCTCTCAGGTCCTTGCCTTTTAAGGAAACCTGGATGACATCACATATGCTCCTGTCTGGGAAGCTCTTTGACTTCATGTAGTAAAGAAATCTGAATGTTTTATAAAAGCAGGCTACCTGGGATGATAATATGATCCTCAAGTGCTGGGTAGTGATGGCACCTGCCTTTAATCCCAGCACTCAGGAGGCAGAGACAAGCAGTCTCTGTGACTTTGAGCCCAGCAGTCTCTGTGACTTTGAGCCCAGCTTGGTCTACAGAAGGAGGGAGTTCCAGGACAACTCAGGTTACACAAAGAAGCCCTATCTAGAAAAACAAACAAACAAAATGCTCAAACAAATTGAGCATTTCCTAGGTTTTTACCACCATTTCATGGAGGGCAGGCATCAAACTTTTGTAAAAAGTAGCCTCTGAAAAGAAGAGAGTGTCTTGGAGAGTTCTTTGGGATTTTCACTTGCAGATCTTCGGCATGGGTCTCCCGAGTTCTCAGGTTAGATGTGCTTACTTGGGAATGGGTAGCGTTCATTTAAGACTGGATTTACCTATTTCAGGTAAATTTCATTTCCTGTTAGTCCAATTTGGAATGATTGAGCGCCTTTGTTTTCCTCTCTGTATAATTTGCTGGCTAAGGATAAGATAGAAGACAAATAGATCTTTAGGGTTCTAATTCAGCCCGCTCTGATCGCCGGCTCTCAGAATAAAACACAGCATAAAGATTGGACTCATGTAATTCATCCCTGTGATGTGTAGCAGGATGCTTATCTTGTGAGCTCATGAATACCACAGCAATGTCTGTTAAGAAGACAGTGTCAGAATGTCTCTTTCTCTTCCCGCTCTCCCATCCTCTCTCTCCTGTCTTCTGCAGTCTTTCCCAGGATTTTGAGTGAGTGATAGAGATGCCTCCTCTCAGGGCTGAGCTCTCATCAATGACTTCTTAGCCCTTTGAAGAGTTCTGGGTCTCTGTATTAATTTACTGCAAACAGAAACTTGTCTGACTAAAGCTGAGAGCAGCACTAACCTATGGGTCAAACAAACGTTCAAAAGGCAGCGTGACCCTGTCCAGTGAGGACAGCGACAGTAGTAGCTCCCTCTGACAGGGCCTCTGACCTTCCTGGTCACAAGCTTTGCACCAGGTGGACAATACCAGGCCTGAATTCCTTGCTGTGGGGCAAGTCTCAAGATTGAGCAATATTAAGGCCCTGGATTAGTTTGTTTACCCAAGAGTTTTTAGGATAATTGCTCAAATGATCTCTTTACTTGGGCCAGCAGCTGTTCCTGAAATCCTGGAGAGTTTCATAGAAAGGTCACACAGCAGGTGTCACCTTCAATGGCACTCTCCTTCTCCCAACGTTAATTAGCATCTCTCCGCCCATTTTGGTTCCCTTTGGCTTGTGTGTGCCCCAGCGGCCTGGGGCCTGTTCCTACCTTGGATTAGTGTGTTTGCCTGTTAGTTCCCTATCTCTTTGTTTTCCGGCTCTTTCCATCCCACCTCATCCTCTTAGTCACCTCTCCCCGAGGGAATGATGGTTGCAGAGTTTGTAATTAGGCACACAGTCATCTCTGAACCCTCTAAGAAAGTTTTCTAATTGTTGCTCGTCAGATTTGCCTCCTTGTGAAGCTAAAATTCCTCGGCATTTTCTGGTTGTAAGGCAGACAGTAAGGTTTCAGCCATCGAAATGACTAATTACTTCACTGTCTGCAGTTGCAGCTTTAGAACTGGCTTTTAACTGTGTGGTTGAGGATCTGCAACTGAAATGGGCTTTTTTAAAAAATGTTTTATTTAGCATATGTTAGCTATACATAGTAATGTGTTGATTTATGACATTTTCGTGCATGTGTGTAATGTATTGGATCGTAGTCACCCCCGTTACCCTTCTTACCCTCCTCCAACTCCAGCGAACCCCATTTATTCCCCATCCATTCTCTTCTACTTTCACATCTTTTTTTACTTTTTCAAAAATTCTTTTTTAGTTTAAAGAATTTTTATTTTGATATTATTGCTAATTAAAATGTGATTATGTAACTCTCCCCTTCCTCCCAGGCCTTCCAAGTGCCTCTGCCTCTCCATAAACCTCTGCCTCCCCATAAATTGATAGCCTCCTCTGATTATTAGTCTTACATATATGTGTTTATGTACACACACACACACACACACACACACACATATATATATATTATGGTTTTAGGACTGGCCACTTTGTATTGGCCAACCAATTCTTTTGTTTTTGTTTTTTTGATGACCAATGGGTTTCATTAAATTTGCTCATAAGCACAGTGAGAAGCTGTTTACACCATGTTGCCTGGGCACCCAACCTTTGGCTACATTGTTGAAGAAAGTACCCTCCCTCTCCCATCAGCAATTAACAGGCTGTCAGTCCTCAGAGGTGAGGCCTTCGGAGCCCCTCCTCCCCACTTGACAGTGTATGGAGGGCCCCATTGTATGCAGGTGATCACAGCCACTGTGAATTTATATGTACAGTGGCCATGCCATGCTTGGGAGACAGTGGTCCATAACACTTCTGCCCTTCTGGCTTATATAGTCTTTTCATCTTCCTTTCCACCGTGTTCCCCGAGACTTGCAACTGGTGATACAGAGAGTTCAAGGCCAGCCTGGTCTACAAGAGCTAGTTCCAGGACAGTCTCCAAAGCTACAGAGAAACCCTGTCTCAACCTCCTCTCCCCGACCCCCCGTTTCAAGATGTCGTGGATGATGATGACTTTTTGACGTTCTCTGGTAGGGTTCATGTAGGCATTTAGAGGAGCTGGCAATGTTGCAAAATATTGTCAGATCTCTCTCTCTTTAAAAAAAAATTAAATGTATTCTTTGATTATTTCATATATCTATATAATATATTTTGATGATATTTATTCACCCCCTTCATTAGTGTCTCTCATCCCCTCCTACTCCTGGAATCCCTCTTCTTTTCATCAAGTCACCTTACTGCTTTCATGTCTTAAAAAAATTAATCCTCTGAGTTTAATTAAGCTTGCTTGTATGAGCACCGGTGTGAGGGAGGCTGTTTACAGAGGCGTGCACACTCACTATCAGCTTTGCTCCTGAAGAATAGAAAATGACTGGCCTTCAGCAGCCAGTACCTGCCTACAGCTGCTCAGGCAGTGTGCGTGCGTGCGTACGTGCGTGCGTGCGTGCGTTCATGTGTTCATGAGGCCCTTCCTCATCCATGCTGGAAATCCTTCTCCTTCTTGAAGAGCTGTTCTTATTCTTCACTGGCTTTCCCTGTTTCCTGTTCTGTAAGTCAACAGCCCTTGTCCCCCAGCTGACCCCAGGCAAGAAGGAAGAAACCCAAACCACATTCCTTCTCACTCTCCTACTCCAACCACACCAGATAAATCCAAGGTCCGTCCTTGGTCCTTGGTTTCAGGGCTGGGTGAGCTGTGCAGACTTGTCATTCCTACCTCATGCCTTAACTCCTTCTGACAGGCTTCCTCAACCAGTGTGGTAGCTGAGACCCTTCTGCGATTCTAGCCCTGTCTTCTGGACTCTTGGCAAGTGTACAGTGTTTCTGATGAGACCAGGCTGAGCCTCAAGGATGCCCAGCTTCCGTGACTTGGAGGGTCTTGTACTGTAATCATTGGCGTTCAGCTCTTGCTCTTCTCTTGGATAAACGTGGGGATTTGTCTCCTGTAATCAGAAGGGGGGGGCTTATTTTATTTTCCTTTTCTTTTATTATGGAATTTGATCAGTAATTGAAAGCGAGCCAAGAGCTTTCTTAGGCTGTCCTTTTGGGAATATTCTTTGGGTTTAAGGCTGGGTTAGAAGTGGCACACACAGGGACCGGCAGTGTGTCAGACTCAGAAGAGAATGTTTTCTGACTCTGCTGGCTGTTTTGCACTGCCCACCCTCTCCTCAGAACACTCGGGCAGCCCAGCTTATGCCAGCTGGCTCTGACCAGCACGCTAGTAACGGCAGCTGTTCAGCCGAGGGCAACAGGTGCGGCGGCTCTGTCCTTTCAGTTGTGTGCCGGGTGGACCAGTTGTCTGTTTTTAAACCCGCTCATGCCAATTGTAGAAGTCATCAGACATGCGTGGTTTAATTTCATGTTCAGTGAGTCTATGAAATATAAGTGTGAAAATCGACTTGCTTCTAAATTAGAGGTCCTGGAAAGATTCATCAGGGTAAGAACTTTACTAAAATAGAACTTGTGAGTTTTATATAGGTAAGATACTTGTCAAAAAGATGGAGGAAAAGATTGGGTTTAAGCAGAGTCTGGAATTTTGGGAGAAGGCTAAGTGGTTAAATAGCACTATCTGCTCTTGTGGAGGACTGGGGTCCAATTCCCAGCACCTACACTAGATACATACCCCTACACAGACAACACATACATAAATTATGTCTATAAATATATGTATGTGTTATAGATAAATATATGTGTATGTTATATGTAAATATGTTATATATAAATGTATACATATTTTGGAGACTGGATCTCTCTACATAGCCCTAGCTATTCAGGAACTCACTATGTAGACCAGGTTGGCCTTGAATTCAAACAGATTCACTTGCATCTACCACTCCAGTGCTGGGATTAAAGAAAGGCACGCACCAGTTATGCCTGACAAAATACATTTTTTTTAGTAAAATAAATGAAATTGCCAACAATGTCTGTGTGTCTGTACTGGAATTGCAACCTAGGCAGACTTGTTCAAATTCCTCTGATGAAAACGCCGTGGCCCTTTGTCAAAAAGCAAAACAATAACAAAAAAAGCCCCTCACAAATGTTTAGATGTTTTGAGGTGAAATCAAATATTTAGGCTATGACTAATTTTTTTTATAATATCTTAATCTTTAAATTCCTTTTTAAGATCAATCCTGTTCCTTTGGATAAAGGAACTTTTGTTTAACAAAACTATCCCTTTTAACTTATTGTTCCCATATGCTAGCTTGCATTGTGTGTGGCTTCTCCTCACATGACTAAATAGGGGGAAACATTTGCTTTTAAATGAGTGGTTATGGGGGTCTGGAGTGATGGCTTAGCAGTTAAGAGCACTCACCCACATGGCAGCTTACAACTGTTTGTAACTCTGGGATCCAACAGCCTTACATGGATATACATGCAGGCAAAATATCAATGTGCATGAAATAAAAACAAATTATAAGAAAGGAGAAATGAATGGTTTGTCTTATGTTCAGATGCACTTAGTTATCTAATACAAATAATTATCTATCTATCTATCTATCTATCTATCTTTTCTGAGACAGGGTTTCTCTGTAGCTTTGGAGCCTATCCTGGAACTAGCTCTTGTAGACCAGGCTGGCCTCAAACCCACAGAGCTCCACCTGCCTCTGCCTCCTGAGTGCTGGGATTAAAGAAAGGCATGTGCCACCACCGCCTGGCTTATTGCTGTATTTTTGATAAAAGATTTAGAGATAAAAGGATCCTGTTTGGTTGGCTTCTCTTAGTTTAGCCCAGAGTAGAGGGAGCTAGGATTCTCGATGCAGAAATAGAACCTCATCTTGTAAAGGCAGCATTACTGGTTTTTATTTTACTTCTAGTTTTTGTTTGTTTTCTTTTGTCTTTGAGATACAGTGCCAGGTAGCCCAGGCTGGACTTCAACACTGGATCCTGTCTTCATGTTCTCCATGGCCTCCAGACACTAGAACTCTAGGCTTCCAGTGTCCTGTCTGGCTAAGGCTTCTCAGTGCTTCCTTTGAGATTTTCTCTAGTCTGTCTGTCTGGGAAGGGGAAGCTGTTTCCTTATGCGGAGATGAAAGCTAGGACCACAATCTGAACTATTAACTTTCTTGGGTCTTTGCATTCATTCAAATACTCTGATTTCCCCAAGTGGCATACACTGGCTGTTCATCTGGCCAGTCTGTCATTGTTGAATCCTTAATTCTTTCAGAATATATTTTTAAATGACCAATTTTCTCTGTCTCTCTCTCTTCTCCTCTCTCTCCTCTCCCTCTCTTTGTCTCTCTTTCCCCATCTCTCTCTCTCTGTCTCTCTTTCTCTCTCTAGATATTATAGATATGTGTGCAGTTGAGTCCAGGTTCTCTAAGGGGCAAGAAGAAGACCTTAGATCCCCTGAGCTAGGGACTGTCGTGAGCCATCCCATATAAATGTTGAGAACCGAACTCTGGTCCTCTGTACGAGTAGTACAAGCTATTAACTGCAAAGCCATCTCTCCAACCCCTTTAATCTTTAGGTGTTAAAAAAGTAAGTTGCTTGGGGTTGGAGAGATGGCTCACTGGTTAAGAGCTCTAGCTTTTCTTCTAGAGGACCCGGGTTCAGTTCTAAGCATCCATGTGACAGTTCACAACTCTCTGTAATTCCAGTACCTGGGGATCTGACCCCCTCACACAGACATGCATGCAGACAGAAAACCAATGTGCATGCAGACAATACCAGTACGCATGCAGACAGAACACCAATGCACATAAAATAAATAAATAGTAAAAAGAGAGCAAGTAGCTCAGCATACAGAATATGCTTTACGGAAATGTCCTCCTGTAACACGGCTCCATGCACAGTGAAATCAAACAAACACAGTGTAAGAAATACGTGTAGTGGCAGCTCCAGGCATGTGGGAAATGGAGGGCAGGGGCGTCAGGAGTTGAAGGTTATCTTCAGCTCTGTAGTAACTTTGAGGCCTGCCTGAGCTATAGCCTTATCTTCAAAAGAAGAAAAAGAAAACAATGGCAAGTAAAGCAAGTAGGAAGTTATTGTTCTATTCTAAAATAAAGGGTGTAGTGGAGACAATTGGAGGCTGTGATGTGTGATCCTTCATTCCTCAGTCTTGAACTGGAGCCATTTACACGTACTCTGAGGATGTTTGTGCACCTTGCATGTGGGTGTTGCACGTGGGCCTCGCATGTGGGCCTTGCATGTGGGCCTCCCATGTGCGCCCTGCCTAGACTCCTTGTCCACATCCCAATGATTTCCTAATGGAAGTTTTGTAACTGCACATTTTTCTGTGGTTGGAGTTCAGTAGGTAAGTGTTTGCCTTCACGATAGCTTTGCAAGTGGGTTTGTTAGGTGTTCCCCTCAGCCCAGTGCCTACAGCTGCTGTGTGAGGGATTAGGATTGAGACATGCTCCCTGCAACCAGCCATGTTCTCAAGGCTGAGTCCTGCGTGTTGGTTAAACCCTCTTACCATAGCGGGGATACCAGCCTCAACTGCGGAGTAGCTGTGGCAGATAGGACTTTTAGTGATGGAGGAAGTATTCCTCTACTGGATTGTCAAACATGGCAGTCACCAGCCATGTGCGGATGGCAATTGTACCCTTAAAATAGGTCTAGTATAGCTGCAGAACTCATTTTAATTTAGCTTGATGTTAAAATTGTTTATTTTTATTAGACTTATCCATTTCATTTATGAGGAGTGTGTTGCTTGCGTGCGCATGTGTGCACATGGCATGCTTGGTACTGGTAGAGGTTAGCAGAGGGCATTGGACCCCGGAAACTGGAGTGACAGAGGGTTGTGAGCCACGTGTGGGTGCTGGGAATGGAATCCAGGTCCTCTGCAAGAGCAACCAGGGCTGTTAACTGCCGAGCCATCTCTTGGCCCATTAATTCAGGTTAATTTTAATGAACTTATATTGAAACAACCACATTGGGCTAGTGGCTCCCAAATTGTATAACACAACTTTAAGAGTATAGTCTGGAAATATAATTGTAATTTGGTCTTTCTCTAAAATTTTTTTGAAAATAGAAAGCATACGGATTATAACCAAGAGCTACCATGATAGCTGCAACCTTTTTATTAAAGTGAAGATTTCAAACATCTGCAAGAGTTGGGGATGGTGTGGCAAACCCTTCTAACCTGCTACCTAGGGCAGTCGCTAGTTCATGACCAGTCTCAGGCCATCTGTTTCCCTGAGTGTTCAACTCCCTCCCTCCTCAATGGGTTTGAGTAAGTCGGAGACCTGGACCAAACTCTCATCTGGAAGAGAGGGAAATGAGTGGCATCAGAAAGAAGTACACAGTGACTCTCAGAGGATTCTGTGACTTAACAGTGCCAAGTCTATATAGGTAGGGAAGGTTATGATTGGCAATGATAGTAGCGAATGCATCTTTGAATCTGTACTGTTTCACCAGTGGCACCCCTATTGTCATTGTCATCAGCCCTGTTCCCCTCATCACCATCATCATTGCCACCACCACTACCATCATCGTCTGTCAAAAAAAAAAAAAAATCAACCTCAGCAGGCTAGTCTCTTGCGCCAGGCCTTGCTTACCTGGGCTTATTGAACCTTGGGCTTATGCATAATTGAAAGCGTGGAGACTCTACTCATAGGCAGTATTTATTGAACGGCAGTGGTGCTGAAGCATGGAAGCTTCAAAAAGAGTAAAAGGGCTGAGGCCATTTTTAGCCGAGACTCCTCACCTAGCGTGGCTCCAGAGAGAAGCAGCTTGACTGGGGCTTGCACACTGGGCGCTCTGATTCCCTGGGCTAAGCCTCACAGTGCTCCATCACCCTTACGTGGGGGTTTTAGAAGGGTGTGACCTCCCGAGGGCAGACACACTTGCAGTATTGCAGACACTTGGGGGAGGCGGTTTGTGCCATTGACAAACTATAGCAGAGTCCTTTGTGAAACTGTATCTGGGAGGTTGAATTTATGACTATTTCTGGTAGAGTAATTGTGGGAAATGCTGCTGATAGAAGAAAGCCTTGTAGCAAGGGCCTTGGAGTCTTGCAGACAGTGTGAGGGAAATAGTCCCTGTTTGGAGATATTGGAAGTGTATTTCCCTGCAGCGAGATATGTAGCCGAGATATCAATATTGAGTTTAAGAGTTGATAATAATTTTCTTTTTTGTGGTAGAGTGCAGATATGGATATTCTAAATTTGGAAACCTGTACCTGGATCTCAGGAGTTAGGGGGGTGGATTTGCCATGACTGGGAACTGGGATTCCTGTATTATCAGAAACACTCCCAGGTTTCGGCTAAGTGGTTCTGTTGCTAGAAGACACTGCGCTGGAGAGGAAGGGCTCTGTTGAAGCTGCCAGCTCTTTCTGGAGCACGACAAACCTTCAACTGCATCAGGATGGGGCTTCTTTTTCATGTCCTTATCTCCTGCAGAGCCCACCCCTTGGGATCTCTTGCCTCTGTGAAGTGTTTCTGGGAGATGGGATGGGTCTGTGTTTAAGTGCATCGGTTTTTATTCTGTGTTTCATGGGCGTAGTGGACACTCAGATAGCACCCTGTGTGGTCACTCTCCACTGCTGGAACAAATACCCGAGGCAATCAGCCTACAAAAGGAGCAGTTTTAGTTCTCAGCTCTGGAGGCTCCTGTCCATGATGGATCTGTCCGAGATGCAGAAGGAGAGATGAGGCTTCGATCCCACTGTCCCCTTCAAGGGCAAGTCCCCAGGTCCTTAGTGACATAAGACCTCCCTGTACGTCCCATCTTTTAAAGTTTCCACCATGTCACAATAGCACCAAGATGGCGACTAAACCTTTATTTAAACTGATGGCTGGGGAGGCAGTCAAGGCTCTAAGGCCAGCCTATTCAATATTTTAATGCTGCCTCCTGAGTCAAGATTTCTGTCATTTTATATGTAGTACCCCCATGAAGCAAATCTTATCTTTACTTGACAGGAGGCCTTTGAATCCATGGGAGAGCTAAGCCCCAAGATTTAGGACGATGCTTCCTCAAATCACTATACTGTTCTTTCCAGGAAGGAAGCCATCAGGTTTTTAAAATGCCCGACCTGAGGGAGCAAAGGCAGCAACATTTTCAGCAAAGAAAGCACAAGATTAGTATGAGTAGATTTTTTTTAATGTTAATTTTCTAGACTTCCAAACACTTTTTATATAGTCTGGATTTAAACTAGCAGTAACACATCTTGAAAAAGAAAATACATTTGCATAATGCAAATCTAGTGCCTATACATCAATGCTGTTAGTAAAATGCAAAATACTCAATGATATTGCCATAACATTAATAAGAAGTATTTATTTTTCAAGACAGGTTTTTTTTTTTTTTTTCTGTGTAGCCCTGGCTGTCCTGGAACTCAGTCTGTAGACCAGGCTAGCCTTGAACTCAGAGATCCACCTGCCTCTGTCTCCCAAGTGCTGGGACTAAAGACATGTGCCATCATGCCTAGCTACTTTTTTTTTTTTAAGTAGTTCGTCTCTATGATTTATCATGTGGTTTTGGTAGATTTATGCAATTTTTTAATTGCAGCATTGATGACATATATGCTAAGGTTGTAAAGTGGGGGGGGGCTAGAGTCATGGCTCAGTAGTTAGAGCACTGGCTGCTCTTGCAGAGGACCCAGGTTCGATCCCCAGCACCTACACAGAGCCCCACAACCTTTTGTAACTCCAGTCTCTGGGGGAAATCCAGCTGACACCTTCTGGTCTCCGAGGGCCCTGCACACTTGCAGTGCTCAGACATTTATTCAGGGAGCACCCCCCCCGGACCCCCCAACCACCATACACACAAGCTAGTAGGAGTCCGTGTGGGGTCTGGCTAAGCACCCTTAGGTGACTGAGGCAAGTGCCATTATTGGAGGCCAGAAAGCACCAGAACGGCCAACACCCGGAGTCTTCTATTGCTGTTTCCACGCAAGTACTTACCACACGGGCTCTGAAGAGAAGTGGGGCTATGGAGCTTAGACTCAGTGTTGGAAAAGAAGACGGGCATTTAGATTAGAAGTCAAATTTTCCCTTTTGAAAGTTTTGGCAACATTAAACCCATGTATTTGGAAAATATTGTGTGGGATACATAAACACATTAGTAATCCGACTCTGGTAATTTGAAATCTGATTTCCCCTGGAAGAAACTCATTTGGTTTTTCTTGTATTTCAATAAAGAAACCATTAAAAATTGACACGCAGTGGCATTTATTTATGTAGACAGGGCTTGTGTAGCCCAGGCTCATCTTGAACTCACTATATTGTTGCAAGGAGAGCCAGGCCACTTGTGCGTCCCTGCCGCTGGGCTATCTTAGCCCCGAAATAACCACACAGTAATTGTATTAATTAAAGCACGGCTTGGCCCATTAGCTCTAGCTTATTATTGGCTACGTCTTACATCTTAATTTAACCCATTTCTGTTCATCTGTGTATCGCCACAAGTCGTTGCCTACCAGCAAATATTCAGCATGCCCGTCTCAGGCGGTGGATGCTCCATGGCGTCTCTCTGACTCTGCCCTTCTTTCTCCCAGCATTCAGTTCCATCTCCCTGTCTACCTAAGTTCTGCCCTATCAACAGGCCAAGGCAGTTTCTTTATTCATTAACCAAGAAAAACAACACACAGATAGAAGGGCCTCCCACACATTTCCCCTTTTTTGTTTAAACAAAAAGGAAAACTTTAACATAGTAAAATTACATATAACAGGTATCTAGCAAGAATTGCAGTTACAATATTTATATCTACTTTATCTTTTATCATAACCAAGGAAAACCAATGAAAGCAGCACAAAGACAGAAGGACCTCCCATACCACTATGTAGTCAAGAATGAGGAACTGTTGGCTGCCGTCTCTCCCCACCAAGTGCTAGGGATTCAGGGATATATCACCATACCTGGCTTTATGCTGGAGATGGAGTTCAGGGCTCCTTTTATGCTAGGCAGTCATTTAATCAACTGAGTTACATCCCCAGCCCTGAGATGCCTTTTAGAATACAATAAACTGGAAGAACTAAAGCCTTTCTTGTGTGTGTGTGTGTGTGTGTGTGTGTGTGTGTAATATGTTTGTTTTAAGTAGATGTGAAACAAATGCCTGAACTGTAATCTGACATCCCATTGGAGAAGAGGAATAGATTCAGGTCTGGCTGATAACATGGCTGTCCAGAGAGAGCCTGGGAGTCATTCTAGGGTGTGTGGGAGGTGAGCAAGTGCGCATTCGGCAGAACATGTGCTATATATAGTGAAGGGCTGGACCTTTCTTTTCCAGCTAGGTCCAATGACAGTTAATGGCTGTTCCTACAGACTATAAATTATTTGTGAATCTGGCAAGACAATGATATAAAATGCAAGTGGATATAGGTAGAAGAAAGCCTATTGCCAAATTCCAATAAATTGTTAGCTCTGGAACCCGAAGAGAGGTGAGAGGCCACCTCATCCAGGGCTGTCCCTTTGGTGAAGATGCTGAAGGCTGGAAGTTGAGCTGAGCTATAAATTGTTCCTCCCTTCCCTGGTACTAGGAGGATGGCATTTTCTGTTCTTCTTGCCTATAGAAATGTATTGTCTATGTACTATTGGGGACAGTAACAGTCTGGGTTGAACCAGAAAGAGAGTTGCTTAGCAAGTTACTTAGAAATGTCTTCCTAGAAAGTTGACTTTGTTTACCACATTTCTGTTGCTTTTATATGTGTTTTGATACTCTTTTCCCTAAACCTGCTTTCTTACATTTCTATGATGTCAAAAAAATAATTAGATCATCACTATTAAAAATCTGGGCGATAACTAAACTTGGGGCCACATTTCTGTAATTGTGTTATTCAAGAAACTGAAGCAGGAGGATTACAAGTTGGAGGCCAGCCTGGGCTTTGCATCATAAGGACTTTAAAAAGAAGTGGCAACATATCCTACTAGAAGATTGAGTTCCGTGAAATAGTTGATATTGGGTTTTATGAGATTCCAGATGTCAGCTTGAGTAAAGGGAATAAGCAGGATCAGGGCACCCTCCTACTGGAAAAGACATTTGGGGTATTCCGTGTGGCCTTGCTTCTGACCCCTCTAAAACACTTCCATGGAACATCTGTACCCCAAAACATGGCACCTAGTCAAAACTCCATGTACGTATGTGGAGCTATGTGCTGTTCATGTGTTATGTTTGGCTTGAAGGACAGACTCCAGACTCAGGTGCTGGCCTTCTATCTCGCACTTGGCACTGGTCAAGAGCACAGTGGCTTGATGCGCAGCTGTCAGTGCCGCAACTTGCACCTGGGCCTGGTACTCCTGGAAGCCTCGCTTGTTATTGTAGCTACCCTTTTAATTCGGATTTGGAGATGAATTGGTGCAGAGAGCAGAGGGAGCAGCTCCAAAGACTTGAGACTTTTGAATCTGCTAGTTTTCTAAGTGGAGTATGTTGAATGTTTGCTTTACCTGAATGGCTTTTGGGAAAATGTGTCATTTTAGCGTTTTGCGGGGGAGTGGGGGAAGCTTAAGAGACATCTTGAGTGCTTAACATTGAAAGTTATGGAAAAAAATGAGATGATGTTGTGATCTCCGATTCATATTTCAGGCTCCTGACCAAAGAAAACAAATCTCTGACTTTGGGCGTCAAGGGAATTAATAAATGCATGCACGTTCATTTTTCTCAAGAAAAAAACCCCACCAAGCTCAAGTGATAGATGCGAGTCCAGTTCCCTGCAGTCCACAGCTCATGAGATCCGAATGCACCACAGCTGAATAAACCCAAGTGGGGTCTTCGTGGTCAGCAGCTTGGAAGTACGGCTGTACGGCTGTATCTTACTGTGTTTAGCCAAGCGGTTATTTAGGAAATCTATCATTTCCAGGCCCTTTGATTCGCTAAGATTTCAAACGCTAGGAAGTTTTAAACAAGGACTCACACTGTACCCCAGGCTGTCCCTAGGTCTTTAGGCTCCTGCCTTGCCTCACAAGTGTTGGGATTACAAGTATGAGCCACCATGCCTGACTAGGGTGTTGGTGTGTGTGTGTGTGTGTGTGTGTGTGTGTGTGTGGTGATTGTGGTGGTGGTTTTGACACAGGCCAGGAATTTATTATACTACTGTAGCCCAGGCTTGCCTTGACCTTGGAACCCCCCTGCTTTAGTTTCTTGAGTGTTTATTAGGTTCCAGAGATAGCCCACCTTACCCAACTTTTACTCCAGTTCTTAAAAAAAAAAAAACAAAACACTAAAAAACTCAATACTTTCACATAAACTGTTGAACTATACGGTCTTTCTGTTAGGATAAAACACTTCCCAAAGGAATTCCAGTTATCAGAGACGCAGAATCTATTTTTTAACCATCTTAAATTATTTCTGCATAGATGCCCTGCTATGTTCTGTTCCCTTCAGGATGCACAAGGGCTCAGCTCCCCAGTGGCATGCCTGTGCTCCTGTGCTCTGCAGGCCCAGCCTGTGCCCGCTGCCTCACATCACTGAAGGGCCTCCCCTCTGCCTCTTCCCTTCTTCCACAGGTCCTCATCCTCCTGGACTCGGTGAGCTTCCCTTCTCCCAGGCAGAGATGAGCTTCTGAATTCTTGTTTACTCAGGCTCCTGCATCTAGCAGCCATGTTGTTTTATTGTGGTAGCTTTCATGTCTTACTCATATTTCTGCATTTAAAAAAATGTATTACTTATTTATTTTATGTGCATCGGTGTTTTGCCTGCATGTATACCCATGTGATGGTGTCAGATCCCTTGGAACTGGAGTTATAGACAGTTGTGAGCCGCCATGTGGGTGCTGGGAATTGAACCCAGGTCCTCTGGAAGAACAGCCAGTGCTCCCAACGGCTGAACCATCTCTCCAGCCCCCCATTTCTGCGTGTTGAATTCAGTACCGAATAGCTGGCACAAGGAATTGCTTGATAAGCGCCTCAAGATCAACTGTCTTTCCGAGCTCAGGTCCCTTCCCGTGTCGAGGAGTTAGAGCTGGAGGAAAGACTGTGGCACGGCATGCTTGGAGAAGGTTCTGGAACTAATGACAGTCTGCTAAATTTCTCTGGGGAATCCTCAGAGCTGTCGGTGGTTCAGGGCTGAGGAAGGCCCAGCAGGGAGCGTTGAGGCCTAGAAAGGAGCCTGTGCAGCCGGCTTAAGATTGGACTTTTTTCACGTCAACTCTTTGGTTGTCTCAGCATAACTTTCGCCAGTGCTGGCCTGCCCAGGCCGTTGACATTTTCATGTCATTTACTCCTGGATTCAGAAAACACTGCCTTCCCTGGGCCAGGCAGCCCCTGTACATGGCATGACTAGTTCTCTTTGATGCTGTGTTCTGGGCCTTCCCCGGGGCTTATTTTTCCTAATAATTGAAATTATATGTATAGCAACGAACCCTGACGCTCGTTTGTATGCAGATTAGCAGGTTGCTTGTGGTATTTTCATTTTTGTTGCTTAATTACCTTCCCGAGAACCGCCAACGCGAACGGTGAACGGTCTAGAATTAATAGGGTCGGAGGTGGTTATTAATAGATGTCTGTGACCTCCAAAATGGGGGTCACGGACTTCATGGGAAGAGTACCGCTCCTATTGTACAAGTCCAGCAGTATCTCATGCAAACATCAGTGCCTGTCAGACGTGATGCTAGTTGATAGAGACGGCTGTTTACTTTTGAACTGCTTATTGTGGGTACGACTACCTCGTGCCGCGCGTGTGTGTGTGTGTGTGTGTGTGTGTGTGTGTGTGTGTTATCTCAGTGGAAACAATAGCCAATTTACAGCACATACTTATTATCCACATTTGACAATTAAAGAGACTTAAAAGCCGGTCAACTAGAAAGTAGCAGAGACGGAGGTTTTGCCCTTGGTTGACTTCCCAGCCAGTGCTGTGACGCTGTCCCCACTGAATCATATATATATATATATAAAAGTCTGTGTGTCATTTAGGATATTAAGTTGAGATACTAGATAACTAGAATAACACCTGTTTCATGCAGATCCATCTGGGTGTATATTGATAAGAGGAAACGTAGATCATTTTAAAAATTCACATCATTTTCCATGTGTTTCTGGAACAGAAGGTCGGGGTGGTTTAGAGAGTGCCTCCTAATTATAATCTTTGAGTTTGTGTAGGTGTAACACCATCCAGGTGTAGCCCCATCCCATCGTTAGGAACAGGCAGGGCTTTTATGAGCTTCATAATATGGTAGCATTCACTTGGGAAAGTGAAACAGAGAAACCACTTTAAGGTGAACACAACTTCGGAGATAATCGGTGATAACACTGTATGTTGAAAGACCAGGGATAGGTACCCTCCTTTTGGCGAGGCCACCCCCCAAAGTCAGAACTGTCCTAAGCTGACAGTGCCAGAAGCATGAGGGACTGAGCACAGATTCCCCAGCACCGTGCAGTAAGAGGGCCAACCTCACTGCTTGGGTGGCCAAGTCAGAAGATGCCCTGAGCGCCTCCCCCAGCCAGCTTAGCTGTTTACATGAGTTTCAGATTTAATGAAAGATCTTATCTCAAAAAGTACTGGTAGAAATGGATGAAGACATGAGTTGACCTCCACCCTCTAGTTCAGATGTGTGCACCCACGTGAACATGTACATATAATATACCACGCACAACACACAGAGTCTGTAAGAGGAAGTTGGGGCTGGGTGGCAGAGGCTCATGCCTGTAATCTCAGCACTGGGGTAGTGGTGAGTCTTTGAGTTCAAGGCCAGTCTGTTCTACAGAGTTGAGTTCCAGGACAGCCAGGGCCCCAGAGAAACCTTGTCTGGGTAGTTTCACGGGTGGGGCAGGAGGGAAGGTGCCAGGGGAAGGTTGAAATTTCCTGAGTTGAACTGTGTCATATGGAAGACCGAGCTATGCGTGGTTGGCGTTAGTGCCTTTGTCCTACCCATCCTTTGTAGTTTTAGGTTAAAACAGATGTGGTCCATACCATATTTACCCTAGTGATCGTGGTCCCCAGGTCCAGAGGTTTAGTGGCCAGGCTGGGCATTAGTATTTATTTTATTTATTTTTGTGAATAGCCTATATCTCTCCATACCTTCTCTTTTCTCCCTGTCTGTAGACACCATTCTTGAAGTCTAAATATCGCCTATTTATCCAGATCTCTTTCCTTTGTCTCTGCTGTCTTACACAGAAGTCTAAAGCATGCTGTCTTTCCTCCGTGGCTTGTACTTTTGGCATCTAGCTCACTTTTCACTGGTTTGTTTAACTGTAGTTAGCTGTGGTAGTGACTGTCATGAATGAAGTGTTCATTCATCCGGGAGATGCCCTGAAATAATAATAATACATTGGAAGCAAGTCAGCAAGGCCAGAAAGTGAAGAGGCTGCATCCCAGGACATGAAAGGCAGAGGCCCAACAATCTAGTGCCACGGGTGGTGGTGGGGGCAGCCAAATAATCTCTGTAATTTGAAGAACCTTTTTACTAGATAATTAGCATGCAACTCATAATTAGCCGTTGGGTGGAGGCTGAGCTGAGCAAAAGAGAGCAGGGAAGGCAGCAAGAGAGTCGCTCAGACCCTGAAAGTTAGCCGGTTGGGGCAGAGACCTCTTTTTAACACCTCTTTCAGTGGTCTATAGATCGCATTGAAGCCATCAGTAGAAGCGGTTGTAGTACTGAGTAGTTAACGTTGCAGCCTGCGGCAGGCAGGCTCTCTGAACACTTCACCTATACCATCTCATTTCCTACGCAGCCCCCTGTGCAGCGCCACCAGGGCAAAAGCCCACAGAGGGTCAATAGCTTGCCTGTTTGGCAAACAAATGTTCTCAAGGTTTTTTTGTTTTGTTTTGTTTTTCAGAGGACTAAATCTACAACTGTAGATTTAAGTTGTTACATGTTTGTTTGTTGGTGCTGTGTTGAGACAGTGTTTCACTATGTTTCCAAGCTGGCCTGGAACGTAGTATGGAGAGACAAGTGTGGTTTTGAACTCACAGAGCTCTATCAACTTTGCATTTTGAGTGCCAGGATGAAAGGAGTGTGCCACCATGCCAGGCTGATCGTTGAATGTTTTTCAAATAAAAGTCATAGAGATTCTTCTTTTTTTTTTTAAATATTTATTTAGTTATTTATTTATTATGTATACAATATTCTGTCTGTGTGTATGCCTGCAGGCTAGAAGAGGGCACCAGACCTCATTACAGATGGTTGTGAGCCACCATGTGGTTGCTGGGAATTGAACTCAGGACCTTTGGAAGAGCAGGCAATGCTCTTAACCGCTGAGCCATTTCTCCAGCCCCGAGATTCTTCTCAGAGTGGAAGATAGCCAAACCTGGAAGTGCCCAAGCCAAGCCCCTGTGTAAAACAGAATGGTGTTTGCATACAGCTTCTGCATGGCCTCCTGTGCTTTGTTTATTGGAGGTCAGCCCTTAGGCTGGACTTAGAGCAGTAATCCTTCCGGGAACTGATGCTCCCACATTTTCTATGTGGATCAAAGCATCTTCGTGGTTTCTAGAGAAGTGTTGTTTGTATGAGCCCCAGACGATGGCCCTGGCTTCGTGCCTGTCATCTTCACCAGTTCTTTTAAAAAAATTGGTGATTTTCTACCTTCACTCGTTTTTTTAAATTGCTAAGTTTGTTAAATTCTTATCATTTTATTAATAATTTTAAGATGGTAAACATATTATACTATTTTTAAATTTTTATTGTGATTTTCAGCATTTATATTTTACTCATGTAGCCCACATTGGACTTCATTCAGTTCCCTGGGTAGCTGAGGGTGGCCTTGAACTGCTGATTCTCCTGCCGCCTCTTTCTCAGTGCCGGGATTACAGGTGTGGACCACCATACCTTCATTCTTTCCTTAACTTTTTGGTTAGGATAAAGTAATGGGTTTCACTATGGCAGTTTCTTGCATGGATGCATCCTTATATAATAAATGGTTATGCTTATTAATATCGTTATTTGCTCTCTCTTCTGCCTTTCTGTCACGTCTATTCTAAGGCCCTGTCTTGCTCCTCTTTCCCTTCCCTTTAAATCTCTTCCTCATCTTTCAAAGTTCACTGTGTGTGTGCGTGTGTCATGTGTTGTGCGTGTGCGCATGTGTGAATTCACACCCAGGTTCTGCACGAGACACTGTGGGTATTTCTGAGTCTAGATGGTTCTTTTCCATAGTTCTTGCTCATTCAGATGTTGTGTGCCCGGGCCGTCAGGACCTCTTCCCTCTGGTGTGGGGTTTGTAAGTTGTCTATGCAGGAGCCAGTGTCAGGATGAAAGCGCCCAGGTTACTTTTTCCTCCTGCCCCTTTCTGCTGCCTTCTCCCTTCTTAATACCTCTGCGCAGCACTGGGGCTCGACTGGCTGGAGGTTCGCATTGACACTCTGCCAGTGTCAGGGCGAACTGCTGGGGAGGCGGGTGAAAGCCCCTTTGGCTGCTGTTGTTCGGGGTTTTGTAGCAGTGCTAGTGCAGGAAGGACTATTAAAGAACTCAGTCCTCCAGTTCTTTTCTTGTAAGAGAACGAAGCCGGGGCCCAGGAGAGTAAGTGACCTGCTTACGGCCCACAGACCCAGAACTGAGCCAAATCCCTTGACTTGCTTACACTAGAAATTCAGGGCCAGTAGAAGTAAGGCGTTCTAGATAGGCTGGTGGCAAATTCTTGCCACTGTCATCGATCCTGTTCAGGGGCCTGGTCAATGTCTGCATGCGGGAGCTGGCTGCAGATGGTTTAACTCTGGTTCTCAGTGCAGTATAGTGTTTATGGGGAGCCGCCCTTGGTAAACAGTGAAAGCCCTCGTAAAGGCGGTGTAATGCAGTTTGGGTGCAATTGGGTTGCTTGTGCGACCCTCAGCACAGGTAGTAAAGGGCATTGATGGCCTCCCAGAGAGTACAAGGCGCGTTTGAGACTGCTGTACTATCTGGAGTGGACTCTTTGATGGTGTTAGCTTGGGACATTTTTGGTTAGTTGGTACACTTTGTGCTAAAACAAAGCCTGTCTTTTGGGCGTTCCCAGGGCTTCTTGTTACAACTTCAATCTTCTGTTACTAAACAGAGCATTTGTAACTTAAAGTAACAATGATAATCCTATTACATGTTAACATAAACATTGTTTTATGAAAAAAAAAACTTTCAAACCAGGAATGTCGAGTTGATACATAATGCCACATTTTTGCAAATCTTTTCAGTGGCCTGTTTAATGGAAGACAGCTGGTCTTTGGGTCAGCATGCCATTGGCGCTAATGTAATAATGTTTCTGCTGAAATACGTGAAGATACAGCCCTCAGTGCACTCGAGGCTGGATGACCTCAGCTGCCTTGGGTTCAGGTGATGTGGGGGACTGAACCCAGGGCCTCCCACATGGTAGGCAAGAGCTGTGCAACTCCAGCACACCTGCTAGGCTCTGAGGGCGGAAACAAATGAACTGGTGCACCCTGGAAATGGTCCTCAGGGATCTTCTGACTGCATGCACCGGCGAAATGTTCCCCAGGGATCTTCTGACCACATTTGCAGGGCCACTTAGGAAGTAACCTCTAGTCTCTGTTCTTGTTCAGTCTGCTCTAGGTGGGAGAAGTCCTCCATTTCCTGGAGGATGCCTCTGAAGTGGGAGGCGCACGTTCTGGGATTTCAGAGTTAGGACTTCTGGTGGCTGCATGCAAAAGTGGCCTGTAAAATAACACTAAGAGGAAAGACAAAATAGGCACTTTTTTCTCATCCTTTCTCAATTTTTCTTTTTCGCTTTTTAAAATATTTCCTTTCTTTCTTTCTTGATAGGTTTTTACTATATCCTGGGAGTCATTATAAAGTTCAGACTGGCCTTGAACTTACAGAATTCCACCAGCATCTGCCCCCTGAGTTCTGGGATTAAAGACATACACCAATACAGCTGACACGATACATTTTTATTTGTGTGTATGTGTGTGTAGCGTGAGTGAGTTTATGTGTACCACATAAATGCACGAGCCCATAAAGGCCAGAATAGGTTCTCAGATGTCCTAGAGTGAGTGAGGTACCATTGGATCCTGGAACCGAACCTGAGTCTTCTGCCAGAGCGGCAGGTACTCAAAATCTCAGCCTTCTCTCCAGCTCCAGTCTTGACTTTCTGAGGCAAGGTCTCTCATAGCCTGTGGGAATAACATTGTAAAGAAAAACCAAACATGGTTTTATTTATTAATTTCATATATAGACTTTTGGAGACGGCATCTCATGTAGACCATGGGAAGTATGACTAAAAGCAAAATACAATTTTCTTTTTCTTTTTTTCCTTTTTTGCCCCTCTCACAGATGATGGCAGTAAAGGCCAGAGGGATGGTGCCCCGTGTCTTCTAGAGTAGTTTGCACTCACAGCTGGGTTCCTCCTACTACTCACGAGGCCCTGGATTCAGTCTGCAGTATTGCATGCACGGTGGTGCTGATAATGTTGATGAAGCTGACTCCACAGGGTTATCTCGGAAGGCTTGGGGGATCTTAAGCTGTGGAGTGTAGTGGTGGACGTAGCTTTGTTTTTGCTCCTGTTGGTATTGAGATAAGACCCACTACACAGCATCATGTGGTCTGAGGTGTAGCGAAGAAGGCGGTGCTTTAAAGGAAGAATGTTTGGTGGAAGAGGAGTTTAGAATGTAGAAAAGGCTCAGGGAAAAATGACTGCTGATCTTTATAGTGGTGCGTTATTTGTATTTTAATAAAGCTTGCCTGAAGAACAACAGCAAAGCCGCTAGAGGTCAGGCATTGGTGACACACACCTTTAATCCCAGGATTTGGGAGACAGAGTCAGATGGATCTCTGTGAGTTTATGGCCACCCTGGGCTATACAAGATCAACATAGAAATAAATCCAGGTGGTGGCCGCCTTTACTTTTAATCCCAGCACTAGGGAGTTGCACACCCTTCATCCCAGCACTAGAGGGAATGTGAAATGGAGGAGAGAGAGGATGTCTGTTTAGTCTGCAGTCGCCCAGCCGTGCAGAGGTAAGACTTCCCTAGTGACTTGGATGCTTTGCTTTTCTGGTTTTTAGGTTGAACCCCAGTTTCTGTATCTGGGTTTTTATTACTTGTGCTTCAGCTCTTCATCAGCAGAGAATATGATATCACACAATAAGTGATTGGAAATTTATTCAAGTTTGCTTTTAAAAGGTGTTTCTATTGGTTGCACTTATGAAAAAAAATTATTATTAGTGCCTAAGTAGATAACAACTGGATGGGATTTCGAAGGTCCAGGCAAACTCGTGTCTTGGTTCTGGAGCTCACTGGAAGGCCAGCACACTGAGCCTTCTGTGTTGGTGCCATAGTGGCTGGTGACTTGAACTTCGTTCCCAATTGGGAGCTGCAGAAAAGTGCACATTCAAGAATGTGAGTAGAATTTAAATGCCTTCAGGAAAGGGAGCCTGAGTAAATAAAATATCAACCAAAACAATTTAAGTGAAATTCCCTGAAGCCCAGCCTAGCCCAGGCTGCGGGAACTAAGTGTTAGTCGGTGAGGATAAAATCTTACTAATAATTAAAGGTGTTTGAAATTTTGAATTTATTTTTATTGTGTACATGTATATACTTGATAGGAGAACACATGTAAATCAAGGGCAACTTTGGGTTCTGTCACTGCGCTTTTGTGGCAAGTGCCGTTGTCCATGGAGCCATCTTGCCAGCCCCATAGGTTTGTTTTTTTTACATAAGCTCAGAATCATATAACAGTGTTCCATCAGCAAATGTGTGCACATGTGTGCGTGTGTGTAAGTGTGTGCACATGTCTAATTTTAAATTCTCAACCAGTAAGCCTCCTTCACTTTTCCTCTAACAGGATGTGGGAATGGATGTGGAAATGGCTTCTTTCCCCAAAGGTTCATCTTTTCTTTTTTTAGTACTAACTTGATGAGGTGGATGACTTCTTCCATGTGGGAGGTAGGAGTGTGGAGAATAGTTGTTCTCTCTTAACTGCCCAGAGGGTTGGCTGCACCAGTGTGCTTGTTCCTCAGTGAGGGGTCTGTCGGAAGCCAAGGAGGGGGTGATAGGAATTTCCATGCTTCAACATGTGGTTTGAATCAGTTGTACTGCTGCCTCCCGCCGCCTTCTGCCTTTCATGCCTCTGCTTCCAGCTCCACGAAGGCGAGAGGAGCCTTGGAGATCTTACACCCGGAGAGGAAGAGTGGTTGCTGTAGGCTGCTTAACCTTGATCCATGATCTTTAGATTAGAAGTTTTACTCCTTTTTTGGTTTTGTTTTTGGAGAGGGGGGCCACTTGTAGCCCAGGCTGGCCTTGAACTCACATTCCTCTTCCTCAGAGGCCTGGAATTCTATGTCTGCAGTGTGGTCGTGGCCCAGACTTTCTGCTCTTCTTTTTTTTTTTTTTTTTTTTTTTTTGGTTTTTACAAGACAGGGTTTCTCTGTGGTTTTGGAGCCTGTCCTGGTACTAGCTCTTGTAGTAGACCAGGCTGGTCTCGAACTCACAGAGATCCGCCTTCAGGAATCCATTCCAGCAATAGCTGTGGACTCTCCTCAGATTCTTCTCCTTCCTGCTGCCTGCTGTGCCCCTGCCCCTTAGCTTCCATCGCTCTCTCCCACGTAAGCTCCCACATGGCAGCCTGCAGAAGATAGTGTGACACCCCCAGTGGGGCTGTGGGTACTCAGCTCTGGTCAGCATATAGCCACGTCACACTTGTTTATAAAAGGCTACCAAGAAATAGTTTTATAGACTCTCTAGGGCTGCTCATATTCCTGGCGACAAGGACTTGGCTGCAGCCTGCTTCTGACTGAATCCTTACAGTGGTTGGGGGCCGAGCTTTGGAAGAGTCCATACTGCAGCTGTGTTTAGAGCATTCACAGCTCAGTTTTTGCTTTCCAAAGTCTCCCTTAAACTTGACCTCCATCAAATGTGCCTGAGGCGTCTCAGCCCAGTCCTTGTGCTGCGGGTCTTCTTCATTGCTGCTCAGTCACATTTGGGTTTGCTTGAGCAAAGCAGGGCAGATAAACTTTCTGACAATTTCATCTCTGTAGCCACTGTCTGTAAACATACAGCCCTTGTTCCAGATGCTATGTATTATGGTATGGACAGTTCAAAGTAAGATGGATAAGAAACCCTGAATTCCTGCTCTCAAGAAACACTCTTCTGGAGCCCCGACAAGCATGAAAACCGAGCATACTGCTAGTTGTAAGATGTGATGGCCCAAATATGGTGGGCATTGGTCAAATAAAAAGGAAGGCGGAGACACTTCCTGGAGAATGCAGCATTTTGCCTACAGGCTCAAGGATGCACAGGAGCTGACGGGCGGGTGGTGCATGGGCCTCCTTTGAGAAGGTTTGGTTGTCGTGCTGTGTAAGGCACGAGTGGAGTCAGATTTGGACTCTGGTAGCACTGGTTTAAGCTCTGGCTTTGCCATTTCATTGAGTTCTGGTTTCCTCATCTGTGAAAAGGGACCAAAACCATGTGCCTCACAGGGTTAGAGGGTGGGAGTGTTGTCATAGGTGCTGGGTCTGGTGCTTGCTATAGCTGTCCCTTGGTGGTGGTGGGAGGGGGTATACTGATACCTCAAAGGGTAGGTGGTCCAGCAGCCTCAGGGATCCTGTCTGGTTTGCTAGTGTAGGCTCAGTGCTGACCTCAGTAGGTAGTGGTCTGCGGATGTCTGTTGGTTGGTTAAGGGAAATGTTAGACTCATTTTTGCTTCTTTGGGTGGTTAAAAAAACGTTAGAACTGGGTGCCAGAAACATTGTTATGGAATATTTGTTTACACTGTGATTGGTTTAATAAAGAGCTGACTGGCCAATAGCTAGGAAGGAGAAAATAGGCGGGACTTCTGGGGAGAAAGAGGAACTCAAGATAAATCTAGGCACAACACAAGAGACTGAAGAAGGCAGACATGTGGTACAGAGGAGAGGTAACCAAGCCATGTAGCAGGACGTAGATTAATAGAAACAGGTTAATTGAAAGTATAAGAGCTAGGTGAGAGAAAGCCTAAGCTGAGGCCAAGCTTTGATAATTAATAATAAGTCTTCATGTCATTATTTGTGAGCTGGTGGTCCAAAGGAAAGTCCAACCACAAAGGTGGCTCAGCTCTAGCTCCTCGTGCAAAAACTGGGGTTCACTTACCACCCACACGGCAGCTCACAATCACCATCCACCTCCGGGGGATTCAACACCCTTTTTGGCCTCTCTGGGAACCAGGCACACACACGATGCACATATGTATATACAGGCAAGCACTCATACTCATAATAGTGGAAACAAAATTCTTTTCAAAAAGTATTTATGTGTGTGTATGGCAGGCGGGGGATTCATTTGTTCTTTTGTGAGTGTTCTGGTGTCCACATCAGCCTCTTTCAGCTCTGAACTGATTTCCCACCCTGGGGCTGGAGCAGTAGATAAAATGTATGACACCTTTGTTACTCTGTTACTATGTTTCTACCCTCCATGGTGACTGAGGCTTCATCAGGTTCTCTGTCCAAATACATCTGGCTTTCCGGTGATCTCCAGGTGTCCATGAATCGGTCTGTCTGTCGCAATGTCTCATGAATTAGTATGTGGTTCGAGTGGGAGGGATTTGGACGGTGAAGGATCCATCCCAGGAGGAGCTGCCAAGCCTCATTTCCCTACCTGTGGTTGCAGCTGCCACATTGTGCTAACCCTGCTCCTGGTCACCACTGACATTAGGCACAGTTGTGGCAAAAGGGTTTGGTTTTTTTAGCTGGAGCTATGATTACAGGAAGATAGGCAGGTTGGTCCTGTCCGTATAGACAGGGTCTTGAGACTTGGATTTTTCTCCAATTCACATGGCCAAGGTAGTCCTTAGTTTTGCCAGTGTTGACTGTCGATTACTCCCTGGCCTGCCTTTCACTTTCTCTGCTTGGATAATAGTTATTCTGATAAACCACTTGGCAGTGGGAGTGTTTTATGGCAGCTACTTGGACCAGGGCCTAAGCCTTATGCTAATTCTGGTCTTTTGTTCACCCTGGGTCAGTTAACTTTCTCACAGGTTTCTCCTCAGAATCTATGAAGCTCCACAAGGGTCTCCTGCTGAGCTGTATCATCTTTTGGGTTTTGATTTCAGTGTGATCCTTCCCTGTAATCATGTTATTAGAGGCGGTCAGAAATAGTCCCCGTCATAGATCCCCCGACTTTCAATCAATTAATCTGAATGTTGCAGGGGAACTGGATGCCATCAGTGAGCCCTTTGCCTGTGTGATAACCTGCTAGGAGTGAGAGCCTGTGGTGTCATATGTTTCAGCAACTGGTTTTGAGAGCTGCTGGGGTTTTTATAGAGTTACTGTCCGAAGAGAAGTTGTCCCAGAGTTCTGCTGGATCATCCGCCTGATCATAATGAAAACGTAATAAAAATGCCTCTGTGAGGTTCGGTGACAATGGAGGGCGGAGGGCACTGTGGGAACATTCTTGCAGTCCAAGCAGGCAGCCTGGGAAAACAAGGCTTGTTTTCCAGTAGCTGATCAAGACAAGAAAGCCAGCATTTAAAACCACCCGGCAGGAGCACACACTTTGAAAATGATGTGCAGTCTTGGGTCTGCCTCCCTGAGCACACTGGCATATGTGAGAAAACCCTTCAGCCGGCTTGCTTTACCAGCTAGACGGATGCTTCTGAGATGTGCTGTTAACCTTGCCAGGTAGAAAGTTGCCCCTTATGCTACTGGGAGTGTGGATTCGGAGGGTCCTTTATTTGAAAAGAAGACCAAGAAAGAAATGAAATCCCGCGGCGCATCTAGAAGGACAGGGGTTATAGCTGTAATGAGGAGATGCTATAGCTCTGTCAAGTTCTCTGCAAGCTGTGGCCTCCCTCCCACCCCCCGGGGAAAGTTTGCATCAAATAGCAAACTATTTGGACGGCTGCCCAGCCTGGTAATGTGGGCTAGAGCCTTGGCTAGAAGACAGTTCTATACTCGAGAGTCCTTGTTCTGCTAGAGGATGGGAAGATAGGTTCATGGCACACTGGGTGGGAGAAATCAGGACTCTTCCCAACACGCCTGCTCACTGGATGTTTCTGGATCTTTCCACACAGCGCGGAAGCATGCAGTGGCAGGTCTGCTGTGTATGAACGTCCACTGCTTGGATCTGTCTTTATGATGCTTTATTCCAAGAAGCCTTTAGCAAACTAAACCGCAAAGCCTCTCGCAAGTCCCTGGGCCTCAGCTCCAGGTGTTTCTCCTTTTCCAGTTCCTTCTTCCCATGTCTTTGGACTTCTTTTCTTGGTGCCTTCATGATCAACGTCAGCATTTTTCTTTCCTCTAATCTCTGGTCATTTCTGCAACCACTCCATTCTGTTTCTGTTTCCTGTGCCTCTGATCACTGCTGACTTACTTGGCTATGTGAACGGCCATCACCTAACCCTATAACCTTTGCGCTATAATTCATCATAAAACCCTTGGAAGTCATTCTCTCTCTTATTGCACTGATTTATCTTCTGAGTAATCATTCAGTCCCTAGGATTCCTGTCACACAGCCAGCACCTCTCTCTTTGCAACATTCTTTTGTACTAAATTCTTTTACAAGCAGAGAGGCTCCAGCCAGTCAGTCCTTGGCCATGTAGGACTGTCACAGTGTAAATGAGAGGCGGACGGCACACTGACCTGGGGCAGTCTAGTTTGCTCTGCCATTACTAGTGTCTGTCCCTGCTCTAGAAACTTGGTTGTGTTCCTTTCTGAATTGAGGAAGTAATATTCTTGATTATGTCCCATCCTGATGCATTCTCAGATTGACAGAACCCTGAGATGGTCCACGACCACAGTTGCCCAGGAAACACACACTCGGTCGTCTCCAGGGACTTGGCACCAGGGTGAGCAGGTTTAGTTCTAAAGCAGTCTACTTAAAAGTGGAGATTATCCAGGAGAGACCGGATGTGGCCAGACTGTCCTTTATACGGAACTGAACTCTTCCTGATGAAGGTGACCGCAAATGAGAGAGGTACTCCTGGAGACTTTGCATTGCTGGCTTTGAGGGGGGGTAGCCGCTGGAAACTGTGGTGACCTTTAGCACCAACCTCACCCTCCAACAAGGAGAGGCATCTTTATAGTCTCCTGGCTTCAGGGACTCAAATCTGTCAATCACCTGAATGCACTTGTTTGTAGACCTTGCCCTGGAGCCTGTGGGTGAAAGCTCAGCCCAGCTCAGTCAGCCTGTGGTGCCAGCCTTGTGGTCTCCTGAGCAATGACCCCAGCCCTGTGATCCCCAACTCATGACCTGTGAAACTAAGAGAGCTAGAAGAAGCGAGTGTATTCCAAGCAATAGAAATGAATATGTACCCCAAATTTATGTGAACAATCTCTGTTCCTTTCTGGCAGTTGTCCATCAGACCTGAGGCTAAGCCATCATGCCGCCCTTACAAGGGTTGGTGAATTTGGGCCGTAATCATTGGGTGCTATTTGTAGAATAAGGTCAGGTGTTCACTTGCGTGTTTATGTCCTAAGAACGTATTTATTATACTTTGATATACTTTGGGTACAGTTCTTCGATTATCAGGTGTTACAATGTGTTTGAGAAGATGGAGTCTTAACTAACATGGGGAGGAAAGAGTGGCCAGGTTGTGGCTGAAGACCAACCCTGGTACTTTTGCCCTGTTTCAGAGTTGGCCTCACTTGTCTCTGAGAGATTGCCAGTTCATGTTCATTACCGTAATCAAACCCCCCCTCCTCTTTTAAGAAAGGGACAGAAATAAATGGTATCTTTGAAAAAGGAAGTGCTAATGGTGGCTTAGGGAAGGAAATGTCCCATCCATGCTTTATTTTTTGCTGATTAATGCACTCGGCAAACAGAATATATGAACTAAGCCACGGTGTTGTTGAAACAGGAAATGCCGGGGAATGGATTTTTGAGCCTGAGGAATAGAATGGTGCATAAAAATTGAGGGGGGGGGGGAGACTTCCAGCTGACTCCGGCATCCTAGTTCTCCTGGTGGCAAATTTACCCCGGCTTTTGGAAAATATGTCTAAAAGGCGTAGTCTATCGTAAGGCGGCAGGAAGGACCAGCGTGATCCCAGTGAGGGATTGTGTGGCAGCTGTGTGGTTAGAGGCCTGGTGAGTGGAGTTGGGGTTCCGCTGGAAACCCCGAGGGCTCTGAATGGTGGGTGCTCCGTGTTGGGTGCACCAGTGTTCCAGGTGGCTGTGATGGGGAGGTGGTGCAGAGGTGACAGCTGCAGCATCTGCCCCTGTGCCATTGTGCCTGTTTGTCGCGCTGCTTCCCTCCCACCCTTCTTCCTCCAGCAGTGTTCTAAAACGTAAGCATTCCTGGAATGCACACACGGACCCTGTCATTCCCAAACGTGGGACTTTGCTCCGGTCAGCACTTTTGTAGGCGTTAGTCGCCCAGACTCCAGCAGGAAGGCTGTGATCTCTAGAAATGCAAGAAATGGCTTTTTGTTGTTGTTAGTTCTTGGCTTCCAGTTAGATCGGACCTCTGAGTTTAAACAGACATTTTGAACAACATTATGTTTGCAAGGGAAGTTTTGCCCCCACTTTGTTTTTTTGGGTCATCACACTGGGTGGTTATTTGCCTGTGGGCTATTTTATTAATGACCCCTCCCCATCTAGGGTTGGAAGGTGCTGTTGGGGCACAGTGCCCTTGGGTGCTCCTGGCTGAGGTCTGCCTTCCTGCAGTGTCCTTTCTAACTGGTATCTGAAAAATCTAATTTTGGAAGGAATGAAGCCGAAATGCTAGCCCTAGACAAAACAGCCCGCTCTCAGGAAAGATCCATTTAGGAATTTGTTTAGCTGAAGGTTGGGTGTAAAGAAGACAGGGTGAGCCTAGTGTGGTGTTTTCAGGCCCCTTGTAGACTTTACCAGCACCCATCTGAGCTCTTCCCCAGTCTGTGTGTGGTGAAGGGCATTGATTCTTCCAGTGCTCTGCCTCTGTTTCCCTGGTCCTGTGCTGTAGAAGAAGCCAACTGTGCCCAAGTCTTCACCTGAGGGATGACAACGACCACACGGGAGGCAGGCTTGAGTGAGGTCTAGGTGGAGAAGGTTAGGAAAAGGCAGCGCCTGCGAATTCCTGGCTTTCCAGGTGTAGCTTCGTAGGCACTAGCTGGTAGGTTGGCCAAAGAAATACCAGTGAGAGAACATGGCAGGAAGAGGTTGTCAAAAAAAATAAAACAAAACAGATATGCCGGTGTTTGAAGTATTACATTTGGCCACAGATGGGGAAGCCAGCTTGGTGGGTAGGACTTGAGAACCCCCCCACTGACCTTGTCAGAGTGTAGGGGAAAGTCTGAAAGGGGCCAAAGTGGACTCTGGTTTTCTCCACAAAAGAGGCACCTCTACCCCACTCCCAAGATTTGGAGAAACATAATTCATCCCTTTCCTGAAGAATCTTTTAAAAGGGAAAGTTACTTAGAAGTAACCCTTAGGGACTGAAGTGCTGGCTCAACTGCTCAGGGCTCACAACCAAAAGACAGAGTACTCGGAATTGGGGCTGTCACTCAGAGTTTCCTAGCGTGCCCCTGGGGCTGGCATCTACCCCCAGCTACCTGACTCTGACCTGGGAGCAGGCCCCGGACACCCTTTTTCTCAGTTCCAGCCGTAGCTGGAAGAGAAACCTACACTATTTTCTTCCCACCCTGCCCCCCCCCCCCCCGTCCTTCCTCCCTCCCTCCCTCCCTTCTCTCTAGCTCATCCTGCTGTGTGTGTGGTGTGTGTGGAACAGTTTCCCTGGGAATTTTCTTGGCTCCAGCCTTTGGATTTCATGGTATAGATGACAAGCAGACTTGCAAGTGTTATCCAAATCATCCTTCAGGAATGTGACCCTCAGTGGTAATGAGAAGCCTGAGACGTTTGTATTTTTGAAAGTCGGCCCAGCAATGCCTCGGATTGAAAGGATTCCGTGTGGGCTCATAGTTGTGGTTTGGGTCAGTAACTCGCATTCCCTTGCTTTCCCTTTGGCTTGGGAACCGAGCGCAGATCTCATCTACACGCCGGTCTCTCTTAAGAAGAGAATCTGAGACCGACTCGGTTCCCTCTGGGTTGTAGTTGATAAGGGCATGTGTTTACAGAAATGCTGAGTTAGAGACTTGGGGGAAATTGAGCTCTTGGGCAGTTTGTGAGGTCAGGATTTCTTCAGGTGCTGGGAGGTACCGGTGGCGTAGTCACATTTTGCAAGAGAATCTGCATTTTCTCTTCAGCCGGGTGGCATGTCTATCTGTCCTCCTGCAACAGGACCATCAAATAGAAACTTCTTACAATGAAGAGGTTTCCTCTCCTCCCCTCTCATGGGGGAGGAGAGACAACAAAGGAACATACTGTCTGTGTTTATTAGGAAAATGTCCTACTTACCTGCAGTCGTATGGGTACGTCTGTGCTCTGCTTGAAGTTGTATGGATGACCTCTTCTGCCTCCTCTCATCCATCATGCCTCCTCCCAGAGAGACTGGTGGTGTTCACTGACTAGACAGCCTAAAGTATATAGCCAGCACTTGACTCTGTTGCAGTAAACTGCTTACTTAGTATTCAGAAGTACTTGGGTATTTGTACATGTTTCTACATATGGTAGGTAGGCTGGTGAATTTACCAGAAATCTGAGTAATTACGTGAGTTACAAAGTTGCAAAGCATCCCTTATTTTCAACTTTTTGAGTAACACAGGGTTTCCCTCTACTGCGGTATGGCTCCACAGTTACAGGTGCTGTTTCCTCACCAGCAGATCCTGGGCACTTAGCAACGGTTTATGCGCGCGCTGGCTTATGCACACGCTGAGACTCAGTAAGCGTGCAGTACCTTTGTGGCTGTTTGACTAGCACCCACCTGCTCCTAGGCCGACACATTTCACAGGGTGGGAGCGCTCTGCATTTTCACTTAGTGTTTAGCATGGTGTCTAACACAAATTTCTACTCAGTGTGTGTAGTGCCAGATGAATGAACATGTCAATAAAGATTCACTCTGGTCCCGGACAACAGATAACCAACTCACACATGAGCTACTGGGGGCCCTTTCAAAACTTCTGTGAGAGACTGCAGACACAGGAAACAGTAGAAAGGACAATTGAGAAGATGGGGGTGGAAACTTTTCTTCTCTTCCTCTCTCCCTCCTTCCTGCTTCCTTCATCTTTTCCTTCCTCTTCCTTCCCCCTCCCCTCTCCTTATTCATCTTTCCTCTCCTTCCGCTGTGCCTGGGATCTTAACCTTACAACTGTTGACTAATTGATACTAACTGCAGGAAAACAAGCAGAAATGAGAAGTTCAGGTGGAGAAATGCATGCATGTGCACATGTGCGCACACACACACACACACACACACACACACACACACTGTCTCCATTGGTTATAGTATCCCAGGATGACTGATGGACTCTTTAGCCACCATCTCTCGTAAAGAAGCTGTCCTGATCTGGCAATCAGAACAGTGCTCCCTAGAGTTTCTTCCATGTTGCCTTTCCTCAAGTGACCGTTGTGGACTTAGGCACCTCTTGTTTCCAGACAAAGGAACCCTTAGAATTGGAGATAGGACCGGAGACTCTACTTAGAGGGTCCTTTGGCTAAATTAAATCACGTAACTTTACAGCTGGATCACTATGATTTACTGTGCACAAACTGGGGCTATGGCAAGATTTTCCTGTACACAAAAATCTCCAGCGTGCTCTCTGAAGACATAAATTATATCACAAATAAAATTTATATGTAAGAGGTGGAAACCTTTCTTGACCTTAAAGGTAAAAATTATCTTGCTTTCATAATCTCCTTCTGTTTTAATTGTAACAAAACATCACCTTGGCAACGCACTCTCTTGCTTCCGCCCACTGATAAGGATCAGAGGGTATAGGATACTCTGCTAACCACATCTGATGCTCAACTGCTTGGCTTTAAAGTAAAATAAGGGTCTGTCACTTGGACTGTGGAGAATAGAGTCCATCTGGGTGCATCAAGCTTGTTAATTTCCAGAGTCTGGGATGGATTAAAATAGAAGCAGGGGAGAGGGTGGGGATGCAGAATGGTTTCTAGCCTTGGAGCTGTTGATGCCATTTAACACTGGTTCTGCAAACGGGAATGCATCCTGCATGTTCTTCCAGCTTTGTAACGGAGCTGCCTCTCTTCTCCAGAGTCCTCAGCCTCTCTCCTGCCTTCTTTTTGTTCACTCTGCTCTTCTGGGGTGATTTTAACTTATTGTTTAGTCCAAGAGCTTTGCCGATCAGTTTCTCCTGCAATGTCTAACAACCATCACGGAACTAATTCAGTTTTTCCTGCAATGTCTAACAGCCATCACGGAGCTAATTCATTTCAGATTTTAGAATTGGATCTGTCTCTTCCTCCTCCCTCACTTGGAGAAGGAAACTCTTGTTTCCTGAAGACCATTAAATGCAGCCCTGCCAAGTGCTGCATTTTTATTGGGGAGAGAACGAAGACAGAAAGCAAGTTGGAAAAAGGGCTGGGATTCTAACCCAGGTCTGTCAGAAAAGAATGTATCCCAACACCTAGTTCTGAGCGTCTCTCTAAACGGTTCCACAGGTTCACGCTACAGAGCAGGATGACAAAAAGCCCAGAGTTGACAGCCAGATGGAAGAATGCACAGGGCAGGGTGTGGAACACAGTTTAGAGAGATGCTCACAACTAGGTGTTGATACACATTCTTTTTTGTTTCTTTGTTGTTTTTCGAGACAGGGTTTCTCTTTGTAACTGTCCTAGAGTTCACACTGTGGACCAGGCTGGCTTGAATAGAGATTCACTTACCTCTGCCTCTCAAGTGCTGGGATTAAAGTCCACCACTTGGTGCCCATTCTTTCTTATATAATTCTTATATAAACTGTTTTATATTGTTTCAATAATGAAGTCAGTGGGGCATCTCTTAAAAACTTCAGATTATAAACTTAGAATGTACGTTCATTGCCAGTTGCCCTCTTTTTTTTTTCAGGCTGGCCTTGAACTCACAGAAGATCCTCCTGCCTCTGCCTTCCTAGTGCTGGGATTAAAGGCGTGGGACATCACACCTGGCCACTGGTTGACCTCATGGACGTGCGTAGCTTTTGCTTAAAACTGTTCTTACAAGCTACATGCTTGTCTCAGTGATGTATTCAGAGGACCTCCTATGGTGCCCCAGATTTCTGCAGCTGAAAGTTACTTCTCCCTTCCCATGTCCCCCTGTTTTTATCCTCAATAGTATTGTGTTTAGTATGGCCTGTCTACATTGTAAGGCTTCTTAGATCTGGGAACAGTGCTTATCAGTGAGTAGCAAAACAGCACACTTTTAGTAGCACTTTTAGGTGAACAAATAATTATATCCAAGAAGACATGTTCTAAAAAGACAAAAACGAAATGATCAAATTAAAAACTGGCTATTTTGTACGATCAAGTTGGGTCCCAGCTCCATTAAGGATGGAGTGGGCTGTGGAATTCACCTAGTAACAGATCTTCACTAGCTAGATTAGCAAGGGGGGCATTAAATCAATTAAGGTCTTCTAAGCACTTACTTAGTGGCTTCCTGTTGCTACTTTTGTTTCGAAAATGGTTAAAACTAAGCCCTCTATTACAGGCTTCATTTGCCATGGCTGCAGAAATCAAAGTGTGTTGACTTTGCCAGGGCAGCGAAAGTATCCCGGGAATAGGTTGCCCATTCCAATTCTCAATTTCCAGCCTTTATGGTTGCCAAAGAACCAGGATTTTAGAGGAATTTTGTTGTTGTCATCTTAACATACTGGATGTCTGTAGTAGCTGAAGGCTCTGCAGTGTTCAAGGCTGCCTGGCAGCATCGTAGATCAGCCCACACAGTGAAGGCCAAGTGCACGGCCTCTGCCCCTAGGTGCTGACTTCTTGATTCAAACTCCTGTCTTTCAGCTTCAGTAGCTGTGCGGCCTTGGGTAAATTACTGATTTCTCTGCCTCTGTTTCTTCACGTATAAATTGAATTTGGGTGTTAGCAGCTGTTTTATGCAGTTGTTAAGAAAACAGCATCAGGGCAGGCAGTGGTGGCACATGCCTTTACTCCCAGGACTCGCAAGGCAGAGCCGAGTTCTAGGTCAGCCTGGTCTATAGAGCAAGTTCCAGGACAGCCAGGGCAACAAAGAGAAACCCTTTCTCAAAAAAGGAGAGAGAGAGAGAGAGAGAGAGAGAGAGAGAGAAGAACAGCATCAGTTTGTTTCTGTTTAGAGCACTTCTGGAACATTAGCCACTATGATATGTTAGTTGGTATAATAGCCATAGAACATCAGAAGTTTCTTCTTATTGGAAATGGCAATGTTTACTCAAAATGTTCTCCAAGATTTCCTAATAAAGGTAAGTTTGGCAGTAACATTTCAGTGGAGCCCGTAAGGTATGGCCGTGTCTGTATTAGAGCTATGAGGCCCTTGTAGGTCAGAGGAAATGGGAATCACTATTCTCTAGTGGGAAGGTACCTGGGTTTGCTCCAGGCTCGGAAAGTGACTCATCAAGGTGCCAAGTACTTCCTGGTGAGATGTAGACCAAGGAAGAATGGAGACCTGCACAGCCTTCAGATGGCAGGGAGTTTGGAGGGAACCTGGGGGTACTGAGACCCCTTTGGCATACAGGTAGAAAGAGAGGGTTAGAGAAGGATAGAATCAAGGCCCAGAAGCCAGGGGAGGCTGTGAGAGAGGAAGTATCTCTGGTGAGAATTGAGGAGTTAGAGGTCTCAGTGGTGGGTGTTTGATTGAAAATGAGACCCCAGCCCTTGGCCTGGGAATTGCCTTGGTCCGGACTCCAACTCCCAGCCTGCCAAGCGCTGACCCCTCCCCCGGGAGGGTTAGGACCACTCACACAGGTAAAAAAGGAACGTTGTCTACAGGGTTTGCATGGGCTCCTCTCCCTGCCATGCTGTCCTGATCAACCTGGGAGTGTGGCAGTTATTAAACGTGGGCATTTTTGGTTCAGTCTAATCTGGTCTGATTGGAATTATTTTGCGTTGGCAGAGATGCCCATCTTAAGATTTTTCTTAACACAGAGAGAAACAGGGAATTCTGGGGAAGGGCGAGTTAAGGATGGGAGGGGTAGGCTTGCAGTGTTGTATCAATTTACAGTATAGATAGACAGGAAAACCCAAGGAGAACTACCTCCTCCCCCTCCAATCCCAGTTCAGAACCGGAAGTCAGGCAAACAGCGGGTTGTGTGGATGAAATTCGGGAGTCATTTCCAGATGTGTGATAGTGTTGGTCTGTGGGAATATATGTAGTTCTCTGAGACTTGGGTCTCTAGACTCAGAAGGGACTGCGTGTCTTGGGGAGTGAGTTCTTAGGTGCGTGTCCTGAAAGCCTGGGAGTGGAGCTTCCTTTTAGTTGTCTGAGTCACCAGGTGAGTTTCTCAGCTGGCCCTTTAGTCACTCTTGCGTCCCAGTCCCCGTCCCGGTCCCCATTGTGGAGCTGGTGAAGAACTTCCTGTTTCCTTTTTGCTCACTGTGCACTGATGGGCAGTGACTCTTCTTTAACACTGGGAAGAATTTGGTTTAAATTATAAAATTTCAGAGTACATTTAAAATCTTAAATATCTCACAAGACACTCTAAGGACAAAGACCATGCTTTAAATTTCAAAGCTTTCAAGACCAGAATGTTTTATGACCCTGCAACTCGTGTGTGGTTTTCAATGGGGATAAAAATACTCGGTGGGTATGTGGGTGGTTTCTCGTGTTTTGGGTAACGGTGAGAATATGAGATTCTGGGCTCTGGGAAGAGAGCTATAATTACCAACCGGTGCCTTCCTGGGATTGGTTTATGGGTGGATATTGGTTATCTAGAAATCCAGCAAGCCAGAATTCATAGCATCAAGCCTGGCTTTTCCCCTGGAAGTTAAAATTGTGATTGACAGTCGAGGAAGCATAGGCTCGCGTGTTTGCTTGTCTTTTTCCGTCTCTGGGACCATTCACGTGTGCAGTTGGGTAGGACTGAAGGCTGGTATGGTGGCTTCTCCAAGCCTAGTGCCCGGCAGCCACCACACAGCTGCTATGGAAACATTTCTAAATATAATCTAGGACTGACTTTACACGCTCCTCCCCCACGACTCGGCGGATGTGGTAAACACCCTAAAAATACCTATGATCTGAACTTTTGAGGTATCTGAAAAGAAGGGGCAGGCACAAGGACTGGGGTTGAAAGTCCGGCACTGTTGGACGCAGGCTCATTCTCATCCTCTGGGACCGTTGTCCCCCTGGGCCTGTGTGCGAAGCTGTTTGCTGTGCTGTGGTCCGTGTTGTTCCCCTCAAGGCTAAGAGCTTGCTCTCTGGTCTTATGTTTACTGCTGGCAGGTTTCAAGGAAACTATTCATAGAATGACATCTGTTCTCTGTCCCATTGACCAAACCTGCAGCTGCTACCATACAGGCAGGGGGTTGAGTTTTCAGTTTATTTCATAAAAATCAGAATTTTATACCCAGTCTAGTGTTCACAAAACCACTACAGTTTATCAGTCCTGGCCTTAGGGAGTCTATGCCCATGGAGTAGCCATAGAAATTTGAGAATGGAGCCTGCTTGGGTTATATTATTATCACACTCATAATCCCACAATATAAAAGTAGAATAAAAAATCTTTAAAAATTATTGACTAAGTGATTGTGCAAAGCCTTTTTACTAAAAAAGAAAAGAAAAGAAAGAAACTGTGAGGCTGGAAAAAGAACTCATTCTGTAAAGTGCCTGTTGTACAAACATGAGGACCTGAGTTCAGAACCCCAGCCTCCATGTAAAAATCCAGGCGTGATGATGTGTGTCTACAGTGCCAGGTTCGGGGAGAGACCCTGTCTCAAAAAATAATGTGGAGTGTGATCGAGGAAGCCAATCAAGACAGACCTCAGGCCACACATTGGTGGGGGGGTGGGGGATACATAAATACATCAGTAAGTCAAACAGTGAAGCTCATTTCTTCACCCACTTTGAGTATTTTGAACACAGAGCCCGTTGGTGACATAACTGGAACACCTTGTCTTGTCTCCCAGAAGGCTTTTCATGTTCACCTCCAGACTTGAGCCTAAGGTCCTGTAATTGACTGATCACCGGCAAGTTCTGTTTCTGCTGAAAGAAAACCTTCATGGTTGGTCTCTAATGCCCATGAGATGTGCTCACAGTTGTGGAAATGGTCAACACTGTCATCCAGGACAGATGAGTCTCTAACTCTTATGCCTCCCCCAGCCCCCGCCAGTCCACCCTGAGGAGGTTGAGTGTGCGCAGAGCCCGCGTGAAGAAGCGCCACTATGTCTGGACAGTACATGGAGGAGATGGAACGGTTTTGTGTGTTGAGAGTTTAAGGACTTTGTGTTATGGTGGTTACAAAAGCGTCCTTTGATTGTAACCCTCTATCTATATCTTCTGCTGTGAGCATCTCAGAGCCCCCTTGTGCGTCTGGAAGAATGTTTGCACGGGTAGAAGATAAACGGGATGTTTCTCTTGAATGATGGAAGCTGTTAAATGTTTGTGTTGTCAACCATTGCATGTGTGAACTAGCCACTTGTAGGAGCTCCTGTTTCCTGGACCCGTCCACTTAATGCAAGGAATGCAGGCCCTGGGGAGGCTGCAAGAGCGGGAGGTCCTGGAGTTGGTAGTGAAGAAGCCAGGGAAGGCATGGACACCAGGACATGTCTCTGTGTCACGAGGATCGCGGCAGTCACGTCTGGTGATGCAGATCAGGTCTCTCAAACGTGTCTCCTCTTCACTTCCAGAATGAAGAGCTACGCAACTTATCACTTTCAGGTCACGTCGGGTTTGACAGTCTTCCTGACCAGCTGGTCAACAAATCCACCTCTCAAGGATTCTGTTTCAACATCCTGTGTGTGGGTAAGTGAAGGTGTCCCCTCATGAAGGGGGCGTGTTTCTGGGGCGGGCGGATGATAGTTTATCCCGCTTCCCCCTTTCCTCCAGCTATATTTGGTAAGTGTTTTGCAGTTTTGTGGTGGTACTCAAATTGTCTTTATTTCTGTCATGTGGTCATGCAGCTGGTCAGTCTTATTTTGTTATAAAAAACATTGTCATTTTTTGTGGAGAGCAGGCTCTGGACCCTCACTAGACCATAGGAAGTTGAGGGAGCTCTGGTATGTACTGGAAAAGCCTCTAACCCAGTGACTCAATCTGTGGGTCACGGCCTCTTGGGGGGGGTCACATATCATATTTACATTACAATTCATAACAATAGCAAAATTATGAAGTAGCAACAAACATAATTTTATGGTTGTGGGTCAGCACAACCTGAGGAGCTGTGTTAAAGGATCGCAGCCTTAGAAAGGGTGAGAACCGCTACTCTAAGCAGTGGATTCCTAGGGTCCCTGACTACGGTGAGCGCCTTCTAAAGACACGTGGAGTCAGGGAGAGTTCAGATGACTCTGATACTTGAGCAAGCTTTAGCTCTCAGGACAAAAACAAACAACAAAATAATCTAGACTTCTACAGCTGCCCTTGCATTGGGATTTAGATTTGACCTTCGTTTTATTCCTTGTAGACAATGGGAAAAATCCAAAGAGATCTGACTCTCACACCTCAGTGTGTCTTATTCAGCCCCACCTCCAGCCTTACCCCAGTGTCCTGCCTTAACCCAGGTCACCCCTGGTGTGGGAGGGTGTGGTGGCGGCGGCGGTGGTGTCTTTTCTCTCTCTAGCTACTTCCTTTTTAAACTAAGATGAGAAAGGTAGAAAAGGGTGACAAACACGAAAATCAAGATATAAATCTGTAAACTTGATTAAAAACTGTTCCTGAAACGCTCTTATGAAGAGCCCTGAGCCCATTTGCCGCAGAATTTTGCTGCTATGGTCTCCTTTGCATAATCCTCAAGACATCACTCTGAGACAGGAGCATTCCTCTGTGTGGCCGCGTGAACCATTCCCCCCTCTAAACCTAACAGAATGGGTTAGACTGATTTCCTGGCTAAGTGAGGTGAAATCAGAAAGGTTTGCCTTCAGTGTGAGAAGCACGCTGGCTCACCCAGATGAGGGACACTAGGGGAGTGGACGCTTTTCTTCGGGAGCCTGTTGCATGTAGCCGGAAGTCAGCAATGCAGAATGTGACACCTGGCCAGCACTCTGGGCCAGCTTGTTCTCTGGCACCGTGTTTTAAACCGTGGATAAGAGAATGGCAGGAAAGATGTGGTCAAAGCGGCCAACTCCTGTGTCTTTTGGTACGTGCTCTTTGCAGAGGAGGGCAGTTCTTCATTAGTGTAGCAATTTGCTGGTTTTGTATTGAAAAGTGTGGTAGATTATAATTCTGAACCAATTGCTATTCTGACTTCCTGACCAAGCCTTCTCAAAGCCCTTTCCAAAATGGTTCCGTGAATTGATCTGAGAATGGTGCCATGGCTCCTGCACTAGAATGAGAGCTGTCTTGTGGGATCTGACTTGCTATAGGGCAGGATCTAGCGGGGTATATATACAGTGGCTTAGTGACCGACCTCTCCTGGTGGAACACAGTTTTGATGCAGATTGGATTTCCGTATGTTAATGCTGTCCTGTGAGGTTAGAAAGAACACTGGCCATGTCACCTCTCCTGAGTAAGTAGTAATACCCTATTTCATACATGGGCACTTTGCTTCAGTTCAGAACGTCTGGATAAGCTTGGTGCATGATGCAGGCTTTCATGATTCCAGTTTATCTCTGAGATGGAGGTGGAGGCAAGGAGCTCATGGGCCAGCTAGTCTGGCATGCATAGCCAGAAAACAACAGAGACCCTGGTCCAAATAAAGTGGAAAGACCAAGGCTTTCCACTGACACACACAGAGAGAGAGAGAAAGAGAGAGAAAGAGAGAGAGAAGAGAGAGAGAGAGAGAGAGAACGAGAACACAGCTGCCTCCTGGGATGGCAATATGTGGTCAGAACACTGTCTACTTCTTGATCTTGCTTTCTTCTAGTAGCTTCTTTGTGTTTTTGCTTGCTTTTCCTTCCAGCTGTCTGGCTTCCAGCAGTTACCAGCTTAACAATGGCGGGAAGGAACAAACCATTCCCTGACACAGATCACTGGATATCACAGATTTTTCTGAGTGTGGTGTCACATGCCCAGCCTGGCTGGGAGTGGAGGTCCGTTTACTCCAAACCACAAGTGGTTCCCTAAGGAAAGAAAGGCTTTACCAGAAGGGAAAGGGGTGTGGGGCCCCACACCCTGGACAGATAAGGACTGCTCACAGGTGACAGGTGTTTTGATTTACACAAAGGATCATGCTGTTTCCATGCTTTAATTTTTTTTTCTCACACCATAATAAATCTGGATATACTTCCAAGATGGAGTGTGATCCTTCAAGTTTTCCAGATTTCTTTTCACTACGATTTGGCTGTGGCTTGAGTTCATGTGCTGGGGACCTAGGCTGGACCTTTAAGAATGGGCCGTCTGTGACAGACACTTAGGTTCTGCCTTCAGAAGGGAGGAGAGTGGTTCTCCTGGGTCTCTGTGCCTGACCTCCTGAGAGGGCATGACAGGATTTTTTTTCTGGCCATTCCTCAGCCTCTGGCTTTCTGTCTGGCCATGAGCTCTCTAATATGTATTCCATGTTGTCATGACATTTGCCATTATTAGATCCTCATTAGCACCAAACTGAGGCTGGCACCATGCCTTCAGACCTCCACAAATGTGAGCTAAACACACTTTCTATAAAATTATTCTGTCTCAGGCCTTTAGTTATAGTAACAGAAATCGACTGATGCAGGACTGATGTGGAGACAGACACTGGGTGGCACCTCATACCGATAGGCCACAACGACGTTGCGTTACACAGATTAATAGAATTGGGTTAATTTAAGATATAAGAGCTAGCCAACAAGAAGCATGAGCTAATAGGCCAAGCAGTGTTATAATACAGTTTCTGTGTGATTATTTTGGGTCTGTGTGGCTGAGAAGGGAACAAGCAGCCTCCCACTACAGAGTCCTGTCCCTAGTAGATTGTCTGTTAATCAATCAGGTGGCACTTTGAATGTAATGCCCCCTCCCCCAGCCTCATAGGGAGTGTTATTTGAAGGTGGGGCCTTGTTGGAGGAAGTGTGTCACTGTGGGGGTGGGTTTTGAGGTCTTCTATGCTCAAGCTATGCCTAGTCCAGTTCACTTCCTGTTGCCTTTGGATCAAGATGTAGAACTCTCAACTCCTTCTCCAGCACCATGCCTGCCTGCGTGACACCATGTCCCACCATGATAATGGACTGAACCTCTGAGCTGTAAACCAGCCCCACTTAAATGTTTTCTTTTATAAGAGTTTCTGTGGTCATGGTGTCTCTTCACAGCATTGAAACCCTAACTAAGACAATCAGCATACAAGCAAAACACTTAGACACATCAAATAAAAGTAAATCTTTTTTAGAAAGGAGGGGGGAAAAAAGACATGGTTTTGCTTTAGGAGAGCTTCAAGGTACAGCCAGTGCATTGAAAATCTCCCCTGTGCCAGGCATGGTGGTGTGGGCCTCTAAGCCTTACACTTGGGAGGCAGAGGCATGAGATTGCAAGTCTGAGGCTTACCTGTGCTATATAGTGAGTTCAAAACCAGCCTAGGCTACATACAAAGCAAGACCTTGTCAAAACAAGAGATAACACATGCCTTGGGTCCCAGCGCTCTGGGAGGCAAAGGTCTGCAGATCTACAGAGTTCAAGGCCAGCCAGGGCTACGCCATGAGACCCTGTCTCAAAAACATGAGACAAACAAAAGACGTTGTGAACAGTTAGCTACGAGATGGAACACTTGTGGAGCCTGAGCAGGACCCCAGAACTGCAAAGGACACACCCCTCTTGGTTCTATGACCCTTCCTGCTGCCGCGTCCCACGACTGCTCTTGGTGAACCAACCTTGGTTAGTGTTGCTGCATCTATTTAAAGCCCTTAAAAGCACAGAGAGGGCTGGAGAGATGGCTCAGTGGTTAAGAGCATTGCCTGCTCTTCCAAAGGTCCTGAGTTCAATTCCCAGCAACCACATGGTGGCTCACAACCATCTGTAATGAGGTCTGGTGCCCTCTTCTGGCCTGCAGACATACACACAGACAGAATATTGTATGCATAATAAATAAATAAATAAATAAAAAGCACAGAGAGAGCACAGACCTGGGAAGCCAAACACTTGGACATTTAGAGGAAAGTGGTTTTTGCAACCGGTTGATTAACTTTTTGCTGTAAGTAGGGTCCAGAATGCTAACTGTTCACAATTTCCACCTTAATGTAGACGATCACTCAACAGCCTTATCTTTTTAGAAAGATGATGGGTGGCATCCCCAAGTGGCACGAGCATCCTCAGCTAGTGAAAGGAGAGATTAATTGCAGTCTCGGGTAGAATCCTTGCCTTGTAAGTGGAAGTTTTATTGCTGCCCTCAGGGAAACGTGAGAGAGAAATAAGTCACTCTATGACAACCTTTGACATGCTGGAAACTTCTGGGGTGGGGGCCCTGCTTGCCTCTTTGCTGGTGTCCTGCAGGGACAGTTTTCAGGGACCCAAATAGTCCCTGCGTGACATGTGCGCACGGTGGTGTGGGCACTGCCACCAGCAGGCTGCCCAGCACAGTCTGAGTCTCTTACGGGGAGACTGCTCCTTCTTATCTGTGTCTATCACACAGTAATTTTGTTTTGCTCATGGCTAATTTGTGAGGAAGGGAATCATGGGCTTGGGAAGGGCCACTCATGAAGAAGCAGACTGGCTTATTTTTTTTTATACTGGGGTGTGTGTGTGAATGAGAAAATGCATTTTCAGCAAAGTAAGGAAGACCAAACTCAGTCTCAAATACTATCCAGCCAGACGCAGAGCCATCTGGAGCGACATCCAGGTAATAACCGAGGTGCAAGCTGTCAACAGTTTGTTGTTGTGCACCCTGCCATCCCCACATCTATCCTCATTAGGATGCTGAGTCCTCAAACACCAGCTTTTTTTTTTTTATTTTTTATTTTTATTTTTTATTTTTTTATTTTTTTGGGTGTGGCGCACGCCTTTAATCGCAGCACTTGGGAGGCAGAGTCAGGCAGACTTCTGTGAGTTCAAGGCCAGCCTGGTCTACAGAATGAGTTTCAGGACAGGCCCCAAAGTTACAGAGAAAACCTGTCTTAAAAACAACCCCCCCCCCAAAAAGGTAACAGGCTAGTTCCTTGGTGGAGAAAATATGAAAAATTGCATATTGTTGAGTCTGTGTAAAGTTATTGTTGATAATGCTTGCAGAGGTTTGCAGTGAAGAAGAACAAACGATACAGAAAGAAACACAAATATAGTTTGAACATTAAGAAGCTTAGTGTTGCAACTGAGGTAGATGCTGGGGGGGGGGTGGGTGCTGTCATTGTTGAAGGAGATTAGCACTCTGTAAGAGAGGCTTGCTCTCTGCTAGATAGACAAAGGGAATGGTGCCCTTAGGACCAAACCCTATCCAACTAAACTTTTTTTTTTTTTTTAATATTTATTTATTTATTATGTATACAATATTCTGTCTGTGTGTATGGATGAAGGCCAGAAGAGGGTGCCAGACCTCTTTACAGATGGTTGTGAGCCACCATGTGGTTGCTGGGAATTGAACTCAGGACCTTTGGAAGAGCAGGCAATGCTCTTAACCACTGAGCCATCTCTCCAGCCCCCTAAACTTTTTTTTTTTAAATTTATTTATTTATTAAAGATTTCTGTCTCTTCCCCGCCACCGCCTCCCATTTCCCTCCCCCTCCCCCAATTAAGTCCCCCCCCCCAGCCCGAAAAGCAATCAGGGTTCCCTGTCCTGTGGGAAGTCCAAGGAACCCCCACCTCCATCCAGGTCTAGTAAGTTGAGCATCCAAACTGCCTATGCTCCCACAAAGCCAGTGCGTGCAGTAGGATCAGAAACCCATTGCCATTGTTCTTGAGTTCTCAGTAGTCCTCATTGTCCGTTATGTTCAGAGAGTCCGGTTTTATCCCAGGCTTTTCCAGACCCAGGCCAGCTGGTCTTGGTGAGTTCCCAGTAGAACATCCCCATTGTCTCAGTGTGTGGGTGCACCCCTCGCAGTCCTGAGTTCCTTGCTTGAAACACCAGCTTTATAACTCCGCATCTAGTATTGCCCTTCTGTATCAACCTGTTCTCGTCTCCATGAGTTCGTAGCCTTCCCTCCCTCATCATCTCTGCCTGTTTACGTCTCTTGCCATGACAGTGTGCTGACTGTCTCTTCTTGAGAAGCGCTCTACTTGGATGACTCTCCTATGCAGCGCTGTAGCCTCCAGGCTTCTGTGGTTGTCTTTGGGTCAGAGGCCAGGACGTCGTCCTGTTTTCTGTGGCAACTCACGAGGTTGCAGGGGAGAAGGTGTGGTCTTGCTCAGGAGCACAGTGTGGCTGTCGCAGGCGCTTCGAATGATAGTCCCCTAGCTCGTCCTTAGCAACGTCCAGTTGGTATTTGGTTACATTCTAGACCAGATTCTAAGATATGAGAGAACACCGTATCAGCCTAGTTCATTGTTATATTCCTAGAACTTGGCACAGGGCTAAGTACATAGTAGGCACTGGAAAAATACTGGCTGGCTGAGGGCTGATGAGGGAGGAAATTCTATCCGTCGGGGACACACTGGGAAGGTTACAGGGTAAGGAAAGTGCACTCGAGCAACTTTTTATTGAAGAAACGAATCAATGCTAAGTGGCAAGCCACATCAGGCTGCGCGTCAGAAAAGGCCCAAACCAGAAAGCTCCATCCCACTTTATCTTACATTGTGTCGAGAAGCAAAGATTACGACAATGTAAAGCTCTCATTGCTCAGTTTTGTCCATATTGTGAGAGAGTTGCCGTAAGGCTATGGATTCTAGAATTTCTCCTTTCCCTGTGGGCTTTCACCATCTGAAAAATGACTCCGGCTTTCCTTCAGGAGACGGGACTGCAGGAAGGGTTGCCAGGTCGGGGTTGGGGATTGCTGGGGGGCTGATAGACGTTGAGTCTAAGAGGACATTCTGCTGGCTGCATTGAAAAGGTGCATTTTATGACGAGTGCGTCTTGATTGTTCCCTCCTCCTCTTGCTAATCATGACAGCACCCTTGGCCTCAGCAGTGCATGGGCAGCGACAGGCTCAGTTCCCTGTCCCATAGCTCCGGGACGGAATAGATGAACCGAAGTTATGAGAGATTTTGCTTGGTCCTAAGCTGGAGGTTTACAATCCTCAGTTCATCCCGGCTTCACATTTGGCTCTCTCTGCCTGGTGCAGTTGTTTTGGTGACCTTCCCTCTGCTTTGTGCCTATGAGGAGCCCGGCACACAGCCTTGGCTTGAAATAGCTCTGTAAATCAATAGAGCCGTTGCTTTAAGTCATGCTTAAAATATCATCACAATTGTGGCCATGAAATCCGTAAACTAGTATTTGTTATCTTGGTTTCAGCTCAGTAGAGAGGAGGGGAAAGGGTGGGGAGAGCAGAGAAATCAGCAAAGATGCCGAGCCATAGCTATAACAGATAATCGGAATAACTGTGAACACTAGGACCATAGACACTAGGTTTGAACTCTGGCTCTGCCACTTTACACTGTGACTTTAAGAAAGATATTCGGAACCTTAGTGCCTTGTCTGCCAGTGCAGGAAACTCCAGTGCCTAGGTGATGGGGGAACGGGGAGAATAAATGAGGGACTGTGTGGGACCTCCTATCTTGGGCCTGGCACAAAGTAGCAACTTAGCAACTTTGGTGATTATTGTTATCAAAGAGTTGTTTTGAAACATACACTTTTTAAACATTAAATCCACTAATGTATCTTTCCTTGATAATCTTTTCAGGCCGTCAGGAGAAAAAGAGATAGTTTTTATCCTTGTGGTATACAAAGTGGCCATAGGCAGACTCACAGGTACTGATTATCTAGGGGTTAGAAATATCCTTTTTTCCAACCCAGGGCCTCCTGTGTGCCAGGCGGGTCTGCCACTAGACTGTATCCCTAGCCATTTCTGTTTACTTTTTATTCTGAGGCAGTCTCACTTAGCTGTTCAACGTGTAACTCTGCTATCACAGCCTCCTGTGTTGCTGGGATAGGAAGTCTGCACCATCAGGCCTGGCTACTAGAAAATATCCTGATCTGTGACTTCAAGCCCTCTTCTGCTGAATAGTTGATAGATTTAGAGGCTTTCCTAAAGAAGTGTTCAATCCATAGACCATCCATAGAAAGAACTATGGGAGTCACAGTGGAATTTCCAGGAATATTGCCCTCCCCTCCTAACCCAGTTTTGGTTTTCTTTTTGTGGTTATATAGGTGAGACGGGTATTGGCAAATCCACGTTGATGGACACTTTATTCAACACCAAGTTTGAAAGTGACCCCGCTACTCACAACGAGCCAGGTGTCCGGTTAAAAGCCAGAAGTTACGAACTTCAGGAAAGCAATGTACGGCTGAAGCTAACCATTGTCGACACGGTGGGATTTGGAGATCAGATTAATAAAGATGACAGGTATGTCTGAAGATTTTTGTAGCTGTAGACATGGGTCAGGAGAGAGGCAGTTCAAGGAAGCTCCATCTCAAGGAAGGTCCATCCCAGATACATTCAGAGGCCTAGAAGAAGACTCTGGTTGCAGAATTACCAAATAGTGTCTGAATAACAACTGGGGGTCAGGGAGTTGAGCCTAATGCGGAATTTGGATCAATGGAATGAATTAAAATTTCCTCTGTGCAGAGAGGATTAACTAGGTAATTTATACTACAAATTCCTGTGTATGTGTGGGAAAACAACTCTTACTAAAGAAGTGAAATGTTTTAAAAGCATTTGGCATGGTGGTTTGTGCACAGGTAGAGGTCGCTCAATACCGGGGGATTCTGTGTGGTCCTAAAATCAGGCCCTGACTCATCACATAGACTTGAAGCTATACTGTAAAATACTGCAGCGAGTTTTTATTCTGTGAAACCCCAGCCCCTTTGTAAAGCCACATAAGTGTGGGTCTTCCCCGCGAGTGGCTGTTTGCCTCTTTGAGGGAAGCTGTTAATTCTTAGAACTTGCCAGAGAGCCATGATGCGTATGTTAACTGTCCTCAGGGCCACATCCTCTCCCCTCTTGGTCAGTGACCCTGGTCTTCCATCTTCACTTCAGATGTTTAACTGTTTAAAATGTTCCACTTGTTCTCAAACTGAGCTGAGTCTTTAGTTTCCCTGTGAAGTGGGTTTCCTTGCAGGTTGGCCAAACCAATTAGAGAAAACCTCATTTCTACCACCATGCTTATGGCAGCCTTATAATTTATAGGAAACCACGAGACCAAGGCCAGACCATGTAGATTTCATGGTCCTTCTCGGGGGGTGGACAACTAACATGGGAATTCTGCCTTCCCCAGGATGCCTCCCCTGCCTGCCTTCTCAGTGTGGAGGCCTCTAGACCTTCAGGAATTATGCTCGTACAAAAAGCGATTTAAGAAGGCTGAAACCATCTCGGGCCCAAAGATGATTCTAGACACATTTTTGGATAGTGACTGCATTATGGGGTTATCTCACACCCTTTTCATGTTCAGCAGTTGTGGGATGTTATGCTTACAAAATGTGTCTGTGACAGAGTTTTAAAAAATCCTTCCCTCAGAATGGCGTGTGTATTTCTGTGGATGTATTCTGTAAAGTGGAATTTGAAATCTTTTGTGTAGGAATGAGTGTCATCTATATACATTGTAACAGTACCCAGTAGAAGTAAGGACCGCAGTTCCTGACAGAAATGTGTCATTCATTCTTTAGCTGAGCAATGCGGTCTGTTTTATTGTTTTATCTGCAGAGTACTTTAAACACTCATAGTAGACACTGTCCTGTGGTAACATGGGCAACTGTTACTTTAGTGAAAAGGACTTGGTTTGCATATGATCAAAGTAGGGCCATCTGTACTGCCCTGGGGAAGGGCCCGCCAGGCTCTGTCTGACCTCCCTCTGACTTTCAGCGCCTAGCCGTGGTGGTGGGGAGGTTGTGTCTGAAGGCCATTTTAATGTGAAGTGCAACACATGAGGAGAAAATCCTGGGGACCAGGAGAAGGGCACACTTGCATTATGGGAGCTGGAGACAGAGCAGAGCCAGGTGCATTGTGGGAGCTGGAGACAGTTCCCTGTGCTGTACAGGACTATGCTCAGTGGAAAGCCTGTCTCTTGTCTCTTTGTGGGATAGATTTCTTCTGGGAGTTGGGGAATTTCGTGTTTATGTGTTCCCTGGCTGGATTCTTGTCAGGCTTCCCACAGGACTGAGCAGCGGCCTCTGTCTAACATCTGCAGAAGGACCACATTGCCTCAACACCGCCTCTGGTTTTCCTTTTGCCTCACCCTAACTGAGACTTCCCCTTAGACTGGTTTTCAGTGGCCAGCAACAAGCTGCCGAATAGCTAAGCTAGCACATGCAGATCCTCATCTCTGCATCTGGAGTCCTCTTTAAGAAATGAGCTGACTCATATGGGTCAAATAATAGTTTCCAAGGAGACTCCGAAGACAGGAAGTGTGATTTTTAACCTAACCTAGATACCAATTATTTTTTCCTATTTAATTTCTTGACAACTCTCGCATAACCTTTTTGAATGACTTTTGAAGCTCTAGACCCATGCCTCAAAAGGCATTGTTGACAATTGACTATAAACCTAAATGGCTTATCTAAAAGCAGTTGCTGGACAGTCTCTTTCCATCAGAATATTGGAAGTGGGATATGCATTTTTGCATCAGTGTGTAACTGTATAGGAAGGGATGCACTTTCTCAAAGTCAGGCTTATCTTTTTCTCTATTAGGCAAGCTTTTCTGCCATAGATTCAGGGCCTCAGGAATGTCCCAGTGTGTTTATAGACTTGGGACATGTCGGCATTCTTGGAACATTATCTGCCCCTGCCCTGGCTAGCTAGAAGGAGGCAGGAAGAGGGGTCTGGGAGGATTTCCTGTTATGTTTAAGTCTTGTTTAAGGACTTCCTTGCTCTGGCTGTCTGTACTCATGCATGAGGGGCATGAGGGGAGGGAGATCTGGAGAGGCAAGAGCCAGCGCAGTCCTGCTCCCTAACTAGAACCAGATTAGTTTGCCCCACCTTTGGGAGGTACCATGAACTGTAAGGTACCTGCCTGGAAAGTGGACAGTCCAGCCCACTGAGAGAATCCCTGTCTCCACCATAGTTAGGAAACAGCAGTGAAGGGTAGTGTTTGCCCTTCCAATTCAGGTTTCTAGTCAGCTTCCTGGCAGAGGCGCCCAGAGGTAAGGAAAACAGTCTTTGGTTAACAGATAGCGAGAAAAGAGAGAAAACATGGTCACACAGTAATCATGGGAAATGGGGTCACGTTTCCACTGGCCATGTTGCAAGAATGATCATAGAAAAAATCCGCAGAGAACGGCTTTTCCCTGCGATTTGAGGGCGAACACATCTCATTTCACTGTGTCCTCATGGCTAGCGTATGCGCAGAATGCATAGTGGAAGGGATGGTCCCTGAGAAGGAGATTATGTTCAGTATAGCAACCCCTTTGTTCTCGCTCCTACCTCCTGCTCACGTGATAGGGCCGCAATCCAGACGGCAGCACAAAACTAGACAGGTGTCCTTTCTATAGTGATGGGGACAAAAGGCACTTAGGTTCCGCTCTATCTTTCTGGGAGTACAGAGAAGAGTGGAAGGGGTTGAGACACAGTGGGCTGCTTGTTTCAAGGAGACTGGGGAGAGAGCAACCACAGGCTGGCCTGTTTCCCCAGAGGAAACTCTTCATTGTCTCATTCCCATAACGAAACTTTAGCCTAAGGACGTTGTTCTCCGAGAGCCCAGTGGCTTTTGTTTGTTTAGAATGATATCATTTCCTCTCTCCGTTTCTTCTTTTTGGTCCTTTTTCTCCCTCCTCCTTGCTTTAAAAAGCCTCCTGGCACTTAGCTAGTGATGTTGGTGAGGACAGTTCTATTTCACAGAATAGGCATTCGCTCCCTTGTGCTAGCTGGAGATTTCACCCTTGGCTGGGAAGGAAAGGGGCTGCATGTTGAACTCCAGGTTTGGCACCCACAGGCTGACCATAGCGAGTAGGGAGGAAGGGCTCCTATGGGGTGTAGAAGAGAAGACCCATCGGAAAGATTCGTAAGCAGTCGGATGCAGGGATCTAAAACTCATCGGAAAGACTGGACTGGAGGTAGAGGGCTGTGGCTTGTCATCGAAGGGATGGTCAGAATAAATGTGGTTTTCCAGGGTAACCACAGAGGAAGAGAGGGTGAAGGGCTGGCAGGAGTTTGGTAGAAGCAGCAAAGGAGGCCTAAGGGACAAAGAGAGCAAAGGATCCCAGCTCTCCAAGCAGTCTCCAGCACGCTCTCACCCCACTCCACCCCAGCGTGGAGGCGGCTTAAGACCAGAGGCAATTAGTAGAAATTAGTAGAAAGCAGAACCAAGCTTGGGACTGCTCCTGAGACAAGGCAGGGACGGCCCAGACTCAGAAACAAGGAAGCAAGAACACATTGGTAGTATCTTCTTCTTGGTGGGATAAGGGGCTGCTGACAAGAACAGCCTGCCCCAGTTAGGAAACTCTGCAGCTCAGCCCCCCAGACATGATGGGTGACCTCCTGGGCTGTCCACTTCCCCATAGGGTGGGGCTCAGTACTAGGGAAGTAGGTACTGAAAAGGGTGTGGAGTTCTTGGGGCGCTTTCTCTTCCCCCCTCCTTTAAAAAAAACCCCAACCACTTTCCTTGGATTTACTGCATTCTGGGTTTATTTGTATTACCTTTTTAAAGACAGGGTTTCTTGTAGCCCAGGCTTGCCTGGAGCTTGCGCAGCTGAGGCTGGCCTTGAACTCTCGGTCTTCCTTCATCTGCCTCCTGGTACCAGGATTGGAAGTGTGTACCAGGATCTACTCAAGCTGTTATTTTGGTGCTTGGCTTGTTTATGGGAAAGTGAAACACAGAAAGGTTTAGGGACCGGTCCAAGGCCATGGGGCTGGTGACTATGATGCTGGCTGGCAATTTGACCTGAATCCATGATTCTCTTACACAACTACCTGAAAATGTCATCGAACATGGGTATTGTTATGTAATTTGTACCTATATTTCAAAACTGAGACAGTAAAGATTCTCGTTATCAACCGCTATCCTTTGCACTGGGGTTTCACAATTATAATTTTAATTGATGAGACATAGTCTACCTTTTTTTTGTTAAGCCTGTAGAGAGACTGTTTACATTCTTCCAGTGGATTATGATCAGATCATCAAAGAAGGAATACAGTGAGCAATGTTTAGTAGCTAAGTGTAGGAATACGTACATGTGGTCCGGGCACTCGGGAAACTAAGGCAGGAATGCCACAAGTTTGAGCAGAGGCTAGCCTGGGCAACATAGCAAGTCCAAGGCTAGCTACTTGTCGAGACTTTGCCTCCAAACACCTAAACAAGGGGCTGTGGAGATGTCTCATTCCATATAAGTGCTCGCTATGCAAGCACGAGGACCTGAGTTCACCTCCTGAAATACATACCAAAAACCACGTGTGGTGCTGCGTGCTGGTAATTCTGGTTCTGGGGAGGAGACACCAGCGGATCCCTGGTCCTCAGTGGCCAGCTAGCAGCCTGCCTGGCAAGCCCCAAGCCAGCCAGAGACCCTGTCCCAAAAAAAGAAAGAGAATGGCTCTTGAGGAGCAGTGCCTGAAGTTGCCCTCCAACCTACACATGCACGCACGCGCACACGCACGCGCTCCCTTCCGCTCTGCTTCATCCCACTGTAAGGTTTTGTAGCGTCCTGTGGGAGCTTTCAGTTTAATTTATGGGTCTAGGATCTAGATGTTGAAAGACTTGCTTTCTTACTACTGAACGGTTCTTATAAACTTACAGCAGAAAGTAAGTCTGGAGAGAAGTAAAGCCTCCGTTCCTAACAGATCTGTGCCTTTGCTGCTAAAACCAAGACCCTCTGATTGGTTCCCTTAGAGACTGAAAGGGTTAATGGACCTGTTGCTTACTTCCTGAAGAATGTGTTTCTGGTAGGCTGTGGATGATTTTCATGGCCAGGTAATAGACTCATCCCTAGTCGTCCAAGACAGAGTTAGCTGTGACTTGGTGTGGCAGGACGGGGAACAGAAGTTATGGTTAGAGGACGGACAGAATCTTAAATCACAGTTGTCCAGGCTCTTCAGTGTCTTGATGAACTTTCTGGAAGGCAGAGTTCAGCCTGCGTGCCTCTAGGGGATGTGCAGAGGACCCGAGGAAAGCTGGGGACAGCGATGTCCTGTTCTGAAGTCGCAGGCTGGTGTCTTTCGCTGCACCAATGCCAAGCAGGCATTAGAAGCTGTCAGAATCACTTTATTAAGACGGATTGTTTTAGAGGGTCGAGCTAAAGGACCTTGCCAGCAGAGGCATGAGGCACGTGCAGACGGATGTCTAGGGGCCAGTACAATGGCTGTGTGCTGCTGGAACCCAGAAAGGGAAGGCAGGAAGGTCAAGAACTTGGGTCCTGGCTCTTAGGGCAGAGTGAGTCACCCATGTTTCCCAGAAGACTTTTGCCCCAACCTGCAAAAAAAATTTTTTTTTTTTGAGACTAAAAAAATTGAAAAATTGTTCTTCTGCATTCTAGCTACAAGCCTATAGTGGAATATATTGATGCCCAGTTTGAGGCCTACTTGCAGGAGGAATTGAAAATTAAACGCTCTCTCTTCAACTACCATGACACGAGGATTCATGCCTGCCTTTACTTCATCGCCCCCACGGGCCACTCCCTGAAGTCCCTGGACCTGGTCACCATGAAGAAGCTAGATAGCAAGGTACTGGATGCAGTTCTATCCTCTCTGGCGCTGTTTCTCTAAGGACCCAGGTTATTTTCTGGAATGCATGTAGCTGGGTTTTGTTAACGCTTTCTTCCTTCCTAGATTACAGAGATAGAGGTTGTCCGAATGAGATAAGTGCCTAAAAACCTCTTGTGAGTGTTGGTCAAGAGGAGACAAAACCAGCACACGGCACTATCCTTAGTTCTTAGACGGGGACTGGTAGATAAGCACGGAGTTTATTGGCCCTCCTGGAGGCCTATAAAGCCCTGGCTATAATTTGAATTTAGTGTGATATCAGATTTTAATGTTTTGCCTGCTTGAGGACACTCAGCCTTCGAGATTTTCAACTGCACTCGTCTCAAAAGAAAATAAAGTCTGCATTTCGTTTTTGGCCCTGGGCCTGGCATGTTTGTAGCCTCTGTTTCTACAGCTCTTGAAGGAAGGGGGCCCGTCGGCGTGATATAATCTGATTCCAATTTTATAATTAACTTAGTTTTCTGTTTTGAAATAAACAGAAAACACTATGTTCTGAAATGGATGACTCAAGGGCGTCAGGAACAACCACAAACTAAGCTGTGGTACTTTCCCCCAGACTCTGAGCCCCTCTGGCACTCAGTGGAGATTCTCACTGGGTGATCAAAGCCCTGGGATGTGTTTTTGGCTGTACCCACCCACCCCCTGCCCGCAAAAAACAAAAAAACTGTTAAAGAGATTCTTTCTCTGCAGAGAACTAAAACATAGAGAGAATGTTCAGTAATTGATCTGTCCCCGAGCTCCTTTCTGAACCAGCCAGGCTCTTTGGGCTTCCAGCATTCATGGTGCTCTACAGAAAGATACTCTACTGGCCTTAAAGTATTATTATTATTATTATTATTATTATTATTATTATTATTATTACCGCCACCACCATCATCCCCACCAGACTCTGCAAGGATAACATTCTTCCTCATTCTGTTCAATTCTCTGGACTTCAGTTCCTGGGAGTTTTACCTTGCCCTGTCTTGGTAGTGGCACATTCCACATGGTCCTTGGAAACCTGCAGGCCCTTCTGCTCTCTAAGCATCCATTTGTTAGAGACATTCAGGAAAGGAGTCAAAAGGAAAAGGGAGAAACCAGAGGCCAAACAAACCAAAGAGTCCAACCGCTAAGCAGATTCAACTTTCAGACAACTCAGAATGATATTATCGGGGATCTAGGTGCCCTCTTTCAGTGTTGTTTAATTCAGTTTCATTGAAAAAGGTCAAGGGAAGATGATCAGTTATGATCATTCTAGAAGATTGTAATTACCTGCTCATATGATAGTTGGTGTCTCTATTTATACTGGTCAGTTTGGCCGAGAAAGCCGTGTTTTGTCTGTGTCTTTGCATCTCAGTCTGCAGTGTGTGCACAGGTAGTCAGTCAGCTTTGTCCCTCGGGTTCTGATGAAGCCTTTGTTTGCTGTTAGGGATGCTCCCCTCCACTGGAGGAAGCCCAAGCCCATGGCGTTTGGGAGGATGTGACAGAGAGATTGAAGACAGACTTCAGCATATCTCTTGTTCTGGTTTGTCAGGAGTTTGATTTGGCCCTTGAAGGGGAAAAGCAAAATATTCAAATGTGACTGAAAGACCATGGGCTCCTGAACTGGGCGGAGAGTCTAGTCTAGATAGCTGTCTGTAACATTCTCTAAAACCCCTGTGCCTACGAGAGAGAGAGAGGGAGAAAGTTCATCTTTAACCACGAACGAAAAAAAAAATGTTATTTTGTCATCCTGGCACTAAGGAGGTGGAGACAGGGGAATCAGAGTCCCAACCAGCCTGAGCCCAGAGTGGGTTTACCGCCGGCTACATGAGACCCTCTCTCGAAAGACTGTGTCCTTTCAACAGGGTTTAGGGAGTAGGAAATAACGTCCTTGGGGCTTTGTGCCTGCATTCCCAGGTGTCCTGGCTCTCACCCTGGACTGTCTGTCATTAATGTCAAACTCTAAATGCTCTCCTTTTCTAACTGAGACTGAAAGTGAGCCTTGCCGCTTTTGAGCCAGGGTCTCACGTAGCTCATGCCAGCTCAGACTTCCTATGTAGCTGAGGATAGATAGCCTGGACCACTTCATCCTCCTGACTCTGCCTCGTTAGTGCTGGCATTTGATGTGTGTGCCACCATGCTCAGGTGAGCCTTGCTTTTGATCCTGGATGAAAAGGTCATTTGATAAAAACTGATCTTCAAAAGAATTAACTCTGAGTTAGGAAATTTAAAAAATAGGTAATTTAAAAAAAATATCTTATTATTTTTTTATTTTTGGTTTAACACTTAAATCCCCCAAATTTTCAGAAAGGAAAGGGGGTCCTGCATAGTGCCGATGATGCTCCGCTTTAGCAGAGTTGCCTGGGTCTCCACAAACCACGCCCTGAAAGGAGTAGCTGTTTATTCAAAGAGTGGCCTGACTCCCTTGTTGTCACTGTTGTCATAGAGTAAAAGCACTTCCTTTTACCGTGTAAAGCGGGAGGCGGTGCAGGAGAGGAAATTACAAGTGTCGGTGTGGGATGCGAGGATGGCGAGCTAAGATGATCCTGTGCCTGCATCTCACATCACCTGCATCTTACAGTGGTGCCCTGTAGCTTCTGTTTTTTTGTCTAGTTTTATTTCTCGCAGCGGGACTGTGTGAACGTGGACATGCTTGCTTTGCAGGTGAACATCATTCCAATAATTGCAAAAGCAGACACCATTGCCAAGAACGAATTGCACAAATTCAAGAGCAAGATCATGAGTGAACTCGTCAGCAACGGAGTCCAGATTTATCAGTTCCCCACAGATGAGGAAACGGTGGCCGAGATTAATGCAACCATGAGTGTAAGTCATCAGTCAAGTGGGGAGCGGAGGGAGGCCGTCCAGAACGCGTGTGTAGTGGCAGCATCGAGGGGCTGGACAAGCCTGCGCTGGGGTCTTCAGTGGGACTCTAGCTCTGCTGTGGCTGCGAGTCATGAAACTAGCCAGTGCCTCAGTTTCCCCAGCTGTCAAGTAGGGAAGAGAGTCAGGATTGTTTTAGCTTTCTGTCCACCACTGATTTCTCCGGGGAGTCTTTGTGACACTAGCCTGGGACCTCATACAAAGCCTCTCAAAGGAAAGAGCCCTTGCTCTGTCTGTGCTGGCAGAAATATGGCTGCCTGGCTCCCTTTGCCTCAGTACTGCTTCCCCCTCTGAGCTGTTTCTCTGAATCTGCGGGTAAACAGGAAGGTAAGAGGATGCTGTCCACCGCAGAGAGGTAGCTATCAGGAGATGAAGGTGTTATCTCACTGGCCAGGTCTCCTCTAGCCAAGCTGGGCCTCAGACTCAAAGTATAGCCAAGGCTGACTTCAAACTTTTGATCCTCCTGTCTCAGCCTCTTGAATGCTAGGGCATAAACCACCTTGACTGGATCAAATGCCTTTAATCCCAGCACTTGGGAGGCAGAGGTAGGCATATCTCTATAATTTTGAGGCCAGTCTGGTCTATATAGCAAGTTTCAGGCCAACCAAGGCTACATAATTAGACCCTGTCTCAAAACAAAACAGAATTATTTTTAATTATGTGGATGTGTGTATCTTTCTGTGAGTATTCAAGATGAATCTTCTGCTGGAAGCAGAACTCTGGTCCTCAGTAGGAGCACTGCACTCAGTTGTAACTGCTGAACCGTCTCAGGTACCCTGGACCAGGAAACTCTGGTATCTTGTGCATCACACAGAAGCCATGTGTGCAGCCTGAGCTATGGATGCTGCCTGATTCTGTGTGAAAGAAGATTCATCTTGGAAACCTTCGACCCCTTTTCCACAGTGGACAGGGAGCCGTAAACAATTCTCAGAGCAGCCACTTCAGATCTCCTGACTCCTGTGTGCTAGTAGAAAGCAGTTTTCTCCCCCACTTGGCAGTGGGGGAGCCATAGCTACCAGATAACCCCGTGTGGAAGAGTCCGTTGTCTTGGACACCGTACCATCTCTGCTTGAGCTAAGCTCGGGTGCAAGGCTGGAGCCAGTATTTAGCAAATATATTTCTCACTTGACATTTGTGTATTGACTAGCCATCTGAAATAGTTGTGGAGCTGGGGGCTCAGCTCAGTGGTCAGCTCACACCTAGCTCATGGAGGGCCTTGGGTTCCACACCACCTCTGCAAAGCCAGGAAGTAGAACAACCACATTCAGTAGAAATACAATGTAAGCTAGGCGTAGTCCATTTATACCTCACCAGTGCAACGGTTCCACCGCAGGCCTTTGGAATCCACTATTTGCTTCTAATGACCCCGAGCCTCAGGTCAGAGTTCACACCCATCAGAAACAATTGATCTGCATTTACCTGTCATGAAATTACAATCAAGAGGCCAATCATGCATTCGTCATTCCTAACATGCTTTACAGTTTTTCAATATGAAGACAGTTACCCAAGATAATTTTTCTTTGCCTTCATAAAGCCCTTCTGTATCTCTTGTTAAAGATTTGGTTTGAGCTCAAAGCTAAATGAAATGCAAACTCCTACCAATCAATAAATTTAATATTTAATGGGAAGATATTTTGCATTGCTTTCATTTTTAAATTTAAACATGAATCAATTAAAAAGTAATTGAAATTTAAAAGTGATCATCTTGATCTCACAAGCCGTGTATATATGTCAAAAGATTTACTTTTGTTTGTGTGTGGCAGTGTTTTGCATATGTACCACGTGCGTGCAGTGCTCATGGAGACCAGAAGAGGGCATCAGATCTTCTGGAACTGGGAACTGAACCTAGGTTTTGTGGAGGAGTGACTAGTGCACCTAACCACTAAGCAATCTTTCCAGTCCTCCACAAGTCATGTTTTAAGTGTCCTGTGGACACAGGTGATGCGTGGCAGCTGTGGTCGATGACATGTAACTCAAGCTCAAGTTGATCCTCAAGTCTAGTCTGTATTGGGCTGGAGAGAGTATATATACTTCATGAAGGACATTTGCCTAGCTACAGGGTCTGTAGGTCCATCCCTGTCCCCCATCCCCGTCCTCCCCCCATTTCATGTGACCATCTTTTCTCTACATAAAGAGGCCCCTCTCTAGCAGGAAGAGTGATGGGGTCAGAGGCTATGATTGGAGCTGCCGAGGATAACCACTTGCCTCTTCTGTTGCCTGACAGGTCCATCTCCCCTTTGCTGTGGTTGGCAGCACTGAAGAAGTGAAGATTGGCAACAAGATGGCCAAGGCCAGGCAGTACCCTTGGGGTGTGGTGCAGGGTATGTCTTGTCGTGGGAAAGGGACTCTCATGTTAGTGCGTGTGATGGAGAAATGATGGCCACAGTCCTTCTCTCCCTGTGTCGTCTAGGGAGGTGTCCGCCTGGTGCAGGTGGGAAGGAGTGGTGCCATTTAGCCACCGTGGGTCTGAGGAAGAAAGAAACGGTCTTCTGTCAGGTAGACAGGCTAAGCAGCAGCTACAGGCCCTGAGCCTGAGGCAGCCCCTCAAGATGTCGGGCTGTGTGGGAAATTAATAAAAATTTCTAAGATACGAAAGAGTTCTTCCCAGGGAGTTTGAGCCAATGGCACCAGCAAAGCATCGGAAAGCTGGGAGAGAGCGCAAACCTCCCAACAAGGGGCTCTTGTTTCTTCCTCGTCGCTGGGAAAACTGTTTTCCAAGGAAATGTTATTTCAGCAAATGTTATTTCATATCGGGTGAGCGGGAATAGTGGTGGTATTTAAACACCGCCCTGCTGGGTTGGGGCAGCACAGCATGGTAGGTAGGAATCCCACTTTGGAGCCAAACGTTACCCCTGTTGGGCAGTCAGCTGGCACCCCAGACCTCTGCCACAGTCTGCATGGCAGAATGGTCAGGAAGGTAAAGGAAAGATTTGGGGAGCCCCTTCTTCAGCACTCTCTTTACACCATCGTGGTTAGTGTTTTATTGGGAGTGGAGGGAGGGACCACCACGGCATCCTCCATGCCTCTGAGACCTCCGAGGGTCAGTGACAACCCCTCTTGAGTGTCACTTCTGTTGTCAGTGACTTCGCTGTAATGGCCTTCCTCCCCTTTGCTGGTTTCCTGTAGTGGAGAATGAAAACCACTGTGATTTCGTGAAGCTGAGGGAGATGCTGATCCGCGTGAACATGGAGGACTTGCGAGAGCAGACGCACACGCGCCACTATGAGTTGTACCGGCGCTGTAAACTTGAGGAAATGGGCTTCAAGGACACCGACCCCGACAGCAAGCCCTTCAGGTAGGAGTGCACACATCGGACGGGTGTCTTGGCTGTGCGGGGCGGTGTATCGGCGCACCCCGGAAAGGATTGTCAGGACTGAGGCTCTGGTACTACAGAGGCTTGGTAGGGAGGGGTTAATAGCGCAAATCTTAGGGGGCTGTGGTACCCACTTATCTCTGCTCAGTGAAGTGGGTGTTTTTATTGCTGACACTCCGGAGGGGTTGTTACAAGTGCTAACATTCAAAGCACTCAAAATGTAAGCAACTGCCTAAAGTTCCATAGTCAGGGAAAGGGGGTTGTTCTGAATCCTGGCTCCTGACCCCAACAACCAAAATTCTGTTTGTGGGGTGTAGTGACTGACCCACACCCCCACATTCGCCACATTCATTGTGCTGAACAGATTTAACTTCCTAAGGCCACTAGCTTTCAAATACTCGTTTTTTACAAAAAGAGTGTGCGCGTGCATGCGTATGTGTATGTGTGTGTGCATGCATGCTTGTGTGCGTTGCCACAGAGGCCAGAAAGCAGGGGGTGTCAGATCCTCTGGTGTTGGAATTACAGGTGAGCAACTTGATGTGGGTTCTGGGCACCAAACTCGGATCCTCTGTAGGAGCAGCCAGTGGCTTAACCACTGAGCCCTCTCTCTAGCCCTCAAGTTCTCTTGATTTTTCACACTGGTGTTCAGTTCTGAAAGCGGGTAGGAAAGATAAAAGCTTCGATAGCTTACGTATTTTCCACCTCACGGATGGATGGACAGGTGAAGTGTGAGAGGAAGAAGAGACGATTGGAGCTGGAGAGGTGCTCAGTGGTTTGATCCCAACGCCCACATCAAGGCTCGTGGCCATCTGAAGCTTCAGTTCCTGGGGATTGGATACTCTCCTCTGGCTTCTTTGGGCACCAGGCACACGTGTGGTGCATACATAAATTCAGGCGAAACACCCCTACACATAAAAATAAATTTAAAAGCAAGCTAGGCTCAGCGCCCTAGCAACTGCCCACCTTCTGATAGAGCTTGCCGTGGTGGAGAAAGATAGCTGGTTGGGTTGATTGGAAGCATGGCTCTGAGTCACTGTGGAAAGTGAGGCTCAAGGCCAGATCGCCACCTCCTGGTAGAGGAAGGAATCGTCCAGTCTGAGCCTGAGCAGTGTTCTTAAGGACGATCTCAGTTGAGCCAACGGGAGGTTTTTCTGGACCCTGAGCCTCTTCTGGTAAAGGCTGCAGTGCCTTTGAGCGACTTGTTTTCCACCTCTTGTGCACCACGAGGACACGCTGTAAAATGTATGAGCCACAGAACTGATGGCTGGCCAAAGAACCCGAGCCTCCAGTGCTGAGTGAAATAGTCTCCAGTCATCTGAACAGCCCCTTTGGTGGGAGGAGTTCTCTCTTGGAACCACTTTAGAGAAAGTTCAGTACTTTCTGGGCTAGTTCCCCACACAGTGAAACTGCACTCCCATAAGCTTGCCTGAGTTTGTGAGAACAAATGTAAATCTCACACAAAGGACTGGCTTCCAGCCGTTCGTCATGTAATCTGGTCCTGCAGGCGTGTGGACTGTCTTCAGCCAGGTAGGATGTGGTTCTGTGAAGGCAGGTATAGCAGGTCTCTCTATGGTTGCAATGTTTTGTTGTTGTTGTTGGTTTTGTTTGTTTGTTTGTTTGTTTTACACCAGAAACCAAGTTCATAAAGCCAAGCACATTTAAGGGTTAGTAAGTCTGATGGAAAATGGCTTTTGTATAGTGTATTTGTTTCCATGTTCAAAAGTGGAACAAAGAAACTTTGTAAAGTTGGATGCAGTGGCCAGGGCCAGACAGTGTGGAGGAACACTGCATCAGGGGCCCGAGTTCAAGTCTTGGCTCTGCTGCTTCTCATGTCCTTAACCCATCTGGGCCAGATCAGGGAGCAAAGCGGACTTAGCAAGAGGACTTTCTTTACTGATTCAGTTCTACAGACCAGAGTCTCATCACCGTATCCAGTTCTGCTTGTCTCACTGGGAAGCACCTTAGACTGTAATATAAATGAATGGGCATGTCTGCATTCCAGCCAGTAAAACCTTACCGGCAATGACAGGAAGTAGGGGCTAAATCTGTTTCCGCGATCTCCTAACATCTGGACTAGGTCATGGCCTGGACTCCTTGCCGCGTAGGTTGTTAGGGGTAATTTGCCTCTCATTGTGTTAAAAAACCATTCTGCACACCTGTGTTCTTTTAAGTCCTGGAATTTGAGAAATTAGAGGGTCTGGGATGCTACCTGTTCCTGCTAACGCAAGGAGAAGCCAGGTGGTCTGTCTGCCTTTCATCAAAAAGACCGGCCTTCCCATCAGGATGGCCAGGGCTGCCTTCCTACCTGTGCAGGCAAGCAGTCCGTCTGTCTGTCCACCTGCCTCCCCCCCCCCCCCCAGTCACCCCACTGACTCTGTTGCTGGTATTTTTATTAAGGCCGCTCCTACAAGCCCAGGAGGAGGCCCAGCAGGGCTGCAGGCTACACCATCTTCCAGGCTTCAGATTTCGCTGATGACACTGGAGTTATGGTCCCCACCTCCTTCCCCATTTGGTCACATTTCTATAGGCCCTAAATTTCTTTTTTGATGCTGAAATAGAAAAATGTTTATACCTATATATTATAACCAAGGCCCATATACATTATAACCAAGGCCCATATACATTATAACCAAGGCCCATATACATCATAACCAAGACCCATATACATTATAACCAAGACCCATATACATTATAACCAAGGCTTGTACCTAAAAAAAACAAAGGTGAAAGGAAAGATTTTAAAAATAAATTGATTACCTCAGTAACTAGGACAGGGTTTTCCATTTAAAGTGTAGATGGGTCCTCCTTGTGCAGTCACCCCTCACTCAGACGTCCTTCCTGCTGTGGGAAAGATCACCACAGAGACCTGGCTTTGGCCCGGTGTGAAGTGAGTGTGAATCCCCTTGATGGCACTATGTTAGGAAGTCAGCCTCTCCCTTGGGACTCTTGGGCCTACAGCAGTTCCTAAGCCTTGGGGACAGTGTAACAAGGGGCGCAGAGCTAAAGACACAGAAACCACAGTTGATCTTTGACGGCACCATTCCTGGATGTTCTGATTTTCCCTCCTTCCAATATCAACATTTGATGTTTTCATTGCACGTCAAGTCTACCTTGGACAAAGCGAGTGGAAAAGGGACCCGGTAACTGACCGACCTTGTCCAAGTTTAAACCTTTTACCACATCAGTGTCTTCTTAGGCCTCCCTGTGTAATCCTCACTGGCCTCTCACTCGCCAGACTGGGCTCAAACTCAGGGAAGCTCAACCTTCATCTACCTTCCTAGGGCTGGGATGAGAGGTTTGTGCCGCCAGGTCTGACCTTCTCAGGAGATGCCGCCGTTGAGTTGATCTCTAGCAGCCTTACTAGGAGAAAAACCCCAAAAACAAACAGAAAAAGGATTGCAGCAGAGTCAGCTACTACGGTATTCATTTAGTAATTCAGTGCTGTTTCTTTTACAGCCAGAAATTACTACTCCATTGACGTTAAGACCTTAACTCCCTATGCCTTTCTATTTAGCTCAGATCTCTCAAGATGAAAATGCTCCTGGATGTACCTGGGAGCTCCCCTCCCCAGGGGCAGTTGGGGTGACTGGGAGAAGTATAACTGAAAGGCTAAAAGTTTTTAAATTCTTCCAGCAGAGGTTTCCTGTGAGGTTGGATGTTGAAATCAGTCCTTTCTTTGGAGCAGGCTGTGACCTCCGAGGCAGGTTTATTGGGCCACCAATTCTAGTAGTGGGAGCCAGTGGGAGCCAGTGGGAGACCACATAGGGTAGGGCTGGGCAGTTCTGGGCAGCGAGAGCACTCGCGCTCACCCATGGTCCTGGTATTGTCCTTGAGCCCACCTAGATTTCGCCATGTGCCTTTCTTGATCTCTAAAAGATTTCCTGGATACCGGGGCACCAGCTGCTCTTTCCTCTGTCCGCCTTTCCTGTTTGCCTCTATGCATGTGGCTCTGTGGCCTTGGAGCACAGTTCTGCCAACCAGAGCACCCAAGACCTTCTTGGCTAAGGTCTGTCCTTCTCCGAGCCCCTTTCTGTCTAGTGTTTCTGGGCTTTTCTCCTGAGATACCATTGCCCTTTATGGCATACCCTTGTCCAAATTGTTCATCCTTCCTCTCAAAGTGGCATCTTCTCTCTGACTCACAGAAAATGCTGGGGTACCACCCTCTTCTTTCACAGAGTCCCCTCAGGCTGTTTTAGGGGTATATAAGGCCCTGGCTCACCAGCCAAGTGGAAAGTGGGTAGGGCTCCCATCAGTGAGTGGCCTAGGTTCAGTCCTGGTACCTTGACACCTTCATGGTGCAACCAAGGCAAATGACTACCCTGTGCCCACATTCCTCCATCTATAAGATGGGGAATGGGAGATGTCTACTCTATGACCTTATTACAGGGTTTAATGCATTCATGTGTAAAAAGTGCTCCGTAAGTCCTGGTGACAATGATCAGACCCTGACATACCTTCTATCAGATGGTTCCAGGAGAATCAGACAAGGAGGAGGCTGCTCTCTATGGACCCCTAAGATTCGGGGCGTCCTTTTCCTTGATGCCAGCGAAGAAAACCTGCTCCTATGGGCTTCCAAAGAGAACATCAGGTCCTCCCGACCAGCTGAGACCCTTGTGAGCTGACCACAGTGTCTCACTTAGCAAAGGGAGTCAATGGCTCCTGTTTTAAAGTTGGGAACTGCCAATGATGCCCTTGCTGTGGTGCCCCTGTGCACGCAGGGAGTCTCCTAAGCCGGATAGGGGTCCATGCATCTGTATTTAGGAAAGTACACTAAGATGTGTCCGTGTGGCCATGGTGTGCTGTGAGGGTGGGCCCACCGTGCATGGCCGATCCTTGCTGTTTTGACTCCAGAACCCGTCCCTTTGAAGTTCTTCTCCTGAAGCCAGGTCATGATTTCAGAACACAGGTTGGGTGTGTTTCTGCATAAGGAACACTGCTTGACGAGAGAGGTCTGTTCGTGATACTAAATAGAAAACTAAATTTTCTGTAAGATTTTATAACAGGGCTAGGCTATCCTTTGTGCAAGTCTGATTCACAGATAAAGGTGATGAGTTTATCACAAGCTGATGGAGACAGTCATTTGTGAGTTACTTTAAAGGTAACTACTGATAAAATTCTAGGTCTCTTAAAAATCACTTTAATGTTAGCCAATACTAGTATTTCCAACTCGTTTTTGTCTCATATAATAAAAGTAACTTCTGAAACTCAAAGCGCATGCTTGCTTCCCAGCAGAGAGCATTGGCAGTGTGCAGGGCAGGAGAACTTGTCTCCTGTGGGCTAATGAGGTATGACATTCCGAACCTAGTCACACTCTTCATATGACTGTAACTGTCTACCCGTTGTGTTCCCGCACCAGAGTGCCTCCCCACTGGGTGTTCCTCTCACCACCTGAGTGGACAAGTGTGAATTCTGAGTGCCGCTAGAGGGTTCCTGGGAGTACCCATGGCCGCCGTCTAGTCTGCAGTAAAGTTGCCCTCGGTGTGAATTCAGTCTGCATTAAAGGTAGACGCCACCTGCAGGTTCTGTTACTATCCAGCTGTCCTAGATAAACTGCTAAGGAGAGAAGGAAGTGCCATTTGCACAGGAACTCCTGTTTCTTTGTGGTACACGAGCTCTGCCATTTCACCCAGGATACTAGGTCCGCCATCTTGCAGAACTCTGTGGACCTGGCGGGGTAGCTGCAGGCCTTGGGCACTGCACTGTGCTTTTGGACATATTTGTCTCAGCACAGAGAGGAAGAAAGCCCATTTCGCTCGCACGTTAGTGTGTAAATGACACTGTGCACTGAAATGTATGATGGTGTCTCATGCCCCGTCTTGGTTTGTGGGTTTTTCGTAGTCTTCAGGAGACGTATGAAGCAAAAAGGAACGAGTTCCTGGGAGAGCTGCAGAAGAAGGAGGAGGAGATGAGGCAGATGTTTGTGATGAGAGTGAAGGAGAAAGAGGCGGAACTGAAGGAGGCTGAGAAAGAGGTGAGCTGCACGTCCTCCCGGAGCCTGAAGCCAGAGGCAGGCTTTCTCTCAGCACTTGTAATTAATTAATGGCTCTTCACACTGGTGCGCGGTGCCTTCTCCTTCCCCTTTGATCTCAAGAGCAGCTTCCCCACCAGGCAAGGGATGCCGGCCAGATATTCTCGCCCCTGCTAGCAGATGGCAAACTGAGAGCCATGAAGTTGAGTGATTTTTACAGTCGCCAAGGCTAAAGCCAGTTCTGAAGTCTCTACCCCTGATCACGTGGTTTTTTTCAGCTCCTGAGTTCCTCAGTTTATAAGTCTTAAGATGTGAGATTTGGGGTTCAGCTAACTAAACAGTAGAGGAGCTTTGCATTATTGGTCTTACCGTGCCCCAAGCTCCTGCCCACGGCTTCTATTCCAGCACATTCCCTGCTATGGCACCCTCCGACTCTACCTGGGTCCCCACCCAGGGAAACCTCACTGTTGATATGAATTTTTGCCACAGCTCTTCCCTATGGCTCAGTAGTCTTTGAAATAATGTTTGCATCTTGTTTTTGAAGACTAGTGAAGTGCAGAGATGACCCAATGGGTGAGGGCACTGAGTGCTCTCTCCTGCGGGCAGGGCTTCAATCCCTAGCACCCACATGGTGGCTCACAACCGTCTGTGACTCTAGTTCCAGGGGATCTAAAGCTGTCTTCTCATCTCTGTAGGCACCAGGCATGCAAGCGGTGCACAGACATAGATGCAGGCAAAACACACACACACCTGAAAATAAATAAATCTTTTTTGAGAAGCTAGTGAAGCTCAGAGGTCATTAAGTAGCTAAGTGCTTAAAATGGTTTTGCTGCAGAGAAAGGAAAACTGAGTGATGGGCTGAACTTGAGACTGGTAACCTATTGGTTTCGTTTCTGTTATTTTTATTGTTTGGTTCTGAAGATGAAGACAGAGCCTCACACTTGTGTGGTACACCTTCTACCACTGGGCTCTGCCCCAGCCTGTGGTTGTGATTTTTTTTCCCTCAGATGTTAAAAGTTATTCTTCTTATTTAAACAGTTAGTGTGTGTATAGCTAAAATATATACGTGTGCATATGTATGAAAAGAGAAGGGACAATAAATATGTATGAACACTGTGGAATCTCTAAATATTTTATATGTGTTCATAAAGGCCCCCAAACAAGAATCCACCTTTGTCATAAGAGTGACTTTGTTATTAGAACTATGGTTAATTTTTACCCTTTTCATGCTTTTTAAAAACAAAAACAAACAAACCAAAAACCCCTACATTATCTAAAATTGTGTGTGTGAGGGGGTGGGTCTGAAGACAACTTGTAGGAATTAGCTTTCTCCTGCCATGGAATATCCAAAGATCAGACTCAGGGCAGGCTTGGCAGCAAGCCTTTAGCCACTAAGTCACCTTGCTGGTCATCTTTATGTTTTCACAAATAATGTACTTTATTTTTGAGTATAGTAGTGTATGCTGTTAGTCCCGGCACTCAGGAGGCAGAGGCAGACAAATCTCTGTGAGTTTGAGGCCAGCCTGGTCTCCATAGTAAGGTCCGTGATCACCAGGGCTACACAGAGAGACTTTGTCTCAAAATACTAAAAATAAGAAGAAGAAATTAAACAAGTACCTGAGGTGCTTAGCCCCAAGGAGCTCAAATGGCAGATGCTCAGGGCTCAGTGGCCTGTCTTGCTCCTCCAGAAGCCACCCAGATTCTTCCTCTTGTCTTAGTCCCTCTTCTGTCTCCGTGAAGAGACACCATGACCCCAGCAACTCTTAGGTAAGAGAGCATTTAATTGGGCCTGGTGTGCAGTTTCAGAAATTTAGTCCATTATCATCAGAGTGGGAAGCCTGGCAGCATGCAGGCAGACATGGTTCTGGTGACGTAGCTGAGAGTTTGAGATCAGGGTCTGCAGGAAGAGAATGCTGCAAGGACCGGAAGCCCCCTCCGACATTCCTTCAACGAGGCCACACCTCCTAATCCTTTCCAAGTAGTGCCACTCCCTAATGACTAAGCATTCAAACATCCTAATGACTAAGCCTATGGGGGTGCATTTTTATCCAAACCACCATTAAGTAAGTACAGCCATTGACGGCACTCTGATTTTGCACGTACCCACACAGCCTGTACCACTCAGGTTTCTGTTCCTTTCGCCGAGCCCATTTTCCTTTCTCCCTCTCAGCTTCATGAGAAGTTTGACCTCCTGAAGCGGACACACCAAGAGGAGAAGAAAAAGGTGGAAGACAAGAAGAAGGAGCTTGAGGAGGAGGTGAGCAACTTCCAAAAGAAGAAGGCAGCGGCTCAGCTCCTGCAGTCCCAGGCCCAACAGTCTGGGGCCCAGCAAACCAAGAAGGACAAGGATAAGAAAAAGTAAGCAGGTGTCGCCCGCCTCCTGGGGACCGCTAACAATCTCTTCCTCTTGCATGTCCACCTTTCCTACTTACAGACTGGAAACCGGTCTGTGGCCAGAAAAATAAAAGCAAGTATTTTTCTCTACAGTGCAGGGAAGATGACAGAGGTTTTTAGAGGGTACAAGAGATTGATTAACTTATAAACGTCACTGTGGTGATCACGCAGTCAGGACTAGAGTAGCCTGTGCCTCTTGTAGCAGCTTCAGTGCCAACTCTAGGAGACTCAGAGAAGATGGGCTGGCTTCTCTTAGTGCCTCTGGAGGGCTTCTCATGACCCTTGGTAAAGGAGCATTCTAAAGCTCACGGTTGCTCACGTGGTTCCCTGCTCTGTTAGACAGGATGGGGAACGGCTACTGGATGTTATTCCCAAGTGCAGCTAGTGGGCGCTGTTTATTTTTTTTATTTTTTCTCCTAAATTCAACAAGCTGAACGACTATTTTATTGTGTAACTCAACCAAAATGCCCGCCCATTTAGCAGAGCCCTAGCAAGCCTCATGCCACTCCTGAATCCCACACAGGAGCAGTTTCGGCACAGTCTTGATTTCAAGTACCAAAGGGTCAGTTGCTGCTCTTGTGTGGTCACTTCCGATGGCACCCCAGAAGAGCTGTCAGATCAGCGAAGAGGTGCACTTCCTTAGACTTCTGTGATTTGAAGCTGTCCATTGAGTCGCCTTAAAGAGCAGAGGGGGTGGGTGGTGCTGTGACAGTAGCTGGGTTTGACAAGTAAGGTGCTACGGAAGGACCACTTTTCCACGGCCCCGTTACCAGCCCTGGGATGCCACGCTCCTCTCGAGAACCTCCTCTCGAGAACCTGCTGGGCTAGTGCGGCCGTCCAGGCAACCCTGGAGCCCGCTTCGGGGTTCTCATTCTTCATCCTTAGATGCTAAGGTGCTGGGAGAAAACAGTGCAAACGGTAGTGCTGGTGCGAGCAAAGGCTTCCTTTTTTGACTGAGTTTGCACAGTCCTGATTGAGAGGCAGGCAAACCAGCCCAGTTCTGTCGCCACCTAGTCCTGGCTCGTGCACAGCAGGCTTACCCCTGAGGATCTGTGGTGTGCCTGTAGCCTTTGCAGCACTCTGGTGACATATTGGAAGGCTAGTAAGTCATGCTCCGCACACATTGCGTTTGCAAGCTCTGAGGCAGTAGGAAATGTTCCAGCGAACAAAGGAGCGGGAAGCCGCACAAAGCAATAACAGGAGTAGTCTGTGTAGATAACGTATGGTTTTAATTGGGGTTGGTATAGATCCAACTCATCAAAGGGGTTCAGCAGCCCAAACTGTGGGCCAAATCAGAGAAACCCTGCCTCGATAATCTAGTTCAATACAACGCTTTGTTGCTGTGTTGGAAAAGCTTCTAATACTGATAGTGGCATCCTTACACAGTGAGTGGCATCCCCAGCTAGCAAGCCAGAGGCAAAGCCATTTGGTATTGAACCCTGATCCAAAGCCTTTATCTGAAAAAAAAAAAATTACAGGTGTGCGGGGGAGGGGGGCTGCTCACTCAGATCTTAGGAAGCCCAAGGGTCTGCTTTCTTACCCTGAAGCATTAAAGGGGCGGAGGTACAAGTTCTAAACTAGAAATGTTTATTATAAAAGACCAGCAGTGTTAAAGAGGATATTTCATGTATCCTAGATGTGCCTTTTAGCAATAAAAATTCTAAAAACTGATGATTATCGTACCTCCATCTAGAAATGGACATTTTGGGCTCTGGACCATGCTGGCTTCTTTCCTTCCCGCCCTAGGCTTTACCAATGTATAATGCTTTTAAAGTTTATACGAAACCTGTGTTAAAATCTATTTTAGCTTTATTTATATATTCTCCTTTATTATCAATGGTGTTAGACTCGGGTCACAATAACCACCAGGCTCAGTGCCTGGCATGTATTTTGTGTGTCACTTCCCATACTCCCGCTTGTATAATGAAAGCAAAGGCTAGGTGGAGGCCTGAATTCAAAAATACCCCTGATAATTGTTGCTGACAGTGGAAGGCTTTGGCTAGAGAGGACCACAGAGAGACAGTAACTGGGGCAACGAGAGCAGCGCTTTGAGCTGGAAGAGGAAGGTTCTTCCTCCTGGCCATCCGTGCAGCCGGTGCGGGTGTCACCCCGTTGCGCTTAGGAGCTGTCTGTGCTGAGCAGAAAGCTTCAGAAGGGTGCTGCTCCCCCATCTGCTGCGCACGCCCCCATCCTCTGGGTGCCCCTTGCCAGTCTTAATTCACTTTCTAATAATTTTAAACTCTTTAATTTTTTTTTTCTATTCTAACAACACACTCCCTTTTTGAGCATAGGTAAGTAGGTGGCATGAGGGCATATAGCATTTCCTAAGATTCCAAAGTAGAACTAACCCTGGCTCTGCCTTAGTGGGACCCCACCTTCTGCCATCTCTGGCCACCAAGCCACTTTTCCTCATTCGAGGCTGCCCTGCTGTGGTAGGACTACCTGAGGGGACAGTGTCCCCCCTCGCTCTCCTGAAAATGATCTACACGGTTGCCAGGAGGCCTTCACTGGTTGAGATGCATCTGACCCCAGAGAAAACTGAGTCTTCATTTTATACTGGCATGCACCGACTGCGCTCTCCACAACCGTCTCTGCACTTTTTTTTTTTTTTTTTTTTTTTTTTTGGTTTGGGTTTTTGCTAAGTAACAAAGTTGCATGTTTGGAGTTGCCTACAATTAGCCTTGCAGATCCCAGGTTTGGTATTGCTTTGGTCTTAGGAGTGGGGGGGAAAGCTCCTGGCCTTGCTGTAGCTCCACCGTGTTCCTGTTCAGCTCTGCCCAGCTAGACCAGTAGCATGTCCTCTGTCCACTGTATTCCAGTTTACAAGCCTCCTTAGGCGTCTTCTCCCGGTCACCTGGCAGAGACGCCTATTGTCTGTTTATTCTCTGACTCCTCCCTCAGCCCAGAAGTGGAAGATGAAGTTTCTTTTTAGCCTGGTGTGATCTCCACTCCTCACAGAGAGTGGTTTTGTGTTATTTGAGAAAACAAACCAAGCAGTTGGTCCTTGCACTGGACTGTGCCTTGGTTTTAGGAAGTCACCCCTGGATAGAAATTCCATGCAAAAGGGACGCGAGCACATGCTCTCTATTCGGTATTCAAGGTTTGCTTTGCTTTTCCGGCAGAATAGCCTACTCGAGTTTTTTGCCTTTTAATTTCTGTCCGTCCCATAATCATTGCATGAGCATTCGCCACCGATGAATGCTGGTGCTGGCGCTCCTAATTTTCTTTTTGTTTAATTTGTTATCATCTCTAACTTTTTTGTTTTGTTTTTTTTAACTTGCAGTGCAAGCTTCACATAAAGCCGGGCGAGCCAAGGACGCTCCCGCACTCACCTGCTTTGGCAGTAATAGCGCATCTCTGTCGTCTGTGCCCTGTTTGATTTTGTATTGCACCCTTCCCCACACACCAGTAACCCTTAGCTCATTTTGCTGAATGTTGTCGGGTGATAGAAAACCGTAGAACAAGGGGGTAACAGCAAATGCTCGTGCGGCTGGACCGGGTTTCTGGAAAGTCGATGATTTGCCTCGTATGCCTGTTCCAAGTGGCAGCAGGAAGCATGTCTGTCACTTGTATGTCATTTTGGACCAAGGAAAGTGGGGTAAAATACTACCTGTACATTTGACGTGAGAGCTCACCACCTCAGCAGCTGAACTAAAACCCTGAGTAGCCATGACAACAACTTGCATTTTCTTGATGATTCATCTCATGCTTGCGCAGCCCCTGAATTCATTGCTCTTCTTCACACTTGCCGCAAGCCCAGCGTGGGCTGGAAAGTAGGCAGAATGCTGAGTGTATCATAGACAGCTTTCGGCTTGTCTGACTCTTTCATTGAATTGCTTGGTTATTTGGCGTGAGCTTGTGGTCTGCTCAGACCCTCTTAGGGATGGAGTCCACATCTGAATGCCCATTCTAAAGCCTGGCCCAGCTACTGTGGACCGGTGTTAGGAACATGACTATGTTCACCTCCGCCAGGGAGCCCCTGATGCTTTCACAGGCCCAGATCCCAAAGAGCAGCTCATTAAGTATTGCTTAGCTAAGGAACCTTCCACTGAGGACACTGGGTCCCCACTTACAGTGAGGGGTATACCCCATCCCCTTCCCCAACCCTTCCCCACACACCTGCATTCGCTGTAAGCAGGCTGGCTACTTCTAATAGAAATTTTCACGAACTGCAATGAAAAAAACTGCCATAAAAACTTGAAATAGAAAGGATGCTATCCAATGCATTCCCTGTAGCACAAATCGGAAAGGATGTCCTCAGTTTTAAGGCAGGATGGGACTGAGCCCAATGCACCATTACTCAGCGTAGAGGATGGTGAGGCTGTCGGTCAGCTTCGGCTTCAGTTCAGCTCCTTACTCGTGTTGAGACCCAGTTGTCTCTAAGGAATTTTCCACATTCACCCCCTCACTGTGACTAGTTCTGCCTGCTCTGTCTCTTGGGGTCATAACTCACTCTGCCTCCCCTGGGGCAGCGCTAACTCCTGTGCCAGGACACGCCCCATCTGCCTGCTGTGTGAGGGGGAGAAGAGCGCATTCTCTCTCCTCTCTCTTGTCTTCTGCTTGGCTGCCCCATGCTAACATGATCCCCTGGCTTTTCCTGCCCTCCTGACGTTGCTCATGAACCCAGTCCTTCGCCTCCACATTTCTCCTCTGACATCAGCAGTTCATGCGAGTCGGGTAAAACACGCTGCATCTCACGCTGTGACACACACTGATAAAAAGAGAATTGTCCAGTCAGTCCCTGTCTGGTCCCAGCCAAGTTTTCATGTTCTTCCTTTCTTCCTTTCCCAGTCATAAGAAAGCGGTGGTCTTTCATAAGCTGATTTAGGCTTCTTTAGGCACAGTAAGGAAATGGGCTTCACTGGGGTGCAGACCAGGCTGGGACAGAAGCCACAGAGCAGCCGCCACCGCCATCATCTTCACTGATTGAGGTGCCCCTAGGCAGACCCTGGCTTTGCGTCCATCTCTCTAGCTGGCTGTGGAGCAGCAGGCACTGATGGCATGCTCACTAACCGTGGCTGCATTTGCTTCTTCGCTGCGCACCACACAAGAGCTTGAGTATTTGTGTTGTATGCTTGCTCCAGCCACTGCTTGTGTGAGCCGTTTTTTGTGCCTTGTAATAGAAAATAACCCTTTGCATTTGATTTCTCACATCCCTAAAAGCTTTTTAAGATAAGCTCAGCAAAAAAAAAAAAAAATTTCAAAAACCATCCAGTTGACTTTTTGATGCCAAGATTATTGATTGGATTTCTTTCTCCTTTTTTTGGCATTTAATTTTTTCATAGTAAAATGAAACCTATGGAGAGTCAGGGAATAAAAAAACTAAGAGAATCCTAAGAAAGTTAAAAACAAAAACAAAACCATATTGCTTCTGAAACTGTTTCCTCCCACCGCACCCAAGCCTCCCGTAGTTTTGTTACTGCTGCTCTTTTTCTTTCCGTATCTGTGCCTTTCTTCACAGTAGTCCCTGGCTCTGCACGGAATAAACGATACTCTCAAATCTAGTTGGATATGCTTTCACCTTTGCATGTAAGTACAGGACTAAGACTCGGAGATCTTTCTGTTTCAGATGAGGGAAAACCATTGGGACAGCTGAGTTTTTCTTTTGGAAGGGGTCCTGAAGGTACAGTCTGAGTAATTTTTTTTTTCCTTAAGTGAAAACATCTATATACTGGCCACATTTCTATTTTGCTCCACAGTTTTTGCTTCCTCTTGACCTCAGTGGAAGTAGGCAGGGTATTGGATTTGCAGAGCATCATGTGGTCGGCCTTGGATTCTGACAATGGGAGAAGGGAACTCCTGCCAACCACTGGATAAAAGTCCAGAAAACAATGTCTCTGCGGCCTTTCTATACCCTTACAGTTTGGACCTTAGCCTAATGGTCTCTTCTTTGTGCTAACTGCATAGTGGCCACTCGTTTTTATTTTTTTATTTTTTTGTCAAGACAGCTTTGGCTGACCTCCCTGAGCATCTTTTGCTCCTTTCTGAGCATCTGTGCTTCCTGTAACTCTCCCGTGCTGCAGGGTATGATGGAATGGCCAGCAGGAGAGTTCAGTGGCAGGTCAGGACTATTTTCCCGGCTTGGGCTCTGTATTAATTGGTCTCAAAGGGCATCTCTCAGCTAGGAGGACCATTCCACTTGATTTTGGGCACGGGTTTCTTGTTCTCCTCCTCTACTCACCAGCAACAGCTCTTGCCTCCTCTCCATCCTCTGCGCCTCTGATGGGTGGACTTGGCTGTCTCACTTTCCTGACACCCCCACACCCTAAGTGTTCCACCAAGTCTGTGTTCAGCCCCTCCCCCCAAATCATGCTGTCTCTGTGTGGTCCTGCCGGAACTGTCCATTTGAGCCCCTTGCCTTTGCCATTCACAAGGGTCTGGACTTGTCAGGTGTCCGTTTTCAAAAGTCCTAGTTCCGCTGACAGGACGCTTATTATGGAGTTGTTACCTGAATTATGACCTATAGAGTCTAGTTTGTAAGTAGGTGTGAAGGGAATTTTTGAAAATAAATTGAAAATTAAGCTGTGAACAGCATTAGAACTTTTGTCTACTTCTTGATTTTAAAATATGCTGATATGCCTTAAACTGTAGTTGTAGAACTGTTGTTTTTGCTGTTTGGAGATAACCAATGTTTTCTAAACTGTTGTGTATTCTTTCAGTGTTAATGCAGAATTGTCATGTATGTAAGCTGCATGTTAGACACGTGTCTTTTTTAAGAACTAAAATAATTGTATTGATATGAAGCGTATCGTTCCTGCAAGTATGAAAGTGCTGGCTCAGCAGCCCGCTGAGTAACTCCAGTGTCTGTGAATGTGGTGTGCCAACAGGTGACCTATGCATTTATCACTAGTGCCAAGACTTAAAGTGGGGAAATATATTTTTACCCAACCGTTGTTCTGTGTGCCCGTTTGTGAGTTCTTTCCAGTCCCTGCCTGACATGCCTATGTACATACACGTGATTGTCACATCACATAAAGAAATGGAGATGGACTGTCTCCTGCTTCCTTGCCTTGTGTGGTGGACTTCAGTGGTTGGCCCCGCTTCTCCAAGACACCTTGCCCTATGGCGTCCTCAACCCCACACTTGTCCTTCCTGTCCCTGCCTGAAGTGCATCCATGACTCACAGTGTCCAGCAGAGGCATCCTCCCCTCCCTTGGTCCGGTGTCCACACTGCCACCCACCCCTCCCAGCCGTGCTTAGTGACACTGACCCTTCAATTGCCACACTGCTACCCTCACAGCTGGTTGTAAAGAAGCGCCTTTTTTTTTTTTTTTTGGCTTTAAGAATCAATTTGAATCTGAACCTTTCTCTTTTCTCTCTGTAGCTTCTTCTTTATGTAGCCATCCCGTTGCCAAGCCCTACTCTCTCTTAATGGACAGCATTAGAAGAGCAGGAGCTGCCTGCTCATACGAGTTTGGGAAGAGTTACCTCATTTCCACCATCGCCTCCTGTCCTTTAAAGTCTGGGTCAAATATTGCACCGCTGTTTGTATTTGTCAATGTCTGTTTACAAACCACCACCCTCAGTGGCTACCGAAGTGACTTCAACTACCAAAAATAGTGACAATAATATTCATTAAAAGAGTGAAATAGAGAACTTGGGCCCTGACTCAGACCCGGGCTGGAATCCTCTTGCTTAGCTGCCACTTTCTTGAACTTCCTGATCTAAGACCTTATGGACCGAAGAGAGCATGTAGCCCACTTGAGGTGGTCAACACCTGTGGAGCACTCTTAGCTCATGGTACCCCCATCTCTATCCCCTGGGCAGCTCTCACCAGCCTCTCAGGATCCTCAGCCATCAGCAGGTCACAAGAGCGGGACAACCCTTGCCTTCTGTTAGTTTTGTGGGTTGTTTCGGGTTGGGATTAAAAAAATATATAAATATTTGCTATTGCATGTGCAGAGGTGGCTGCAGTTTTTCTTCTGGAACATCCTATTGATACGGTGTTTTTACTTTTCAGCTGACCATCTGCCTCTTGAGAGAAAGAAGTGGGCATCTTCCTTTAAGTTCAGCAGCCGTTTTTATTTGACTCTGTTACCTGTACCCCTTATATAAACTGTCTGGAGAGGGAGTTCTGTTCGTTTTGGGGGTGGGGGATTCCAATTAGCCAGTCCTGCTTTATGTATGTTATTCAAACTTAGTTTTGGTAACAAAAATTATGCCAGTCTTAAGCTCACTTCAAGGGGAAGTACTGTTAATTTTAAGGCTCAAAATTCTGCTTAATATGTTCTTATCTTAGATGCAATTTGAAAAATGCCCCTTTTTGTTACTAGAGTTTTGATCTACAAGTCTTAATTACATTTGAATTGTGCCAGTGTTGGGTAAATGACTTTTCTGCCTCTGAGGCTCAATTTATATTTAAAGATATCTTAAAATAACTTTTGGCCCGTCCCTGCTTTTCTGTTTGTTCTGAAGCCCTACTTGACCTCCTGTCCATGGTTTTGGTTGTTTTTTTTTTTTTTTGGTTGTTTGTTTTATTTTGTTTTTGAAATCACGAACACCAAATAATGTATATATCCCTTCACCCTTAATGTATATATAATGTATATGTAACTTCATTGGTAACAAAGGTTCAATTCCTGTCTTTTCAGAGGGATCCACATGACTTTTCCCCTATACTATCTGCAAAAAGCCCGCCCACATCCAGAAACACTGTGTCAATTGAGTGAGCTTGTGATTTCCAGTGCAGACCTGTCTGTCAGGCTCAAGGCTAAGACACTCTTAGTCACCTCTCAGACAAAAGTCAAGGCCTATCTAGTGTCAAGAATGAAGTTACCTTCCAAATTCACTACTTGCTATAGCTTTGCTTGTTTTCATCTTAAAATATTTTCATCTCCTATAAAGGAGGTAGCTCATGGCACTAGTGTGAGTTACCTTTGGTCAGAATCCTTTCATCTTAAAATATTTTCATCTCCTATAAAGGAGGTAGCTCATGGCACTAGTGTGAGTTACCTTTGGTCAGAATCCTTTGGAGTGGTCCCCTCTGTAAGAAAGGTACAGTGCTTCTGTGGGTCACTGAAGACAGTAGTGCTTATTCTGATTGCTGGAAAGCAACTGGATGCATTTGTTGGCAAGCAGCTTGCATTCCTAGAAAGTATTCCTAACCGTCAGTAAAGTCAGTTCCACTGGAGCTAGCAAGAGACCCAAATGTGCCTTCAAGGTGTACAGTGGCAGAACTTCAGTGCTGTGAGTACCAGAAGGGGAGTAGTTACCAACTTTGATGCCAGACTGTTGCTGTTAAACCTGAGGTCATGCTGAAACCACTAAGTATAATTTGCTTAATTCTTAACTTCTTTCAATCACTTAATTTCAATTTTATACTATCGTTTGTTTTGAAAAAGCATTCTGTTTCAGATCATAGTGTGAACAATGTTTAAAAATCAAGTCTGGAAGCAGAGTTCAGCCTGTGAAGACTGTCTAGTTTCCTTTTTCCCTTCATCCTGCTGGGGTCAGGGAGTTTGAAGTAGGCTAGCCTCTTCAGTGACCATGGTGACCCTGGTTGTGGAACTCCTTGTGGCCTGTCTCCTAAGATAGACTGCCATTCATCTGGCATTTGCTTCAGGTGGCTCCTTTTCTCATATGCTGGCAAACTGGTGGGTCCTCAGGTCCTCCTGTGAAATTATACTGAGGACAATCACCAGCAATAATAAACATGCTAGCTTATCCTAATCTAGATTGTGGGAAAGAAAAACAGAACCGAGCTACTAGAACCTGTTTCTGATGGCAACAGCCTTTTTATTTTTCACTCAAGCTTCAAAAAATATTACTCAATTTCAAACATTTGCTTATCTAGGTATATAATGTCTAAGTGTTCTGCTTGAGGCCAGCACAGTATATTATGAAGGAGAATGATGTCCAGAATTAGTGTCTGCTGAGCTGGGGCGATTGCCCAAACATCCAGACATTTCAGCATCGATGACACCAATCATACAGAACTTTCTAGTTTTTGTTCACCACTGAGACAGACTACGGGGCAATCACTACTAGATGTTTAAGAAATACAACTGTGACCATATTTAATGACCTACCCAAAGCCTTCTGCTTTGCAGATACTATCTTTCTGCCATGGAGATCAACAGGGCATTGTGGCTCCTTCAAAGATCCTTGTGCTTCAGTGTTTATAGTGACACCTAGTCCTTCATGTTGCTACCAACTAGCTTTCAGATCAGTCGCTAGCAACTGCCGTACTCAGACTAGTGAAAGGAGTCAATGTGTTCATTTGAGCCTCATTGCAGAACATCACGAGAGATGCAGAAATTCCATGTCTGCCTCATTGTTGGTGGTTCCTTTCAGTCCTCTGTGGAAACTGTGGCTGCCAAATGAGTGGAGCAGAGGCTGTTACCATGAGCTTGACTCTTTCCCACAAAGCACAACTTAGTGTGTGAGAAGAATGGAGTAACATCCCATGAAAAGTTGGGCTCATCATGTTTTCTCTCTAAGATTCGGGGACAGCTCTTCTTCCTAGCTGTCCGTATCTACCCTTTCCCCCTCTGAATACTGCATTGTGTACCATGTGCCCAGCCCACACCAGGAGCTGAGAATGTGGCCACATGCTTACTTGTACTTATCCCTCAGTGTACCTCCTGAGCACAGCAAGTGTTTGGAGCAAAGGAAAGGGATGCCTGCCATGTCTCTTGCTCGTCTATTAGGGAAAATCTTACTCTGAAAAGCAGCAGGGTCCATCCTCCCACAAGCACATCTCATGCTGTTTGCTAACACTGGTTTTCATTCTCGAGTGTCCTACTCTTAAACGGTTTCCACTAAACGAGCAGCAAGTTCGCTACACACAGAGGTGTTCTTTTTCCTTCTTAGCTACATGCCACACAGTAAGTTTAAAACAGTTCTGGCATTTGATAGATTATGAAGGTTATACCGAGTCAAGAGTTCTTTTTGTTCTCAACCCAGAACTTCTACAGCAGGTAAGACATTCTTGGTTACCTCTTAATGCCTTTTTTTTTTTCAAAGAAACAGTAACAGAGCGGGCCCAAGCAGTTTATCTCTGTCCTGCATCTGCATCTTATACATCGGTGTATCCGAAAACAAATCAATCAGGAATAGAAAACTTTAATTCCTTAATGACAACTGTCCTAAATGTATGAACGTCATCTCTTATGTCCCAATGATCGGTTAAATCCAAGTCAAACCAAAAGCAGCAAGACCCTGGGATCTGGATGCCTTCACACCTTTTCTATTTATTTCTAATGTCCTTTGTGGAACTACACACAACTTACTCATCAGGGCACTTGATGTATACTAGTGGTTCTGCATTATTTGCTTGAGACTTGGTATGTAACCATTACCTGCCCCTTGCTAATTTCTTCAGTCTCGCAAGCCCACACCTATATATACCTTAAGCCATGTACAATTGCAACCACAAAGGTCAATGAGATGGCTCAATAAGTATTCTGGCATACAGTGATGGAAGAAGAAAACCAACTGCTTCCAGTTGTCTTCTGACCTCTGTCCATACACACCTACACATATACACACCCTGAAATGGACTAAATTATAACCACAAAACATTAGGATGCATCAGGAGGGACTTAGTAACCAGGTGTTGATCATTTATCTGCCTACTAGTACCACAATCAAATCCAAACAATTCAACTTCTCACCAAGTTAAAAAGATGACTTACTCTTTTCCTGAGAGCACCATCTAGTGGGCAGAACTCAAATCATTATTTAATAATGGGCATAGACCTCATTAACATAGTTTAAAAGTTCAAGAACTTGGGAGCTTTCAGAAATAGCATTCCTATTAGAACTTCCTGTCAGATAAAAGGTGATGTGAGATACTTTTAAAGATAACATCATTCACCCCTCAATGTTTGTGATATGAAGATATTCACCTCAGGATGGTGAGAACATTGACAAAAAAATTCTTCCCTCTCCCCTTGAGAGCATGTTTGAGGAGCATGATAGCGTAAACCACATCTTCTCTTCAAGGGAGAGGCTATCACATTGCTTTGGACAGTGATGCTCAAGTACAGCTTGCCTTCAGGATCTTGAGTGAAGCAGGCATGTCAAGGAGATACAGCAGCCACTGGGACAGTTCTTAAGCAGGCAAGCACTAAGGTGGGAACTTGTAAGTTTTCACCACCTTCCCCTCAGCCAACCATGGTGTCAGAAACACCAACAAGAAATGTATGTGACCTTCCATTTGGGGTACGGACCACTGTCCCAGCTCCCCTTACTCTTGTAGAGAAAGCATTCTGCTCTCCACTGATAACCAACTTCTCATCCATCTTTTAGAGGACGCAGTCAATTGCATCTAGTTTCAGCCTGCAAATCCTGTTTTTTCTGGGGATTTCATGCATTGGTTAGCATGCCCATCCTTTGACAGCCTCCTTTCTGGAGGATTCAAGGATGATGCACCTTTTAACCACCAGGAGGCAGTAGACAATTACAACAGATGAAGCTCAAGCTTCTAAACCTTGGTAGTTTGTAATGCAATACCAAGAAGTAACCTGAGCAGTTTAAGGCAGACTAAGCTCCAGGTAAAGCAACAAATGTTCTTAATTCAGGAATATTCTTCACTGAAATGCTAGTTTGCTTTGGGTCTTAGGCTGAAGTTCTGAAGAGTGGGTTTTGAGGGATGGTTGAGGGCTCCAGATATTTACTAGATTTAGCTGAAAGGAGAACTTTCAACTATAACCACTGAACCAAACCAAGAGCTCACTTGTTTCAGTGTCCCATGGAAACAATACTCCAAACTCACTCTACTGGTTTTCAAGATGAGATCTCACTACTGCCTGGGAGCCCAGACTAAAGCAGTGTTCTTGTTTCCGCCTCTTTAGTAGGTAGGACCACAGTTGCATGCCAGCACTAGGCTACCATTAGCTTAAGAAACCTGAAGACCAAACAGCTAAAGTCCTACTGTCTCCCAGCTTTTGCACTTTGCAGCTTCTGGATTATAGATTAGCTATGCAGACTTTTAGACTCAAGTTTTATACCATCTGAGTGGGGGGGGGGGGGGCGCTCCATTCATATCATAAACATTATGAACCTGGAGCTCCCATTAATTCAGAATCAAGAAAACTAAAAATCAGAATTTTCTAAAAATATCTGAGACTAATCCCTTGCACACAAATCATTTTTTCACTTTTCCCCACCTCTCCCAACTCCCATCCTTACACACATAATGCTTCCCCAATTGGATTTTTAAGGTCATAATAAATGTGCAGTTAAGTCTTCCACAAGTTTCTAAAAAGATGTTAACCTGGAGACACTCTTGCTCTGTTAAACTTAAAATCAATGACCTAAAAATATTATCTATATGTAGGCTGGAGTCCGCCCTCATAGACCATCCCATTAACCTGTTGTTAACTGTAAGGTTCACAGCCCACCAGCAAGAAAACACTAAAGGGCACACCCTGTGGTCAAAGATTGCTCTCAAGTTTTTTTTACTGCTTTCCTTGGTTGAAATGAAGTGCCCAGGAAGTCAGAAACCTTACCTTCCCATAAATAAACAAAAGATCCTACAGAAACCAGGTTTAAGGACAACATTTTATTGCTACCAGAGGCTTTATCACCAGTCCATGGTTCAGACTACAGTGCCTTCTTCAGACTGTAAAGGGAGCTCAGGGTGCAGAAGTCACTCAGAGAAAAACAAGGGGAATAACTTCTTATCAAGAAAATCCTGACAGCTTAATATAAACTAGGGTACTGAATTCAATTATAAGTTAGACTCCAATCACAGCTGCCCCATAGCTAGGCAGTTGCTCCTACTCATTTTAAAAGAACGAGAACAGATCAGTTACAAAAATCCAAGTATGTGTTACATACATGTTTCTTTGGTGAGCACCCAGATATATTAACTATAAGAAATTCTTTATACAAATGTCAAAAATGCTCAAAATGTCCTAATTACACACCATTTTTAAACTTTAAGATAAGCAAAAAGGTAAAAAAAAAAGTCATCTTGTTTTTCAACTAAAATGAGACACACAAGGAGAACTTTTTCAGTTACCATTGATTCATGAGGATAGCTCAAAGTGCCCTTTTTGAACTAACTAACTTGAGCCATGGATTAACATGGATGCCACACAAAAATTTGCTTACTGAATTGTTTTTTTTTTTAAAAAAAGGTGGGGCTACCTATTCAGTGGGAGTCAGAACACATACATCAAGCACAAAGATTATTAAGTATCCAACAGAGAGGCAAGAAAACACAAGAGAAAAACCGAGGACACTGGAAACAAGGTTCCTAGCATTGAATTTTGCAACTTTCCCCCTTAAACATTGATTTTTATTTTAGTTTTTTGGATATGGGGCAAACTATTATTTTAACAAAGAAAAAAGTGGAACTGACATAGTGCAAAGAACTTTACCTTTAAATATATTTTGGATCTTGAGTCTATAAACATATGCCTTTATATTAAATAATGTTGAATTGTAAGTAGCCACACAAAGGAACAAAAAGGGCACTTGTTTTTCTTTTCTCCTGGCTCACTTCACTCAGTCTGATAAAGCTCATGCCCTTCTCTACAGCCTTTCCTGGTTTTTATTGTCAGCCCTAGTGTGCACCGGAAGGTAACACCTGAAACTACATGACTGAAACAGGCTGCAAGGGTGGACAGGGAGAAGCATGCCCTTCTTGCCTTGATAAATCAGTGCCGCACACAGAGCCCACATTCTCTGAAGCATTATCTTCATTGTAGAGCCGCTTGATGCCATCGTAGAAGTCATCCACTTCCATTTCCTCCACTTTGCGTTTAGCAGAGGTATGCTTGCACCCACTGGCAGCTGGGAGGTGATGGTAGAAGGCTGTTGTACCTCTGACTGGCACTTCTGGCTTGCTGTTGTCCTTGGAGAAACCTGGGCCTGAGACAGAGGAGGGATGTAATTTCAACGCTCCTCTGTCGCAGGACACCAGGGTGTGCTTGAGGGGACGGTAGACATAAACGGAATTTAGAGGCAGGGAAGACTGCAGAGCAGAAAGGTGATGTGCTGCTAGCTCCCGACAGTGGATCAACTGCGAGCTGTCCATCTGGACCAGGAAATAAACAAAACGACGTCGATCATTAAGGAACACAGTCCACTGTTGCCTTTACCAGCCACTGTTCCATCCTGTGCCTTCTCTCCCTTGAGCTTTATTTTCTCTCTACCACATCTTCTACGTCACTCATTGATTCTTCCACCTACCAAGCATTCTCTGAAATATGCTTATATCCATGCTTCGAGCATAAATCTGCACCTGTGTGCTGGGCACTTACATCAACAGAAACTTTCTTTGTTCACTGCTCTATTAGCAATGGAAACCATTAAACTAAAGATGATGGGAAGTTTGCTTAGCAGAAAATGAGTATTTTTTAAACAATGTTTTTTTAAACATTTAATTGTGAGGATCAAGTTGTCCCTGTTGTACCTATACATTTTTTTTAATTTTTATTTATTTATTATGTATACAATACTCTGTGTGTGTGTCTGCAGGCCAGAAGAGGGCACCAGACCTCATTACAGATGGTTGTGAGCCACCATGTAGTTACTGGAAATTGAACTCAGGACCTTTGGAAGAGCAGGCAATGCTCTTAACCTCTGAGCTATCTCTCCAGCCCCGTGCCTATACATTTTGTAGCACTATGAAGTTACTTTCCTTGTCTCTTTTGTTCTTCTTCTAGCTCAGGCTGGCTACCACTCTTGGTTCTCCTGCTTAGCCTCCCAGGTGCTGGCGTCCAGGTGTGCCCATCACACTCAGCTTACTTTGCACATTTCTTACCCATATTTAACTTATGCCAACAAAGCCTGCTCTACATAGCAGAACTGTCTGCAATCCTATGGGAAATAAATTCCACTAAAAGAATACATTTTGTTACATTAGCTGATCACTAAATATATTCACCGTGTTAATCAAGAATCAACTGGAAGAATACACATGTAGAATTACATGAAACTATCAGAATACGTAACAGAAAACGTGGCATTCACCCCTGGTTCACTTAGCCTTCCCCTTTGTAAAGAACTTCCTAAGACACTATGGTAAGATATATTAATAGTCCCTAACTGTTAAGTTTTTGTTTTTGCTTGTGTGTGCACGCATGCATGCGCATGTCTGAGTGGGCACATATGCCATGGCACACACAAGGAGGACAACACAACTTTGTGCAGTCAGTCTGTTTCTCCCCTTCCACCACAGGCTCTAGAGATTGAACTCAGGTGGCTCGGCTTATATGGACTAGATCTAATTATTAGCACATTGATGTAGGCCCTGCTAAAAAACTAGTAACAGCAGATAAGAAATAGGGTTTCCAATCATTTCAAGCAGCATATAAAAGAGAACAGATAGACAGAAAATCATAATGGACAAGCACTTAGCATCCTGAAAAGAGTAAAAGTGCCACAAATATTCTAACCCCTTGTACACTGGTCATGATCCTGAAACTGTATTTAAAAGGAGCAATGTTAACACTGTTGATGAAGATCAATGAGTTATTTTTAATGATTCATTTTCATTTTATGTGCATTGAAGTTTTGCCTGTATGTATGCATGCCTGTGTTCCAGGGACATCAGGTCCACTGGAACAAGAGTTACAGACAGTTGTGAGCTGCTATGTGGGTGCTTGGAAGTGAACCCGGGTCCTCTGTAACAGCAGCCAGAGTGCTCTTAACCACTGAGCCATTTCTCCAGCCCCTGAGAGTTATTTTTTTTAGAGGTGAAGACCATCAAAAAATGTTAAGACATTAGACATTAAATAAATAACCTCTATTTGAATTCTACTTTCCATTGGGGTCCCAAAACAAACTTTGTCCAAAATAAATCCTAATCTTGCACAATATGAATTTGTCCTTTTAAAACAAGTCAGCCCCAATCTTCTGCTTTTGTAGTAAAGTGTACTTGTTTTAAGAACATATACTACAATTACCAACTCTGGATGCAAACAAGTCCTTGATCTTTCTCTTAAAATTTAAGCATTTAAAATGAACCATCTATTATCAGCTCTGAGAACCTTACTAGCCATTTTTATTACCGTCTCTCCCCATTTCAATATAGTAACCATTGTCAAAAATATTACTAATTACAGCTGACCAGGGGTCTGTGTCAAGTAGCAATAGAACACACTATCACATAGGTTCCCAATAAAAAGGAGCAGAATAGCATGACACATGTGATAGGTCCCAGAGAACCCACACGTGGTGAGCAGGGTGAAACACTGAAAATACCTGTTGGAATATCAGGTACCTTTCAAGAGTCACCAGGAGTCCACGGTAGGACTTATTTAATCCTCTAGTTTTAAATAAGAACATCTACTTTGACCATTACTTAGCAGGCAGCTAGAGAGACCACAACAGAATTCACACCTAATTACTACCTGATACGATAATCAGGGTGGGCCCCTATAGGTCAGAAAGTAGACGACATGAGCATAGCCATATAAATCAACTACAATAAAGGAGTACAGAGAAAGATGTGGCCATCCTAGTGTGGAGATGCACAGTGACACAGGAGCATTAGAATGGGCTGGGTAGGGGGAACGTGAGGAACAAGAGGCAGCTTGCCTTTCAAATCAGAGGATATGTGCCAAGTTCAGAAGGAGCACAGGCAGAGTGAAGACAGAACAAAATGCATGCAGGATGGGGTGTGACTCAATGGCAGAATACTTGCTGAACAAGGGAGGGGGCAACACTGACACGATCTGATGTAAGGTTCTGATACTAGAACCTCAAGTCTAGGTCTCATTAAGGGGATACTTACAAAGAAAAAAAGACCTTAGATTCTGAGCTAAATAAAAACAGATGAACTTAGCAAGGATAGAACTATGCCCAGAACTAGCCACCACTCCAGCCCTGGACTAGACTCTTTAATAAAGGTTTGGGTGTTAATAAAACAAAAAGGGTTGGAGATGGCTCTGTGGATAAGAGCACATACTGCTCTTGCAGAGGACTCAAGTTCAAATCCCAGCACCCATATCAGATAGCTCACAAAATATACACAGCAATCAAACCACCACCAGCTCCTTTTTAGCCTTCACAATCACGAAGTTCTATGTCATCTAATAACTCTCAAATTCTCCAAACTGAAACTAATTGATGAATAAATTGATTTCTAAGATCCTATCAAATCAGTTAAGGAAAAGACAAGTTTAAATGAATTTCTTTGAGCCCCAGAACATATACAAAGAAAATCACCATCTCGAGGCTGGAGAGGTGGCTCAGAGGTTAAGAGCACTGACTGTTCTTCCAGAGGTCCTGAGTTCAATTCCCAGCAACCACATGGGGGCTCACAACCATCTGTAATGAGATTTGATGCCCCCTAGAATATATGTAGGCAGAATACCATGAAGAAAATCACCATCTCTGAGCTGTGTACTAGAGAAGGGAAAAATTCATCAGTCTCTATGGATACCAATGTGCAAATATAAACCTGAATTCTCAAGTGGCATGAACAGAACAAGGCTTTTAGAAAGCTACTAACACACAGCACTATTACTTTACACATCTGAACAGAATTTTCCTTATCTAAACTTTTCAGTATACTGAGGTAGTTAATATTTGAAACCATTTGAAAATGCCAGTTACAAACTGGTATTTTTTTAAGCTGAGTGAGAACTGAACCCAGGGCCTTTTCTACCACTGAGCTAAATCGCCAATCCCTCTTAGTTTTCTTTTAAAACCATACAGTACCCTCTCAGTTCCATTAAGGAAACAAAAAGTGTGAAGAACGTAAGTGAAGCTGGTAGCTACCTGTGCTTTCTGAAGCAGTTCAATCGTAAGAGGAAGCCAATCGGGAATGAGTTTCTCCATTTCCAGACTAACCATGGCCAGAGCAAGCATGGATCCTTTGAACTGCAGAAGTTGGTTGCAGGCCATACAGTGAAGTAGTTGCTTGGTCAGGAATGCCAGATGTTGAGACGGGCTCAATTTGGGTAAACTGAAAAGTAACTGAGGCCTAGTTGACACCGCAATGGCATGGAACTGCGGGGGGGGGGGTGAGAAGAAAAACCACAAAATTGTTATTTAAGGAAAATATCTAAGTATACATAGAAATAACTTCTCACGCACTATAAAGTTTGTAATTCAGTGATTTGATATATTTTCAGAATCTAATTTTTCCTTGACTAATTTCAAAGTTTTCTCCAAATCCATACAAAATACATCAACAGGTAACCTCTGTCCAAGTTACTGGACCAAGACTGTGTGTTCATAGTAAGAACTAAACATTCTGGATATACTTACAATGTGAAGAAAATCCAATGGTGTGGCTGTGTGAAGATCCCAATTCAACTTATCCAGAATAATTCTCTCCATTCTCAAAATCTCAGATGAGGAACAGCCACAAAAACTGTCTCTTGCCAATACCTTTAGTGCTGGAATTTTCTATCCAAGCAAAAGGAACAGGAAACAAATGAACTCATTTTCAGTATTTGTTCTGACAAATAAAATGTAAAGTAATAGAAAAAAAATTAAAAAAAAAAAAAGAACTAGAGAGGTGGCTTGGTGGTTAAGAGTAGTGGCTGTTCTTTCTGAACCCAAGTTCAATTCCCCATATCTACACGGCAACCCACAACTGTATTAACTCCTAGGGAATCCAATGCCCTTTTCTGACCTGTGTTCACCAGGCACACATGCATACAGTACACATACATACATTCAGGCAAAACACTAATATACATAAAATTAAAATAAATTTCAAAAAGATAGCTGATGTTCTAAAGCAAGCATTTTAGAGGGACAACACATCTAAACACTTAACTGAAACTGCAGATTATAAGACAGTATTCATTTTACACCCCTAGAAGCACAAGTGGTCAGGCCCTGCTCCCAGACTACTCTAATGGCTTTGTCCAGTCCCTTGAGACCAGACAGAGGTGGCCAAGCTCCGTCCTACAGAGAAAAAAGACCAAGATCAGGCCACAGAGTCCCACCAATTTTGAGCTACCCCAGGAAGCCCTCCTCCTATATAAACCTGCCTCCTTAGTTCTTTGCTGTGTTTCTTCACAGCAGAGGCAGCCACCCTCTGTGTCATTCCCAATAAAACTCTTATATGACATTTTTTGTGGCATTCCTTGGCTCCCAACCTTTCCTCTCATAGCAAAAAAGGTTTCAGTAACAATAAATGAAAAAAAACCTCCAAGCAAGACCTATCAAAACATAAAGAATAAATCTTAGAAGGATTCATTACCTCATCTTCTTCAACAGTCTTAGCAGCTAGAAAAAAACAGCTGATTGCAATACAATTCAAATATTTTGGATGAGCCTAGAATTTCGAAAAGAAGAAGAGCAACATTAGTGATCATACTGAGCTGAGGCTTTGCTAACTGTTTTTAAAACTGAAATATACATTTAGCTCACAGTTCCCCCAGTTTACATCTTCCTAGGCACAAAAATAAGTTTCTTTTTTGTTAAATACTATGTAAAGCTCCAAACCTGAGTCATTTCCAAAATTTTAAAACAAAACAAATACTGTCCTCGCAAGATCTCTCCATCTGCCACGACAGCATGTTTACTAGTGACCTATGGTTTAACGTGGAAGTCGTCCTTGAACAGAAGCTATGCCTGAGTGTATCTTACAATACTTACTTTTACTGTAGCTAAAAACCTGTCCAAAAGACTGCTTGCCAGAGCAAATGTTTCTGGGTAAAGGTTGAACTGGTATTTGAGTTTGGCCAACCATTGAATTACTTCATCTCTCTGGGATGGAGAAACATTCTATAAGGGAATAATTAAAAAAATAAAAGATCATAAGGTTTCAGTTATCATTAGGTGTACATTTAGAGTTCTCTAAACATAGGGCTGAACAAACAGCTCAGCAGGTAAAGGCATTTGCTGCCAAGCTTGATGACCTGAGTTCAATCAGTGAGATTTGCACAGTGAGAGAATCAACTCCCACAGTTGTCCTCTAATCTCCAACATGTGCTGTGGCACACAAATGCCCATACACAAAATTAATAAATGTAACATATTTTTAAACATTAGGAAATACAAGAGAAAATGCACTAATAAGTTAAAATGTTTTAAGGTCATTCAAAATTGAGATAGATGAAAATTTTATATACTATATCATATTTAACATTATAATTTACTTTATTAAAATCTTCACAATTCATTTCACCAAGTATCTACAGATTGAATTAAGTTCAGATATTCAGGAAACACAACATTTTAAAATTTGGGTAAATTATTACCAATTGATAATTTTGAATTTTCTCAACTCTTTCTGAGTGAGGAAATACCACTCATTAGCTTATCTTAGGAAATATAAATGGACTATCAAGCAGAAGGATTAATTCACTAAAAACAAAACAATCATCTTAATTTCCCTAAATACTATTTTGAACTTCTGAGTAAAGGTCTATGTTTTAAAAGGTTAAATACACTTTAAAACAGTAGGGATTATTTTACTTTTATTTGAGTTTCAGTCACTACTAAACAATCAATGTACTCCTGATGCTAAGTAGTCCTTTTGAGGACTACTTACAGGACCAGATTAGCCCAGGTATATCTCAAGCTCACGGTGTAGTTGAGGGTGACCTTACAGTTCAGATCCACCTCTCAAGTGCGGGGACACAGATGTGCACCACCACACCGAGTTTATGTAATTCTTGGGATTCTAGGGCTTCATATGAGGAGACAAACTTTACCAACAGAGCCATATGTCCCAGCCCCTCATATACCACAAACTGCCATGTAAACACAATGAAGTACCAAACTGGAATAGTGTTTCCAATAAAGGATCATCCTACAAAATACAGTCAAGCCCTGACTTATGCTAACTCATCTTTCTTTATGAAGTACAGTACAATGAAAATACTTTATTTACCTGACTGCTGTCAACCTAAGCTAATTCTTTTATCCTACAAAATTACCTAACATCTATTAAAATATTCAATGATGGTCTCTGTAGAGTGCAGCTCCTCAAGTAAGAATCACAGCTAGAACTACGTTATTGTTGTTCGCTTCCTCTAGTTTTACTAGGCATGACTTGCTCATTCAAGTCCGTGCCACTGCATCGCCGACTCCTCTCATTCTAATCCTCCTCCACCTGCTGTCACTTTTGAGACGGCAAAGTGTTCTTCTACATTACCAAACCAACTAACACACTTGTATAATTCTTACATCTAGCTCCAAACTCAGTTATAATTGCTATTTTTAGTGGAGAATTAACATACACCTGATGGAGGAAGGTCATTGGCTAATAAAGGAACTGCCTTGGCCCATTTTATTGGTTAGAGGATAGGTGGGAGGAGTAAACAACAGAACGCTGGGAGGAAGAGGAAGTGAGGTCAGACTCCACATCTCTCCTCTCGGGAGCAGACGCCTCAGAGAGACGCCATGCTCCTGGCTCCTGGGCAGACGCACGCTATGAAGCTCCGACCCAGGATGGACATAGGCTAGAATCTCCCCGGTAAGCGCACCTTGGGGTGCTACACACAGATGATTAGAAATGGGCTAAATTAATATGTGAGAATTAGCCTAGAAGAGAATGGGCCAAGCAGTGTTTAAATGAATACAGTTTGTGTGTTGTTATTTCGGGGCATAAGCTAGCCGAGCAGGCGGCTGGGGTGCCAGGGATGCAGCCCCGCCGCCCTTATTACATTTTCTGTGAAAACAAAATAAGAAACTCCTTTCCAAAGTATCATATCCTTAGATCCAAATTCAAAATATCTATGTTGGATTAGTTCAGAAGCATTTATAAACAAATATCTTTTAGTAGCTTTTGCTCTTTCCTCAGCATTCAAACAATTCAAAGAGAGCACAATAGCATACAGTATCAAAATTCTCTGTTTATTTTCCATCTTTGTACACCTTTGTTTTAACCTCTATTTCGTTTATTTTTACTTTTAACTTTTTGCTTTTTGAGACAGGTTCTCTGTATCTTTGACCTGAAGTAACTCTGTAGATCTTTGAAAGACATGAAGAATGTCTATCTAAAATATATCTCTATATACACCTACCTTCTGGTCAACCCTTTAGGAACAACATCACAATTATGAACAAAAATACTAATAATTTACAATATGTTTTATTCACAACTCACTACAAAGTTGGTAAGTGAGTGAAAGTTACGTAAGTCTTATAGCTAAGCAGACTATTAAATGGTATTAAGCCAGAGTTACATATGGTGCTCTAGGGACACCTGGCCCTGTGTGGGAGTATAATAAATCTTAGAAGAAACAGCAACTAACTCATATCTTAAAAAAATGAGGTGAGGGGGGCTGGAGGGATGGCTCAGTGGTTAAGAGCATTGCCTGCTCTTCCAAAGGTCCTGAGTTCAATTCACGGCAACCACATGGTGGCTCACAACCATCTGGAATGAGGTCTGGTGCCCTCTTCTGAACTGCAGACATACACACAGACAGAATATTGTATACATAATAAATAAATAAATATTTAAAAAAAAAATGAGGTGAGGGGCTGAAGAGATAGCTCAGAGGTTACAAGCACTGGCTGCTCTTCCAGAGGTCGTGAGCTCAATTCCCAGCAACCACATGGAGGCTCACAATCATCTATGAGACCTGGTGCCCTCTTCTGGTGGGCAGGTATACATGCAGACAGAACACTGCATACATAATAAATAAATAATTTTAAAAAATGAGGTGAGGGAGTCCTCTGTGCTACAAAATACAGGAATTTTGATGTTTAAGCCCGTGGACTTTGCTATGGAGGATAGAAATGATTTCAAACTCAAGGCAGTAACATAGTTAAGCTCTGCTGAAGAGCAAACAAGAATAAGGTGGGTAGAGAACCAGGGACTGTTGCCCAGAGAATCAATCCTACAATTCTATAATCAAAAAAATAAAGAACTTAAGGCAGTTTTGAAAATAAAGCTGTCAGCCTGAACATTCTTATTGCATAGAGTAGCAGATAAATTTATGTCCTGCAGACTTTTGCCAGTTTGACAGAAAAATGGAGTGAAAATTTTTTTCTTTAAAAGACAGGGTCTCATGAAGTCCAGGCTCACCTCAAACTTGCTATGTACCCAAGGATGATTCCCCTGCTTCCACTACTGGAATTACAGGTATGCACCACCACACCTGGTTTATGCAGTGCTGGGTACTAAACCCAGGGCTTCACGTAGGCTAGACAAGCAGTCCAACAACAGAACTACACCTAGAGCCTAGATCAGGCTATCAATAATGTGGAGTTGGATCAAACCTTTGACAAAACACCACTGTCTAGAGCTATGGCTTCTTTAGGTGAGAGGACATCAGCACAGCCTTACAGTTAGGAACTGAATTAACTATCAGTTGGCAAGGTCCTTAATTACACAATTTCCTGTATTTTAAGAGCCCCATGGTGCTACTAATAAAATCTAGCTCTGTTTCCTAAAGATCTCTGAGAATTTAAATAAATAAATTATGGCTTCTTTATAATTTATTTAAGTAGTGGTCTATTATGTGTTCTTGGTACTTACAGAAAAGTTCTATAGAATAGTTGAAGTTTTTTATAGTTGCATTAAATAAATTTAGGGAAAAATTGAAAACAGTGACCTTTTCAGATAGTCTGCATTTATTTTTGCTAAAGTGCTTTCGATTGCAAAAAAAAAAAAGTCCTGTTACAAACTTTAAAGTGGTTTTTATTAGAATTTTTGAACACTAAGGAATCAAAGGCCATCTGATTATATGGTTCCAAAAGCAGGATTTATGCTAAGGACAGCTGAAACACAGGTTTACACGAACTACTTGGAGACTAAATAGATCAGAATTACCTAAACTTTTAGTTACTAACTACCAGAATATGATTAAAGTACAAAAATGTCTGAAGGAGAAGTGTATAGACAATAGCAAAGAGTTCACCTTACTATTTCTTAAAGACTTACAACACTGCCATGACCTTAATAACTCACTTCAACTCCTTATAAATACTGACAAAGAGGTAAAGATGTCCCTCTAGAAACAGCTTACTACTGAATTAGTCTACAAGAAAAATGAATGCATGTAATTACCAGTAACTCACGTAAATCAAAAGTTTTATCTTACTTTATTCAGAAAGATGTTTCTTTTCTTTTCTTTTTTTTCGAGACAGGGTTTCTCTGTGGCTTTGGAGCCTGTCCTGGAACTAGCTCTGTAGACCAGGCTGCTCTCGAACTCCTGCCTCTGCCTCCAAAGTGCTGGGATTAAAGGCGCGCGCCACCATCTTCTTAAAGAATGTTTTTTCCTTGTCTTTGCAAGGTCTCGTGTAGCTCAGGCGAGCCTCCAACTAACACTGACCTTGAACTTGTCTTAAGTGCTAGGATTGTAAGTAGGCCCCCCCACCCAGCTGAGAACATCTGTAATAATACAAATATTCCCCATGAAGCATTAGGATAATGCATTTCTAATAAAACACTTGTTTTAAGAGAAATTACCTGATTTGTACTCATTTTCGGCACATTGACCTTCCACATCTGGGCTTCCCTGGAGATTGCCCTTTCCAATAGGAATGACAATCTCTGGTTTTCCAAAGGTCCTGGAAACTTCATGATATCCCTTTGGATCTGCCTGTCACCCAGCTTGATGTGGCTACCTAGTAAAATCAAATATAAATAATGTTCATTGCTTAATTACAGAATAAGTACAATATACACATTTATAAATGTTAGCATTTATTAAATAATTTATAAAACAAAATAAGAATGTTATGAGGCAGTATAGGATTTTATAGCTCTTTAAAATGCCACATGTTTAAGCTAGCAGTAATATTATATAAAACATCCTCACTTTAAATCTGAAATTCTAAAACCACCGACTTTTTATTTGAAATTCTTAGCAATAGTTGTCCCAAACCTTCTCCCTAAAAATAAAGTAAAACTACTAAGGGCCATTCCTTTTATTTATCATTTAAACATATTAAATATTACATTAACCATTTTAAGTTATGTAAAGGGGAACAAGACTGATTTAAGGGATTGTTATCCTATGTGTAATTAAGGCCTTCAGTAAAATGTTCAGATGTTATCAAGTGAAAAACAGAAAATATTTTTAGACGAGTGAAAAATAAAGACAGAAAACTTACAAGATACAAAGAAAGCTGTGGGCATTAAGGGGAAGTTTAATTCCTAAAAATGCCTATATTAAAATATTCCAAATCATCTGCTTAACGTCCACCTAAAAAAACAGCCTAAATCACGTGTGGTGGTGAATGTACTCTCAGCACTTCCGAGGACCTGTGCTGTACAGCAAGACCTGGTCTTTTTTTTTTTAATATTTATTTATTTATTATGTATACAAATTCTGTCTGTGTCTATGCCTGCAGGCCAAAAGAGGGCACCAGACCCTATTACAGATGGTTGTGAGCCATCATGTGGTTGCTGGGAATTGAACTCAGGACCTTTGGAAGAGCAGGCAGTGCTCTTAACCTCTGAGCCATCTCTCCAGCCCAAGACCTGGTCTTAGAAAAAGAAAACAAAAATGGCAGGTAGTGGTGGCACACACCTTTAATCCCAGTGCTTGGGAGGCAGAGGCAGGCGAATCTCTGTGAGTTAAAGACCAGCCAGGTCCACAAGAGCTAGTTCCAGGACAGGTTCCGAAGCTACGGACAAACCCTGCCTCAAAACAAACAAAAACAAAGAACAAAGAAAAGAGAATATTTCCTTAAACATAAAACAAAAACAAAGCCCAAACTATAAACCAGGTCTGGTGGTGCACACTTGCAAACTTGGGAGATAGAGACAGGAGGATGAGAAGTTCAAAGTCATCCTTAGCTACATTGCAACTTTAAGGTCAGCCTGGGCTTTTCAGATAATCATTTAATTACTGGAGCAATGTGATGAAAAGGAGAAACAACGAACTCAATTGAGAATTAGTATAAAGAGGTACAGTTTAAATGTACTTCTAACTGAACTGGCTCCTGTACTGAGTAAGAAAAGGTATATTTTATTTTTTTTTAAATATTTTTTATTTATTTATTATGTATACAATATTCTGTCTGTGTGTATGCCTGCAGGCCATAAGAGGGCACCAGACCCCATTACAGATGGTTGTGAGCCACCACGTGGTTGCTGGGAATTGAACTCAGGACCTTTGGAAGAGCAGGCAATGCTCTTAACCTCTGAGCCATCTCTCCAGCCCCCGAAAAGGTATATTTTAAATGACACTACTAGATTAAGGAGATAAATGGAATGTTGACTATAAGTTAGTCTATATGCATCAAAACTAATTTACTAAAATTTAAAACTGTACTGTAACTCTAAGAGAATACTCCTACTCATAGGAGATACTGAGCCTTAGGAATAAATGGTCCTAATATGTGCCACATACAAAGACAAAAAATGAGTATAATTCGGAAAAGGCATTTTTGCACTCCTACTAAGGCAATCACAACACCAACTCTATTATTAACCCTGTGCGGACTGTTGGAGTCCAGTTCTTCCTTTTCTGAACAGGGATTATCTTATCTGTTATCCACCAGAAATACTGGGTCATGGGTGATTCATGTCATCCACTGTTCATCCGACTTGCAGAGCCTTCTGCAGCTCCAATTCCTCCCGCTAAATTTGCTCTCAATCTATTAGCATCACGTTTTGGATTTGTGCAGGCACACCCCACCTTCCTTTACCAGCGCCTGGACATAATCCTACCTTTGCATTTAACTACGACCACTGCTTTTTCAACTAATCACGAGATTCTTGACCACTAACAGTTTCCAGAATTTAGCACCGTGCCCAATAAATAGCAGCTTACACTTGTCAGGTGCTTATAAATCAAACCGCGATGGGCAGCTATTTTGACCTAGATAATCCTCCATTTAAAGATGAACAAGCACATACTGGTAAGTTGAATGCTCTTCATTTCTAAAGAAGTACACGATCAGAACAAACTCTTCGCTTCTAATCTTGACCCCTCCCTCCTAAAAAAAAAAAAAAAGGCAGGGTCTCACTAAGGTAGCCCTCGCTGTCCTGAGACTTGCTAGCTATACGAGCTGCTGTTCAAATGCTCAATGGCTCCTCGGTGAGGGTGAAGTAGAAGTATTTTACTTTGCTATTCTACAATCTCCAGTTGACCCATCTACCTGACACTTCCCGCTACTTTACCACAATGTTCAGCTTCTGTCTAAAAGATCTGCGGTGGAGCCGGTAGCAGAGGGCACTGAGCTCTTTAAAAATTCGGCATTTTTCTGTCCTTTACGACGCCTTCTAGTATCCTCCACCAACCCAAGCCCTAGGTAACGTAATCCTCCCGCATTACCGCGGGGTGGGGGTACACTATTTGCTTGGCATTCACTCTGCTCTGCCCCGTTATATTATCTTCGTGCGGCCCCGCGGGATCGGTAGTCCCGAAGGGCGGGGGGTGTGTCCGCTTCTTTATTAGCCTGGCTCGCGGAGTCTGTTAACTGGCACCCCAGTCGATAACGCACTGTGGCTACAAGTTACTTGGGGGACAGAAACACCGGGCTGAAAGGAATCCCACCCTGCACGGCCAGAGGTGGCGGGGTAGGGGAGCGTCCCCCAAGGTGCCCAGGTAAGGCCCACAGAAGGACCGGTCCTAGAGGAGCGGCGCGCGCCCCCGCGAGCTCCCCCTCCGGTGGCGCGCACGGCGGCCGCGCCGCCGCCCTCACCTTCTTCTCCTCCTCTTCCTCCTCCTCCTCCTCCTCCCCGGCAGAGCTGTAGGCCTCACAGTGGTGACGCGGGGTCATCCGGGGACCCGTTACCACCTCATGATCCTCGGCGCGCGGCAGCGGGGCGCGCGGGACCAAGGGCCGGGCCGACTGAGGAGGGAGAAGAGGGCGAACCGGGCCGGCGGGCGCGGGCACTCGGGCGGGACGCACGGCTGCGGCCGAAGGGTCAGTCAGCGAACTAATTCCATGATGACCCTGGGCCCGAGGCCGCCGCCGCCGGTCCCGCTCCTCCGACCGCCGCCGCTGGTGCCCGGGTGAGGAGGGGGCGCCCTCTCGCCATAGGGCGGCGGGGGCCGGGGAGAGGCGCGGGGTGAGGCCGGCTCTGCCCCTGCCCGGGGGAAGCGCCTCCGAGGGGAAATGGTGGAAGGGGGGGAAGGGGGAAAAAAAGAAAAGAAAAGGGGAAAGGGGGAGAAAATAAGAAAAAGCGAGACAGAGGCGCTGGCGCGTCCGCTCGCGGGGAAGACTGGGGAGGGAGGGGCGAGCAAAAGGCGCCGGCCGCCTAGCTCCGCCCTCGCGGACTAATCTCGTCCGCGCGCGGCTGTAAACAACACCAGGGTTCTCCCTGCAACTTCCGGTGTCCCACGGACGCATAGAAGACTTTGAGCAAAGCTGAACCTCTGGAGAAGATCTATGGAAGGAGCTGGCATGGGTGAGATAGGAGGAAGTGCGTTTGGTGTGCACAAAGAGAAGGAAAGGTGTGCGGACTCGTTGATCTTAGGGAGCGGAAGAACCCTTCTTCTTCCGTGCGGTGACGTAACGGCTTGGTTAGCCGAGGAGGCGTGCAGCAGCCGGAGAGTGTGCTGCGCATGCGCGTCTGTAAAGAAAGCCGTCCCTGGGCGCTCGCCTCAGGGAAGGGTTTCTGGGCGAGCGCCTAAATCCAGATTAGAGTCTCCCGGTACTTTCCAACCCTGCTTGTCTCTAGAACTCCTAAGCGAACTTCCTGAACGGGGCTGGTGATATTTTGTGTAAAGATCACATTCTCTACTACTTCGCCAAAAAAAAAAAAATTCTGTTGTACCCTTCATATTGACGATGATGGGCGTGTGGCTTTTTACTGGTCTGTGGGTGTTGGGAGACTCTGAAGCACTTTAGAAATCAGAAAAACTAAGAGGATCATATCCTGGGTACTTAAGGCCACTTTTTAAAACAGTAGATTTCGCTACCGACCGACGCCTTGGCATTGTGCCAAGATTCTAGTCACCAACCAGTATGTCTAGGAAGTTTTATTCCTAGTGATAAAACGGATCCTGTTTTATCCTATTTTATCAGGGTTCATTTTATCGCTAGGTAATTAACGAATGTGAGATGTGTTTTATTAACTTGGAGTCCTTTTTACTCCAGTCGGTAGATTTTGCTTGTCTTATAAATGGTCCTATTTGCTAACGCTCCATTTATAAGACAAGCAAATAGTCTTAGCAAATAGCTTTGGGAAAGGGGAAAACTGGAACTCAACCATTTATATAGTCACGTACTCATTTTACATCACTGAAAAAAAATGTGGACCAGATTCTTACAAAACTGGGATTAGCTTGAAGACAGAGACGGGCCCCTGCCTTCAAGGAGTGTGCAGTTTAAGCACAGTGAATAGCCAGGGAACTAATTATCACGCTTGGAAAAGGCCTAGTACACTGTCGTACTGTACAGCCATCCCCTCCCTAGAACAGAAGGTCATAGATGTCAGGAATCTCGTAGCCTTTGTTTTACGCTGCCTCTCTGTGTTATATTGAGAAGATCTGACAACTGGCTGGATAAACGGGCGCCAGTAGCAGAAGTGTCAAGATGGAAAATTACAGGCTGCTTTGGAAACACCCTTAGCTGGTTGGGCTCCGTGAAGGTTTCTTTGTAGAAGTGACTAAGAAGAGACTTGAAACCACTGGGCAAAGGAAAGTCCGAGCAAAGGAAGCAACGTGTGCAAAGGCTCATCTTCCTCTGAGACTCGACTGGGAGAAGGCTGAGGCCAGAGAGGAAGAGTCCACGGGAGACAGGTGAATAGGAAGCGCTGGAAGGATTTCAAGTAGGTTATATGTGTCCCCTGCACGTCTCCACCTCAGGCTTATTCTGTATTGTTACCTGGTTTTTATTTTATATGACCCATTGGGGTCCGGTGTCAGCTCAGACACTAAATTATCTCTCTGGACCAAACCCCAACATAAACTATCTCTCTCCCGTCCGGCATGGAGGTGCAGGAATAAATACACAACTCACATGGTTTTATCGGGAGGGAGATTCTCAGAGATCCCTCATGAAATCCTGAGTTCATGTGCTGAAGAATTTCTCTCTTTATTCTCCAAACAGCCTTATATATCAAAACATAACCCGAGGGGGAAATCATTAGCATTCTGTCTCCAAGGTAACCAGGTGAATGGCTTTTAGTCTCGTCCACAACTGCCTGGGCTTTCTGTCCGTCTTCCTGGTCAGTATCTAGCTCTGTCACATAGGCTGACTTAGCACTTCTTTTAAGGCATCCTCCAAATTACAAAGAAAGGAGCAGAACAGCATCCTGACCTTTTGTTAGGGTAGCAACAGCCTGCCTTAAGGGTATGTGACTACTTCAGGCAGGTGGATCTCTGTGAGTTCAAGTCCAGCCTGGTTTACACAGTGAGTTTCAAGACAGCCAGAGCTACACAGAGAAACCCTGTCTCGAAAAGGGGGAGGGCGGAAGGAAAGAAAGAAAAAGAAAACAAACAGACTAAGGGATACCAATAAAATAATATTCAACAGGCTGCGGCTGCCGGGCTAGGAGCCGGCGCGGAGACGTTTGAATTAGCTTTAGCAGAAGAGAAATGGAGAAGCCGTAGAATATTAAGGATGAATTCAGGAAGGCCTGAGACCATGGAAAACTTGCCTGCACTCTATACTATTTTTCAAGGAGAGGTTGCTATGGTGACAGACTATGGAGCCTTTATCAAAATCCCAGGCTGTCGGAAGCAAGGTCTGGTTCATCGAACTCACATGTCATCCTGCCTAGTGGACAAGCTTTCTGAGATAGTAGATGTTGGAGAGAAAGTGTGGGTGAAGCTCATTGGCCGAGAGATGAAAAATGATAGAATAAAAGTGTCCCTCTCCATGAAAGTTGTCAACCAAGGAACTGGGAAAGACCTCGATCCCAACAACGTTATCATTGAACAAGAAGAAAGGCGGAGACGCTCCTTCCAGGATTACACCGGGCAGAAGATCGCCCTTGAGGCTGTCCTGAACACTACCTGCAAGAAGTGTGGCTGCAAAGGCCACTTCGCAAAAGACTGCTTCATGCAGCCAGGTGGAACCAAGTGTTCTCTGATCCCTGAGGAGGAAGAGGAAAAAGAAGAGGCAAAGGAAGAAGGAATTGAGAAGCCTGATCCCACAAAGAATTCTTCCAGGAAAAGAAAGAAGGAAAAGAAGAAAAAGAAACACAGAGACAGGAAGTCATCTGACTGTGACAGCTCTGACTCTGAGAGTGATATGGGCAAGAAGGCAGGGCATGCATCTAAAGACAGCAAGGCTACAAAGAAAAAGAAGAAGAAGAAGCATAAGAAGCATAAGGAATGAGGGTGGACTGGGCTGTGGCTCCAGCAGCCCTGCTCCTGGAAAGACTCAGTAGTGAGAATATGGCCTCTGACTTTGTCCCTGTGGTCTCAGATGGCTTCTCGTGCAGCAACCAGCTTGAGAAGCTAGAGGGAAGCTCCCAAAATGTTTTTTCCTTATTGCTTCTGATCCCTTTGCAAGTGACCCCTGCAGCCATTGCATTCTTGTACACAATTTTCTCATTCAGCAGAAGGTTCTAGTACCGTCCCCGGCTGCCACTACCAGAGCTGGTTTCTTTGCAGGAGTCCAAGCTAGAGCCACAGGTGCTACTGTGGAGATGAGCCTGGCTGTTGTGGGTGAGCGGCCCGTCTGCCTGCTATTTGGGACCAGTTGTGGGTGGACTCTGCAGCCTCTGTTGGTAGCAGGAGGGAGAAGTGTTCCCCGGCTCCATTCCCTCAACTTGGGCCTGTGCTCAAAGTGAAGGCTGTGTGCAGCGACTGCTCAACCAGTGCTCTGAAGCCAAGGTCATTGCTCTGCTTTCTGTCCATCACTGTGTGAGTGACTCTTCCATTTCAGGTCTCTGCTTAAATTCCTGGCATAAATGGAAATGTGTTTGGTTTTAAACTTTCCAGAAGGCCTTATTCCTATATTCCTTCCTGAGTTACCTACAGACTTAGCACACTAGTTCACAGAATACACTTAATATGTCATCCAAGACCCTGGAAAGAAACCAAGGCCACTAGAAGTCACAAAGTCACAGCTTTTTTTGTTTTTGTTTTTCGAGACAGGGTTTCGCTGTAGCTTTGGAGCCTGTCCTAGAATTCTCTCTGTAGACCAGACTGGCCTCGAACTCACAGAGGCCTGTCTGCATTCTAAATTCTGGGATTAAAGGTGTGCACCATCACCACCCAGCAAAATAATAATAATAATAATAATAATAATATTCAACAAAAACTAACGTATCTGAATATGACAAAACAAACAGAAAAGAACCCAAGCAAAGGCACAGGAAACAGAGGCAGACTCATTTGCACACTCAGGAATCCCATAAAAACATAAAACTGGCCGGGCGATGGTGGCGCACGCCTTTAATCCCAGCACTCGGGAGGCAGAGGCAGGCGGATCTCTGTGAGTTCGAGACCAGCCTGGTCTACAGAGCTAGTTCCAGGACAGGCTCCACAGCCACAGAGAAACCCTGTCTCGAAAAACCAAAAAAGAAAAAAAAAAAAACATAAAACTGGAAGCCATAACATACATACAAAGGAGAGAGAGAGAGAATATATATAAAATAAAGAAGAAAAGATCTGGGCATGCGGCTTACCCTGAAGACTAGTGTGTTTCCCCATTAAGACTTCTTTGGAGAAAACTTAAATTTGCATTTGCAAGTGGTGGTCAATTGGAGGTAGCTCTGGGTTGGGGCTGGAACATGTGTCCATATGTCCGCTTCTCTTTTCAGCTCTAAGAGCCCCCGTCTGGTGCGGACCTGTGCATGCTGCCTCGGTCGCAGAGGTTCTGTGTACACATTGACCCTGTTGCTCCAGAGACCTTTGTTTCCTCTCTGTTCTGGCTTTTCCGTGACTTCCACCTCCTTTTCTCTAGGGTTCCCTTAGGGGAGAGATCTGAAGCTTCATTTGGTGACAGGAGATGCCTAAATGGGGCTCTGTCTCTCCCATTATTTTGCAATTTCATTTAGATAACCTTCATGCATGTATATTTTGTAGGACGATTCTACGGTATTGTTTCCATACTACCTCTCAAATGGCCCCTAATTTTAGCTGTTTCTCTTCATATTCCCTCCCTTGTCATCCTCTTCTCTCCCACACCCCGCTTGATCATCTTGTTCCAGTCCCCCCATCTGTCCTATTTCCATTTACTAGGGAGATCTGTCTGTCTTCTTAGCCCCCCATCTGTTACTCTGTATCTAATCTCTGTGGTTCTATGGATTGTAGCTTGGTTATTATTGACATAATGGATAATATACATATATAATTGAATACATATTTTTCATATTTGTCATTCTGGGTCCGAATTACCTCACTCAGGGTGATTTTTTTCTAGTTCCATCCATTCACCTGTGAATTTCATGATTTCATTTTTGTAACAGCTGAATAATATTCTATTGTGTAAATGTACCACATTTTCTTTTATCTATTCATTTGTTGAGGGAAATCAAGGATGTTTCCAATATTTGGCTATTATGAATGGAGCAGCAGTGACCATGGTTGAACAAGTACCTCTGTGGTAGGATGAGACATCCTTTGGGTATATGGTCAAGAGTGGTATAGCTGGATCTTGAGATGAATTGATTACCGTCTTCCTGAGGAAGCTTCGTGCTGATTTTCGTAGTGCAAGCCTTTTAACCTTGAATGACTGGGATTCCCTGTCTCCTTTGTCTTGAATGAGCTTTTTACATGAAGTTTTCATGAGACAGTTTATGAAGGTACCATCATATAGGAGAAAGAGTGAGAAGAAGAGAAACCATGGATACCATTGCAATCACTTATCTTAATGGATAAAATTCATATATAATTGAATACATATTTTTCATATTTGTCATTCTGGGTCCGAATTACCTCACTCAGGGTGATTTTTTCTAGTTCCATCCATTCACCTGCTGTTTCCACCCAACTGTCCAGAGACAGAATGTACCAGTAAACTTCCCAAGCCAACTACTATGACGTCAGGAAAGAGGAAGCACCCATTAAACAAATAACATAAAGATCTTTTAATGCCTATGAAATGGAAAGGAGGGTGTGGAGGAGGTGTCAAAATCAAACTGCTGGGGAAGAGGTGGAGAGTCAACCAGAATGAAATATGATGCCGTAAGGAGGGCTGGAGACATGGCTCAGTGGTTAAGGGCATCGACTATTCTTGCCGAGAGTTGGGCTTTCGTTGTCAGTGCAACCAGCTGTAACTCTGCTTCCAGGAGATCTGATCTTCTCTTCTGGCCTTCACAGACACAGGAAACTGAGGCAGAATGATCATAAGCTCAAGGTCTGCCTGACAACTTAGTGAAACCCTATCTCAAAGCAAATATAAAAAGTCTTCAGGGTGTATCAGGGTAGAGCAGCTGCCTAGCATGTGGGAGACCAACATCTAATCCTCAGCATTGAAAAGCACTCCTATCTGTGTTAATAACCACTTGGATTTTGAAGGAAAAAATTATACACACACACACACACACACACACACACACATATTTATACACACATTGTCAAATCCCCTACTCTATAAGATAATGTTATTCCAGAATCTAAATTGCTTCCTGAATACTTGAAGATAATGTTGGATATTGAGGGAAGAAAATAAAATCAGGAGATATGTAGTGAGATGAATCGATCTTTATGCAAGAGAAGCTCTCCTCTTCCCCAAATATCAGATATTCTCTACCATGTGTTTTGGAGATGGCCCCTGTTCCATTTTTATTGGGCCACAGAAACTTGACCTCTGTAATTCAGAAAGTTACAGCATCCATATATTAGGTAATGAATATTAAAAGACTGATTTGGATGCCAAGTCAGTTTTTTTTCCTCCCAGAGTACCACTGAGCAGGTTTAGAACAGACTGCGTTTGACAGGTGTTCCCACGTTCCTCATATACCATGTTCCTCAATCTAGAAGGTTTAACTAAGATTGCAGAAACCGGATCTTACTTATCTGCATGAAAAAAAAGATATGTTAGTAGTAGTATTTTTAAAGTTTTTTAGATTGTATTTTTATGTATGTGTGTGTGTGTGTGTGTGTGTGTGTGTGTGTGTGTGTGCACATACACGCACTATGTATGTGGGTACTCAAAGAGGCCAGAAGAGCTCACTGTATCCCTGGGGCTGAAGTTAGAGACAAATGTGAGTCACCTGATGTGGGTCCCAGGAACCAAACTTGGGTCCTCTAGAAGAACAAGAGGAGGTTTTAACCCCTGAGACATTTCTCCAGCCCCAGTATTATTTTTCAAAGGATATATTTATTTGAGATAGATATTTGAGAGTTTCATAACATATTTTACTCACACCTACCCCATATCCCCTCCCACCAGATCTTTCTCCCAGCTTCAAATACTTTTTTCTTTAATCGCTGAGTAGAATTAGTGCTGAAGGTGCATGGGTAGAAGACCATTCACTGGAGCGGGGCAAGCTACCTGAGGAAAACTGACGCATCCGTCTCCCAGCAGCCGTTAGCTGCTAACTGCCCCTCAGGGTGCAGACAGTTTTGTGAGCTCCTCCCCAAATCCACGTTGGAATCTTAACGGCCTTGATCTTTCTCAGGTTTCATGCATGCAGCCGCAGATGCTGTTAAGTTCATGTGTTCAGTGGGCCTGTCCAATCAGGAAAACTGTCCCTCAGCAGCCCTTGCAACTTCCGGCTCCTCACAGCACACGGGACTTTTATGATCTGCTGTTTGCTTTTTTTCCTCCTAAGCTTACTTCCTGAGAAGGACCTGCAGAGGAACTGCAGGGAAGAAGAGGTTCCCAGAACGCAGCTCTCTTGCCAGAACAACGTCATTCAGTGTTGTATGCCAACAAGCTAATGAAATTATGCTTTTCCAGTACAGTCTCCATGTCTGTGACTTCCAAGATTGGGCATCCTTTTTTCAAAGGGAAACTTAAGTGCTTTCAATTTCAAGATCCAGAATACAAAAGACTTCCCAAGCCGTTTCTTCTTTCAACACAGAATGATACAGTGTGCTGGAGGTTTGTTCCGGCATCTGTCAGCTTCACAAGGCGTATTTCCTAGTGAAAACTGGTGCTGTTTAACCCTACTTGATTCAATAAACAAATATCCGAATATTTATTAAACATCAGCTATGAATGAGACCCTGGGATGAATTAAATGCTGGACCATAAAGAGGAGATAACAGCATAAACACCCCTTTTCTTTTTGGTAAATACATACTGGTTGTATTTTTAAAGGAAAATGGTGAGCTACTGAAAATTTTCTGTGTAACAAAATTAGAAATCTCTGTATCTTGAATGAAGTTACCCATGAAGTCTGTGGCGTTTTGAATGAGCTTGCCCCTCAGAGACTCATACTGCTGCAGGCAAAATCTTTTTCAATGTTGAATTGGGTTTGTGGTCAATATTCTCCAGAATTTAACCAGATAAGAAAAAAGAGAAAATGCCCCAAAACTCATAGGCCAACTGATCATTACCCAGTGGTCCCTGTGAGATACTGTTGGCCAGAGTAGAGTCACGTATTTCTACTGGTTTTCTAGTAGCACAGTGATGACTGAATGTGTCTGTCTCTCCCAAATTTTTATGCGAAAGCCAGATCCCGAAAGCAATGATATTTGGAAGTGTGGCCTTTGAAAAGTAATTCTGTCGAGAGAGCGGGCCCATCCAGCACCTCATAAGATGCGTATGGAAAAGATGCTACCCCTCAGCCTTTTGAGGACCCCACCCAAAAGCGCTGGCTGTGAGCCAAGAATGCTGTCCAGCTGGCACCAAGCTCTCAGATTTCCTGATCCCTGAAAACTAGATTTTCAGCTTTTAAGCTTTAATAGAGTTTGTTTCTGAAAACCCCTTTCTCAATGACTTCTTCAAAGAAAAAGTCAAAATACAATCACCGCTAAGAAACCGCTTCTTGTCAACTGTTTTGTGCATCTCCTCAAATCTCTTCTTTCATTGAACTCAAACTCATTCCTCTTGCCACATCAGGCGTCTACTTAAGGACAGTCTTTTTCTTTCTTTCTTATTTTCTTTTCCTGAGACAAGGTTTCTCTGTGTAGTCCTGGTTGTCCTGGAACTCTCTGTAGACCAAGCTGACCTAGAACTCAGAGATCACCTGCCTATGCCTCCTGAGTGCTGGGATCAAAGTCATGCACCGTCACATTTTTTTAAAATAGGATCTCACTTAAGCTAGTAGACACTCGCCTCTTACGACTTTTATTACCTACCCCTGATCTAAGTTCACTATCCAGTGGTGTATCCATTATCTCCCTGTTCTGTACTCTTCTCATAAATTTCTGTTAGGTTCAGAATATATGTGAAGAGAACCTTCTCTGTCATGCTGACCTGGGTCCAGTAGCTGTTATTTAGGATTCGTACTCAGTTATCAGCAAAAAACACAAATACAAAGACCTTCAAAGGATGGCTCAGTAACAGCATGGAGCTCCTCCACCTTGTTGTTTTGTCTTTTTCAGGGAGTTGGCTTCATTTTTATGACCCCAAATTGCTCTTCCAGCACATCCTCACTCTAGCTCACTAGCAGAGAAAAGAGTGAATGAAGCCCATTATACAGAAGCTGTGTACATCGCCCTTCTGTGTACATTCTATTGACTCTGCAGTCTAGCTAGACTTGATACAGAAGTTGCGTCCATTGCTCTTGTGCGTACATTCTATTGACTCTGCAGTCTAGCTAGACTTGATACAGAAGTTGCGTCCATTGCTCTTGTGCGTACATTCTATTGACTCTGCAGTCTAGCTAGACTTGATACAGAAGTTGCGTCCATTGCTCTTGTGCGTACATTCTGTTGACTCTGCAGTCTAGATAGACTTGATACAGAAGTTGCGCCCATTGCTCTTGTGCGTACATTCTATTGACTCTGCAGTCTAGCTAGACTTGAGTTCCTCTTTATTAGTAGTGTAGAGATATGAAAGGACATTAGCAAATTCTACCACATACTAATGTAATACCCGTCTCTTATAAGTGAACTTTTTAAAGCGACAGCCAGCAGTTGGTGCTCTGGCTGGCACAGTACTTCCGTCCTAGTTCCTTTGGAATTCATCCTTGCTGGGAGCAGTGAGATGGAGAAAGTAAAGCAGAGCTAGTTGGAGACAATACGTCATTGTTTTTAAATCTGATTTCAATCCACTGTGCAGAGGTATCCCTTTGCTGACCCTGAAAAAGTATAACCTCAGTCATATTTTGATCAATTATCAAAAAGTGGATATACATCAACAGAATAATACATTAAAGCTATATAAATTAAATTAACAAAAGTATATAATACATAGTAAGACCAGGAAATGAATCCCTTTCTGTGTAGCCAAAAATCCCATAGTTTTGAATGCCCTTCATTTTATACTTTATTCTGCAGTCGAATGTTTTCCTGTCTAGAAGTATCTCCTCCTCTACTCTAGGGGAATCAAAGCCAGGACCTTGTCCATACTAGGTATGCACTCTACCAATTACCTACATCCAAGGCCTCTCTTTTGGAATGTCTTCGCCCCACATTATAACTGAACTTCCTACTTTTCTGAAGCTATAATCTTGAGCTCTAACACTACATGAGTTCACAGGAAGCTGAGCATGTCCACATACAAGAAGAAGTGTGCTTCCTTCCTTCACTGCTCTGAAACTGTGGTTGACAAGTACACCGTTGTCTTCATTAGGCTGTTGATGGGAACCAAACTTTCACCTGAGCTCCATGGGTGCAGGTGGGCACCACAGGGAAGCTAATTTTAAAATACAGAATGCTATCTCAGAGGATGTGCCCATCTGACAACTACCTGTTCCCATGATCAGGTGGTCCTCATGTCTGCTTCTTTTTGGTCTCTCTTGTTGACTGAGGTTTCTGTCCTGCCTGGTTTCTGTCCTCCCACCAGGTCCCACAGCTGTTTAGTCCCAAAGAAATCGCACAGAGGTCTACATTAATCATAAACTGATTGGCCCATTAGCTCAGGCTTCTTATTAACTCTTATAACTTACACTAGCCCATTATTTTTACCACATGGCTCAGTACCTTTTTTCGCAAGGCAGTAGTCACATCTTGCTTGTTCTGTGTCTGGACATGACTGCAAAGGAACGGGCTTCCTCCTTCCCTGAATTCTCCTGTTTTTCTTGCCCCGCCTCTACTTCCTGTCTGGTTGTCCTGCCTATACTTCCTGCCTGGCTACTGGCCAATCAGTGTTTATTTAAAACATAATTGACAAAATATAGACAATTGTCCCATACCACTCTCTCATCCTTTCCTGACCTCCCAACACTTTGGGGATTCACTCACCCATGTAGCTTTGATTTACCGTAGCAATGTGTGTCTCAGTACACCCATACTTCAGAGTACTGCACAGTAGAAACAGCCCTGAGCTCTGCCTTTTGGCTCAAATTCTCCCAAGGAAACATGTGGTGGACTCCCCCAGAGTCAGACATGTTCTCTTCCTTCAGTAAGCATGAACTTACTGTGGATTGTGGGTAGGAGGATGCTGCAATATGCCATCATAGTCTTTTCCTCTCATCCCATCTACCCTCTTCACCTTTCCTTTCTTCTTCCTTCTTATTTGTTGTTTTTGAGAGAAAGTCTCACTATGTGGCCTAGGCTGGCTCAGTACTTTCTGTGTAACCCAGGCTGGCATTGAACTTGTGATCTTCCTTCCACAGCCTCCTACATGCTGATAGTTTACAGGCACCAGCCTGTTGTGTGATGTTTTACTCTTTGGACTCTTTTGTGGGGTGGCAATTACCCAGCTCCCAAATAAATCACACACAGAGGCTTATTCTTAATTATGAATGCCCACCTAGCTTAGTAGGTAGAGCATGAAACTCTTAATCTCATGGTCATGGGTTTGAGCTCCATGTTCGGTGCCAAAATGTTGTATGTTATTTTTGCTCTTTTGACTTTTTGGGGGGTCCACTACCTAGCTCCCAAATTACTCACACACAGAGGCTTATTCATAGCTAGGAATGCCTAGCCTTAGCTTGGCTTCATTCTTGCCAGCTTTTCTTAAATTATTTCGACTACCTTTTGCCTCTGGGCTTTTATTTTTCTCTTTTTCTATATACCTTTCTTTGCTTCTTTCTTCATGGCTTGCTATGTAGCTGGGTGGCTAGTTCCTGATATCCTTCTCTCCTTGTTCTCTTGCTCCTCCTTCTCTCTTCTCCCAGATTCTCCTTCTGGATTATACTCTCTGCCTGCTAGCCTATCCTTGATCCTGCCTTGCTATTGGGTGTTTAACTCTTTATTAGGGCCATTAGGTGTCTTATACAGGCACAGTAACACAGCTTCACAGAGTTAAAGGCATGTGCCACCACTGCTGCCTGGCTGAAACTATCCTTTCTTACAATTTATTTTTATTAGCATGTTTGTGTGTGTGTATGCACATGCGTGGAGGTGCCCACAGATGTCTGAGGTAGCAGATTGCCCTGGAGCTGGATATCAGGCGGCTGTAAGCCACCTATAAAGATGCTGGGAATTGAACTCAGACCTCAGGAAGAACAGTGTATTCTCCTAACCACTGAGCCATCTCTCCAGCCCCCACAAAACTATCTTGTTTTTTTTTTTTTTTTTTTTGGTTTTTCGAGACAGGGTCTCTCTGTAGCTTTGGAGCCTGTCCTGGAACTCCCTTTGTAGACCAGGCTGGCCTCGAACTCACAGAGATCCACCTGTCTCTGCCTCCCAAGTGCTGGGATTAAAGGCATGCACCACCACCACCCGGCCCACAAAACTATCTTAAAACACTTATACACACACACCAACAAAAATCCAGATCGTGTATGTGAAACATGTCATCAAGCTGTAGTTTTATTTGTTTTGATTTTAAGTTACATGTATTTGTCTGTGTGTGGGCCCATATTTCGATATGGCACAAAAGCCATTAGCCCGGTCCGAGCTGACCACGTAGCTCTGCAGACAAGCTGTCTCTGCCGTTAACAAAGGCCAGGATGCCTGCTCCTAGCTTCTTTTGTTAAGATGTGGATTACCTGAGAAGAGATGTTTGACTGAAGCTAATGACTTAAGAGTTGAGATATTTGGTGCTTCCTTTCTTTTGTAATTTGGAAGGATGTCTTATAGAGATGCTAATTCAGGGCCTACCTGACTGCTAGACGCGGAGGTGACTTGAGCCCAGGCACTTGGTTGCTTAGGTGATGGCGTAATGTGTTTTCCCCCTTCCCCGCTCAACTTGGTGTGGGTATATAAAATGTTTGGAGAATAAACGGCGATCTGGCCATTTCCATGATGACGGTGTAAGCTGTGTCAGTTCTTTTCCTCGCGACTCCGTTCCAGCCGGTTTGAGGAATTAGGGAATTTATGTTGGACCCTCACGGGCCACGACACTGTGTGTGGATGTGGGTATGCACATGTGTGTATGCATATGTGTGTGCAGGTGCCATCCAAAGTCAGAGGCATCAGCTTCCTCCTGGAGCTGGAGTTACAGGCAGCTTTGAGTCACCTGACATGGCGCTGGGAACTGAGCATGGGTCCTCTGCAAGAGCACTGAGCATTCCTAACCGGAGCCATCTCTCCAGCCTGAACAAGCGGTCAAGCGGTATATGTATTCCGCTATTTTAAAAACAGAACGAATATGCCAATGAAGAGGATAGCAGAAACTGCAAATGACAGTCATGAGAATCACAGTGTTGCACTGGATGTTCCCATTGTTTGGAGGATAAAATGTCACCTCGATATCATTTTTCCATGTCATCAAATAAGGAATAGACATGAATAGTAAATGCAACTTAAAAGGATAGTGAGATTGATTTTTAAAAATTCTTAAAATTATCTTTTATAGCAATTCTAGAGACGTCTTATAATATGCTTCTGATGATTGTATGATATGGATATAATAAAAATTTTAAAAATCAATTTGACTATCTGATTAGCTTTATATTATTATTTCTCATCTCATAGAAAGGTTATTCAATGAGATGAAAGGGTGACTTTTGGGACAGAAAAAGTCTTAAGAAAGCAGAAAAGGGACAAGCAGCAAGTTGGTCATTCCAGAATCGCTTTCCTAATAGAGTTAGAATGGAACAGATTTTCCCATCACACGGACACCTGACCCTCCCCTCCTGTCTGGAGCTGGCAACTCCATGTCTGTTGTTGCATAAGAGTTCCTAAAGTGAGAGGCTTCGTTCTGATTAGGTCTTGGCTACTACTGTCCAGTAATAGGACTCAGTCCAAAACAGTGCCCCTGAATTAAATGTATCTATATATGAATATATATGTATAAGTGTGTATATATATATGTGCATGTATGTAGATTATACGCCGACACGAACACAGGATTTTCAGATAATATAAACTCTGGCTACTTAGGTAGAATTTTGTTTTGTTTTAGCAAATTAATTATTATTACACTAATTATTACTATTATGCATAAAACTTTAAAACTACAAATAGCATTTACATATATAAATTGTTTTGGAATAAAACAGTTGATAGAGTTTATTGAATTAAACCACTGAACTAATTTAACAGCATGATATGGTCAAGCAAAAAAGCTCTATGAAATTTATATATAGATGAAAATGTTTCTGAGTTAGGAAGGGGGCCCTGACTTCATAGTTTTGGGGAAATACCATTATAAAGACCACAGGAGTGGCAAAAATCCTATGCGAGAGTCATAGAATCATCACTGTTACTGATCCTTGGAGCCACAAGCTCTTAGGACATAAGCTTTGTGAGTTTTCTTTTAGATTTATTTAATTTTTATGTATACAGCATTCTGTCAGCATGTATACCTGCACTGCAGGGCAGAAGAGGGCACCAGATCTCATTACAGATGGCTGTGAGCCACCATGTGGGTGCTGGGAACTGAGCTCAGGACCTCTGGAAAAACAGCCAGTGCTCTTAACCTCTGAGCCATCTCTCCAGCCCATTTTATGATTTCTATTATAAAGATTGGCCTCTCCTGAGCACCCTTCTGGGGTCTGGATTTCTCTGACCTTGGAAATAAAAGGCAGAGTTCAGGGTTGTGAATGGAATATCATTTTCCAAGGAGTTGGGTAAGCGTAAGGCTGCCAAGAATAGCGTTTGGTAAACCTGAACGTTCTTGGAACATAAACTATACTAATTTTAGACATAAACCTTCCTAGTCCCAAAGGGAAAAAGAAAATCTTTTTTACTTTATAAAAGGTCATTTTCTGCCAGAATGTTAGGAAACAGCTAAGCCCAAGCCCCGAGGCTCTGCTGCCCAATTGCCAACTTTTTCTAGAATGCTATCAGTGCCTTCCTGGCCCACTACCAACAGGCCACTCTCACCGTTCTGATTTGAGCTCCGCAGCAGGCTGCTCCTCCAGCAAGTTGGTTCACCTGCCCCAGGTAAGTGATTGTGTCTCAAGGCAGTCCTTGGGACACAGAAAGCCTATTGTACCCAATGAATGCAACCCTGTCATAGGCCTGCTTTAGTGCCTGTCATTAGACAAAATCATAGCTCTCTGCTTCCTGGGACGGTTTCTGCAAGGGTTTTTAAGCTGCAGTGTGTGATTTACCACCTTTTTAATCTTAGATGCAGGCCTCAGCACATATGGCTGTGTTATTTAAACCGCTTTTAACCTTGTGTGTGCGTTTGCACTCTGTCAAAGTGTTGTAAAACGTTCTAGGCACTTCAACCAAGTTTTGCCTCTTTTGGACGTGTTGGATATTTATCCCTATACGTTTGTTGCTGTTACTTTAAGGCTTGGTTTGAAGCCCTGGCTCTAGAGTGACCTGATTTGTCTTCTGAGACACACAAACTGAAGCACCCAGTGGGACTCACACAGAGAGGGGTTGAAGTCTGTCTGTGCAGAGAAGGGTTTTAGCAGCTGCTTTCTGGTAGCTAAGCACCTGGCCGCCTGAACTTGAGAACAAAGAAAACAAAGTTTAACAGCCGGGCAGACACCTGCAAGGTCAGTGGTGACAACAGTGGCCAGGGCTAGCTGGGAGCCAGAGAAAGTCAGAGATGGACAAAGGACAAAGGAAGGTTTCACACATCCCTAACTGGGTAGCTAATGAGCAGCACGTGGTTGGGCCAGGGGGCAAGCATAGAACTTGTGGGTCCCCATTGCTCGGTTCATGTTAGACCAGAGGACCTCACAGTCCAGCAGAAGCCTTAATCTTCGTCTGGTTCCTGTAATGAGTCCTATAAAACCCCAGAAACGAACCACTGCCGTGGGTTTTCCTCTCTTGGCCACCACTTGCATTCTCAGGAGTTTCTCTCTCTTTACCTTAATTTCTCTCAATAAAGCTTCCTCTCCCTTTGCTTGCCCCCCCCCCCCCCCATGTTCAGTCTTTAGTCTTCATCAGCATTAGAAAGCTGACTCAAGAGCCATTGTCTCAGGCTTCAACACACCTGGCTCAAACACACCTGGACTGGGAACACTGAATCTAGATGCAAACACACATCTCCTGTTTTATATCCACTAACTCATGTAACAATGGTTTTTGGTTTGTTTGGTTTTTTTTTTTTTTGAAATTTATGATTTCATAACTAATCATTAAAAGTGTCAGAACATAACTTAAAGCCACTTTGTAAAGTTCACCACAGGGTTCAGTGGTTTCAGGTATTTTCCACATCACAAGGAAAGGCAGTAGGAACCAGTCAAGTGTTAACTCTGGGAGTGACACTCTACCCAATGGTCAGTGCAGGTGTTTAGGCCTCTGCCTGCAGTGCAACTCCCCCCCCCCCACTCCCCGGCCCCCTCCCCCTGCCAGTCAGCGTGGACATGGATGTCAGGTTCAAGCTGGAGCTCGTCTGAAAACAGGTCACAGAACTCAATTTGGAGCACATTGCTATAAAGACCTTTTGCCCACAGGTTTCGGCTCTTGGAGATGTATGCTTGGTGATTACTCGGGCTAATCTGTCTGGGTACCCATCCTGTTTTAGGCATGGCCGCCAATAGATGTAGGAGAAACTGATACCAGGATTGTCCTTAGTGTTTTCAAATGGTAGAGAATGAGGTCAGGGCCGTCTGACCCTCTCGAGCTGTTGATTGCCTTTGGGTGGGCTACTCAGTCTAGGGGTTGTAACCCACCCTGCAATCAGTTATTCCAGGGTCACGGAGAGGCGCTACCTGGAAGACATGGGCTAGGAAAGAGGAATGAGGCTAAGCGAGAATTCTTGTCAAAGCCTCCCTTTATTAGAGACGGGGTACAACTTTTATAGGGTAAAGAGTTGGGGGGTGGGCGCAGGGGCCTGGGCTCTTGCCACGTGGTTCACGTTGGTCACATGGTCCGAGTTGGTCACGGTAGGCAGGAGGTTGTCTCCGGTCAGGTTACTGTAGGCCAAGAAGTCGTGAGTTGACACACCTAGATCCCTAGATAGTTTGGAATGTGGGGTGGGTTCCGCTAACAGATAGCTCTCATTAACAGCCAATTTGGGTGTGGGGTAGGCTCTGTCAATAGAACTATTCCTAACACAATTAAGGGTGTGGGGTTCTCTGCAGACTCCCCAGGGTGATGGCTCCTGTAATGATTTTAGGAGGAAATTGGCTCCTAACATCGAGCCAAGGATTCATCGACAACGTGATCAGTCTACCAAGCAGGCCTGAGACCATGTTTCCATCTGCCTCACAAGTCCACTTCCTAAATTCTAAAATTTTTGCCTTCAACTCATGCCTCGGGGTGCTTTCTCCCACCCGCAGGACTCTAACCTGCGCCTGTAAAGACTGTAGGTCAGTATTATTTCAGCACTAGCTTGCCTTTGGAGTCTAGCTCCCCGAGTGTGACAAAATGAATAATCCTAGGACATTTTAAATACAATGCAGTTTTAGCTGAGAGTTCCCATTAATAACAATTACAATATCAATGACTAATATTTACTGTGCATTTACTATTTGTTGATGGCATGCTAAGTTCTTTTCACAGGAATTAATCATATCAAGCAGAGGAACACCACTAAGAAACAATTCTACAGCTGGAAGAACTTAAGGCTTGAGCGCTCAACTTCTCTCAGTACTGGTCACACTGGAACAGAAATGTCACTTGGAACCTCAAGTCATGATTTCAGTTCTTCTTCTGTTTTACAAACCCTTCAGGGTTGCTGTGCGGTGGTGGCGCATAGCCTTAATCCCAGCACTCAGAAGGCAGACTCGGGTGGATCTCTGTGAGTTCGAGACCAGCCTGGTCTACAGAGCAAGTTCCAAGGACAGCCAAGGCTACACAGAGAATCCCTGTCTCAAAAAACAAAGGAACAAACAAACAAACAACCCCAGGGTGACTCCAGAAAGTGCTTCTATCCTTCATATCAAATCTGAGTTTTCATTTCTTTCTGCATTACACTGGGAGCGAGCCCTCTAATGTGCCATAAACACGCTGTGTGCCTTCCGTTTCTTTATATGTGTGGTTTCTCCCAGCAGCAGATCCAATTCTCATTTTTAAGGTAAGCTGTAGTTCCAGACCACAATAAAACCTGCAGAAAAGGTTACAGTGCGTATGAATCTCCAATTTTCAAGTCTCTGGGAAATTGCTTCCCGTCTGAACCACACATTTGCACATTTATCCCAAAGTACTTCGAATTCTTACTGAACTGTTAAATGTACAATTGTCATGTGTTCATCCCAGAAGAAGACACGGGGTTCTCTTAGCATCAGATAACTGCACAAGTGCCAAGAATACAACAGCAGCTAAGATTTTGTCTTTGTACTGAGAACTTAATTCAAGAGAGCAACAGACTCAGCTTTTATAGTGTGATTATTGCCAACACTGAAACATTGTATTGCATAATGACGTGGCCCAAGTTTTGAAGTCACCCAGGTCTAAGTATTTTCTATTCTTTCCTAGATAACTGAGGATGATACCGCCTCCCCGAGGTTTTGTTCCCTCGTTTGCAAAGTATAAATACTAACCATGTCTTGTGGTTAAGGTTCTTAACAACAACAGACAAGTATGAAGTCATTCAAGTGTGTCTGTTGTGCCATCAATAAGCGTCCCACCACGTCTCAGCCTTCGAGCTGAGATCAAGTGTAGGTATATCCCTCCCCATTAAAGGGAGCATCTGCGTGTACATGTTTTTTTTATAAATTCTTCTGTGTGTGTTATGCATTCCTTAGAAGCCAGAGTGAGTGGTGTGTGTGTGTGTGTGTGTGTGTGTGTGTGTGTGTGTGTGTGTTTTCAGTGGAAGCAGGAGACTGAAGTTGAATTCTTAGGGGAGGGTTGAATTTGAGAAGAATCTGCCAAGTTGTTGTGATGTGGTTAGACCACAGGAAGAAGGGCTGGAGAGATGGTCAAGAGCCTCTACTGCTGTTGCAGGGGATCCAAGTTCAGCCACCAGAGCTCGGGGTGACAGGCTCCGTACTGCCTGTATCTCTAGCTCGAGGATGCTATGGCTTCCTGTGCTCAAGAGTGCTTACCACACACTGACACACACGCATGCACATAATAAAAATGAAACCAGATCTTTGTTTAGTTTTGTTCTCTTTTTTGGTTTGTTTGGTTTTATTGTTGTTTGGGTTTTGTTTGCTTTGTTTTGTTGTTTTGAGATAAGTTTTCACTAGATAGCGCTGGCTGACCTGGGATTCTCTCTATAGACCACACTGGTCTTGAACTTATAGAAATCCACCTGCCTCTGTGTTCCAAGTGCTGAGATCAAAGGTATTTAAGCTAAGGCCAGCTTAAAAAATATTTTTTAGAAGAATATAGAGAGCTGGCGAAATAGCTCAATGATTGAGCACTTGCTGTGCTTGCAGAGGACATGGGTTCAAGTCCAAGTACCCACAAGGCAATTGCCTATAACCCCAGTTCCAGGGGATTTGATGGTCTCTTTTGGCCTCCACGGGTATCAGGCACACATGCAGTGTACATATATACACGCAGGCAAAACAGTCATACACATAAAAAAAAAAATAAGTGTTTTAGCTGGGCAGTGGTGGCCCACACATTTTTAATCATAACACTTGGGAGGAAGAGGCCTCCTGGACTCTGTGAGTTCAAGGCCAGCCTGGTCTACAAAGCGAGTGCCAGGACAGGTTCCAAAGCTACACAGAGAAAGCCTGTCTCAAAAAACAAACAAACAAACAAAAATGAAAAAGAATATGGAGAATTTCTAGTGAAATGAGTCTGAAAAGGTCACACAGGCATGCAGGAATGTGATAGAGAGCCCTGTGTCTAGTGTATAGACATAATTCTTCAAAGGCTTGGGTATTGAGCTAGGGATTTTCAAAGTCATGGCTTAGCAAATAATATTATTAAATTATGAAAGCTTGTTTTAGCCTACATTATTGTCATAGTTACCATTCCATGGACTAAAATGTTAATTTGTTTTAAATTACTTCTGAAGTTATGCCTTTGGGGCACTCGACACTCTACTGATGAACGAATCATTAGTGTAAGAGCTCCTGCACACACTTCATCAGCGCTCCGCCGATGACCATTTCTCCTAACTGCCACCACCGTGCTTCCAGGGCTCTGGAGCCCTCTGCAGTGTGATATGAATTCTCTCCTGTTAGGGCCCTGCCAGGCCACCATTTATAAGGACTTCCTCTTTCCACCTCCCTGAGACTCTGCCATCCTGGATGGGCTGCCAGTTCCTTCTCCTTTATCTCATACCATGGGACACCCATTTTGCTGGCTCCCAGTCTAACAGGTTTTATTAGTAGTAGTAGTACTATTAATTGTTATTTTATTATATTGAGTTTCCCAGGCAGTGAATAATCGAATGGAAGGGACCATGAGAAGGAAAGAAGAGGAAGAAAAGAGTATTTCAATTTTTTTTTTTTTTTTTGGTTTTTCGAGACAGGGTTTCTCTGTAGCTTTGGAGCCTGTCCTGGATCTAGCTCTTGTAGACCAGGCTGGCATCGAACTCACAGAGATCCATCTGCCTCTGCCTCCTGAGTGCTGGGATTAAAGGCGTGTGCCATCACTGCCCAGCTAAGTATTTCTATTTTTTTTTTAAAGTTTTCTTTAGCTACATTCTCTTTTTGTACCCAAATGTTTAATTCAGAATTTTTTTTCATGGTAGATTCCCAGAAATGGAATTACTAGATCTAATTTTATAAACCAACTTCTCTGAAGTTTTAGCTCAGCCAACAACATAACAAACTTGACATCTCTTTTCCGGGGAATAGCTTTGAGTATGATATCTATTTCTAAAAGGACTTATAAACTTCAGACGGAAGTGGAATATTGTCTTCTGTTGCTCTGAAGCCAGTGAGACTGGGTGTGGGATAGGCTCTGCCAATTTTGGGGGGAAATGGCTCCTGACATCCATGTATCAAAAGTATTGGAGTGATCAGAGAGTCCTGAGCTCAGTAAGGGTTGGGTTTTCATAGTAGCAAAGGTGGGGGTGAGGGATTTCTAAGGTTCAGAACGCCAGATTGGCTGACATTTGTCTAGGGGTGTCCCTGTGAAAAGCGATGTATGTGTGCTGGCAGATGATCCTATCTACAACGGTTGGAACATTTGGAATTTCCTTTGGATGGTCTGTTCCTGGGTGGTGCCTGAGTATTCTCAGTTTGTGGTCTTTATTGGAACCAGGTATTGCCTTAGGTTAAGTGACTGAGACTCGGGCCTCGATTGAGCTTGTCACAGCTGAGTCCTACACTGGCAGCCCAAAGAAAAATCTGACCACACAGCTAAACCAAACCCAAAACCAAACAACAATTAGTTCTTTTTTTTTAATTTATTTATTTATTATGTATACAATATTCTGTCTGCGTGTATGCCTGCAGGCCAGAAGAGGGCACCAGACCTCATTACAGATAGTTGTGAGCCACCATCTGGTTGCTGGGAATTGAACTCAGGACCTTTGGAAGAGCAGGCAATGCTCTTAACCGCTGAGCCATCTCTCCAGCCCTTTTTTTTTTTTTTACAAATAAAAATTTTTAAATTAAAATAAGTAAAATGGATGACCTTGATAATGGAAGATCACTTTTTTATTTTTATCAAGATTGGAATCATTGTTTAAACATAGAAGTTTTTCCTGTGGCTCTATGTTCTCCATGGTCATACTGAAGGAAGATGAGTCAGGCACCTGTGGATGTCCCTCCCAATGACAAGTTTGTTCTGAGGCAGCATCTGCCTTCTCCTGAGGATCCTCTCCCTCACACTGCACTCTTATACCCCCAACTACAGAAACAGGTGTAGGCTTCACAGAACTTTGTCAGGCTTCAGGGAGGTCCAGTAGAAGATGACATCCGCAAGACAGGTGGGCAGGTAGCTCACAGGGATGTAGAAGATCTTGGCATCCCAACCAGCTGCGTATCGAGTCTGGGGGTAACAGGAAGTCAGCGCATGCTCCATGCAGTCCGTCACCAAGGAGACCTCTTAGCACATTTTTTTCAGTAACTTTAACCCTGTCAGATAAGATAACAAAAACTTCTCATCATAGATCTTCTTGACTTCTGAGCTGGCCTTGTCCCACTGCATCTAGACATGTGATGAATGCCTGTCACTACTGGAAATACCAGTTCAGAAGAAACCAGGTTCTACGATAGCCACCTTCACTCCAAAATAGAAGAGCTCCCTCCTGAGGGAGTCTGAGAAGGCCTCTCCACCATACTTGGAGATGCAGTAACCACCACCAAACAAAGACCCAAAATGCTGGAAATGTTGACCACATGGCCCTTTGCCTTCCTCACTAAGGGAAGCATGCTCAGAGACACCTCGATCATGCCCAACAGGTTCACATCCAGTATCTTTGCAAAATCCCCTTTGTTCATCCACTCACTGGGACCCGAGGGGATGGAGATGCCAGCATTGTTGACCAGGGCCCAGAGTCCTGCTATCAGCGAGGCATTCTCATCTTGCTTCCTCTGCCTCTGGGTGATGGCTGCAGAGTCAACACTTAGTTCTGAATGGGTTCTGGTAAGAGCCTGCAACTGTATGTAGTCAGTTTCATTGCTCCAGTTATTTATCTGGGTCTCCGTTTCAATTTAGTTTGTTCTGTTCTGTGATGCATTTTCAAAAGATGTTTTGCATGTTCTAAGTGGAATCTTGGTGACTTTCAGCAGGTGGCTTGGGCAGGATATGTAATCATCATCTTGTCAGAAATAGATTCTGATGTGAGCTGAAGCTGAATTATAACCCCCCCCCCCCAATTCGTATGCTGAAGCTCTAGCTCCTGGTGTCTAAGGATGTGAGGGTAACTAGAGACGATCTGGAAAGTAGCTATGAAGGTAAAATGAAATCATGGATCCAACAGGATTGATGTCTTCCTAGGAAAATTAGAGGATGCACGTGGGAAGAGAGGGCCAATCCTGTGGACAGGCATGGGTTAGATGGCATCTCTTCAATGCCTTGGTTAAAACTGGAGTTCTTGAGAGCAGGAGAAAGGGAAATATTAAAATCCAGAACGAGGGAGGGGAGCCTGACATCCACCTCTAGCTAAGAAAGAAGGCACCAGGGGATGAAAGAAAGGATGCTCTAGAGCCTTCTGCAATGGCAAGATAACGTCCAGGCCTTGGGGAAAGCTTGGGTGCTGCTAAGCACTCTTGGGGCTTTCCCAGTCACCACCAGCTTGCAACTCTTCATGTGTAGGTGCATGGTACTGTTTGAAGAGGAAAGACTGGAGTGCTGTGGTTTTTGACCTTCACACTCCAACCCCCTAACCCTACTGGCATGAAATTCTTTCTATGATAAAGATCAAGTCCTCTGCCTCACAATTTGGGCCAAGCTGCTAATAATCCTTGATTCCCAGCCCCCTCCCCATCTACCAAATTATCCATTTAATGGGTCAAACTGCCCACAATGCCATAGAGTTCAAAGCTTTCTGAGGAAATTCCTGGTTGTGGAATTCACTGAGACCCTCACTGTACCCGCATGTGTGTGTTTCTCAGAGAAAGAGAATCAGTTACTAATAAGAAACTGTCAGCAATTTGAGAATGAAGGTGTATATTGTGGGTTATCTGTTTACACTGTAAAGATATGTCTGCCTAAGGGGCGCCTTCTGATTGGTTTAATAAGCTAAATGGCCAATAGCTAGGCAGGACTTCCAGGCAGAGAGAGAGAGAGAGAGAGAGAGAGAGAGAGAGAGAGAGAGAGAGACTGGGAGGAGGAATCTAGACCTGCAATTTCACCAGCAGACTCGGAGCAAGTAGGATGTGCTGTGCTAAGAAGAAGTAACCAAGCCACGTGCCAGAGTAGATTAAAAAACATAGGTAAGAGCTAGTTGGAAACAAGCCTAAGCTAAGGCCAAGCTTTCATAATTAATAATAAGTCTCCAAGTTGGGTTGGAGAAATGGCTCAGATGTTAAGAGCACTGGCTGCTTTTCCAAAGGTCCTGAGTTCAATTCCCAGCAACCACATGGTGGCTCATAACCATCTGTAATGAGATCTGATGGCCTCTTCTGGACTGCAGGCATCCATGCAGGCAGAACACTGCATACATAATCAATAAATAAATCTTAAAAAATAAGTCTCCAGGTAATTATTTGCAGGCTGGCAATCCAACAAGAAGCTTACTACAGATGTAGGCACCCAGGGGCAGGAGACTGGAGGAACAGAACAGGAGAGCCTGGGTTCTTTCACCCACTTGGACCTCTTCACCTTCCATGTTTGGCGAAACAGGAATGTGGGGGAGCCTTTTGAATTTAATTTTAGTTTTTGTGGTTGTCCTGAAATTCACTATGCAGATCAGACTGGCCTTGAACTCACAGAGATCCACTTACCTCTGCCTCCCAAGTGCCGGGATAAAAGGCTTGTAACAACAGGTCCAAGTGAGAAAGATTTTTGAGCAGGTATTTTAGGGCCCATGGTGCCACCAAGGTCATAAAGTAGAATTGATGACGTTGATTTTGTTCCCTGTTTCCCTGTGCGTGCCACGCACAACATCGATAAAGCTGATTTCCCTTAGAGTTTAGTGAATCTATGTCTCACAGAATGATTGCAATTAATCTCTCTAATTTCTCTCATTTATTCACTTTTTTTCTTACAAGTCAGCAGTGCATATTTGGTATGATTTTCTCTCCTTCCCTCCCTCCCTCCCTCCCTCCCTCCCTCCCTGCTTTCATCACAGCTTCTCTTTGTGAAACTCAAGGCTTGTAGGGACATAGAAGAAGAATAAATAAGAAAGTCACATCTGCCCCCCTCCCCCCCATCATTAGGAAAGACATCACTTCTGCCTCTGGTACCCTGAATAGAGAGTTTATCAAATGGCTCCAGCTTAGCTTTAAGGGAGGCTCCAGGAGTCTTCATTTGTGTCCTGGAAGGAGAGAATAAACCATATAAAAATCCCTAGGGAAAACTTACCACTTTTCAATGTCCCTTCCTGCCCAGCACCCACGTGCCCAACAGTCCCCACGTTTCCAGCTCATTCATTGTGGGTATCTACCTCAGTTAGGAAGATTGTTCCAGCAGGGAGCTCTCTGGTGCAGGTTAGGGACCAAGACAGGAGGGTTGGGTAGCAGGAATGATGTATGGGATGGAGCTAGGGAAGATTCTGTTGAGAGAGAAGCCAGCAAAAATCAACTGTCCTTTCCCAAAACCTATTTGCCATCTGGCTGTGCCAGGACGTAACAGATGGCACAGAAGAGTTCTCCATCTGGCCCTGCCTCTGCCTAACAAGGGCAATGGTGCAGTCCTCCTCAATGGATGTTATTTTCCTCGCCTTTTCGGAGGTATGACTACCACACTATCTACACTGAAGGTCTATCATGTGATGATGTAACACATTTGTATGTTGGGAGATGATTGCCACAGCAAATTAGCATGTCCATTGTGGTGTGTGTGTCAAAAACCCTTAAGATCTGTTCTCTTAGTATCCACATGTGTTACTATCAATTATAGTCACCATATATGCATATGTCTAATAATAATACTGTGATTAGGGACCCATCATTCACTCACCCCACACAAATGAAACTCTAGCTGCACAACACCCTGCTTCCCCACCCCCTGATGTTTGTAGCCACCAACAATGGTTTTTCTATGAGGAGCTTCTCTGAGATGAATTTTTCCGATTTCAAATGTGACATCACACGGTATTTTTATTTTTGTGACTCATGAACAGAATGTCCTCCAGGGCTGTCCAGGTTGTTGTGAAGGGCAAATTTTCCTCATTGTTTATTTTGGGCTGTCCTGAGACTCATTGTGTAGCCCAGGCTAGCCCTGAATACACAATGCTCTGGAACTGCGACCTCCCAAATCTAGAATTTCAGGGGTGAGGCATCATGCCAGACTTTCTCCCTTTTAAAGGATATAAAGAAAAGATTTTTTTTAACTGAAGTAAAAAAAATTTACCATGTGTCTATATATGTATGTGACATTTTCTTGTATTCGTTTGTCAATGGATATTTAGGTTGTGTCGATTCTTAGCTATTGTGAGCAATGATGAAGTCAATAAGTTAGTGCAGATAATCTTCAAGATAGTGACGTCAGGGCAGGTGAGATGGCTCGGTGGATCAGGGCACCTGTCACCAAGAAGGCAACCTGACTTCCACCCTTGGGGACCTGCAACTCCCAAAAGTTGTCCTCTGACTACCACATACACACCATGGCATGTGGGTGCCCACACACATATACAAAAAGTAAAGTGAAATGATTTTTTTTAAGATGGCTATTTCATTACCTTTGAATATCCACCCCAAAGTGGGATTGAAGGGCTGCACAGTAATTCTAATTTTGTTATGTTTTCTGAGGCGTCTCCACATTTCCCACAATGTGCAAGGTTATTTTCATCAGTGGTGTGCTTTCTCTCAGCATCCTAATCAACCACGCTAGCCTTTGAGTCTCGGTTGCTTTGCCTTTCTTTCCTTTTTCTCTGAGGGAGGGAGTCCTGGGGATTGAACCTAGGCGCACACGCGTAGGTCGATACTCTACCTCTCTACTGTAGCACCACCTTGAGCGGAGCATCTTCCTAAGGAGGGAGGTCTGAGTTCTATGCAGTCATCAAGAGAACAGGACGGTTTTGGAAACAGTGAGATTTATCCTCAGAGGTCTGTGGACTTTCTGTTTAGCTGTTTCCAAAACATCTGAGGCAGCTTTAGGACTCCCTGCCCCAGCCCAGCTCTGTCTCCCCCCAGGTCTCCCCACACACACATCACTGGTGCACTTATTGACATTCAGGGCACACTCTCACGTGCAAAGTCGGTTGGAATCGGTTTCCAAAGTTTCACCCCCTCTCCCCATGTGAAACCTTCCTCAGCTCTGGTGGAGCCCAGTGATAATTCATGAGCTACATGCCTGCCATAACTTGTGGTCATACAAGCATTTACTAGTTAACCATTTAATCTAGATGTAGTTTATGAACAAAGTTTTAATTAGGCAATTAATTCTATTAGAGGTTTGGGGCTTATATTCCCTATGCAAAAATATTTTTGTGCTTTCTTATGATTTAATGCCTCCTGATACAGTTTAATATCACAGTATTTTGGGCAACTGTCTCTACTGCTCCAAAATAATAGAATTTCTTGTTCATAATTCAGCCCTTACCCTCACACTGTGTGAACATATTTGGTGACCACAAATGGGGGAACAATATTGACCAGTCAGCTTCTCTGGAACTAGAAGAGTATTAGAAGATCCTAGAAACATTCTCTGGGCTCTTATCTCAGACAGATGCTTTAGATAGTTTCCACACACAGTGTTTAATATAAGAAGAAAGTTATGGGAAAAAATAGGGCCAGCAGGTTTGACCATTTGGTAAAGGTCTTGCCTCCAGGACTACCAACCTGAATTTGATCCCAAAGAACGAAAATAGAGAAAGGATTTTAGCAAGTTGGCCTCTGACTGCCAAACATGTATCATAGCATACAGGTGCCCACACATATATACAACATAAATGCATGAATGTTTTGGTTTCTCCAGGCAGGGTTTCTCTGTGTAACAGCTCTGGCTGTCTTAAGACTCACTCTGTAGACCAGGTTGGCCTCGAACTCAGAGATCCGCATGCCTCTGCCTCCCGAGTGCTGGGATTAAAGGCGTGCACCACCACTTGACTAGATGAATGCTTTTCTTTTTTTTTTAAATATTTATTTATTATGTATACAATATTCTGTCTGTGTGTATGCCTTCAGGCCAGAAGAGGGCACCAGACGCCATTACAGACGGTTGTGAGTCACCATGTGGTTGCTGGGAATTGAACTCAGGACCTTTGGAAGAGCAGGCAATGCTCTTAACCACTGAGCCATCTCTCCAGCCCCTAGATGAATGCTTTTCTAAAAGAGAAAGTTATGGAACTGGAGGATGTTGCATAGTTGCCTAGCACAGTTAGGCCTTGAGTTCCATCTCTAGCAATTACTATTTATTGTTCCTATTGTTATATAGTGTTGTTATATTATTAAATATTACATAAATTATTTGATATATTAGTATTTTTGTTATTATCACAATTATTTATTGTAAATAAAATAATTTTGGAGGTCTCTGCAAACACCACAGGCAGCAGCATCAGTCTGTTAGAGTCAAGAAGGCTGTTCTGTTCAACACATCCCAGTAGCTGGTGCTAGGTCAAACTTCGAGAATCTGACCCTGAGTAGTTTCTTTTAGGTATATTGAAGCGCAGAGCAATTTGGTGAAAAAATTTCATGGCGATATTAACTCGATCCTGTGTCTAAGACAAGGCTTAGGAAGGACATGGCTACATCAAAATCTTTGTAAAGTACAAGTAACCTCTTGCATAAAGGTGAGCTCGATAGATTAGCTGAGACAAACAAGCTCAAGATAGACTTGGAGGCGTGGCTCCAGTGTGGTCTGGGCTGCACAGATAGCACAAAGGTCAGCAAGTGATTGACTACATCCGTTCCAAGACTTGGGGGCGGGGACAGGTTATACAAAACAACCTGTGTGTTTAACATTGCTTGTTCCCCTGATGCTTATCTGTGAACACAAGAACCTCTGTGCCTCCTACAAAATAATAAAAAGAAAACAATGAAATGTCTCTAAATCTGAAGTAAAATGTGTGTCATCCACCGATTAATCTTCCAAAACCACAGGCTCTGGGGTCTGGTGGCTTCCCCGTCACCCAGAACTAGAGAGAGGGCTTGCACCTCAGGATTCTCAAACTGCTGCTCCAACCACAAGACCACGCTTCCTTCCTGTCGCAACTGCGATGCGGAGAGACTATAAAGTGTACGCAGCCACTGCGGTTGTGAGGAAGAAGAGAGAGGAAAGGACGGCACTACTGCTCAAAGGTACAAAATAAAATCTGAATTTAGATTGCTCTTGGAAGAAATTGCTCTGCAAATTTAATGGGTATTTCTTAATCTATAATCTGAAAGGATGAAGCAATTTATTAAAAACCAATCACCCCCTGGTAAAGGTGCTTGCCACACAGCTCCCAACTGCCTGAGCTGGATCCCTAGGACCTATCAATCACCAGGGGCCTCTCAGCTGGTAATGGTGCTTGCCACACAGCTCCCAACTGCCTGAGTTGATCCCTAGAACCTCTGTGGATGTGAGAGGATAGCAATGACTCCCCAAGTTATCCTCTGACCCCCACATTTCTGCCACTGGGTGTGCCTCCCCATCATACATGCAGAAGTAAATGAATCAAAATTTCAAAGATGCCGTTGACCAGGCACTTTGGTAAGTACCAGGAATACATAGAATATACCGAATATTTTTTTTAAAAAAAATCACCTGTAAGAATGGCCAAGATCAAAACCACTGATGACAACTTATGCTGGAGAGGATGTGGGGTAAAGGGAACACTTCTGTATTGCTGGTGGGAATGTAAGCTGGTACAGCCCCTTTGAATGTCAGTGTGGCGATTTCTCAGAAAATTAGGAAACAATCTTCTTCAATACCCAGTAATACCACTTTTGCGTATATATCCAAAGGATGCTCAATCATGCCACAAGGACATGTGCTTAACTGTGTTCATAGCAGCTTTGTTTGCCATAGCCAGAACCTGGAAAAAACCTAAATGCCCCTCGACTGAATAATGAATAAGAAAAATGTGGTACATTTACACAATGGAGTACTACACAGCAAAAAAAAAATAACAGCTTGAATTTTGCAGGTAAATGGATGGAGCTAGAAAACATCATTTTGAGTGAGGTAAACCAGACACAAAAAGACAATTATCACATGTGCTCACTCATATGTGGTTTTTAAACATAAAGCAAAGAAAACCAGCCTACAAACCATAATCTCAGAGAATTTAGACAACAATGCAGACACTAAGAGAGACTGACATAGATCTAATCTACGTGGAAAGTATAAAAAGACAAGATCTCCTCAGTAAATTTGGAGCATGGGAACCTTGTGGGAGGGTTGAAGAAGAAGGGAGAGGCAGGGAGGGGAGCTCTACATAGAAAGATGTAGAGCTCAATAAAAATCAATTTTAAGCCGGGCGGTGGTGGCGCACGCCTTTAATCCCAGCACTCGGGAGGCAGAGGCAGGCGGATCTCTGTGAGTTCGAGACCAGCCTGGTCTACAGAGCTAGTTCCAGGACAGGCTCCAAAACCACAGAGAAACCCTGTCTCAAAAACTAAAAAAAAAAAAACAAAAACAAAATCAATTTTAAAAAATCACCAATGGGGCTGGAGAGATGGCTCAGAGGTTAAGAGAACTGACTGCTGCTCCGGAGGTCCTGAGTTCAATTCCCAGCAACCACATGATGGCTCACACCCATCTATAATGAGATCTAGTGCTCAAAACACTATATACATAACAAATAAATTTTTAAAAAATCACCACTGATCATCGTGAGCAGTGTGATAGATGCTGCCCATCCTTGATCCCTGCCATAGGCCTGGAGGGCGTCCCGCAGCTACTAGTGCCATGGCTAACATTTCACAGCTGTGCCTTTTTCCTGAGACTTCATCTTTGTGGACCTGCCCACTGGAAAGTCTAGAGACATCGTCCCCTTTTCTTTCCAGGGTCCCTGTGGTGGTTTGGAAGAAATGGCCTACAAGACGAGTGGCACTATTGGGAAGTGTGGCCTTGTGGAGGAAATATGTCACTGTGGGTGGAGGTGGCTTTGAGGTCTTATATATATGCCCAAGCCACACCCAGTATCTCAGACCACTTCCTGTTGCCTGTGAGTCTAGATGTAAAAAACTCTCAGCTCCTTCTCCATGTCTGCCTGCACATTGCTTTGCTTCCCACCATAATAATAAAGAACTAAACCTCTGAACTGTAGGCAAGTCACCCCAATTAAATGTTTTCCGTATAAGAGTGGCCATGGTCATGGTGTCTCTTCACAGCAAGAGAAACCCTGACCAAGACAGTCCCCTCTTCCACCCTAACCCTTACCAGACACTTACCCCTGCTCAGCTCACTCCTGTCTGACCTTCTTGTCACCTTTCCTGAATGGTATCCCCTTATAAAGATCAGTTATCAGAACCCCTTCCTCAGGCTCTGCATCTACAAAGCCCACCCTAAGACAAGTGCTGGGGCAAGTTCAGAGCCATCTTAGACAGGTCTGTCGTCCAGAAAGGGATCTGCATCAACTTTGGAATAGACATTCAACGCAACTAAGCTTCTGTGATGCCCCCTTCCATCTTCTTCATTCCTTCTTTATTCCTTTAGAGACTAAGCAATCTAGTTTTTCAGCGGCCTTTTAGTCAATATTTCCTGACACCTATAGAGATCTTTTCGGGGTCTGTAGCATAGCTGGTCAGGACACGCACCTATCTCAGCGGAAGTTATTGCGAGAGTGCTGGCATTTGCATAATGCTGCTGTGTGGTCCTTCAAGGTCATTTCAGTCCATGATTAAAAGTCTCCCTGTGTTCATCATACAATTACAAAATAAAAGCTATGAGCAAAAGCTGTCAGTCTTCTGTAAAGGCATTTTAACCAGTAAAACACTAGCAAATGTATATGTAGCTCCTGAGTTACTACTTACCCCTGCTTCTCCTATGGTTGGGTAGAAAGGGGTAGCATTGCTGAACAAACCTTTCCTGCTGCCCATTCTCTTGCTGTTTATTATAAGCTGGTCCCCACCAAGCAACTGTTTCTCTCCTCTGACTCTCCTATATGTCAAAGTCTAAACAATCACCATATCTTAAATATTAATATAGTAGGTTAAAGAGTTATAGTAAGATCAACTATCAGAGCGATCGCCTAAAAGATCTCTCACCTTCCACCCATCAAGAGAGATGATTTGGTTGATTATCTGAAGCAAGATTTGATGGTAACTAAGAAACAGTAGCCCAACACTTGGGAGACTGAGGCAGGGGGATTGACAGTTTGAAATTGGTCTGGGATTCATAATGGGAACTGGTCTCAAAAACAATCAAATGAACAAACAAAAAATAAAATCAAAAGCAATGTTCAACTTTTTGCATGACGCTGTTCTAGACCTTGTAATATTGTTCTGTGTGCACAGTGGCCTTCTGGGTAATGACACCTTCTCTGAAGATGAGGAAAGAGAGGCACACAACAATAAACAACTTTCCTTAACTTTCTCTCAACTCTTCACTAAAGGATTTAGGATGAGGAGATCTGGTTAGAATCCTTAATCCAACCTTTAAGACACATGTTTTTTATTAAAAAGCCCAACTGGATCTTACAAGATGTTTATACATTTTCATTTTAAGAAACTGCAAAATCTTGAAAACCCATTTTAAAATAGTCCCCTTAAAACTTATTAAAAATTAAAATTGTTTATCAGTTAGAAGGTATTACACAAATTCAGATTCCTTAGAATCCTGCATGCCTGTCTTTGGCTTACAATGTTGTTTATTATGCAAAAAAAAACATCATATATTGACTATAATGGGGAAACTCTGAGACAGCGTTACAGTGTGTCTAGAAAACAAGGCTGAACTGTCAGAATGAAAGCAGAAGCCCAAGGGTTACATGTCAGGAGAATATTGCCAAGAGCACTTGCAGTGATGGAGCGTACCTTCATGTATCCTTTCTATCGCTTCTTAAATTGGCCTGAGTTTGCTATTATAATCCCAAGAAGAAATTATAAATAATGGTTTTCTGCTTCCTACCCCCATAATAAGTTTCTCTGCAGTAAGCCAAATCAAGCAAAATTTAAAAAGTATAACAACGGGTTTACTGAGCAAAGCAATTCCAGATGGCTTCACTGGTCTCAGATAACAGGCCAGAGAAGTTCTGAGCAGTGGTGTCCTCTCTGAGGCTTCTTTAGTTAATGCCTTAACTGATGCAACAAATAAAAATTTAAGAATAGAGCAATTCTAATTTTGAATGCTATAAATACTTTCAGATTTAAACTATATTCCCTAAAGTTTTTCGAGGCCATCAATAGTGTTTAAGAGTGTCAGACAGAAAATAAGTAGATAGATAGACAGACAGACAGACAGACAGACAGATATGTTATGTTGACTTCCATGGGAGGCCTTACCACTTCTGAATGGAGATGGAAGAGGGGTAGGTGAGAAGGGGGTAGAAGGGCGTGGGGAGGGAGAGAACAGGAGGAGAGGAGGGAGAGGAAACTGTGGTTGGTATGTAAAACTGAAAAATAAAAAAGACTGTCAGACAGACTAGGGATGCTTGCTTAGCACGGAGGAGGTCCAGAGGTCAACCCTCAACACCACAAAGCAAGCAAAACAAAAGATGTGCAAACTAAGCACAGTGGTGCACGCCTTTAAATCCCAGGTGGGAGGCAGAGGCAGGTGGATCTCGGTGAGTTTGAGGCCAACCTGGTCAACGTAATGAGTTTCAGGACAGCTAGGGTTATGTAAAGAAACCTTGTCTCAAAAACAAACAAACAAACAAAAAACCCCAAACAGACATGCAAGGCAATGTGTGCTGGAGTTAGCAGGCATTGGCTCGTGAAGTCGAGCTCTGCATTTGATGACATCACAATATGTAGTTGGCCATTAAGAAAATACTATTTTTTTTTAAAAAAAAAAAAGCCAATGTTCTCTATATACCTGAACCTTTTAATTAAACACTTATGAAAATATCATCTCATAACAGAATGCTGACAAAACACTGGTGGGTACCTGCAGAGTTTACAAGATGAGAATTTAGAAATGTCTTCACTGGGGCTGGAAAGATGGCCCAGTGGTTAAGATCACTTGCTGCTCTGCATGATACTCTGAGTGTGGTTCCCAGCACTAACACTGAGTGCACATTCATTCCCCTTATCACAGGCAGAGGGACAAATGGCTACCTGTGGTGTCTTTTGGCCCATTCTGGCCTCCAGACTCCTTCAGTATCACACGTACCTGTTCCACATTTCAAGTCCATGAGAGCTAGCATCCAAGCCTTCTCACCTGCTCCATCCTAAATTCCCTCCAGCTCAGGGCTTCACTCCCCCAGCTACTCATTGTAACCCTGCTATTTTAGATTCATATTCTCTCTCTCTCTCTCTCTCTCTCTCTCTCTCTCTCTCTCCTCCCTCCCTCTCCTCCCTCTCTGCCCACTCTATTCCATAATAAATCCTCCCTCTGAACTATCCCATGGCTCTGTCACGTCATCAGTTTTTACACTGACCTGGACTACGGCTGGGCCAGAGAAGAGAAAGAAGCGTATATAGGTATCTGTGTCCATCAGCATTTGCTCAGAGACCAAGACCACCCTCAGAGAATTTACAGGAAACAGTTTGCAAGGCCTGAAGTTGATATCTGTGTAACGAAAAGACCAAGGGGGGAAACACCAGGTTATTACAGAAGCATCAATTGCAGGAAGCAGCTGCCACTTTGAGGATAGAACAAGGAGAAGAGATTACAATAATTAAAGTTCAGAGACTTCAGCCAAGTCCTGGTGGAGCTGAAATTCAGTCATCAGCAGATACGGTGGGCGCTGTGCCGGCCTGGAGACACGGTCTCTGAAGGGGAGCAAAATGAAGATGGTTCTGAAAATATAGGAAAAACTACACACTGGATTAAGCTGCGGTATGGGAAGGGAAAAGCAGTGTTGTGGTGTGGAGATATGTAAGGTGCACAGGTTCCTATCAACACACTCCTACCCATGCTCCTGCAGACAACCCTAGTGAAACTGATTGGGGAAAGGCATGAAAGTAGATGGGGTTAGCTGGGAAGAAGAAAAGGATCGGGCGGGGCACAAGAGAGGTAGTGGGTGAGTGTGGTCAAAATGCATTGTATACATGATGAAAATATCAATGGAAATGATTGTGTGGAATGAGTGTGTCAATGAAATAGGTTGGTTTGGTTTGTTTGTTGTTTGAGACAGGGTTTCTCTGTGGCTTTGGAGCCTGTCCTGGAACTCCCTCTGTAGACCATGTTGGCCTCGAACTCAGAGATCCACTTGCCTCTGCCTCCCTAAAACTGGGATTAAAGACCTGTACCACCACCACCCAGCACAATGAAATATTTTTAAAAAGAAACAATGCTGGAGTAATGCTCAAAAACACACAAAAAAGGCAGAAAGGAAACCTGTTTCAAGTCCTTCCCTCTTGCAGTCTTCTACCCCATGGGCAGTGCTGGCAAGGCACACGCCTGTTTGGAAAGTTCTGGAGTGGCATACGAAAGTATCATGACATTTGTGAAGCTGAGAGATAATAGATCAGTAAATTACCATCTACACTCATCCAATCTCACCATCAACCAAAAGAACACCATTGCCATCCAGCATTAGAATGAATGTTAATAACAGAATTACCATGATTCTATTATCCAAGCTGGGCATGTGTAGGCCCATACTTCTATGTGGTGTGGCAGCCAGGCTTTGAAGCCATAGGCCCCACCTGAGGTGGTCATGTAGCCCTGCAGACATGCTGTCACTGCCCTAACAAAGGGTCAGGATGTTGTTGCTCCTTTCTTTGTAATTTGGAGGATGTCTTATAGAGATGCTGATTCAAGCCTACGTGACAGCTAGCATACACAGCAGACAGGTAGTTGTAGCCGTGACTAAAAGCCATTCACCTGGTTACCTAGGAGACAGAATGCTAATGTATTTCCCCTAAGTTAAGTTTTGGGATAAAAACTGTTTGGAGAATAAACAAGAGGAATTCTTCAGGATGTGAACTTAGGACTTCATGAGGGACCACTGAGAATCTCCCTCCCAATAAAGCCATGTGAGTTTTGTCTTTATTCCCACACCTCCACGCCGGTAAAGAGAAAGATAGTTTATGTTGAGGTCTGGTAGAGAAATAACTGAAGGTCCGGGCTAGCACTAGACCCCAACAGGCATGGTGGTGAATGTCTTTAAGCACAGCACGAGGCATGCAGAGGCAGGTGGATCTCCATGAGATCAAGGCCAGCCTAGTTTACATAGTGCGTTGTAGGCCAGATAGGACTACATAGTGAGGTTCTGTTTTTTTGTTTTGTTTTATTTATTTTTTTTTATCTCAGTATGCTTGGATGCTTGGCATGAATGAAGACATTTGTATCTTCTTCCAAACTGAGGAAACACAAAGTGCTAGTAAGAAGCAATGTCTGAAGCCAGGTGGTGGTAGCGCACACCTTTAATCCCAGCACTCGGGAGGCAGAGGCAGGCGGATCTCTGTGAGTTTGAGGCCAGCCTGGTCTACAAGAGACCTAGTTTCCAGGACAGGCTCCAAAGCTACAGAGAAACCCTGTCTCGAAACAAACGAACAAAAAAATATGAAGAGATGTCAGGAAAGTGGTCCCTCCAACCCTCTCTGCATCTTGTCAGCCCCTCAGGTTCAGCCATAACCTCACCTCAGTTATCCTTCCACTGGAAACTGAATTGTAAAACGAACACTCAGAAGAACTGTGGAATGACGAGGAGAGAGGAGAACATAGTCTGAGTATCTGTCTCTGTATAATCAACAAGACACCGTACACTAAGAACAGACAGAACGGCAGCGGTCCTTTGTTTTTTCTGATCACAAGAGTATTGTTGATATTTGTGATTTCTGTTTCATTTTGGCCCCAGGTAGGACTGCAGGGGAAGCTTTGCCTGGCAGTGTAAGCAAGCCTTGTACGGGAATATATGCGTATCTGCTTGTGTTGATTTTGTTTTTCACTGCTGTAGTTCTCCACTGAATTGCACTAATGTATACTGAACTAAAAAGACCCTTATAGAGTTCCCTGGCTTCAGACACACTGTTCTCTGCCACTACTGTGTTGCTGCAATTCACTTTGCCCTCAGTCATCTGGAGCAATCATTCCAGTCCATAATATAAAGAGCCAAAATAAAGATTATGTCATCTCAACCTCTAATTCAGTTGAGCCATTGCTGGGCCATCTGGCAAAAGCATCCTGCCCCCATTCCCATGCCAGATGGCAAAGCCGCTGAGCCTGGCCATAGGTATCCTAAGGGGATTCATTCCCACCTCTACGCCAACTCTGCCACCGTGTTTTGGTTACAGAGGAGAGGACCATCACTGGTTGCTGATTCAAAGATCTTGTGTTAGAACTCCATCCCTCAACTGGAATTGCAAGTGAATTCCGAAGGTGATTCCACTAGTGCGTTAAGCCAGCTGCTCGAAGGAAAACTCCACAGAAATGAGCCCATTGCTGCATGTCCTGGCTGCGGAGTGCGATATTTCATCAGGAGTAATCGCAGACAGACGGGCATGATGGTGAGCAAGGCATTCTGAACGTCCACAAATGGTGACACTTTGCAAAGATGTCACAAGGAAGGTGAGCAAATTTCTATCAGTCCTTAACTGAAGTGTGGACAAGTGCCTCCTCGATCACGGGAGGCTCCACTGTAACCAGTGGCTGTAACTGTGTTCTGGGACATGTTGCTAGTGTTGAGTCTGCTGTTGCCCCCTTAGGCACACATAAGCCCTCAGTCTCTATTGTCACCATTTTATACGCAGGCAAACCCTGGAGAAAGAAACATCTTGAAAATGAACAGCATGCCATGTTTTTCTACCTGATTGTAGACTCCCTTGTCTGCCGTGTATGTTCTTTGGAAGTGTTCACATGGATGACAAATGCTGTGTGCCCGTTTAGAGAGCTTCATCTTCACACTGCTCCCCCAGGCCTTTTATTAACCCGTGTTCTGAAAATTGTGTTCCCACTAAGTTCTTCCACACTCCTCCAAACTGTTGACAACTGCCCACAAAATAGAGAAAGCCCACAGTTATGGATGTCACCCAACAAAGGCAAAATGACCAACTCAATGCACCATTTAAAGCGTCCCAAGACACCCATGTGCAATTCTTCACAGTTGCTCACTCGGTTGCAGCAGCACACTCGGCGGAATACCACCTGCTCTGTTACTGCTCTGTTGCTGTGGTAAAATGCCATGACCAGGAAGAAAGTTTATTTCGGTGCCAGGTAGATAAGAGTCCAAGTGGCAGGCATGGTGGCAGGAGCAGGAAGCAAGAGAACAAACTGGAAGCAGGTGAGGCTCTAAGATCTCAAGGCCCACCCCCAGTGATACACTGTCCTAGTCAGTGTTCTACTGCTGTGAAGAAACACTATGACCACGACAACTCTTATAAAAGAAAGCATTTAAATCTCCTCTGCCAAAGCTGATAATCCAAAACATCTTTTTGAGTCTCAGGCAGACTTCTTGGACAAGGGCAAAAAGCAGCCTCATCCTTTGCCAAAATATCCCAAGAATGGTCTCTAGGCCACATACTAGTATTCTTCTTCCTTGAAACTTCTTGAGCCAGTCCCCCACAGTTAAAATAACCCTCGTCATCTTTGTCTTCCATGTTCCTGGGATGGCTTCTTAAATCCCGCTAAAAGTGTCCAATCACATTTCTAGCCCAAAGTTCCGAAGTGTTTTGTCACAGCAATATGCCAGTCTCTAGTGCCAACTTCCAGCTTAGTCGATGTTCTATTGCTGTAAAGAAACACCGGGACCAAGCAACTTTTATAAAGAAAAACATTTAATTGAGGTTGGCTTATAGTTCAGAGGTTTAGTCTGTTATCATCACGGCAAGAAGCATGGCAGCATGCAGGCAGACATGATGCTGGCAAGATTGGATCAGCAATCAGCAAGAAAAAAGGACAGTGGGCCTGACTTCAGCAATTAAAAGCCCAAATCCTACTCTCAGTGACACACTTCCTTCAACAAGGCCACACCTGCTCCAACAATACCACACTTCCTAGAGCTACTCCTGGTGGCTAAGAATTCAAATATATGAGCCTATGGAGCCCATTTATTCAAACCACCACACGTACTTCCTCCAGGCGGTCTATACCTCCTAACCTCCCTCCCTCCCAAACAGCATCCCCAACTGGAGACCCAGTGCTCAAACACCAGAGCCTAGGGGAGACATTTCTCATTTAAACTACTACACTACCTATAAATCAGGACCTTCTTACACATCTTCACCAACTGGCAATTCAGAAGAAATCCCTGGCCATGATGTAGCTCAGGGAGAAGAATGCTCATAGTATGCATGAAGCCTGGGGTTTGGTCTCTAGCACCACAGAACCCAGGCATCAGGACACTTGTCTGTAGTCCCTGAACTCAGCGGGTGGAAATGGAAGGCTCAAAAGTTCAAGACTGACTTGGGCCCTATACCCAAAGGATGCTCAATCATACCACAAGGACTCTTGCTCAACTGTGTTTACAGCAGTGTTATGCACAATAGCCAGAACCTGGAAACATAATGGACTATTCCTCAGCTGCTAAAACCAACTACATCAGGAAATTTGGAGGCAAATGGATGGAACTAGAAAGAACCATCCTGAGTGGAGTAACCCAGACCCAGAAAGACAAACATTGTATGTACTCACTCATACGCGGATATTAGCTGTGAAATAAAGGATGACCACGCTCCAAGGAAAACCCACCGAGACGACTAACCTGGGCTCATAGGGGTTCACAGACACTGGACGGACAGCTCAGAAGCCTGCACAGGGCCAACCTTGACCCACTATATATGTGTGACAGTTGTATAGCTTGATCTAATTGTGGGACTCCTCGCGATGGCAGTAGTCCCTAACACTTTGGCTGGCTCGTGGGAACCTATTCCCCATACTGAGTTGCTTTATCAAGCCTTAATACAAGGGGAGGAACTTAGTCCTACCTCAGCTTGATATGCCATGCTTTGTTGACACACACAGGAGGCCTGACCTTTTCTGAACAGAAACAGAGGAGGAGTGGATGGCATGGGGCGGGGGGGGGGGGGGGGGACAGGAAGGAGGTAGGGAGTAGGGTATAGGAGGAGAAGAGGGAGGGGAACGTGCAGTTGGAATGAAAAATAAATGAATACTTTAATTAATAAAAAAGTTCAAGATTGCATCAGTGTGATGACTCAGTGGATAAAGGTACTTGTTGCCTAATGATGTGAGCCTGACGACCTGGGTTCAATCCCTGGGACTTGCATAAAGGTGCAATGAGAGAATCCACTCCTGGAGTCGTCTCCTGTGGCCTGTGCACACACATACACAATAGTAACAAGTAAAACAAAAGTCCAAGGTCATCCTCAGATACACTGCCCGAATCTGTCTTCAAAATAAAGCAAAATTTAAAACAAACCAGAACTTCCCTCAGAGGTTATAGGTCCAGATAGAAAAAGAGCCAGGCTGACATTGAAGAAGCTGAGTCACATGCTTAGGGAATTTACTTGTGCCTTCTGTATCTACTGGATATCAAATTGTCATACACTATCTTGGATGCAGGTGTTTGCAGCCTTATATATACGCACATGTGTGAGGGTGTACAGGCATGCGTGTGGGTGTGCATGCAGAGGCCAGACCTTGATATTCTGTATCTTCCTCAATTACTCCCATCTTAGGTTTTGAGGCAGGGGCTCTCACAGAATCTAAAGCTCATTGATTTGGCTAGGCCGGCTGGCCAGTGAGCCCCAGGGACCGTCCTGTCTCTTTCCCTCCAGTTCTGAGATAACAGGTGCATGCCATTACAACCACATTTTAAAATGTGGGTGTTGGGGGTCTGAACTCACAGTTTCATGCTTGTATAGCAAGCACTCTATTAACTGAGCATCCTTGTACCCATACACCATCCCCTTCTGTTCCACTTCTGGTCAAGCACAGGTTGCTTCTGCACATACCCAGCCTTAAGTAGCTTTATTCGTCCCTAGGGCAAAATGTCTGACAGAATAACTTGAGGAACAGTTTGGACTTGCTGTGTCAGAGGCTCTGAAACAGTCTCCATGGATGCAGTCTCCCTGATGAGGCAGAAGAGCATTGTGTGGCCCATGGCGTGAGTACAGGGAGGAAGCTGTTTATCTCACCGTGGACAGGAAGTGAAGAAAGAGGAAGGAACGAGCAACAAGATGCTCACAAAGACCCATCCCCAGTCATCTGCTTCCTCCAGCTAGGTCGTACACCCTAGAGACCAGCACTCTCCCAAACAGCACCGCGAACTGAGCACCTAGGCTTCTACACATGAGTCTGTGGGAGACATATATATTCAAACTCCTAGTGGAAAACCGAGGTTATGTGTAGGGCGTTTGGTATCAAAATCAAGGCAGAGCTGTTTCTGGAAGGGAGAACGGTTGTCTGCAGAAAGGGGAAACATTTGTCCCAAAGCCCTGAACTCAATGCTGCAGTCTCAATTTGTTGCTTGTCAATGACTTCATTAATTCATTTTATGTCCTAGAGATGCTTTTGAGTGCCATTGGGTCTGCTGGGTGCCAAAGGGGAGCAGCTTAGACTCCAGGTTACCCTGCTGTAGGTTCCCTTAGAACCAGCAGCCTTACAAATTTCTAAATACTCAATGGTATCTGCGTATAATAAACAAATAGAACACATTTCCTCTAGAACCCCAATGGGGGATTAGGGGAGTAGCCCAGTGGTAGAGCATATGAGAGGCTCTGGAATGTTGGCATCTCAGTACACAAAAAAACAAAACAAAACAAAAACAAAAAAACCAAAGGCTCACCCTGTGCCTCTTCTTTAGTGGTAGACCATGCATGCAGGGCACACAGCTTAACTCTTACTTGGGAAGAGATATCTTGAGATGCCCATATCATGTGACTCTCGGAAATTTCACCTAGGTAACAGGCTCCCTGGGCTTTCTTACGGTTTATCTCCTGTGGTTCTCAGGTGTCCTCGTAACTGGCCTGAAATCACGTGTCACTTCCTATGCAGGATCAGAGTAAAGAGATACAACATTAGCAAGTGACATGGTGGACCATTGTGGTTTGATGAGGACCGCCGAGCTCTCATAAGCTCTGTAGACAGATTATGGGAGAAAGCAGGAACACGTCAGCCTAATAAGTGACATCGAGTCATAGCAAACGCAAAATTCCATGGAAAAGGGAACTTCTGCACATAAAGAGCAGCATAGAAAGTGATCAGCAGCCAGCAGTGTGTTCGGGGAGTAAGACCATACCTAGACGATGACTGCAGCTGTTGAGGTTCAGCCACAGAGTTGCTCTTCAAGGACCATCTGACGTCCGTGGAGGCCAAAGGGGGAAAAGCGAGTGAGATGTGGTAATTGTCAGTCTCCCTCCTGCCACATCTTTAAGTAGAGCTAATCTCTGCAGTTCCATTCGGACCTTGGTATGGTTTATCTCTAAAATCTTAGGCAAGAATTTCCAGGGTCTTTTGCTTGACTCACTGCTACTCCTATGGTCCTTAGTGGGTGGAGACTCATTATGACAGTTGGGGACCATGCCCCTGTGAGCTATCCCACCTGAATGAGATGTACAGCGGGCTATGTAGCCTCCAAGGCTGACACAGAACAGATTCTGGAGGCTGGAAACAATGTCGGTTACTAAAGTTACACGGATGAGACAATACTTAAATTTTGTTTTGAATATGTTGAAAAGTTATTGCAATTAACTTTTAATTTAATTTAATTAATGGTGTTGAATTGGTGAGTCTAAAGCCCAGGATTGATATTTCTAACCCCTCCTCCACACTCCTTAGGCTCTTCTCTGTCACAGCATTTACTGTGTTCTGTTTCAGCGGCCTGTTTATTTATGTCCTTGATTTTTGAGCAGACTATAAAGACTGTGCTGTGTGTGTGTGTGTGTGTGTGTGTGTGTGTGCACGCGCGCGCGTGCTTGAATGTTTTTCTCTTTGCCAATGCCCTCACGCAGAAAATACTTCCAGAAGATGCTCAGTGACATCTGCTATACTACTAAGAGAGTATTATCTCCAGTCTGAACATTGGCCTCGTGCCTCATACATCTCAATAAAGCTGTCTTTTAACAGTGGGAAAAACACTCTCCCAAGGGAAAATTGCAGTGGTTAGAGTCTATAATTAACTTATAAAGCATATGCTAATATGATATTTTTATATTGAAATATGATGTGATATAAACACATTTAATTGTCTTGAATCCTCTAAAGAAGGCTGAATCATTTACTGACACCATTTACAACTCCCAAAACTTAAAACTTGACCAATAATAATCATAGAACATTTATAAACATTTATCAACAGTGAGACAAAATATATGGATTACATGTTTTTTTCAAATGTGAAATTGATTATAACAACAAACTTATGTGTGAAAGAAAATAGAATATTTGCCCTAAAATAGAGCATAGGTATATATTTTGTAGCCATTAGAGTCAATTGATCGTGTTCCCTCAGTTACACTAACAGACAGGTACTTACACAACTGGTTGGGATAAGATTAGAGCTGTCGTGATTCAGTAGCTTCTGAGTACTCACAGAGAAATACAGTAATAACTACTTGGTTTACATTATTATGGTTCTATGGCCACATATACACAATACATTAAAAAATTCTTTATTTTTTTTAATTGGATGTCATCTCTGTTGTTGTTGTTTTTTTTTTTTTAAATCACATAAAAGAGTAGCTTCATTCAGGGGTAGACTTGTCCTGTAGAGTTGTCTGGTTTCTCTGACACATGGAAGATCTGAATTCAGGTCATAAACAGCTTGGGGATGTCTGGCCTCAAGGGTTGTAAGAGCAAGTGAGTCCAGTGTGTGTGTGAGGTAACACTTGGCTCTTCTCCACGATGACCCACTTTGATGACTTCTCAGCACAACATGAAGAAAGACAAATGGGAGATGATGGCCAAGGCTGCCTGGTTGTAGAAATGGCTGATGAGAAAGTACAGAGCCCAGATTGGAAGGACAAGGCGACAGACATGAAAACAAAAGAGAAAGAAATAGGTCATCCTGAAATGTCCTTCTGAGACACAAGCAATGCCGATTCTTATCCCAACACTTCGTGAGTGTTGATCCTTGGGCTTTGCAACAACACTCTTGGCGTGTGAAATCCATCTGTAGAGTTTGCATCTAGGTTGGTTCTCCCAGTTGCCTAATAAGGGCAAGGTTCAGTTTCCATTTTGGCTGCTGGACTCTATACAGAGAAAAAGGATCCGCTCCCGAGTTGTGGCTTGCATGGTTGCCAGTGTGGGTCTCTCCCAAGCACAGGTCACTGATCATACGGATAATTTGGGAGTTACCATTAGCAAGCCCTAACCACACACTCTATGCTTTAGTATTCCTGTGAATTGTGTCATTCAGTCCTCGTGAAACTGCTATTTTTAGGTCAGAAAATGTGCTATGTGTGGTGGCACACATTCTTAATCCAGCACTCCGGAGGCTGAGGCAGGAGGATTGTGAGTTTGAATCTAGCCTGACCTGCATAGCGAGAATTGCTCAAGAGATGTTAAGGGGATTGGATGTACCTCACTTGGTAGAGTGCTGGCCTAGCACACATGGGACTTGTAACCCTGGGTTCCATCCCAGTACTGCATAAAGCAGATGTGGTAGGTGTTTGTGTATAATCCCAGTGTTTGGCAAGTGGACACCGGAGGATGAGAAGTTCAAAGTCACCTTTCTCTGCACAGGTACATAGGAAATTCACAGTCAGCCTCGAATGCTTGAGACCCTGTCTTAAAAAAAAGAACAAGAGTTAAGTAATTTGCCGCATGAGTCACATAGATATTAGAAATAAAGCTGAAATTTGAATACAAATGTTCAACACTTTATGGTCAACTAATTGCATTTGCATGCAAACATGCCCTTCAGCTCCCATAGTGTCTTCAAGATGGTCAGGAGTTATCTTAGACTTACAAACGAGGTGGGATGGGGATTGCTAGACCAGGAGTCAGGGCCAGTGCTGAAGGCCATGTTTCAGGCATTATTAGGCAGTCAGCATCAGGAGTATATGTATTTCTTGTGAATCCAAAGCCCATAGAGCACAAATAAAATGGTAGTTCCATAGGTGCCCTCTCTATTCAGGCCCCACAGAGCTAAGCCACTTCATTTTGCTTAATAAAATAAGAGCACGGGTGAAATATTATCAATGGAGCACATGTAATATCTTAAACATTAGATGAACATGGAAAATCACAAGATTGATTCTAGGAAGCTCATCCTAGAACGAAAGGACTCTCTGCTACTAATTCCGTTGTTTTCCTTAAAAGTTAAGTTGAAAGTTCTAAGACATTTATTTGGAACGTACATTAGTTACTTTTCTACTGCTGTGCTAAAACAAACCCCAGGCCACTTACAAGCAAGGCTTTGTTTGGACTTGTGGTTCCAGGCTGATAAGAGTCCATCAAGGGATGGAAGCAGCAGGCATGAGGGGTCCCAGCTTAAAGCAAGCATGCAGCAGGAAGAGAACACAGGGAATGGTACACAGCTTCGACTGCCCAAGACTGTGGGGGGTATGCAACATTCAAATCACTACTGTGTATATGTGTGTACATTCATCTACATGTATGAACACATGTACATATGTGTCATGGCATGAATGTGGATCAGAGGACAACTTGCAGGAGTTGGTTCTCTCCTTCCACTGTGTGGGTTCTGGGGATTGAAGTCTGGTTGTCAGACTTGGTGGCAAGAGCCTTTATCCGCTGAGCCATGTGGTGCACCCTCCATCAGATGATCTAACTGGTGAAGAAAACGATTGAAAAGTAACTTTTTTTCCTGCCTCAAAATTACTAGATAACAAAGTACTTAGCATCTTTGTTCACTACACTGTAATGGTAACAATTTTAACTTTAATAATTACATATTTGATTAGTAAGGAAGGACTCTCATTTCTTAGAGCTGTAAGTTAAATTTATCTTGTGCTGATTGTTGAAATTGCATAAATATTCTTAAAAGTCACAAGGTTTGCCTTCAAGTTGCCTTGGCAGACAAATAGTTTATATTTTAAAACAAAGCTGCTTTGAAGTTGGTCAAGAAGGTGGGAGGATGACAATCTATCGTAGATAGAGAAGATATGGATTATAAGACTCTTAAATGATTCACTGAAGTGTGATTTTGCCTTGGCTGGGTACATATTTAAGCTTAACCTTAAATTAAATATGTTTAACTTGACTCGTATAGAAATTTATAATTCAGAACATTAGTTGATGGTTCCAATTGATAAGCATGTAAAACGGATTCTTATGTTCCCATGATAGAAGAGTCCACTCCCTCACATGAGAAATGTAAAGAAGCACACACATTCCTAACACAAGCATGTGCACATGTGTATGCCGTAATAAAGGTTCAGAATGCCTTTTTGGCTAAAGAAATGCTATTGAAGCTGGACATGGCTGAACATGCCAGCAACCCCAGAGCTGGACATGGCTGAACATGCCAGCAACCCCAGAGCTGGATATGGCTGAACATGCCAGCAACCCCAGAGCTGGACATGGCTGAACATGCCAGCAACCCCTGAGCTGGGGGATAAAGGCCTGAGGAGCCCAAGAGCTCTCCATTCAGCCTACACCAGATGACAAGCTTCAGACTTTGCTGACTCCCATGGGAGGCCTTACACTTTCTGAGTGGATGGGGGGTGGGGGGAACAAGGTGGGGGGAGCAGAAGGAGGGGAGGGAGGAGGAACTGTGGTTGGTACGTGAAATGATAGAAAGATTTTTAAAAAAATTGGCAAGCTTTGGTTCAGTGAGAGCCATGTCTCAAGTTGATAAGGAGGAGCACAACAGAAGAGGACGCCTGACTTACTTGTAGCATCTTCACAAGGCGTGAATGCACCAGCACACTCACACGCATGTTACATACATGTGCGTTCTCATACCCATAAATGCTGTATATCTGCTCCCTTTTTTTTTTGTTGTTTTTGGTTTTGGTTTTTTTTTTTTTTTTTTGGTTTTTTTCGAGACAGGGTTTCTCTGTGGTTTTTTTTGGAACCTGTCCTGGAACTAGCTCTTGTAGACCAGGCTGGTCTCGAGCTCAGAGATCCGCCTGCCTCTGCCTCCCAAGTGCTGGGATTGAAGGCGTGCGCCACCACTGCCCAGCTGCTCCCTCTTTTTTAATAAACAGTATGTCTTATGATTTTTCATATAAAATATTCTTTTTAATTTATAAAATTTAATTTAAAATGAAGCCATCTTTGGACCTGTTATATGAACAGTTATTGTATGTTTACGGACAGCTGTGTTAGCTGAGGGTGGGAGGGCCTTGTAATCTTGGCAGTTTGAGGTGGAGGTAAATGTTTCAGGAGTTCAAGGTCAGCCTTGGCTATGCAGTGAGATTGAGGCCAGCCTGGGATTTATAAAAAAAAAAAATATTGTCTTTTAGAAAAGAAATACTTGACTTTGAATTTATGCAATATTTTCCTTTAAGTGAGGGAAAGGGCTGGAAAAGGTCTCCTGAGTGCCTGTTCTGTGTTCAGCTGCAGGTGTCTAAGAGCAGGACACAGAGGTGTATGCCATTCTAATCTTACATTTTTAAGGATCATAAACTTCCTCCCTGCTGACCAGCTGTCACGGTACTGGAAGGGTCTAGGAAGATTGCTGGAGGAGAAATGAGAATACGACCCCAGTGTTCTCATTCAGAGCTGGGCATTACAAACAAGATGTACCCACTGGTGAAATGGGGCCATGGCTGCTGTCTGGACAGTGGCTTTCTGACTGGATTTGAGGCCTGCTCCCTAGAAGGGAATTCATGCTCATCAAAGGCCCATGGCTGGGGAGGTCATAGACCCTAGAGGGGAAACTGCTATTGTTACTAGATGTCAAACTGCCATGTAAGTATTTATGTTTATACCCATAAATCAACACTGCTCTCAGTCTTGATATTGGCATCTATATCTTGCCCCCTCCCCAGGCTCAGGGAATCTCACAGAAGAGGGACTAGAAAGACTGAGGGCATTGGAGGATGGGGAGGAGTACTGGGAAATGCTGTCTCCTGGACTCATGTGGCTGTGGTCACCTGTAATAGATCTGTACAAGATGAAGCCAGCCAACAACACTCTAACAGAGTTGGATAAGAAACTGAGCCAACACTCTTGGGGGGGAGGGGAGTTGGTCTCACGAAGCCCCACTCCTAACTGAGGAGCCACTGGCAGTTGAAGGCTGCTGGGGGAAGAGTTATCATTTTTTTCTTTGGGGATGTAACCACTGGTGGGTTTTCCATGCTCCACGCTGCCTGGAGAGATGAGTCAGCAGTTAAGAGTGAGTACAGCTCTTTCAGATGACGCAAATTCTGTTTTCCCAACACAGGGTCTCCTATACCCTTTTATGGCCTCTGCAGGCACACACACACACACACACACACACACACACACACACACTCATACACATATGTGTATAATTAAAAACATTTTTTTTTTAAAAAAGGATATGAAATTAGGAGGGAGACTTATTGGTGGGGGGTTTGGAGAATGTTGTAGGGGGCTACGGGAGTAGATATTATAAAATATTATGTATATGTTATGAAATTCTCAAAAAATATAATAAAAAATCACACACACATACAAGAAGAGAGAACAGAAAATTTTAGCACAATAACATTAACTGAATAGATTGTTTTCAGGTGACTTTTTTCTTTTCATATATTTTGGTAATGTAATTTTAGTACTTTCATAATTTAAAATGTAATTCATTTATAGGAAATAACAATATTTTGACTTAGCCTAGCTGTATCCAGCATCATGAATTACATAAGTCTGTGGGAAGCACAAGCTCTAGGAAAGAACATTCTGAAGGTGGAAGTTCTGCCAGTGTGGATGCTTGGGTGACTTGGAGAGTGTTGGTTTGTTTTGGGGGAGGAAGTGGCTTCTGCCTAAAATGAACACACATTTTGAGTTGAAGAGGGAAGACCCACGGTAGAAGCAGTATTTTAGAAGTAGTCAAATATCTTTTCTGAAGCTGTCTGCAGGTTTATCTGTCTCTCTTCCTTCCTGTCTCACTAACATACTTTGTAGACACGTCTATTTTTGTACAAATCCTGCAGTAATACTATTGCTTGTTGGCTCATCTTTTCCCTGTTGGCCTCTGAGCTCTGAGAATGGTAGAAACCAGAGTCACTTTGCGTCTTTGTTTCTACCAGAGACACACTGTGCCTAGAATAGGCTACACATTGCCCACATATTTCTTGTTAAGTGGAGCAAATGACACAAAAAAGATTTTAAAATGCACACAGCTAGAGACAGTTGAATATCTTAAAAATGAGATTTTCATGGATGATGAAGCCATGATTTTCTATTATATTTAATATAAAATAGAAAGGTAATATATTTCAATGTCCTCCAAAAGCGTAAAAGCAGGGGCCATGGCATGTCTCTGGGTAGAGGCACATGCTGCTAAGACTGGTGACTCGATCCCGGTGGTGGAAGGAGAGAACCAGCTCTCTCGAAATCTTCTCTGACCGCCACATGCTTGCTGTGCTAAACACACACACGCATACAAACACACACACACATTTTTTAAAAATTAAAACAACAACTTACGAACATTGCGTAACACGGCAGCAGTGAACTGGAGGTCTCTGGCTCCCACCTGCTCTATGTAGCCACTTTTGTCCTCTCTACTCTCTTAGCGCTCAGTGAGTGGTGTAGAACTGAAGTTTGCTATTTTTAGCAATGGCTTATCAGAGGGTCTTAGACTCAGTGGAACCATGGTATGCAGATTCTGAGACAATGGCAGCCGACTAGTCTTTGTCGGGCAATCGGAGGTTTGCTGAGTACAACCCTCTGTTATGAAGAATTAGAAAATGCTCCCCTGTCATAAGATAGCAAGCATTCAAAATGTCCACAAAAATAGTCCTTATTAGGACACATTGGAGGACAGTAGCAATATTGATACAATGCTCTTACAAGCTCTCTCAAATCCTTAGACATCTCCCTCTGGGGAAGATGAGAGGGTCTCTTTCTTCTCCTACTGGTTTCGCTGAGCTTGGAGTGGTGAAGATGGGCCACCACAGGCTTGCTGTGTCATTCTAGGTCAAGGGCAGTTAATTTAGATAGGCTTGCCATCTTGGGGTGGGTAATCTAAACTGTTGCAACCATTTTGAGTGACTTTAATATAAGATATAGCCAAATGGATCAGGGTTATGTTCAAATCCGATTTCATCTCTCTCTCTCTTTTTTTCTCCTTGAATACCAGGATAACTGAGTAACGGAAATAAAAAGTGTGAGCGCTTAGACTGTCTGGATTTGAATACAGGCTCCAACGCTGTCTCATAGTCAACCTTCCAAATATCTATCTCTAGACAAAGCCTATTGCTTCTGTTTCTCTGGCAGACTAGTAATAACTCACAAGTATATTTTTTGAGTTGTATAATAGGAAGAGATTTTAATTGCTGCAGCTGAGGCTGCTACCTTACTTTGTGTTCATGTTTTTGTTTGTTGGAAGATGTTTGAGGATTGATCACCAGTTCTTGAGTCTAGCTACAAGGGAGTTGAGTTGAAGACACCGCGTTTAAAAGTCAGTCTAGCTGAAGCAGGAAGCTTCAGGGCCAGTGAGAGACTGTCTCAGAATAAGGTGGAGTGATTGAAGAAGACTCACACTTTCAACCGCTGGCCTCCATATATGCATGCATGGGTGAGCATGTGTACACCCCATACCCACCACACACACACATGCACACATGCGCACACACACACACACACCATTCTCACACACACCTCAGATACATACCACATCCAACACCTCTCCCCCCACACACCACACACACACACTCATATGCGCACATGCGGATGCGCACACACACACACTTGAGAAATTATGGACTCCTAGTTTGACAGAACACATGCTAGATAAGCACTCCATGACTGAGTTGGATCCCAAGCCCAAGCTCTCCTCTGTCATCATCTATAAGAGCTTCAATTAAAGAACTAAAAGACAATACACACAAAATGGGATATGAAATAAAAGTGATGAAAATGTATATGTTCAGATATTGAGAAAGATTTTTTTTAATTGGAGAGGGGTGGAGGTAATTTTGGGTGGGAAGGGGTTTTTGAGACAGGGTTACTCTGTGCAGCTCTGGCTGTCCTGGAACTCATTCTGTAGATAAGACTGTTCTCAAACTCAGGGATCCACCTGCCCCTTCCTCCCAAGTGCTGTGGTTAAAGGCATGTGGTTATTCTGGCTATGAAGAATAAATTTTAAAGTAGTTTCTTCCCTTAAAGAGGGGAAAAAGTAAGCAAGATGTGGTGGGCACACCTGAAATCCCAGTGCTCAGGAGGCTGAGCCGATCCGATCCTGTGAGTCCCATTAGCTCAGCACTCAGCGCGGGCAACATAGCTAGACCTTATCTCAGAAAAAAAGGAATAAAGAAAGAAAAAAATTCATAGTGGAATTAATTAATTAGGATCTTGGATTTTGTGGGAATTAATGAAAGAGAAGTCATCTGGGAAAAAAATAAAGAAATTTCTTGGTCGCTTGTTTTTCATGACAATGGTTGATGGTAACTATTTACGATCCAAGGTAAAGCTAATCAATCACAAAATGGAGAGCCGCATTCGGTACTCACCTGACTTTCTCTGAGAGCCATCGCCACGCATGTGGAAGTGGAAAGAGCACATGCCGAGACCACATGTGGAAGTATTCTGGCCACTAGCCTCACATACTTGAGTCTCTGCCCACATCGGCCCTTGAACTTTAACTTGATTACCCAGTCCCAGCCACCATCTGACAGCAAGTTCCTAAGAGACAGTGAGTGAGGACCTCCCAGCTGAGCTCAGCTAATCCCCAGAGTTGGTGACGGTGACTAGTGCTTTAATCCACAATGCTTGTTTGGGATTCTGTGCATTGCAGCACTAGATAGTGGGCACAGTAAATATGCGCCAGCTTTTGTAGATTTAAAAGTTGTCTAGATTCATCTCATGTTAAATAAATGCTAGCTTTCATATGTACTTTTATATTTCTAAACTCTTTTTTTCTCCTTAAAGAAAGCCCCTTCAAATTATCAAGCTCCCCCCATATACCAGCTCTAGTTTTGCTCCTGTGGGCAGCCATAATTTCTTATTCATAATATGATTGAAAACTTAATATATGCAATTTAACAGATTTGTCAATCTTGAAGGCAATCTTTCTTGTTTGAAGTTGAGAAAGCCCTTCATTTGGAAAATACATTAACATGTTAACAAAAGCAAGATTTAAGCTTCCATTCTTTATTCATATCACTTTAAATGTCAGCTGCCTTCTCATCTGAGATCAAAACAAGAGGTTCTTATTTCTACAGACAGTGAAACTTCGTTGGAATATGATGATATATTCAACAGACAGCTCCTAAATGGTTCTTTGCTGAGAGTGGCAACTTTACATTGATGTGCTGTGATGTCGAGACAAAACAGGAAATATTTGACTTACAATTTTCAGAACAAATGAAAAAGGAAGAAAGGAAAAATAAAAATAAAAAGGAAGATAGTAGAAAGAATAAAAAAAGATGTTCTATAATGTGCAGCATCCCAGAATAGAGTCTGCGTTGCTTAAAATGTAACTTTGGAAGCTGATCCGTGTCTTGAGTCTGTTGACTCAAGTTAGTTGAGAGGCTGAGACTGTAGCTCAGGGAGAGGCTGGGAATCATATTGAGGCTCAGTCTCAGAATATTTGCTTTGGATCGATGCCTTATTCCGAGATAATCAGCTCTGGTTGCAGGAAATTCTGCTTTGGTCTTCTTTGCCAGTTCCCACATCAAGTCAAAGCCACTTTGTGTATGTCCGTTGGCTTGTAGCCTAACAGAAAGGGTTCCGATACTAAACATCAATGATAATAAACACCTGATATGAGTTCTGCTCAAGGCTAACTTACCAGTGAGCTAGCAGAAGTGGGAATGCAGACCCAGCTGTCTGGAAACACTGGACTTCTAACTGCTGATCTCCAAGGTGTGGATGACTGCCACAATTCATGGCCTGGGCTCATCAATATCAGAAATTGGCTGTGTTGTGGCTATCACCAATCCTTCCTGAGGTTAATGAACACTTCCCCAGAAAGATTCAGCATCTGCAATTATTAACAGTGGCAATAGAATATAAACATGCTACGTTGTTGATGGCATCGCTAGACTCTTGCCCATAACAAAGTCAGAAAGGAGAGGGTATGGTTAATTCTGCTGATTGCTTGAGGAAAGGCACGGATGAGCTATCATGCAGATTATCTCAGTTTTTCCAGGTTCAGATTCAAAAATGAGCTCTTGGTTGAAAGAGCAGAATCACTTCAAGATGGCATCCTGCGTGGATTCTAACTTCCCTGTTTTTCTCTCTTCCTGGGACAGACATTCCTGTCTCCTTTGTGGCTTCTGCTAGCCAGAGTTAATCTAAATAGGAAGTTTGGGCTGTAACCACTTTCAGTGTAGAAAAGAGTTGGCCCTGGAGCCAGAGGAGCCAGACTCTGGGAAGAGAAGGGCAGACTCTTTAGCATGGGACCAGGGTCCTAAGGTTCCCTCTCCTTGCAGGGCTGCTTCCCCTCGGATTTCTTTGAGGTAAACCATGATTCCTTTGGGAAAGAGCATGAAAAACTTTATAGCATAGTGTGTAGACAAATTGCTTCCATGAACATTTGTATTTAAGTATTACATACAAAGTAGTCATAACTATTGCTTCCCCCCCCCCTTTTACATTAGAAAGCTGAAGTTCAGGACCAAGTGAGATATTTGAGGTAACATCTCCAGTGAGTAGGCAAGCTGTAGCCCAAAGCCATTCCGATCCCTGAATAGCACTTCTGCCTGAATGTAGTGACATTAGGACCAACCTAGCATCTTAATTTATTTTTTTATTTCTGTATGTATTCATTAAATATTGATAGTATAGGGTTTGGAGATGGGCCTTGGGGTTTGAACACATGCAAGGCCTGTAGCACGAATAATAATAATAAAAACCTCAGAGACAGATACTGGGATTCAACCTGAAGATCAGAAAAGCAAAGCAGTCAAGCCATTAAAGAGCTCTTACCTCTATGAAATCTTCAGACCGAAATAGAGCAAGTCCTTGTCTCTCATCCTGCCTTATATTCTTCCCTAGTGCTGGGATTAAAGGCATGCACCACCACCACCCCAGACTGTATGGCTGACTAGTGTGGCTGCAGGGATTAAAGGTGTTGGCCACAACTGCCTGACCTGTATGACTGACTATTGTGGCTGTTTTGTGTTCTGATCTTCAAGTAAGCATTATTTGTTAAAATACAAATGAAATACCACTACAAGGCCCTAGATTCAATCAGCAGCATCGCCAAAGACCTTCTCTGTGCCTGCTGAAGAAAAGGTTGAGATTTGCTCTTAGGGTCTCATGTACCATAGACTGGCCTCGGAATCATTATATAGGTAAAGATGATCATGGACCCCTGATCTTCCTGCCTCCCCACCTTGCTGAGTTCTGGGATTATAGGCATGTGTCACCTCTGCTGGTGCAAACCATTCCTTCTGAGCAGATAGATGATGTTGGAAAGCTGTGAGAATTCAGACGCCCTTCTTCAGTCTAGAGATCCTCAACTCTGACTCACTTAGTTAAGCCTTGAAACGGCCCTTGGTTTTCCTTCTGGTTAGAAGCTGGCTGTGAGTAGTCTGAAGGACACGTTTTTAGAATCAGGGGTGGGCTGAGTGCTGGCATTGTTCTTGTGTGGGTGCTGCTGCTGTTTCCTATGAAGTCTGAGCCCTTCAGTTCTATGTCAGGCCTTCAGATGGCCCACTGGGGAGAGTGCATCACCCAATCCTACTCTCATAGAACTGATATGCCTCTCCAGTGAGAAATCACTCTACATACTTAAAGATTAATAAAGGAAAAAAAAATCCTCGATATGGCAAGTGATCGGCTCTGGCTACTGCTCAAAGAGGAGCCAGCCACAAATAGAAGAGTTTAACTAGCTTATATACACCCTAGGCTTAAGCCTTCCACACTTGCTGTCATCTTAAATCTCTTCCAGCTCGGGGTTACACACTGAACAGTTTGAACAGAGACAGGAGACGGCAAGTCTGGCCACTTGTGCAGACGGGAGATTCACAAAGATATTGCCAGAAATATTTAAGTACACCAGGGCTGCTATTTTCAAACAGCTCTTACCCAGGTTCATCTTGCTCACTGGGCAGAAGAAGTATGCTTTTTCTGATAAGAGCACAGACGGTGGCGTAATGGTGGTTGTGACCCTGCCCTGTCCCCTTGAGCGGCCACCTAGAGGCCTGTTCTTTGATATGGGGTGGCCCTAATGGCCAGTGGAAAGTCAGGGTTGTCTGCTTTTGTTGTGGAAATAGAGCCTCACTGGAGGTCAATTTTGGTGAACAGGCATTAGCAGAAACTTTCTCAGCAACTGCAAAAGTCAAATATAGAACAAATTGTTCTTTCTCTCAGTTTCTACTCAGGACATTTCTGTCTTCCAGTCATATTGGAGGCAGCGTCCCTTAGAGAAATTCACGTTCTATAGCTCAGTATTTCCCAAGCAAGTTTATTAGTAAATCCTTCACAGGATCAGTTGTCCTACCACAAGTGCCCTGTCACTCCCGCACTCCTACCCCGTGCTGCACAAGACCAGCATCTTACAATAAAGTTATTCCCCTCTCTCCTGTAAGTGCTGGAAGAGTTCCACTTTCTTATCACCCATACGGTGATTGTCCAGGCGCACACCCTTAATCTCTCTGCGGGTTCGAGGCCAGCCTGGTCTACAGAGCGAGTTCCAGGACAGCCAGGGCTACACAGAGAAACCTTGTCTCAAAAAACCAAAACCAAACAAAAAGAATTGCTCAGGAAAGGCCAAGATGAGCCGAATGGGTAAAGCCTGATCTGCACAGCAAGAATGTCTTGTCTGACTAACCGGTACCTACAGCTCAGGTGCAGCGACCAAGGTGATAAGGAAGAAACCAGTCTGCTGAAAGACCTATTTAAACGAGAGAGAGAGAGAGAGAGAGAGAGAGAGAGAGAGAGAGAGAGATTAACAACCAAAACTCAGCAAAGAGAAAGTTGGTCTCCTGGAATATCTTAGGAGGTTGTGTTGAGGAGAAGATGTAATTTTTCGGCCAGGGTTTTTATTGACTGCTGTCTTTTATATTAAAGAGCTGAATGAGACGTGGGAAGCGTGAGCAGTGAATTCACAATTATAAAATGTCTTACTCTAGAGGACTGTTCACATCATGTAAAGAAAATAGCCTCTGGTGGTCCGAGCAAAGGAAAATTTCTAGATCTCTCTCTCTTCTTTTTCTTCTTTTCTTCCCCCCTCTGACTAGGTTTTATTCTGTAGCCCAGGTTAGCCTTGAATTCACAGCAGTCCCCCTGCCTCAGTCTTCCAAGTGCTGGGTTTGCAGATGTGAGCCTTCACAGTTGGCTGGCTCTCTTCCTTTTTGTCTCATACAGTGTGTTATTTATAAAATCTCCTGCCACATACTTGTACACTTCTGCTTTCACATCACTTATTTTATATCCCAGGTTCCCTTTCTACCTTTGCCCTTCTGAAAAACAAAGAGATCCCAGGTCCCTCTCATGCTGGCTGTGATCCTGAGCTTTTCTCTAGTGGTGTGTTTTCATTTGGTTGCATCTTTCTTTCTGTGAACTCTGTTAGCTGAGCTTTTCCTTGGTTGTAAAATGCCTGCCTGAACTTTAATCTTAGTTTATTCTTCAAATGAGTTGCCCATTGCTGGGCATGTTTATTAGATGGACTTTCATCCATATGTATGCCACTAAAGTAATAATCTGCTTAAAAGATCAACCGCACCTTGAATAAAATTATGTAACATGTAAATAATTTATAATTTTATGCTAATTTTATTTTAGGTTCTAAAACCAAGAAGGCCACGCCTCTTTGAAACAGGCCGTGCTAGCCCTTTGGGGACTCTTCCCTTACTGCTCCAAACAGATGTCTGAGTCTAGTCCCAGCTAACACACAAAGCCATCTGTTCGCTGAACGCTTCAGCTGCTCTGGAGAGAGCGGCAGGGCTGTTAAAGCTGTACTGTGTGCCTTCTCACAGTTTACAAGCTCCAAAGTGCACAGAAAACACACACACACGAGCAGAAACTCATTTCCGTGGGGCTGGTCATTTAGAACTCTTGAAGGTGCTCAGTGACCGACTTTCATGTTTGGTAGGAGATGGGGATCTGAGGAAGCAGAAAGTTAAAATACATATGTCATATATAATAGATATAAATATATATGTAACATATGTAAATGTTCTAGCCATGTGAAAGTTTGTCCCGCCTAAGGCATCTAGTTGGTTTGGTTTTTCGCTCTGCCTCTGGAGAGGTGTCACCTTAATAGCAACGCTAATTATAATAGACAATAAACGATAATTTATGGGCGACCAAGGACCAAGTGGCTATGGGAGCTTTCATTAAAAAAACAAACAGCACAGCCATAACCTGTGGAAGCACGCTATAATAATCATTAGATATTTATATGCCCACATCACTGTGCAGTTTTTATTGAAAAGTCCCTCTTTGAACTTCTTATTACGGAAACATTTTCAGAGTACGCAATGCACTAGCAATTCTGCAACGCAACTTCTACCACCCACAGCCCAGCTTCAACAATTCAGCCGTGTGCCCAACTAGATGAATCTAGCTTTTTATTTTTCCCTGAATCGGAAATCTTTTAGGCAAATGCCAAACCATCACAACACTTTCTGACGACTATTTCAGTAAGCATCTCGACATGTTATACTTGAACGCGCGTGTTATTGCAAAATACACCTGGGGTACAAATAAGACGCCTGGAACGCTCTTCTGCACTCGTGGAGACACAGTTACAGAGTTACGAGACCCTGGATGTTCGCGGGTGTGACCGGAGCCATCCGTCTCCTGCCTAGACCGAGCTAGATGCCCTAAGGCAGCTGTGAACCCCGGCACGTAACCGAGGGCCACAGATGCCACCCACCCAAGCATGCGCAATCCAGACCCCGGAGTTGCTAAGGCCCTCCGAGGAAGATAAGAGATTCAGGATATGGCGAGAGCCAATCAGAGGACGCGATCGTTCATCAGTCAGCCAATCCAGGATCGAGATTAAATCAAGGCCCCAGCGTCAAGCGTGCCCCACCCGTATCCAATCAGAGAGCCGGCAACTTTGGGCGGACTTTTCAAAACAGCGAAAACAAAACAAATCGGGGACCTTTAAAAGGTGTGATGCGTCAATAAACGGTCTCCTTCCGCCCTGCAACCGGCTTTCTCATCTTGGTCCCCTTCCGAATCCATCTCGGCGTGAGGCTGAAATCCAGGTTCCACTCTCCACCGCAGAACCTGGCTCGGCAAGGCTAAGAGGAACAGAGGCAGCTAAGAGAGGCCGGGCACGGAGGCTGGGAGCAGGGACTCTTTTCCAGCTCCATTGAGGAAGCGAGAGGATCCCTCCGCACGGAGTCACGCGCCCCGCCCCTTGGGGGCGTCTCATACAGAAAACAAAAACAAGGGGTTTGCTCAGCTCGGGAGGCTGCGGCGGAGCCGTGAGGACGCGGCGGTGCGGGGCGGACGCTGCGCCCCGCTGAGGAGCAGGATGCGGCCGGGGCTGTGAGGCCGGGCGGCGGCCGGGGAGGTCGGATGCGGATCCCGGGGCACCGCTGAAGCGGCTGGTCCCCGACCTCGGAGACGGGTCCGGACGCCCCCGCCGCGCCGGTTCGCGACGCCGGGGCCGGCACGGTGAGTGGGCCTCCCGGGCGGCTCTGGATTTCGTGGTTACGGATCAGAATCGCGGCGGTGGAGTCCCCCGAGAGCTTCAGGGTCCCGCTTCGGGGTCTCCAGCTGCAGCTTAGGGACTGACAAGGGCTACGGGGATGTTTTGAGAGATGGGTGGCCTCACGGGGGTTGACAGCCCCGGGGCTCGGCACCGTTGCTGAAGCGAGGTATTGTGTTCAGTGCTCGGCGCAGGCCGACTGGACTCCTGTCCGCCACCACAGCTAGGCGGGCCGCCGTGTCTTCAACGGTGGGCTTGTCTTAGTTGCCTAAACCGAGGGGGACAGCTTGGAGGTGGGCTCCGCGAGGGGGTGTCCCTGGGGCGGGGCTCACGGGGTGGGGCGGGGCTCCGGAGCCGCCTCCTTCCAGTTCTTTGTTCAGTCTCGAGACTCCCCCTCCCTTCTCGCCTATTGTGCAACGCTCCGCCCCAGAACCCGCTTCTGTGGCTTCAGTTCTCGGGTCCCTTGCATTCCTCTAGGCAGAAGTAGCTCTTGTACTGTTCAGGTGATGCGGACAGTTGGGGCACATTACGCCCCTTGGACAGTTTTCCTATTTCCCAACACTGCCGGCCGGAGGGCTAATCTGACCCAGCCCTGGCCAGCGGAGGTGACCGAGATCCTTGTCCCATGCCACGCCTCCTTGGCTTTAGGGGAGGATTCTCCTGGGGCTTGAGAGACGTGACCGATCCCCTCACCCGGGTCTGGCTTGCGTCAGCTGGGGCGTCCCTAGCTGGAGGGCTCGGGGCCAACTCTTTCTTCTCTGCTCGCTCACTCCCTTCCTACGCGCATTGCATTCTTAACCGGCCACGGTGTGTTTGCTGCAGATGAAGGATTTGGGGGCCGAGCACTTGGCAGGTGGCGAAGGGGTTCAGCTTCTCGGATTGTTGAACTTCTATCTGGAACAAGAACAAAGATTTCAACCTCGAGAAAAAGGGTTGAGCTTGCTGGAGTCCACCCCAGAGGTTAGTTTGAGAATTGGTGGGACTTGGAGAAGGCAACTTCTTGTTTTCTCCGGTTATGTCAATAGTGAACTCTACAAAGTTAAATCCAAAAATGGCCTTCCTGTACCAAGAATAGCCTTAAGCTGCACAAGGTTATGCTTTTGGTCTAAGTGGAAGTTATACCCAGTGCAGTGTAGAGGCAGGCGTTTCTTCAAATGGCGGGGCCTTCCTACGGAATACTTACGATAGGATCTTTAGTTATTATAGAAAACAAAAGCCATCAAAGAATTCTCTCTATTCCAAGGGAATTGAGTTCTGCTGGAACTGTCTGGAATGGGGCAACAAACATGTCACCTTACATTGAATTGCTAAAGCTCTTCTGTATTGGGTAATTTTTAAAAGCGGTGATTTATGTCTTATATCTGAAAGTACAGAGATAGCTTTAGGGTCTACTCATAAAATGTTGAAAACAACAGGGGGAGGTATAGTTTCTGGACCTGTGTATTCAATCTGAGAAAATAAACTTTGATTCTTGGTTTTTTAATTTCAGAATGATAATACTTTATGTTCAAGATTGAGAAATGCCAAAGTCGAAGATTTAAGAAGTTTAACTAACTTTTTTGGATCTTGCACTGAAACGTTTGTTCTGGCTGTCAATATTTTGGATAGATTCTTGGCTCTTATGAAGGTATTTAATCGTTTTTATAAACTCTACATTTTTTTTCTTTGATATCTTTACTTTCAATTTTGTTTTTGTGAGACATGGTTTGTTTCTCTTGTGTAGCTCTGGCTGTTCTGAAACTAGCTCTGTAGGCCATGCACTGACCTCTATCTCAGAGACCTGCCTGCCTCCTCCCCCGCTTTTCCTCCTCCTTCCCCTCCCAAGGGCTGGGACTAAAGGTGTGTTCTACCACATCCCACAAATTTACATTTTTCAATATTCGGTGCCCAACACAGTGTCTAATGCACAGGGCTCAGTAATATTTGTCAGATAGATATAATAAAGTATCTGTCCATAAACTTAATCAGAATTGGGATGGTTCATGCCGGAGAGACTGCAAAATTGTATTTCTAGATCTTAAGTAAGGCTTTGTTGTAGTCTTAAAATGTGTTCTCTTGAAAGACATTATGAAAGGAAGTGCATCATGTTTTCAGTACCTAGTTTACAGGGGCTAGGGGAGGTGGAAGGTGAGAACTGATTAAAATTCGCCTTGTTAAAAAAATACCACAATGATATTTGTTAACAGGCTTATAAAACTTCCCAAACTGACATGAGAGACGCTAGACTTTTTATAAAAAGAAAAAAAAAAGTAAAATCCTGGCTTTTGGGGAGAGGTTTTAATATTTTCATTTTTCATCATGTTTTTCTTGGAGCCTACATGTTTTTTAACACTGAAGCATGACAAACAGAATGTAACAGTATGTCCAATTTGACCTCTGCCTTCCCTGTAAGGCCTTTCAAAGTAGGGAGCCACGGTCTCTATTGACAGTCAGGAGCAACTGTTAAAAACTGTGGAAACTCTGGCCCATAGGATTGCTGTCAGCTGCATCTGTCCATGGCAGCTCTACATATGTCCCCCACACGGCATAGTCAGTCAATGGGGTGCAATCCTGGGCAAGATTGCATTATGTAATGGTTGAGCTTTGTATAAAAAGAGCAGGTGCAGAATTGTCTTTCTTCATCCAAAGCAATAGAATGCTGTGTGGTGTGTGGATGGATGTTCGTGTGTTCAAAGGCTTATTTGAGGGAAGATGTGCTATTCTGTTCTATTAAGTCTGAAATACAAAGCACAACTCGGTGCTAGAAAGCAAGTTTTTGAGCCAGCTTTGGGATTATTTTTACATGCATTTAAATTTAATAATTGCTCATATAGCCAGTTTTTTCTTTTTAAAGGGAGGTGACAATGGTCTAAAATGTAAAAATAATTGCAGGTAAAGAAAGGCAAGTGCATGTAAGAGAGGCAGCCTGATGTTTGCTCAGGTGTCTGTGTGGCTACATCGAAGTGGTGATTGTCGGGAATCCCTTTGTTCTGTGTTTTAGGTGAAACCGAAGCACTTGTCTTGCATTGGGGTCTGTTGCTTTTTGCTGGCAGCTAGAATAGTGGAAGAGGAATGCAATGTCCCGCCCACTCACGATGTGATCCGGATCAGTCAGTGTAAATGCACAGCTTCTGACCTTGAACGGATGGAGAGAATCATCTCCGAGAAATTGCACTATGAGTTGGAAGCTACTACTGCCTTAAACTTTTTGCACTTGTACCATGCAATCCTATTCTGTCACACTTCAGAAAGGTGAGTGGGACCCGTGGACTGCTCCCGTGCCTCGAGCATCGCTTCAGCTTTCAGTAGGAAATTAGAGTGCCCAGAAATCGATGTTCTGACTCCCTCTGAACTTGCAGCTTGGATTTGAGTCCTTCAAACTCAAGTAACTTCTCTGAAGGTTTAATAACTCTTTCTCTGCTTTGTACAGGAAGGAAATACTGAGCCTTGATAAACTAGAAGCTCAACTGAAAGCTTGCAACTGCCGGCTTGTCTTTTCAAAAGCAAAAGTGAGGCTCATTTTTCTTATGTACATTTCAGTTTCTATTTTGAGTTTTTCCCTAATATGTGTGTCCATTTTTATTTATTTTATTTTATTTTTTTATAGCCATCTGTATTAGCTCTGTGCCTTCTCAATTTGGAAATAGAAACAATAAAATCTGTTGAATTGCTGGAAATTCTCCTGCTTGTTAAAAAACATTTGAAGGTAAGTATCTTTAGGCCTGGTTTTCCTGGTGTCATAAATAATTTATATAATACCTTGTGAAATTCTCAGCATGTGTTCATTTTTCTTGTGTGTCATCTGTTCTCATTCTCAAAGTACCACTTTGACCCAGACATTATTAAGCCAAAGAAACTCTGACTTAGCCCAGCTTCTTTCTGAATGTAGGTGCTCCTTTGGGGACTCGTGCCTTGTGGCAGGATAACTGTGCACATCCTCAGCTGTGTACTATGAAGTACATTGAATACACTAAGGTGATAATTGGTGTGCCTCATATCTGTATGTGTAGGGCTGAGTCACCTCAGTAGCGCTACCAAAATTATCAGCAATCTTTTTTAAAGCCCCGTAAGTGGGCCACCCCTGTAAGTTTTTGCAGTCGTGATAAAAAGCAAAACAAAAGCACAATGCTTTTTCTTACTTTAACTAATAGTCTGGTTAAAGAAATGCAGATTTTAACATGAAATAATGTTTGTTGTTACTGTGACTAAGTATTAGATAATAGTGAATGTAAGAAGTACTTTGGGGTTATTAGCAAAGAAATGGGCCGTCCAGGAGAGATGCTGTGACTCGGAGCCTGATGGAAAATCTGTCGTCTGCAAGAATGAAGGTTTGGATAGGAAAGGCTTAGGCTAGGCAAGTTGGGGACATCATTTTAAGGTGGACTGGCTGGGCTGCAGTCACAAGCAAGGATAAGTACATCTAACTCAAAGGCAGTTCTTTAGAAGCCAAGTATTTAGATGAGTCAAGGAATCATGGGTGATTCCTTGGATCTAATGTACTAAAGTTTGAGCATTTGAGTTCAATACCCAGAATCTACAGTGAGAACTGCCTCCACAGAGTTGTGTATACATACACACACACACACACACACCAGCAAAACTTTTTTTTTTTAAAAAGATGACCACGTGTTCTGAGTTGATGAAAATCGGAGGAGATGACTAAGGAAGTACTGTGGAGTACTTTCTCTAGGGACTGGTGCCTGCCACATTGCAAAGAGCTGAGGATGTAGCCAGACTCAGTGGAAACAGAGGCCAAAATGATTAGAAACAATTCATTTTTAAGTCAGATGTAATGTCCTATTTCGAGGTCCCAGCACCTCAAAGTCTGAGGCAGGGGGATCGTGAGCTGGAAGTCAGTTTAGGCTACATAGTGAGTGGGCTTCTTGAGCTAGGTGAGCCATCAAACAGGGAACAAAGCCCTTCTGCTTGTGGTAGACGTACACGCAGTGTGAACTCCTTGTTGGGAGATGTTAGTTTTGTCCGCTACAGCTCTTTCTCTCTGAACTCCAGCATGATGGTGATCCATGAAAGCATCCTCATGTTTGAAATCAGCCAAGTGGGCATTCTCCAGGTGGGGAGAAGCTACCCTTTCTGGGAATTTCCTCTTGGATAGTGCTGACTTTAGTTTGTGTCTGATGCCATAGTATAGATGTGTATGATAAGGAATCCAAACTAATTTGTTCAAGAAATATTTGTTACAGAAAGGAAATTTTTGTAACAAAGATGTTAAATTTCTTTGGCATTACTAAACAATGTACTTGGTGCTTTTTTTTTTTTTAAAGGCTTGGTTTTAGGCCAGTGTTTTCTTAGAGCAGGCAAAATTTTTCTTAGTACCGAGGGGTCATATTCTCATCAACTAAATCAGAATACCTAGCACCTGTGATTTCAAGGGGCAGCAAAGTCCGTGGACCATTATTATAACAGCTTTACTCATCTTTATGCCTAGATTGGCGACGCAGAATTCTTTTATTGGAGGGAATTGGTTTCTAAATGCCTAGCAGAGTATTCTTCTCCTGCGTGCTGCAAACCTGACCTGAAGAAGCTGGTTTGGATTGTTTCAAGGCGCACAGCGCAAAACCTGCACAACAGTTACTACAGCGTTCCCGAGCTGCCAACCATCCCAGAAGCAGGCTGTTTTGATGGAAGTGAAAGGTGAGCCGGCCTCTCCCACAGACTAAATAGAATGATAGCTTTTGTGCATAGAAAATGACTATAAGGGCCAATAAGATGTCTCAGCAGGTAAGGTCACTTGCTGACAAGCTGGGTTTGGGTCCCAGAGTGGAAGGAGAACCAACTACTACAAGTCATTTTTCTCACCTCCACACATGCTGTGGTACACACACACACACACACACACACACACCACTCTTTCTCCTTCCCTTCCCCTCCCTAAAATAAGTAAATGTAATTTAAAAAATTAAAAGAAGAAAGACCTGGGAGTGGAGACGTAGCTCATTTGGAAGGTTTTTGCCTCATGCAGGAAGCATTGATTTTGATTCCTTACACTATGTAAACCAGGCATGGTGGCATTGCCTATTGTCCCAGCACTGGGAGTTGGAGATGGGAAGGCCAGACATTTGAGGTCATTCTTGACTGTGGATGGAGTTGAAGACCACTGTTAACATGATAACACTGTCTGAAAAAGAGTAAACAGAATCCCCTGTGGAGAGTTGTAAGAGATAAAATCCCTCTTCACATGTCGGGGTTTTTCCAAGCCAGGAAATTAACCAGTGGTTTCTTAAACAACTTGTAAACCCCCACCTCAAAAAAACGCTTTTTGTCCTCTCCTTACTCTTTAAGACACAGCTCCATTATTAAAACACAAGCCACAGAAGCGATCCCCAGGCTTCTCCCTGTTGGTGTCAGTGGTGTTGTGGGAGGAGGGTGGAGTCCGGGAGTCTTGCCAAATGCCACCTCTTACTTTTGTTTGTAATTTGAACTTTACTAAATTTGATACTTTCTGCTGTCAGGTAAGGACCAGAAACTCCAGTTTCATGGTGAATGTTCTTACTTTGGCATTTGAGAGAACCAGTGGTGGAGTACCCAATAGAGGGAAGACCTTTAAACAGACCTCAGTTTCACTGCTGGGCTGATGACACTTAGAATTCTGTCATTACTTCTGCTAACGCTTAATGGTACAGGCAGAGTAGATGGCAAATAGTAATGAGGTAGCTCTCTTAAGAAAACTATTTTTGGCCCAGCGGTGGTGGCACACTCCTTTAATCCCAGCACTCGGGAGGCAGAGGCAGGCGGATCTCTGGGAGTTCGAGGCCAGCCTGGTCTACAAGAGCTAGTTCCGGGACGGGCACCAAAGCTACAGAGAAACCCTGTCTCGAAAAATTTAAAAAAAAAAACAAAAAAAACAAAAAACAAAAAAACTATTTTTGCCAGGTGGTGGTGGCGAGGCCTTTAATTCCAGCACTTGGGAGGCAGAGGCAGGTGGATCACTATGAGATCCAGGCCAGCATGGTCTACAGTGCATTCCAGGACAGTCAGGGCTACATGCAGAGAAACCCTGTCTAGAAAAATCAAAAAACCCAAATCAAACCCAAACAAAACCTGTTATCTGAATATGGTGGTGCAGGCCTTTAACCCCAGCACTCAAGAGACAAGGGCAGGAGGATCTCTGTGAGTTCAAGGCCCGCCTGGTCTAGAGTTCCAGGATAGTCAGAGCTATGTAGATAGATTCTGCCTATAAACAAATAAATGAAAACTATTGTTAATGAAAAAAAAGTGTTCTAGAGAATAGACTTGACTTTGAGCTCAACTCAGCTGCGTAAATAGTGGTTAGCTTTTGAACATGGTGTGTAGACTGCACCAGGCTTTTTATCTTGCCTGCAGACATACCTGTGTATTGAGCAATGACACCCTCTTTTGTCTCTTTCCTTTCAGTGAGGACTCTTGTGAAGACATGAGCTGTGGAGAGGAGAGTCTCAGCAGTTCCCCTCCCGGGGATCAAGAGTGCACCTTCTTTTTTGACTTCAAAGTGGCTCAGACACTGTGCTTTCCGTCTTAGGATTCACATGGTCTGTGTCAGAACTTAAAGGATGTGCACCTGTTTCAAAGCAATAAATGGGGAGTAGGTGGTTCTAGAGTGCAGCCCCCATCTAGACAGGAATTACACAGACCGAAATACCTACCTTCTATTTATTAGTCAGGTCAAGTCTAGCCTGTTTTCATATTTAATCCTAAGCCATCAAATGGGTTAGTGCCTCTTAACAGTACTTTATACGTTGGCACTTTATTTTCTTCTTGACTTTATCTTTGGGGAGGAAGGAAGGTGCTGATACCTTTGTTACTTTTCAAGATTTTTAAAGATGAGTATTGTAACTCATCGTAATCTGTAGAGCCTTCAGGTGTCTATTTAACAGATCGGGAGTGTGCAAGTGCTTCCTTAGCAGGGCAGTGAACAAGCCTTCGTGGTTTGTCTCGATTTCCTTCTCCCCTGTTCTCAGAACAGACTATACAGGACTCTGAGTGTCAAACACCAATAGTGTACTGTCTGATGCAGATCCTATACATTGCGAGTTACATTGACATGTCTGTGAATTTTAATTTCTAAATGTCTTGAAATTTCTTCTAAAGCAGAAATTTTCATCAGGTTAGGGTTGTTAGTTGCATTCTTAATACCTAAGTATTGTCAGACTGTAGTATTATTTTGTTATCTGAAAGGTCCATAATCTGCTAGTTTTGCATGCATCTGTATGAAAACAGAACAGGAAATGGAACAGATATGAACAGAACAGGAAATGGAGTTGATAAGCGCTGATTTAGTTCATCTCACTTTCTTGTATTGAAAACTCTGCATGATTACTTTCTAATTGTTTTGTATTTCACATTTCATAATGTATATGGGTGCCAAGGTTTGACTATGAAGTGAAAGAACTCCAGTGTTTGTAGTATTAGTTCAAAGCAATTCTGTGTGGTGATACAGCCATAAGGATGAGGAAGTGATTTTGTACAGAGAATTTTTAACTTTATAAACCTATGTGAAAATGTAAATCTTTAAAAATGTACATAAAATACTGTATTTTTTTATCCTGTGTGTGTGGTAATCTGGTCAGTGCATGTAAATATAATTTATTGTGTATTCTATATTCCCAGACATTGATGACTTACTTTTTATTAGTAAGTCAACACCCACTGAGGTGTTTTCCAAAGTAGGTTTTTTGAAGTCAGAGTATATTGTAATTCAAAATAAAAATATTAATGGATTCTCCTTACAGTAGTTTTTAATTGATTTTTGGTAAAAAACACTTGGTGATTTCATCAAAAAGGCTTGAAGTGAAGCTGGGGGTTTTCATATCGGCTTTTTAGCTGCCGAAAAGCCCTTCAGGTGTGGTTCCTCATCAATTTGGCCCTGAGTTTTGGAAATACCAAAAGGAAATCTGTCACTTGAAAGTTGGCCTACCTCTGGGGTGGTGGATTCATCAGCGATGGCACACTGATCTAAATGTTTGTTTCTTCACTGTGATTTGTACACCATACAAATCTGGAACATTGCTGGGTCAATAATTCTTAGCATCTTTTTGTATCTCTCAACTTTTATTTATTTATTTATTTAGAGGTGATAGGGTCTCTCTATTTAGCCTTAGCTGTCTTGGAACTCATTATGTGGACTGGGTTGGCTTTGAACTCACAGAGATCTGCCTGCTTCCGCCTTCCAAGTGCTGAAATTAAAGGCATGCATCTCCATACCTGGTCTCTCAAATTTTAAAAATTTTTTTTTTTTTTTTTTTTTTTTGTGTATAGCTTTCCCATTATAGTAGACTTGTTTTCTAGTTGGTTAGCAAACCATACAAACTGAGTATAATTTTTTATGTGCTGTCTCTGCCCTGGAGGTAAGGGGCCTGACTTCTGTCTTACGATTTCTGTTGCTGTGAAGAGACACCATCACCACAACAACTCTTAGAAAGGAAACATTTATCTGGGGCTGGCTTACAGGTTCAAAGGCTTAGTTCAGTATTCATGGTGGCATGCAGGCAGACATGGTGCTGGAGAAGAAGCCAAGAGTTCAACATCTGGATTGGCAAGCAGCAGGAAGAGAGTGACACTGGGCCTGACTTTAGCATCTGAAACCTCAAAACTCAACCCCAGTGACACACTTCCTCCAACAAACAATAGGCCACTCTCTGGTGACCAAGCTAATCTATGAGCCTGGGGGGGGGGGGGGTGTCGGTCATTCTTACTCAAACCACCACAGCTTCCTACCTTCCCAGGGAAGAATCTGCTCTAGGGTGACCCTTACTGGATAGCTTTGACAAATCACACTATGTTCTGGTTCTGATTTTGATGGTTGTGATGTAAAGGTCGTTTGTGGCCTTCCCGATCTTGTGAACCTCTTCAGTCTCTCCAGTTGCCTCCCTTTTCTTACTAGGTCTTGTCACTGGGTGAATCTGCCCATGGTTCCATCTCTTCTAGTTTTTGATATATTTAGCCGAGACCTCTTCATTGAGCTCTCGAGTTATTATTCACCCTGGCCATTCTACCGGGAAGTTTCTGATTATTCCTAAACCTGTTCTTGTATGTCTATCTCACTGAATCAGAATTTACCCATTCAAGGCAGAAACTTGGTTGATATCTTTGTCTCCTGCTTGTGTTCTGGAAGAGTCACCAGCCATATTTGGAGGATGTCATTTATACTGTTATCTCCATACCGGCTCTCCTCTTTTCCTGCTACTGGTTTGGTTCAAATGACTCCTCTACCTTTTCTATCAGTTTGGTTACTATGCTGTCCTCAGTATCTTTTATTTCAGTTTTGGTTGGTTTTGGTCCATACTTGCTACCAACCTCTTAAGACATGCAAGTAAGACTGTCTTGAAAAATTGTTCAAAGGGTCGCTGTCATTAAAGGGGAAACCTATGTCATGATATATAGGTCTCATGTTCTTAACATGTTGCTGGCCTTTTTCCTTTGTCATTTCCTGAAGCAAAAACATGTTAAAGCTGGCAAACTGGCAGCTATGTGGAAGGTGGAATGGAGCTCTCTCTCTCTCTCTCTCTCTCTCTCTCTCTCTGTGTGTGTGTGTGTGTGTCTACTTGGGGACTCGCAAGCTTGGTGTCATTCAATCAGGTACCTTTCTCAAGACAGTGCTGAGTAAAATTGAGACTCAAGCATCGGCACATTGTCAGTGTTGGGGGAGAGGTTACCGTTTTGACCTCATTGTTGATCCACCCCTTTGAGCTGACAAAAGATTTGAGTGTTTTGGTTTTGATGCTGTGGTTTATGGGGTAAGTTGGGTGCGCTTTTCTGTTGTGCTTGGTGAGGTCTCCACCCATCTGAACCTACTTCCAACTCCTGTTTCAGGATGTGATAGTACGTGAATACTGTGTTTCAATAAACCCTCCAGAGTTAACATCAAGTTAATTACAGAGATGTTGCATGCACTCTTCTCATGGCAACTTAAACCACTTTCTTAGTCTAGGGCCTTTTTTCCTTCAACTTATCATTTAAACACTAGATTATAGTAGCATGGTGTTTCCCCTGCATCCCATCATTCCCCTGCCTCCTGCCAACACAAAAGTTATTAATTGATACAGGCAGTCCACTTCAATTTTTATATAGATTAAGACATTCACTTTGTCCTTTTTTAAAAAATTTTATTTTTAAATGCCGAGATTGAATCCAAGATCTTGTACATGCTAGCCAAGCCCTTTATCCTTGGTAGGCAGTACCAGGAATATCCGACAACTGACTGTCTGTGCTTGGTCAGTTCTGACTGGTCGAGAGTCTGCCATGGCAGCCAAGGAGTCTAGCCTCCCCAGCACACATGAGGAGAGTCGGCCAGAGCGGCAGCCAGGGAGTCTAGCCTCCCCAGCATACATGATGTTCTGTCAGTGAATGTCTGTGAATGGCTACTCTTGTGGTTGGCTTCCCTGCCTACTTGAAAGTGCAGTGGAGGAAATTTAAGTGTAGACTTTAAGGAAACTGGTAGCTAGGTCTGTTGTGCTCTAGTCCTCTGCTTTGCCACAACGGAGCTTGCCCTGCGCCGGAAAGATGAGACCTTGTGGAAAGAGGGTTTGGAGAATGAGATCATCTTGAGGTCCTTCTGTGCTCCCAGCTGAGTAGCCTGCATCCTCACTTGAAGATCTGAGGAAGCCTCACAATTGGTCCCAATCCACCCACAGACTCAGGAGAAATAAACCATCATTTTAAGCTGCTAGACTTTGGGATGGTTTGTTACACAGAAATAAATAACTGAGACAAAATATTCATGGCCAAATGATAATTATATGAATGTATTTTTTTTTCATTCTTGAAATGGCTTTTATGTCACGGTGTTTTACATAATACAGAATGAACTGTGAAACACACATGCTGGTTAACTCCTTCCCTTGACGAAACCTTAGAAATCTCAGTTTCTAAGCATCCAGTTCAAGCTCCTTATGTGACTTAGCGCCCCCCACCTTGCCCACCACCTCTGCCATGCTGCTTGGTGCTGCTCGCTTCTCAGCCTCACTCCTGGCGGTCATAGAGGTGAGCTCTTTGGCCTACAGCACTTTGGTGCCTTCCCTTCGTCATGCTTTGACATCCTTCCGTAGCTTCACACACACACACCTGCCTGAAACACCTTATCACCATCCCCTGAAAACTCCCACTCCATTTCTTGAAGAGTCCCTGTCTTCGTTCCCCTTCTTCATTCACTCACTGGATGAATGTGGGACCGTTCCTTGTGTGCCAAGACCAAACGAAGTGCTTGCTCTGATTCCCGTCCTTAGCGAATCTAGAGGTAAAATGGAACAACCTACAACAAATCCTGTCGTCTGAACAGCCTTTGATGATGTTTCCTTTCGAGAAGTTCCTCCAGAACTTCCTGACTTTCTGCTCCTTATCAGTGCCGTGTGTTGTTTTTATAAAACTTAACATTTTTCTTCTCTCAACAGTTTTCTGCCCCCTTGCCTGCTTTCCTCAAAACTGTTGACATCTTCTTGTCAAATGCCCAACACTAGGTACAACATCTGGCTCACACTCTCTCCAGCCTCTATGCTGCCTTAGTGCAGGTAACAAGCAACTCTACTGACCACTTACGGTGTGCTTACCATGACTTAGTTATTCCCCGTTCCAATGCTACTTGTCAAGTCTTGGTTTAATACTTGGCATGTTAGAGAAGTCAGGTACATTGACATAGATGTGGTAAGTAGCAGGACTGTAATCCAAACCCATCCACCTGCCACACACTGTGCTTGGCAGCTGCCCTGAACCAGATACTGTACTGACTCAGTAGCAGAAATTCCCATGAAGAACAATCTATGAGAAATACCAGCAAAATCAAAATTGCGCTATTCTCCTGTGCAGCGCACAATGCCTGTCTGTGCTCTATGTGCTACCACAGTTTGCGAGCTTTGGGCGCGGGTCTGGAGGTTGAAGAACACAAACACAGACAGACAGAGAGACAGAGACACGGACCTCTAGTCACTGGTAAGAAGCCCTTTATTCAATAGCACCATGGAGGCTCATATACCCAACAGTCAGGTGGGCCAACAGGTGAAAACCTTATCCTCTGATCCTCAAGGCCAAGGCAACCCGTGCTCGTGAAGCAGAGCTGGTAAACAACTTTGACACAGCTTTCAGTAGCTCAAGTCAGAAGGAAAGTAAAGATCTCTAGCAGGGAAGAGCAGCTGGAGGCCAGGACTCCAAATGGTCCCAACACTCCCATTCTGGTTTTAAGGAAAAGTGGTTAGAATTTAGAGTGAGGTACCGTTACTCAGGAACAAGGTATGAACAGAAATGGAGTGGTCCAGGCACTCTGGTGCCCGAGCAGATAGGGCTCCTAAGCAGGGCACCTGTGTGTCCTAAGCAGGGCACGTGTGTGTTGATGCTGGGGTTGAGTGCCGTGCTCTGCCCTGCCGAGCGTTTGCTCTACCAAAGCTAGGGTTTGAATTTGATACCTAGGCCTGAGAACCTTTCCAGACACAGACCCCTCCAGTTCTTATACTGATCCAAGGTCTAGAGCCATTCCTGGTTAACTAGAGTGGAACTCTGTCAGGTGACTGTCTTGTTAAGGGCTTGCTTGCTCTTTACTATATTGCTATTATCCAACATAGCAATTACCTCTGGAGCATGTCCAGTAATTATTTCACAGGTCTATGGTTTATTCTTTTGCCTAAATTGAGAATTATTTTTGAGAAAAAAAATATATTTTGTCTCCTTTTTCTCCTTCAAAATGCTTAGCATAATTCTGGGGAAAAATATTTTCCTGTGTTGATAATTGTGCCTGGTCATGTCTTTGCCCCTCTTGGTTACAGCAGTTCCTAGTTTGCAAAGATAGACTCTTATGTGTGTAAGGACAAATTCAGATTCACATGGGAGGTCCTAGCCCCCTGCTCTGGATATTGCCCTGCACTGTATCAGAGGTGAGATGAAGACCAGCAGGTGCTAGACTCCAGCAGCCAGAGGGAAGGGTGATTAAGCATGGTGTTAGGTAAAGTGATGGTGCTTCAGTTTCTTCTATGTGTAACAAAACTAATAACAGTGGTTACTGTCAAGGTGGGGGGTAGGGAAAGAGGCGCAGCCTGCAGCATCCTGAGGAGCTCCCCAACCTCTTAGGGACTTTGGCTTAAGCCAAACTGAGATTGGTGACGTATATGCAAAAAATAATTTCACAGGCTGGCTGTATGAAGCCAAGATGGAGTTTAATAGACGTATTTTACTATAGACTTTAGCATGAGAAAGAGGGGTTCTCAGAAGAAAAATAAGACATACCCCAGAGCATGGCGTGGGCTTCTCAGAGAACTTGCAGTGTGTTGAATGACATTTTAAACATAAATATTAAGCATAGGTGTCGGGAGTTGGTGGGGCCTGTTAAGAACAAGAGATGGGGCTGGAGAGATGGCTCTTCAGTTAAGAACATTTGCTGCTCTTGCAGAGGACCTGGGTTCAGTTCCCAGCAACACTTGGTGGCTCACAATCATACAAAACTCTAGTTCCAGGGGATGCAATGCTCCCTTCTGGCTTCTGTGGGCACTGCACACATGTGGCACACATACATTCAGGCCAAAGCAACTTGTAAAATAAACCTGGAAAAAAAATACGGGGAAAGAAAGAACAAAAGATTCTAGAGAAAGTGCAAGACATCCTTGTTCAGGTGCCGGTTTCTCAAGGGAGAGTTTCAGTTCACTTTCTTTTCAAGATAGTCACATGTAGGATTTGGGTGGCTTTTGAAGCTATCGTCTTCCATCCTGGAGAATCTAAATGACAGGCAATGGAAGGGTGGTTCGTAAGGGGCTTGGTTTACCATGGATAAGAACACAGGGGTGCAGGAATATAAGATGCTTTAAACAAAGCTAGTAGTCTTGGGATTTAAAATTCCCAAAAAATGTATGGGGTGGAGTGGAGGGAGGGAAATTGATTCCACCTAATGTCATACATGATCCTGATAATATATCTGCTTTGTAAAAATGTAAACATTTAGAAAAAATAGATAATGCCTAGTGTAGACAGAGATTGTTCGTTTATTTCCCGGCCTCCCAGACCCAAAATAAACACACAGAAACTATATTAACTACAACACTGCTTGGCCTATTAGCTTATGCATATTTTTAGCTAACTTTTACATATTAAATTAACCCATTTCTATTAATTTGTGTATCGCCACGTGGCTGTGGCTTATAGGGCAAAGTTCCAGCGTCTATCTCCTCCCGCGGCTACATGGCATCTCTCTGACTCCCCCTACTCTTTCTGCACAAGTCTGGATTTTCCACCTGGCTTCACTCTGTTAAGCCATTGGCAAAAAACAGCTTCTTTATTAACCAATGGCAATAAAACATATTAAAAGCATACAGAGGGGAATCCCACATTAGCCTAGTGCCTAAAATGCTACTTCTTTGAGATACTGCTGTCAACTGAAGCACGTATCTTTACTTTCATTGGTGTGTGTATGTGTGCATGCGCATGAGTATAGTGTGTGTATAATGTGTTTACAGTGTGTGTGTAGTGTAGTGTGTATAGTGTGTGTAGTGTAGTGTGTATAGTGTGTGTAGTGTAGTGTGTATAGTGTGTGAATTGTGTGTGTACATGCCTTTGGAGATTAGATGACAACATTCGGAAGTCAGTTCCCTCCTTCGACCGTGTAGGTTCTGGGGACTGTCCTCTATCCTCAGGTGGTCTGGCTTGCACAGCAATCACTTTTGTCCTCTGGGCCATCTTGTGAGTTCTCATTTTAGTCCGTGTGAGTGTATGGAAATTGGAATCCTCTGTCTGTCCTTCAGTGGGGCCCCACTCCGCATATTCCATATTCTAATTTTACTGTTCATATCTATCAGGCCAGTGCTCACTATGCAGCTTTACTTTTAATGGCTGCAGCACGCATGTTTCCTCCCACTATAATACTGTGTGAGCATGATTTGACTGATTCATCCCTCATGGGTGCCTGTGTCATTTCTCATTTTTCAGTCTTCCATACAACAGTAGGAGGTATTCTTGCAAATGTGTTTCTGCTTGCTCGTGCAATCACAGCTTCCAGATACAGTTCTAGAAGTGAAAACCTTGGGCCTATGAGAACACACATTTAAGATGAGTGTGTTTTTGGCTTGCTTTCCTGGAAGACATACAGACCTACACCCCTATCGATAATGCAAGTCAGTGAGTTTCCTTACTTTCATGCCAGAGGGTTTTTGATGGGGATGGAGAGGAGGACTCTGAAAAGCAAATGATTCCTACAGGGACCCGAGGAAGATGTCAGTGAAAGGGGTGAGAGAGGAGAAGCTCAGGTCCCCAGAGGCTCAAAAAGCAATCTGGGACTGTGTTCCATTTAGTCCTAGGTTCCAGCTTGCCCAGTGTTGGGCAACACCCATCCCAAGTCACCAGAACACCCAGACTCCTTTGTGGGATGCAGCAGGCAAGCAGCTGGAGCCTGCAGCTGCCCTTGGGCCTGGGCAGGCCAAAGTCTTTCAGTTTAACAGTAAGAAAGGCCTCCCTGCAGCTATGCCTGCCCAGACTGAGCGCTTGTCCTGTCTTGAATATTAGAGGAACAGGCCTGACTACAGAAATGAGATCAAAGGCTAGCCAGGTTGCCAGCTGTCAGAAGCAGAGCTGTGCCTGAACTGAGGGCCTGGCTCCAGCCGCAGATACTCATCTTGGTTGCTCGAGGGAAACAGTTCATATCATTTATGGGTGAGGCATGAAGAAAAGGGAAGGAGGAGAGGATGACGGGGCATTTTACCTGCCCTCACATCCTTGTTATACCAGCTGCTACAGCTCTACTTTTTTGCTTTTGTTTTTTTTTTAATAATTTTTTTAATTGAAAAGATTTGAATATAGAATGTTCATAGGGAAATCCTTAAAACACTGTCCTAAATCTTACCCACCATGTATCTGTTCGGATGCACAAATGCCTTCATGGTATCTGCCAGCTGTTTTCTCCAGAGATTTGGGGGCTGCTCCCTTTCCTGTGCAGCTTACGCAAGCAAATTGGCACAGCTGTGTAACAGCTGTGACCTGGACTTGGGGCAGAGTCTCTTTTGGGGCATCAGTGACATTGCTCCTTTGTGTTGTTTCCAGTCCTTTGAGCCTTAGAAATAAGCAAGGCTACCGGACAGACAAGAGAAGCAGAGAGAGCTGGGCGTTTGCTCACTGCTGGTTTGTCTTCTCTTGATGCTGGTAAAACAACATTTGAGAAGATGGCCATGAGGGAAGTTCAACTACTCATTCATTTTCTCTGTTCTAATACACATGACTCCAGGTTTGCTGAGGCTAGCCAATGAGATTGTCTGAGAACAAACAGTCTGCTATACCCAAGGCCGCACCTTTATGGCCAACAGGGGTTTGCTACTTTATCAAATTGAAGAAACTAGAGAAGGTTGTGAAACTTTAGATGTTTTCTTAAAGTCCTGAGGGCCTCTATATAATCATTCCTAAACCTACTTTGCCGCCCCAAAATGCTCTAATACTGAGTCTGGGGATTTAGCAGCACTATTTTCCAGAGGCAACATCTACACATGGAGTAACCCTATTCAGAAGGTCTGAAACCCAAAACACACCACAGTCTGAGAACGTCAAGTACCAACATGACCATACAAGTGAAACACTTCATACAACGAATATATGTTTTATATATATGTATATGTATATAAAAGATTAACAATATCATATAAAAGTCACCCTTGGGTTATGTATATAAGGTGCACATGGAGGTTAAACAAAGCTCATGTTTGGACTTGGAGCCCGTCTCTAAGGTGTCCGATCACATAGAGGCTAATATTAAAGAGCTCACCCCACCCCACCAAAGCAAAACAGAAACAAAAACAACCCAAGGCCAAAACACTTGTCATTCCCCAGCATTTTGGACTCCTTCTATGGTGTATTTATAGAACTGATATTTTAAAGCCATTCAAAATCTCTATGTAAATCGTTTTGTTTTTTTTTTTTAAAGTACTGAATGTAGACAACCAAAGACACAAATACCAGGTTTTTTCTTTTGCTAACTGGAAATTGCACAAATGGGGAAACAATGCCGACTGACAAGAATGTAAAAAAACAAAAACAAAAAAAAAATCCACCTCTCTGGAGAAGAAGGGGAAGAGAAGGAAGAAGCTGCGGGTGGCAGGGTTTGAAAGATAAGGAACTTGGTGACAATTAGAGCATGGGAAGGCAGGATTAGCCATGGAAGTCAGTGAGACCAGGCAGATGCAGGGCGGAGCAGCTATTGGAATCAGTGCAGGTGGGGAGCAGGGGAAGTCTTGCAATCTAGTCCCAGGTCTGTTTACCAAAGAAAGCAACTTCACTATTCTGGAATTAATTTTATTCTTTACAAAATAAAGTTTTGGGATAATGACTATCTGAGGCCCATGGTAGCCTTGCCATTCCCATTCCAAAATTTAGAGAATCGAACCTTCTAAAGCACCTGAGATGCCTGCCTTCTGGGGAAAGGTTTCTTAAATGCCAGACTAGAGGACTGTCATTATTTCCAGTTGTAATTGTCTAAAGATTATATCCAGCCTGTGATGTAGTTAAGTCTGTCCTGCTAATTTTTACTTTCGAAGAGGAGAGCTGATGAATGATTGATAACCGTGGTGGGAAATGGAATGGCAGACCTGGATAAATAGGAAGGAGAGTCTTCAGCTCAAATCCATTCTGAGACCGATAGGGAGAGAGTAAAGGCTTAACGTGGACGTGAATATGCCACAAAGTGTGCATGCTGCCCGTCAGCACTGCTTGGGCAGTTTGCAAACTCTGGTTACAGTCACCGTCTCAGGAGACAGCTATCAGCAGAGGGGATCTGAGGGTGGCACCAGACCATGACAAACAGCACAGATTAGCAGGCAGTACTCATGCATGTATTTAATACCTAGTTCATGGGAGAGAGGCCATGCCAGCCTGGCTGTCTCTGTGTTTCAGCTTGACATCTTCAGCTGCAGGAAGGACCTGATGAAACGAGCCACTTTTCTTTAACTTAAAACTCAGTGCTTCTGATTTTTCATTTCTTTGGAATGAAAACAGCTTCTGTAAGTGTCTTGGTCATTGTGGGATGGCCAATACTCACGAGACTGCCAATCACAGAGTAGACGATGGAAAATAAAGGGGAAATAAGCAAACAGGCAAAGAAAGCAACTCCCCGGTTCTGCAGAGGGCATCATGCTCTAGAATGGATGCTGCGTGCAAGACCTTAAATAAGCACTGAAACTGCAAAGCCAACGCACGACAGAAGGACCAAGTATCTGGAGATGTCTCCTTCAAGAAGCACAAGACAAGTAAACAACTAAACGAAAGAAAACACAATGTCTTCTAGGCCCACAACATAACCTATGAAATCAGCATGGTGAGGGCCACAAGGACCAATAGAATAGAAAGGAATGATTTGAGCTAAAACGGAAAAACAAGAGTCAGCAGAGAAGGAAGGCCGGAACATGGCTGCCGGCTCCGAAATGAGAGGAGTGCACCCAGGTTGGGAACGTCCTCATAACACAAAGGGATTAGTCAAAGAGGTCTGAGCCTATTCTCTTAGCTTCTTCTCTTCCCACACTCTGTCAGCACAAAGGTTACTTATTTCCATGGATGCTGACTTATGGGGCGCGAAGGCACAGGTGTCTGCTGCCAGTTCAGCTCTTCTGAGAAGTGGATGCTGACACGCAGTTAAACTAGGGGTCTGTGGGTATGCAATGGCCATGAATGATGGAGAGGGAGGAAATGGGATTGTTCAAGGAAGTCCTCATCCTAGCTGCAGCCCAGACACCTGTAAAAGGAGAAAGAAGTATGCAGGGTTAGGCAGAGTGAGTTCCAGTCTGTGCCTCTGCAGGGGTCTTCAAGATCTGGAATGAAGCTTGCCTTGTGGACTGAGCCTCGCGTGGGCTGAGATGGCCAGGCTTTGTGTTCCTAGTTACACAGTGTTTTCTGAACCACCTGGGAGGCACACATCATGGCTGGAAGGTGCTGAAGGCGGAGGTTTTTCAGCTAACCCTACTCTTTATCCTCAACAGATCAGTGTGGTCTGCCTCCTTAGCTGCCATGCTACCTGAAGTCACTGCTACGCTTTTTAATTCCATAGGACGGTAGCCAGATAGACGGCTGCTTCCCAGCTTCCTTAACAATGGGAACAACCACAAGGCCCATGTCTTTAGTTATGGTTTCTATTGCTGTGAAGAGACACCATGACCACAGCAACTCTTATAAAGAAAAACATTTAATTGGGATAGCTCTCTATAGTGCAAAAGTTCAGTTCATTATCATCATGATGGGAGCATGGTGGCGTGCAGGCAGATGGGGTGCTGGACCTGAGAGCGCTTATATCCTGATAGGCAGGCAGCAGGAAGTCGACTGACAGTCACACTGAGGGAAGCTTGAGCAAAAGAGAGCTCAAGGCCCACCCCCACAGTGACACACTTCCTCCAACAAGGCCATTCTTCCTAATAGTGCCATTCCCATTAGGGGGCATTTTTCTTCAAACCACCACAACCAGCTCTGGCTAATGAGGCTTATGAGAAGCTATCTGGATAAAAAGCAAAACTTTATGAAAAAGAAGTGATCATGGTCTCATTTCCCTCCCCTATGCCTGGTTTTCCCTTCTGACTTTGAATGCAGTCTTGATGTCGAGAATGGTAGCCACCTCGGCTTTTGAGGTCATAAGTAAATGTATTAAAATGTAATTCCTTGGTGACATTGATGAAACTACCTTTTCTTTTTGGTAAGTAAATAAGAAAGAATGCTCATGGTTTAATACTTTGCCCACTTTTTGCAGGTGGCTAGTTCTACACAGATTGCTTGGTTCCTACGCTACCGTGCACGTTCCCGTGACAAACACCTAGTATAATTTAGTGAGCTGGTGTTCTCCTTTACATCTCAACTCCTGTGTGAAGTCAGTATTTACCCAGGGTACCAAGACAGCAGGGTTAAGGCCTGAGGAGTCAAACGCCAGCCCTGGAAAAGGGGGGAACATTTGTATTCTCCCAGGGCCTTCCTTAAACCTGTGTTTTCCCATCTGAGCAAAAAGTTTCTGCATTTTCTCAAGCCTCAGACAAACTAAGGTTATGTGTCCTGGTTGGGTAGACATTTTAAAATATCAATAGCCTGTAATCTTTTCTGTTTTTTTTTTTTTATTTAGTGAAATACTGAAGTTGAGTGTAAGTCTTTTCTGCGGTTACAGTAACAGAATATTAGTCTATTACGGCCTATGGCATCATCCAGGAAAATGACGCCATTTATTTATGGAAACTATCAACGTGCCTGCCTTCTTCCATTAAGGCATCAGCATCCACAGTATCACTCAGTCACTGTCAGAGCAAGAGGGAGTCATGGGCGAATGGTTCAGAACAGACGAGTCTAAAAACAGTCGAGGAAAGCATGGTGTGGGTACGAGCTCTGGACCTGAGCAATCTGTAGAGCATTATTTAGAAGCACAAACGGACTGATTGTGTTTGATGATGAGGAATTCCTTGGTGGCGCTGAAGCGACTACTTTTGATATGGATCATCTTATCCATATCAACATTTGCAGAATTATGGTAAGCAGCCATCAAGGCCTCCAAATTATCCTCTTTCCAAAGGTCAGAGGGGATGTAGAGAGTCTCAAGGGACAGTGCAGCGAGCCAGGTCTAGAAACTGCCATCCCATCATCAGAGTAGCTCAAAACTTGAGAAAAGATTAAGGTTGCTGGGACCCAAGCAGAAGACCTGTGTAGAAAGGATAACGTGAGAAATCTGAGGATTCTTTGAGAGGGCAGAGCTTACATGAGGGGAGCCAGCGGACCGAATACAGTGACCTTATCCCTCCCTCCAGCTTGAAGCTAGCACACTGTGGGGTTATCATCAGCTTGCTGGCTGGAAAGCCCAACAGGTGAGAAGTGTGGCTGGGAAGAGAGACTAGTCATCCTTTGTTCCCTCCAGTACAGGTGTCACAGAACAGCTCTAGGACTAAGAGTAGAGAGAGACAAGGAACTTTGGTCTGGACCATATTCAGATGGTGGGTCACACAGAACACACGGAGATTCTGACAACAAGATTTCAAGTCTGGAGGGAGGGGAGGGGAGCAGATGGGAGTAAGCTGGGAGGAGAAAGGAGGTGGTGGGCACTGACCAAGGGAAGCTAAGCTCTCCCGAAACCTCATCTTCTGATTCACTAACCTGTTGGGTAGGAGACACAGCCACAGCAGGGAGAGTCTGGACAGGCAGGTATTCCGACTGGACACGTGATGTCCACACACAAGTCATGCGGGAACAAGTCATGTTTGCTATAGGCAGGCAGCCAGCACATGTATCATCTTACAGAAACCCAAAGCTCAGATATGTAAAGCAATTTAACCAAGCCTCCTGATAGTAAAGGAAGTAGAACTGCAATTTCAACTTGGCCTCTTTTTGTCACATGATTATACATGTCACGTGTTACAGGGTTGGAATTGCTGGTTTCTTACTCAATAGGTAGCATTAAAAGACTGGTAGATTATCTTGTGGATAAGGTTATCTTTGAGAGATGAGTTGATTTCACCTGAAATCAGGAGCACTGGTGAGCGGGCCATCTTGACATAAGTCATGTACTTTGCTGGGTAATATCTTGTTACTGTCCATAAAATGAAATAACGAAACCTTCTCAACATTCATGAATGCAGTAACAATGTTAATACGTGCTTTGATATCTATGGATAAAGAGTTTCAGGGGAAAGTTGAAGATAGTCAAACCAGTATTTTAGAGCATAAAGCATCCCGGATGAAGGCAGAACACCACCAGTCCTGTCGGATGTTGCAACAATGGATTCCAGTGTAATGAAAGGTAAATTCCTGCTAGGAACATGATACCTCCTCCACCCGACCCTCTTCTCAGGTCCTCCCCTTTACTAGGGAGCTCCTAGGCCTGCAGCTATCCTGCTGAGAGACTGCTGATCTCACAGCAGAGGACCACTGCTGACACATGCTGTCCGTGGGATACCCGGTAGGACATCAAAGCCGCCATGGGTCGTCTCATTCTACAGAGAAACTGTGCAGAGCAGCTCCAGCAGAGATTGTGTGCTAGGCCTCGGGGTGGGGGAGGCTGGGATTGAGAGCCCGCAGACTCCGGATGACAGACGCCTGAGGTTTGGAGCTGGAAGCAGTCCATTTCAAACTTGCCCTCCAATTGTAGGTCATTTTAAAAGGTATAAATCCTCCCCCTGTTTTCCCTTAAAAACTTTTTGTTTTGGCATATATGTATGTATGTATATGTATGTGCTAACATGTGGAATTTTATCTTGGGAGGTATTATGTTTGTTTATGCTGTGGAATATTTGTTTTAATGATGCAAAGATATGTTGCATTCTTTTTTTAAACATTTTTTATTTTTAGTGTATAAATATTTTGCTGTGAATTGTGTCAGATCCCCTGAACTGGAGTTATAGACGGTTGTGTATTATCCACTATAAAGAGAAATGGCAGCTCATCCCCAGGGGTGACAACTATACAGATGGCAAGAAAACCTCATATAGGGTTGGGACAGGGTTCTGCAGGAAAATATACATCTTCAAAAAGTCAAGAGATCCTGGACTTTTAGATGCCTAAAGAGAAAAAATAACTACCAGAAAGGATCACCAAGCAAAAAGAAATATGACTTATGAGGACAGGAGATCAATACATGCACCTAGAGCTGGCTTTGGAGTGGGACAATGGCTCTCCTTCTCTAACTTCAAGCATGTTGTAAAAACAAAATCAGAGTTTCTGTTTCATGTCAGGAGTAATCTGGTATGGAAAGGAAATTTTTTTTTTTACTTTTCTCCATGCCTATTTTGTCTATATTGTAAATATGTGTCTATATAAATAATGTTTACGTTTTCCATAATGAATAGTAGATTTTCCTGCAGTAATCTTTAGAGTTTCCAAAAGAAAGATGGGGCTCCACAACTCCACCTGTCGAGATGACGTCATGATGCTGATAGCACTACTATAAGACCGGTTTTTGGGTACCAGCTGCCAAAATGGTGCACCTTCTCACAACGTTCTGGCCAGAACTCCAAATAAGAATTAAAAAAAAACCCCTATAGACTACTCAGAGATCATTTAGAATTATACAAGACAGTAATCTTGAAACTTAGCCATTGTTTTACTTTTACAGGATCCCATAAAAAAAATAAACATTGCCCCCATGACATCTGAAAGCAATCTAGAAGACCATGTCCCCTCTCCCAACAAAGTTTGTCCTCAGGGTTAGGAACACTATTTAGGGGTTGATTATTACTCGTATAGGGTTGGGATGGAAAGAGAGATCTCCTTTAAAAAAGGGGGGGGAACTGAATGGGATAATAGGCAGATTAGTGTGAACTTACACTAATAATAATAATAGTGAATAGTAGAGTGAATAGTTGTGAGCTACTATTTGTGGACAATTTATATTTGGTATAGATTCTTGTATATTGATACCAGTTCAAATTATATTTGTTATATTGAATATGCTCCTATTTCTACTTACAATATTTCTACACCTATGCAAAGTTACTTTGTCAGATTGTATGCTTGCATGTTTCTACCCCTATTTAAGACATTTGTATATTGATACAATTTTTAGGCTATCTTTACCATATTGCATTATATATTTCTACCTCTGATCAAGATACTTATACATTGTTTATATTTTGAGGTCATTGTCCTCATTTACTGCACAGTTGTTTAAAGATTGTTTAATATTCATTTTGATATGAAGTCTTAGTTTCTGAGTTATATAGGTATTAAGTATTATAGGCCAATAGTCATTCAAGTTTGTTAAACTTATAGTTAGACTAATTAGATTCTTCAGATACATAGAGACTGTATTCTACATGGATAGGTAATTTTCAGCCACTTCAAAGAACTGTAGAATGTGGCATTTAAATAACTTAGGGTTTCTTGAGTGATGAGACACAACTGTTTCTGGCAGTACTCATCTATTTCTGAGAGAATGTTGAGCACCGAAGACACTCCATTTGGAGTTTGTTTTCTTCTTGGCACAATTGGCCATGCCTCAACCACTGACAAAGTGCATGGTGTCTAGAATGGATAAGCAGGATACAGGAAAAACGACTGCCAAACCTTGCCAAGACTGGGTAAGACAGTTCTGAAAATTTTCCTATCTGTCAGTTAGTCTAGGCTTTAGCCAAAGTTGGTTGCGTCAACATTGCAAATGAGACTTTGGGTGATTGCTCAGGTATCCAGTTGTCTCTGTCATCTACTGCACATTTTGGAAGCTGCTTGATTGCACTTCCTGCCTACTCAAGTAATATTATCTCCCTTCTCAGGCCTTCGATGGGGTTGAAGACTAGATAGTTGTAGTTACCTTCCTCTTATAATATAGCCAATCATTTCCAATGTAAGGCTTAGACTCCTTAGATAGAATGTTTATTAAAACATTATCATATGTTCCTTGCTTAATATTGTTTATGCTGGTTGCAATTCTAATTTTATACTTGGTATCTGTTCCCAGTGTATATAGTTTTGTATTGGGTTTGGAACTCTCTTATTTAGACAAAAGGGAAGGGTGATGGGAATCTCCTTCAGCCAATGACCTTTTGGAGGCTGGACCAGGTTTGGGTGTGACTTTTTGGGTATGCAGAGAAAACCACCCGCCTGCCCAGTGCTTTCTCTCTCTCTTGTTCCCATACTCCACACCTTGAGGTTGGACCCCCTTTCCTGTTCTGTGAATTTTTCTTTTACAATAAAAAATAATCTTAAAATACTCTTTTGGAGTTACCTTGTGATTGTTTGACTCATGTTCCCCCTCCCCCTTTTATATATTCAGCTTTAGTTGTGAGCTGCCGTGTGGGTGCTGGGAACTGAACCTGGGTTCTCTGGAAAAGCAGTCAGTGAGTGCTCATAATGACTGAGCCATCTCTCCAGCCCCCTATTGCATTCTTTTATGTTGCATTTATTTAACTGTGTGAAGCTATGTTACTTTGCCTGTCTAAAACACCTGATTGGTCTAATAAAGAGCTGAATGGCCAATAACAAGGTAGGCGAAAGGATAGGCCAGGCTGGCAGACAGAGAGAATAAGTAGAGAAGAAAAAGAGGGATTGGGAAGCAAAAAAGATCAAGGAATGAGAAAAGAAGGGGCCAGCAACTTAGCTGGAAAGGAAAGAAAGAAGGAAAGAAAAGAAAGAAAGAAGGAAAGAACAGCTTACAGAAATAGAGAAAGATAAATGCCCAGAGGCAAAAAATAGACAGGATAATCTTCATTAAGAAAAGTTGGCAAGGCCGGGCGATGGTGGCGCACGCCTTTAATCCCAGCACTCGGGAGGCAGAGGCAGGCGGATCTCTGTGAGTTCGAGACCAGCCTGGTCTACAGAGCGAGTTCCAGGACAGGCTCCAAAGCCACAGAGAAACCCTGTCTCGAAAAACGAAAAAAAAAAAAGAAAAAGAAAAGTTGGCAAAAAGCAAGTCATGTTAGGGTTGGGCTTTTATAAGTAATAATAAACCTCCATGTGTGATATTTGGGAGCTGGGTGGTGGACCCCCAAAAGAGTCAAAGAGCCGAAGAACAAGAGTAAAACAACACATCAGCAAACATGTGCATGTTTTTGTGGGTGCTCACGTGTGTCTGCATGTGTGGAGGCCACAGGCTGATGTTGGGTGTTTTTCTCTATCACTGGCCACCTTAGCTTTGGAGGCACAGAGTCTCTCAATAAACCTGGAGTTCACTAATTGGCTGGTGTTTGGTAATAGCCTGGGGTTATAAGAAATTGAGTCATGCTGTCCTAGGCAATAGCCCCTAGCCATAAAGAATGGCTTAACCTCTGCCTGACTGTTTTTTTCTACCTACGGAAAAAACAGGCCTGTGTATTGAAAATGACCAGTCCTACTCCCAGTCAAACACACACACACACACACACACACACACACACACACACACACATAAAGAGAGAGAGAGACAGAGAAAGAGACTCATACATACACAGAGAGAAAGAGAGAGACTCATAAATACACAGAGACATACTCATACACACACTCATACACACACAAACATACACTATAACTTCATGGTATCTATCTATCTATCTATCTATCTATCTATCTATCTATCTATCTATACATATGTCCCCAGCATCTCTAAATGTGCTTAGCCTTCATCCTGAGGAAAGGTTGAAGCCCCTTCACTGATCCTACAAGGCAGTCTCAGCCTGTGCAGATCAAGTCTGTCTGCCTCATTTTTCTTACAGTTAGAGTGGCTGAACTCCAGTGGTCTACCTGTCTCTGCTCTCCAGGGCAGGATGTGGGCCACTGTGCTCTGCAGGGGTTACAGATGTGGGCCACTGTGCTCCGCAGGGGTTACAGATGTGGGCCACTGTGCTCCTCAGGGGTTACAGATGTGGGCCACTGTGCTCCGCAGGGGTTACAGATGTGGGCCACTGTGCTTTGCAGGGTTTACAGATGTTGACTACTGTGCTCCTCAGGGGTTACAGATGTGGGCCACTGTGCTCCTCAGGGGTTACAGATGTGGGCCACTGTGCTCCGCAGGGGTTACAGATGTGGGCCACTGTGCTCCGCAGGGGTTACAGATGTGGGCCACTGTGCTCCTCAGGGGTTACAGATGTTGACTACTGTGCTTTGCAGGGGTTACAGATGTGGACCCTGTGTTCTGCTCTTATATGGTACTGGGGCTCCAAACACTAATCCTTAAGCTTATGCAGCAACCCGTTTACCCACTGAGCCATCCCTTCAGCTCCTAACCCCACACTTTTTAAAAATGCTTAAAGCAAGTAAATGTGTTCAGAGTAGCTGTTGAGATTATCTAGAAAGATTGCCTGAGTTTGGATTCTGATTTCCAGTGCACAGGTTAGAACTGTGAAAAGGTTGCTTCATCTTTCTGATCAGTTTTATCATCTGTAAAGTGGGAGAGTAACAGGAGCTACCTGGAGTTTCCTTGATTAGATGATCCACACTGAATGAAAAGAGAATAAAAAGGAAAGGACGTGACTGCTCCTAGTGTGTGGAGAACAAAGTTCTTGGGGAGAAAGGAAGACAGGAGAGGGCATAGCCAGAGGCAGAGCTCAGAGTTCTCTGGGAAAGTTCAAACTGGACATGACCAGGCTGAGCCCGGCCATGTGGGGAGAGGGGAGGGGCAGGGAGAAAGGAGAGAGGACACCAGGTGCAGCAGCCAGGAGGCCAAAGGGTACAAAAGGGTTGGGAACCAAAATGTCTGGATTCTATAGGGAAGAGCCTTGGGGAAGGGCAGCCCAGCCTCTGGGCTGGAGAATTCAAGGTGGAGGAAGGGGTTTGCCTGCCAGAGCCTGTAACAGGTAGGGACTGAGGGATTCTGGGAGAACCTGATGGCCGGGTCTGTTTTGATATATTAAATAGGCACTTTAGCCATTTGTCAGGGGCTTGAAACTTAGCACACAGAAGGCGGGTGGCTTACAGAGTGTGCCCTGCAGCTGTAGCCTTTGTCTTAGCAGGAATCTATAAAAGAAACGAATGACAGAACAGTAACTCGTGCCTTTACGGAGGAACACATTCACCAGTCCCTCGCCCGCCCTTTGAAGATGTGATGGAAGGAGTCAGCTTGACAGGTGAAATTGTTCTGCGTGGAGATCCTCGGGCTTGATTCTGTCCCTTCTGGTATTTGACTTCAGTTAAACCCCTGACCTGTCTGAGCTCCAGGAGCTTTTCTGTTTAATGCCCTTACTGTTAAACCCTTGCCTTTGGCTGGCTACTCAGTAGCGATGTTGATGCAGCTGTTAGGTCCAAAGAATACTCCCCCAAAATGGCATTGCTGCTGACAATGCCCTAAATGACGTGGTCTGGGCTCAGCTCAAGCTGGACTCTGGCTGGGTAAACAGAAGGATTGCTAGCAGATAGACTCAGCGTTCCTCAGAAATCTCGTAAGGCGAGTTTCTGTTTGTCAGGAAAAGCTATTACTTCTCTTATCTGCTCCCTACAGCCAACCGCCTCTGGCAATGGGCATCTAGTTCCTGATTAACTCAAACAAGGCTATAATAGATCAGAGTTCCCACGGTAGTTCCCATGCTCTTGCACCCCTCCCTTACCCCATCACAACAAGACTTTGTCTGCCTTTTGCTGTTCTCTCTGCTCCCTTCCTCCCAACACACATGGAGAGACAGCCCTGGCAGTTTTGATTCCCCAATAAACGTCTCTTTCTACCCACAGAGTGGTCTAGTTCAGTGATTTCCTTGTACAGTTGCTTCCACTAGCCTTAGTCCCCCATTAGCTCTGCTCGGAAATCCACCACATTGACTGTCCCATCTTTTCCTGGGATAGGCACAGGGAGATGCCTCTTAAGGAACACCCACAGGAAAAAGCCCATTTGACTAAGCTTTTCCTCCTAAATCTTTCTCCTGGTCCTCAGCTAGTGCCCTCCTCCCACTCTTTGTTACCCTCAAGACTGTTTGCAATCCTGCTCTCTTTCACTCTTCCTCTTTCGTGATCCTGAGCTGTGTGCTTCTTCTGCAAGAAAATTGTGTGCCAGCCTATGGTTCTTTTCTTTGTCACAGTTGGGTGACCAAAGTCTTTATCTTAGAACCAAGCTGATTACCAGCTACCGAAAAGATAAGTATGTTCCTCTGTTCATATTCTGAATTTATTTATTTTTGAGACAAGGTCTCACCATTTAGTCCTGGTTGTACGGAACTTCCTGTAAAGACCAGGTTGGCCTCCAACTCAAAGACATCCACCTGCCTCTGCCTTTTGAGTGCTGAAATTAAAGGTGTGCACCGCTGTGCCTGGCTTTTTCAAATTTTTAAAAACTTTGAGACAGGGTCTTATGTAGCCCAGACTGCCTTAGAATTTGCTGTGTATCACAAAGATAACCTTGAACTTCTGATCTTCTGGCTTCCACCTCCCAAGTACCGTGATTATAGGTGCTTGCTACCATACTCAGTTTATTTGGTGCCGTGGATCCACCTTCTTGAAGGCAGGGTCTTTTAATCAAACCCGGAGCTCCCTGATGACAGTCTTGCTAGCCAATCTAATCTGGGGATCCCCCTTCTCAGTCTTCCCAGCCTAAGATTCTAGGCAGGATGCCATACCTACCTGGCATTTACAGGGGTTCTGAGGGTCCTCGTACTTGAATAGCAAGCACTTTAATCATTGCACCATCTCCTCAAAGTGAGATCTGAGGATTTTCTTGCAATGTGTATATATATGTATGGTTTGTTTTTTGAGACAGGGCTTCTCTGTAGCTTTGGAAAGTCGCTCTGTAGACCAGGTTGACCTTGAACTCATAGAGATCCACTTGTCTCTGCCTCCTGATTAAAGGTGTGTGCCACCACTGCTCAACAAAAAAAAATTATTTTTATTCTATGTATGTGATCACTGTCTGAATGTATGTATTTCTCGTGTGTGCATGCTTAATGCCTGAGGAGACCAGAAGAGGGTGTTAGGTCTTTCAGAACTAGAGTTACACACAAGCCACCATGTAGGTCCTGGAAACAAAATCCAGGTCATCTGCAAGAGTAACAAGTGTTCTTAACCTCCAAGCCATCTCTCCAACCCTGCAGTGTCCTTTGTTCTGTATTGTTTTTAGAGATAGGATTGTATATAGTGCAGGCTGACCTCAAGCCTTCAGTGTAACCCAGAATGACCTTGTTCTGATCTCCCAGCTTCCATCTGTCTAGTGCTTGGGTTACAGAGCTGCCTAAACCATACCTGGCTTGTTTGGTACCAAGGGTTGAACCTAGGGGTCATGTATACAAGGCATTACCTTTTCTACCCATACAGCGACATCTCCAGCACCCCCAACTGTTAAAAAAAAAGTTTCACTATGTAGCCCTGGTTGTTCGGAAGTTCACAAAGATATGCTTGCTTCTGTCTTCTGGGTGCTGGGATTAAAGGTATGCATCTCAATGGCAGGTCCATCTCCACCTTTTGGGGGTACCAGGGATTAAGTTTTGAGGTTTACTCATTCATGCTAATGAATGGAAGTCTTCTACCAGTGAACAATATCCCTCTCCTGAACATGATTTTTGGAGGGTCATGGGTTACACAGATAAGATTATGTTGTTCTTCAGAGATGGAGAACAAGGAAAGAGATACTTTGATTGAGGGAGCCATTATGGGACTAGCAAGAAACCTGGCACTAGAGAAATTCCCAGGAATCCACAAGGATGACCCCAACTAAGATCCTAAGCAATAGTGGAGAGGGTGCCCGAACTGGCCTTGCCTTGTAGTCAAATTAATGGCTATCTTAAATGCCACCATAGAAACTTCATCCAGCAACTGATGGAGATAGGGCCAGAGACCTGCAGTGGAGCACTGGGCTGAGCTCCCAAAGTCCAGTTGAAGAGAGGGAGGAATGAGAATATGAGCAAAGAGGTCAGGACCATGATGGGGACACCCCTTGAAACAGTTTACCTGAGCTAATGGGAGCCCATCAACTCCAGCCAGACTGGAGAGGAACCAGCATAGGACCAAGCTAGACCCTCTCTGAATGGGGGTGACAGTTGTATGGCGGGGACAGACTGCAGGGCCACTAACAGTGGCACCAGGATTTGTCCCAGCTGCTTGTACTGACTTTTTGGAACCCATTCTCTTTGGAGGAATACCTTGCTCAGCCTGGAGATAGTGGGGAGGGCCTTGATCCTTCCATGGAGCAATGTACTTTGCCCTCTTTGGGGAGTGGATGGGGGTGGGGTGGGAAGAAGGTAGAGGGAATGGGAGGAGGGAAGGGAGTGGGAATGGGGATCGGTATGTAAAATGAAAAAAGATAATTTGTTTTCTTTTTTAAAATAAGTTTTTTAAAAGTAAGAAAAATAAGAGTCTATTGTCCTTGAGTCCAGTGCTGGAAGGAAACAAAGAAGGAAGAAAATGGAGATATTGTAGAGTGTGAGGGCCACAGCAGCATTTGTGTTCTGAGAGCACACAAGGGAGATTAATTTTTTTGGGGAACTAGCTATGGTCTGAATGTATTTAGATTTCCTACCCCCAATTCGTGTATTGAATATTCACCCCAAGGTGATGACATTAGGGCTTTGAGGTTATGAGGGCAGAACTTGCATGAACGGGATTAGTGGCTTATTAAAGAGGACCCAAGGTGTTTCTCTTGCTCCAATCACTCACCAAGTGAAGACACAACAAAGAGGTGCCGTCTGTGAACCAAAGAGCATTCTCCCCCACTATAAAATGGTTTGATGATGCCTTCACCTTGGTTTCCTAGCCTCTAGCACTGAGGTAAATAAAATTACAGAGTTTATAAGCCACCCACTGTAGTGAGTGTATATTTGATGTAGCAGCCAAGTGGACTAGGGAGAGAAATGGATTATAAAGAATACAAAGCCTGCTTTGGCCCTTGAAATCACAAGTGGGAATTAGACAGGTAGAAGGGGAAGCTATTTTCACTTTAAACAGGGATATACAAATATATCCTTAGCTAAAAGGGGGAGGGAGGACACAGAAGTTCTAACTCTGTGTGTTCTAACGAGGCACACACATTCTGCAGTTCAGCACCGTCTTAGCTTGTAAGATAGAATAAATATGGCTACATATCTGCATATGTAGCACCAGCAGCCTCATTCAAATAGAGAACTGGGCAACAATGCATCTTAATTTCCAACAGGCAGAGCCCAGGCAGCATTTCTGCCTGCTGTGTTGGACAGGGCTACGGTCCACCTGCTCCCTTGGCTGCTGTGTCCCCTCCAGCAGGCCCGCGATCATCAGAATGCAGTGTGGGCTCCTAGAACTAGTTCAGTTCAGACCCAGCTGAGGAAACTGGAGTTACAACTATTCTCCGTGCAAAGTTGTTTCTCCTCCCTGCTTCCTCCTCCAGCACCTTAGGTTTTGGATGGGGGGGGGGGGGAGACGGTCAGATTAATGTTCTAAAGCAGTTTGCCTTGGCTCAAAGCCATGACATAAAAAGGAGTGTGGATTTCCCTCATGTCTCGGAGCATCCCGAAGATAGCTCCTAGGGCAAGAACATTCCTCTAAACGGACTTTTTTTGGCAGTCCCAGCAGGACTTTGGAATTCTTCCAAACAAGGGTTTGGTCCTAACTCTGCCTCTGGCCAGCATTAGTTATTTTCTCTGCTGCAGTGACAAGATACCTTAAAAAAAAAAAAAAAAGCCATTTGTGGGAGGGTTTATTTGACTCACAGTCTGAGGGCGCAGGCAGTCCTGGGAAGCCTCAGCAGCAGGCGCTTGAGGCAGCTACATTGCATCTACAGTTGGGAAACAGGGGTGACAGCCAGAACTCAGTGTCTGTTCTTCATTCAGTCCAGGACCCCAGCTCATGGAACGGTGCCCCGTTTTTAGGATGGGTCTCTGTGGTAGTTTGAATGTAATCGGGCCCCCATGATCTCATAGGGAGTGGCACTATTAGGAGGTGTGACTTTGTTGGAGTGGGTACGGCCTTGTTGGAGGAAGTGTGTCACTGTGGAGGTGGGCTTTGAGGTTTCCCATGGTCAGGATACTGTCCACTGTGTCAGTTAATTTCCTGTTGCCTGCAAGATGTAGCGCTCTCAGTTCCAGCGCCACGTGGGCCTGCATGCCGCCATGCTCCCTGTCATGATGATAATAGACTGAACCCTTGAAACTGTAAGTGAGCCACTCCAATTAAATGTTTTCCTTTATAAGAGCTCCCATGGTCATGGTGTCTCTTCACAGCAATAAAAACCATAACTAAGACAGCCTCCCCACCTCCATTAACCTAACGTGGATAATCCCTCAAAGGCAGGCCTAGAGCCTAACCTAGAGCTGACAATGTAGCTGCCTCAAGCGCCTGCTGCTGAGGCTTCCCAGGACTGCCTGCGCCCTCAGACTGTGAGTCAAATAAACCCTCCCACAAATGGCTTTTTTTTTTTTTTAAGGTATCTTGTCACTGCAGCAGAGAAAATAACTAATGCTGGCCAGAGGCAGAGTTAGGACCAAACCCCACAAGCGTGCCAGAAGCTTGACTCCCCAGGACCTAGGCTATAGGCGGCTCTAGGTCTTATCTAGCTGACAGTGTGAACCATTACAATGAGAAATGCTACCTCATCAAGTCGGATCAGAGTTTCCTCATTTCCAACAAAGGCCGTCAAACCATTTACATGGGAGAAAAGGCAGTTAAAGAATCACGAGAAGGCATTCAGAGAATGATACCTTTGAATATTTAAGTAGCAAATTGGAGATAGGATAGTCAAATTTGGAGATCAAGCCAAGTTTGTGCCTTGTACGCATCACCAAGTCTGGAAAGCAGTGGAATCTTCAAGAACATTGCCTCAGGCTTCTTCTAGTGCCCTGACCTTTGGCCTTGAAGAACGATGACTAACTGGACTGCTGGCTTGTTGTGACCTGGCCTACCTGGTCTCTGAGCTGCCTACCTAGGAACTGAACTGAGAAAATCCTGAATAAGTGTGATGGGAGCGGAGTTCTCTTACTAGGGAGCAGTTGATCGTAGATGTAAAGTCCTCCCTGCCGCTGAGGCAAATGCAGCCACTGTTGGCTGTCACTCAGGAATTTGGGGTCATTCCAGAGTCATTCCTGAACTGCTTTATTTACTCAGAGCTCTCCGTATAGCTGATCTTCAACCTTTGGGATTTTTTTTTCCCTTTCATTTTCTTTTTCTTTACTGATAACAATAGTTGCAATGCCATGCAGCCTGCTAAGAGTAGACATTCTAGAACCAGCTTGCTTGGGTTTGGGCTCTGTTACCCTGAGCCAAGATTCATCCTCCTGTGGCTCCAGTTCTTCCGGTGGAGCCTGAGGACTAAGGAACTGAATTGCTGTTTGCCTTGAGTCAGGATGTGTATTGCACATAGATCTGGGTAATAGTAAGAGCTCTGTTTGCTCTGTGAGCTGTTCACAGCCACATGCCCCGCCACAGTCCTGTGAGGAAGTCCTAGTTTCATCTCCATTTTATAGATGAGGAAAATGAAGCTTAGACCGGCTGACCAGTGTCAACATGGCCGGTAGGTAGTAGAGCTCAGCATTAAACCCAGTTTTCCCCCTCATTTACAAATCCCATATTTTTAACTACTGCTGACAGTGCGTCCTGAAATGGATGGTCTTAAAATTTGTCACTGACTTAATTTTTTTAAAAATATTTATTTATTATGTATACAATATTCATTCTGCGTTGTGCCTGAAGGCCAGAAGAGGGCACCAGACCTCATTACAGATGGTTGTGAGCCACCATGTGGTTGCTGGAAATTGAACTCAGGACCTTTGGAAGAGCAGACAATGCTCTTAACCACTGAGCCATCTCTCCAGCCCCCACTGACTTAATTTTAAACACATGCCTCTTGAGCCTTTCTTTCTTTCTTTCTTTCTTTCTTTTTTTTTTTTTTTTTTGCCAAACCAGTGGATGCCACCTGCCTTCCAAAGAAGAGGCCCTGTCTCCAAGCACAGACATGTGAAAACTCAAGATGAAAGCGAGTGGCTGGGATCAGAGGATTTCCAGAAGGTGCCAGAGGCGGCACAAGAATAGACTGGATCCATTTGCACCCAGGCGTAGGTTTGCCGGTGCTGGACTGAGTTCCAGCTGGCCTCTTGTCTCTGCTGTTGCCTCTTGCCTCTGTCCTCCAGGCAGCTAGGAGATGTTTCCTCCAGCCTTTTGAACTTTTGTTTTAGTTGATTCTAGTGTGGAAAGCTAGGACACCTACAGGAGGTGGTGTTGAAAGCAGTGTATTTGGTTTTCTGTATTTATTTTCTGAGTGTGAGTGTTTTGTCTGTATGTGCGTGCACCTTGTGCAATTCTGGTGCCGTGGAGGTCAGAGGAGAGTGTCGCATCCCCTGGAGCTGCAGGTACAGAGAGTTGGGAGCCCCCATGTGGGCACTGGGAACTGAACCAGAGTCCTTTGTAAGAATAGCAAGTGCTTTCAACCACTGATCCATTTCTCCAGTCCCAAAAGTATATTTCTTTATTTTAATTTTTTGAAACAAATATTTATTACTTGGGATGATTTTTGAGTCACAGGAAAGTTCCAGGGATAGTGGCAAGTCTGTACCTCCTTCGCCAGTTCCCCACATGTCGGCATTTGACCCCACCAGGATCATTTGCAAATCCTAGACCTCTATGTTTGTTTGATACTAAGAACTCTCCTTTTGTTTCCATCTTCCTAGGTTTCCCAATGATAGGCTGTTTTGTTTTGGGATCCTAAGCAGGACTCACCACTGCATTTAGTCAACATGTCTAGGTGTGCTCTGTCCTAGGTAGGGTTTCTATTGCTACTATTGTTACTATAGCTACTATTGTTACTATAGCTACTATTGTTACTATTGCTACTATTGTTACTTTGCTACTATTGTTACTATTGCTACTATTGTCACTATTGTTGCTATTGTTACTATTGTTACACAAGGGCCCAAGCAGCTTGGGGAGGAAAGGGTTTGCTTGGCTTTGGCTTCCACATCACCATTCATCATGGAAAGAAGTCAGGGCAGGAACCTGGAGGCAGGGGCTGATGCAGAGGCCATAAAGGGGTGCTGCTTTCTTGTTTACTCCCTATGGCTTCCTCAGCCTACTTTCTTTTAGAGCCCAGGACCACCAGGCCAGGGATAGCATCACCCACAATGGGCTGGACCCTCCCCAGTCAATCACTAATTAAGAAAATGGTTTGTCTACAGCCCAGTCTTACAGAGACATTTCTCGGTTGAGGCCGCTCCTCTCTGACGACTCTAAAGTGTGTGTCTAGTTGAGACAAAACTGCCCAGCACAGTCTCTTTGTTTCCTTTACTTAACCTTTCTTATTTTTCACGACCTTCATTTTTTCAGCCAGCGTCTCACTATGTAACCCAGTCTACTTTTGAGCTTGCTGTCTTCCTACCTAAGCTTCCTCAGTGCTGAGTACCCCTGGACCCAAATTTGAACGACCTTCTTTTAAGAGAGCTGTTGAGGAGTTTGTAGACTGGCCGTCTAGCCGGTCAGGTCTGTATTTTCCCTGTTGTTGATTAGGGAAGTATACCTCAGGGTGAAGCATAACCTTCGGTGGTGACACTGACCTGATCGACAGGACTAATGTGTTTTCTGGGTTTCTTCACTGTGAGTCTTTCCCAACCCTTTTCGATTATGTTCGTTGTGCACTGAGACCCACATATACTGAATGGGGGGGGGGGGGGCTAAAATTTGCCTCCTCCAGGGGGGAGAACATACATATATTGTCTGAAAGTTCTTTTTAGTGAAGATTTATTGTCTCTTTGTAACTAGATTCTTTCTTTTAAAAAACATTGAAAATTTAATCCTTATGTGTATAGCTGTATTGTCTGGATGTGTCTGAGCACCACATGTGCCCACAGAGGCCAAAGGAGGATGTCAGACCCCCCTGAAGTGGAATTCTAGGCTGTTGTAAGAGACCACATAGGTGCTAGGAATCAAACCTTGGTCCTCTGCAACAGCAGCCCATGCTCTTAGGCACTGAGCCTTCTCTCCAGCTCGCTACATTATGTCTTTATATTGGCTTGGAGTAATAGTTTCTTAATATAAACCAGTGCTTTTCACCTCAAATGCACACACGGGATCTGCCTTTTCTGTGTGCTGGGGACTCTCGTACTTTCTTTACGCACTCACAACAGACAAGACCCCAAGTCTTAACTAAGTTCCTTCTTTGTTCAACCCTAAGAATCAGTAACACCATTGAGTCCATCAACAAATGAGTGACACGCAGGTGAGCGACAATGTCCTCTGGCATTGTCTGAGGTTAAGGATTTTCAACTCTCAACAGCAGTGTCTGGAGAATAGATACTCACGCTTTTGATCCCAGCACTCGGAGGCAGAGGCAGGAAGATCTCGTGAGTTCGAAGCCAGCCTGGTCTACAGAGTTAGTTCCAGGACAGCCGGGGTTACACAAAGAAACTGTTTTGAAAAACCAAAAATAAAATGAATAAGGTGCTGGAGGGGAATTTGATTCAGCAACCTTTTAAAAATGACTGAATTGTTCCCTTAAAGAACATCTTTAAGAACTCAGCCGTCTTTAAATGCGGCGAGTGCAGAGACAAGCAAGCAATGTCTGTCTCATTCAATCATGAGCCTAGAGGGAAACCCCGGCTCCTTTGGAAGCCTGGTTTCACCTGGGCAGCCAGGGGCCAATTGTAGAGCTCGTGTAGCTTCCAGGCATTCTGATTGGTCTGGACCAAATAAGAAGGTGGGCCTTTGGGTATCTGAAACAGTTCTGTGGGCTGGATTGCTGACGCTATTGGGGTGCGGGCTGGTCTGGGCGATCGAGATTGCAGTCCCCGCTTTTAGAGGCTCCTCTGTCTTCATGGGGATTTTTTTGGTGGGAGTAGCAAGTGGGAAGGACCGATCTTTGGTCGGTCTCCAGGGGATCTTTGGCTGGCTTACTGCAGAAGTGAAACAGCCGAGAGGCAGGGGAACCTGAGCAAACCGGTTAAGGGCCTCTAAAGAAGGGGAACTAATCCTGGTGGCTGTGGAAAATACCCAGTAGGAGGTCACAGTAGCTCCCTGAAGTCAACCTTTTAGGCCCTCTCTGGAGACGCAGATGGAGGAAAGTCCCTAGTTACTGGGACTTCTGAGAATCCAGTTTTTTCCAAGAGCTTGCCTCTTGGAAAAGCTAAAGTTGCATTTCCGTCTAAAATTTTTACTCTGAAGCCCTAATTTTACAATTACCTACAAGCTTTTTCTACTTCTGTTAAATTACAAATTACTGAAAAGTTTCGGTGCCCCAATAAACCTCTCACCCGACACAATAATCCAAATCAGACCAATTCAAACTGAATTAGAAAAGGCCCAGGTTTAATGGATACCAATACTCCTGGGTGGCCTTCCAGCTGCCCCCCTGCCCCCAAGAGAAGAGACCAGGAAGGATGACGTGTTTGTTCTCGGGGGGGGGGGGGGGGGGGGGCAGTTTAAATACCCTGTGGGCGTGGTCTTGAGCATTGGTGCACTTTCCCGGAGGTGGAGTCTGGACTGAGGCAACTCCCAGGGGAGGGGGCTTGAGATGGAACTTCCACCAAACATTACAGACTCTTTCGTGAATGTATGGATGCCAGGGACTGAGGTGAAGCCTTAACCCAAACATTCCAGACTCTTTGGGTATATGAATGCCAGGGGCTGGGGTAACACTCCCAAACAAATATCCCAGACTCTTTGGGTGTAGAGATGCCAGGAGCTGGGGTGAAGCCTTAATCCAAACAATTACTACTTGAGCAAGCCCCCTTTTCTGTTTTCTAAGCTCTAACAGGATTAGAGATTTTATGTTGAAAGCAAGTCCGGCAGTCCTTATCTTCTGCTCTGGGCCAGGTTGTAACCGGCTTTCCACAATATTTACTTGGAATCTTTTGGATTTTGTTAAACACTAGAACCTGGCTTGGACAATGTCTGAAAGTGTCTGAAAGCTGTCCCTCAGAGAGCAGCCTGATGCCACGGGAGGGAAACAGATTTTGTGTGAGATTATCTTGAGGGAAGCTCATGTTCTTTCTGATGTCTGACGAATGGTTCTGACGTGAACTCCAAGTACTGTGTGGCTTTTAAGCTTCCCTCTACCTTCATGAGTTTAGGTTTTAATCTTAGAAAATAAATGTCTGGCGAGAAATACTAATTACATAACCTGTTGTCTGATACCTCCCACCTGAAGGTAGCAGAGACGTATTTATTCCATCTTAGGCTGTGAGGTCCTTGGCCGGCTCGTCTGAAAACGGCATCCCCTACAAGCACTAAGGCTCCAAGAGCCGAGCTCTCTGCATCTGAACAGAGGTACCCATAGAGGAAGGACCAGGTTTTGTAGATTGAATGGTGAGGAAGAAGTTCCCCCTGGCTCCATGGATGGAGTGATTGGGAGTGCGTGAGGGTTACAAGATTTCCTTGGTTTTATGGGAAATCTATCCCAGAAGATTTGATGGACTCCTTAACAACACACTGTGGGCTGGATATGTTCACTGCCCAGATGAGAGTGGCTGAGTTACTACGCAGAAAATTGCAGGTTAAGCATCTCAGCCCCCATGTCTCCCTGTCCAAATATCTTTTTACTTAATAAACCTGAAAGTGTTAAACAGGCACGAGGGTGGGGTGATGCGGCATTGTCCTCTCTGCCCTTTGGTGGAGAGTTCCTTTCTGGGCTTCAAGCAGGTGCTCTGTTCTACAGACGGAGGAGTCGTGACTGGCAATTCGCTTGCCGTAGAGTCGCTTGGAGGATGAGATCTGGGCTCTTGAAGCATTGGTGCCCGAAGCGTTGTTTGAAGTTAAATAGAAGTGGGAAAGGGTTGAAAGTAATTGATCCAAAAAGTAAGACTTCAATATAAGAAATCCATTTGGTGGTGGCGGTGGGGCTTGATGGCTCAGCGGTTAAGAGCATTGGCTGCTCTTCTAGAGGTCCTAAGTTTAATTCCCAGCAACCACATGGTGACTCACAACCATCTGTAATGAGATCTCATGCCCTCTTCCAGTGTACAGATGTATATACGCAGACAAAGTACTCAAAAATCCATAAACCTTAAAATAAAAAAAGAAAAAGAAGCCAGGTGGTGGTATGTACACCTTTAATTCCAGCACTCAGGAGGTAGAGGCAGGCAAATCTCTGTGAGTTCGAGGCCAGCCTGGTCTACAAGAGCTAGTTCCAGGACTGGCTCCAAAGCCACACAGAGAAACCCTGTCTCAAAAAACCAAAACTAAAATGAAATAAGAAAACAAAACAAAACAAAACAAAAAAAAAAACAAAGAGAGAAAAGAAAATAAAAGGAGAAAAAAATTGAATTTGAAATTTAGCTTTGGCTTCTCCATGAGCCATCATTTTCAGAAGTGCCTTGGGTGAAGGAGTTCTCCTACAGGATGCAGCTCACCAGGAGAAATTTCCCCGTTGTTTAACCCTGCGGATGGTTGGAGCTGGTTATCCGTGTATTCTCATCCCTCTGACTGGAGGGTTGGGCCTGGAAATTCTGTCAGTTGGTATTCTGAAGACACATCTGGCAGCCAAGAATTTGGTCAGACTTAGTACTGAGCCGACAACTTGGAGTTGACCCACTGCATCCCCGTGTCTAGTCATGGGGTCTGGATCCTTAGTTAATTCAGACTTATTCTGAAGTTACTATTTTTGTTTTTTGAGACAGGGTTTCTCTGTGTAACAGATCTGGCTGTCTTGGAACTTACTTTGTAGACCAGGCTGGCAGCCTGCCTCTTTTCCCAAGTGCTGGGATGAAAGGTGTGCAACCCCACCGCCTGGTCGAAGTTACTATTTTTAATAAGTGGGACTCTTAGAAATTTTGTGGTATTTTTATGGGGGTTGGTTCAAATCTCTGAATTATAGACTTCCAGATCACAAAGCTATAATTCCTTCAACTTTTAGATTTTCAGTGTTTTACCCAAGATAAGGTTTTGAGCCACTACTCAAGTGATAAAAAAAATCCTAAAGATCAATCTGTAAATGATAATCATCTTTTTTTTTTTTAAAAAAATGTTTTTTAAAGACAGGCTTTCTCTGTGTAGCACTGGCTATCCCAGAATTCACTTTGTAGACCAGCCTGGTCTCAAACTCACAGAGATCTTCCTGTCTCAGCTTCCCGAGTGCAGGTGTGTGCCACCACTGCCTGGCAATAATCATCACTTCTTGAGGCAAGCAAACATCACTTCAAAGAAAGACGGTCTAAAAGACTGGCTGTTCACACATGGCCTACTGATAAAGACCGGCCTATATTTACTCCTGTGTGAGCAATGTTGCCAGTGGAAATAGCTAGTTTAGGCGCCTAACCTGAGAAGCAGACAAAAGGTCACTACTTGGAATCTGTTGACTTAGTTCAACACTTAGAAAAGAAAAAAAATTAACCTGCTGTCTCAGTTTGTTACTTGGCGAGGTAATAAGCCAACTACTGTTTTGCTTTATCTAAGAACCTGGAAGACTTGCATGAACGGGTTCTTCTTATAGATAACTCAAAATTACAACCGCAAGTCACAGAGCCCAAGTTGAAAAAAGAGTGCACGGACTCTCATTTTACAGGAATGGTTTTGCTTCTACATCATTAGATCGCCTGCATTTCACTGTCTTGGGAGCTAGTATGTCTCCGGAATACTCCCTATCAGCTGGGGCTGCTCAGTTAGAACTGAGTGCTAGTTCATGTGTGCTAGTCTGTTTTTTTAAATGCCCACTCTCTGTAAGATCTGGGGCTTTAAAAATACTTCTTAAGTTTCTGTCCATCTTCCAGGGGTGAGGAGGATTCATTAGACCAATCAGTAGGAGACACAAGTGTCCAGGTGAGCTGGGAAGCAGGACTATACCCATGCCACAGGCACGATAGTGAACTCTGATGTGTGTTTACTTACTTATTTTTGTTTTTGTGATGCTGGTGATTGACCCAGGACTTCCCAGGGAACTAGGCAAGAGGTCTGCTAAGGAGCCATGTTCCCAGCCTGGGTGCTGACAGTTTGCACAACTTAAACTCTTCGGGGTGAAGGACAGATCTCACTCTATCCAGTGTAGGCAGCGAGACATTCCCAGTGTGGACCGCTGCTTTCTGCTCCTTTTCTCTACACTAGGTCCTGACACTTGTAGCGCTCCTTGCCTTTGTGGTCAGTTCAAAGCAGATTTCAACAGCCTAGCTCCACGGCTGGGGTCTCTCCTGGCTCTGTTCTCTCCAGCATCCCCCTGGATCTCTTTTTTACATTTAGTTTGTGCTTGTGTCTAAGCTCTTTGAATTTATGGAAAACCTTGAAATGAGTTGGGTTTGAGAGAAACGGTGGAGCCTGAGACAGAAGAATGAGAGGAGGGAGGATGGGCCACACTGATTGATGGGCAGGTGGATAGAGGAGGGAGGATGGGCCACTGGTTGGCTTTTCATACTTGTCTGATTTTATTCCACTCTCAGCAACTCTTGTCATCATAGGTTAGGGCTCCTGTCCCTACTCATCTTATTCTTACCACTTTGCTTTGGACAATAGTGAGGCTAGATGCTTCTGACTGTTCTGATGTCATAGACATTTTCAGTTTATGTGTATTTTAATTGGTCCCAAAATGTGGGGACATGTTGGTGAGGATAAGAGAAGCAGATGAGGGTCGTGCCTAATGGTGTAAAGTGTATGTGTGTGGAAAGAAAAAAAAAACAATAGATAATAGGTGCTAAGCCTCTACTCTTGATTGGAACTCGAATATACTGTGTCAGTACTGGCATTAGAACAATCATATAAGGTAGGTACTATCCCAGAGAAAATGGTGAGAGCCCCAGGTTAAGTCACTTCCCTATTCCCGCCACCTACTAAAATGTTCATTTTTAGATTCTTTTGAGATAGCTCTGCATCCAATTCAAGTGATTTAACAATGACTCTTCAGTTGGAATGTCTTACCTAATGTGCTAGCAAGGGGTTAAGTGTCATTTTTAAAAAGCAGGAAGCTACACCCTTAACCATAGTCAGGCGGATGTTACTCTTACCTTGCTTAGCAGGAAGCTAGGTGTAATAGGGATATAATCACTTCCTGTGGCACAGAAACCATTACCTGACTATTCTAAACACAGACTCTGACGTCAACTGGGAACGCAGGGTTTCTATTGTGTGAGCAGAGTGTGTGGTGTGGCAAGATCATGGGTTGTCATGAGCTGAGTCATGACTGTGTTTGTATCAGTCTAAATGACCAATAAAGACATCACAGGGCGGAGGAGGTCACTCAGGGCTTGAAACATTCCCTATGGTGTCTGACAGCTGAGAGGGCATTTAAGAAATAAGGCCACACCTCTCAACTACTTAACCGGAGGTACCTCTGTAGAGGACGAATAAAAATTGCTGGGATTTGAACCCCAGATCTGGTTCCAAAGCCATGAATTCTGATTAAAGATTAGAACAAACCGTTGTGGAATCTCTTCCCATTGATGTCATAGGCATGTTAATCGCTCCTGAATTCATTGGACCTGCTGGCACACATCGTTGTCTATATCTTCTCTTCTACTTCCTCTTGGTTAATACCTCGGTCATTGCCCTCCCAAGTGGCCCGGCTGTCTTACCCACCTGCTCTGATCTTTTCATACTTCGCTTCTGTTAAAACTGTTGTCAGTGTCCCCCATCTGTTGATCATTTTACTTGATCTCAACCTCATCGGCTGTTACCTTTACTTTTGTTCAAGCAAGCCCTTGAAGCTCTCTTTGTCTTTCTGATGAATTGCGGCCCTGATGAGTCTAGTTATCTGCTGTCCTAACGCTAGAAAACTAGAGCTTGCTTGAAAGACTTTGGAAGGTTCAGTTTAGATTGGTTTGTAAAAAATGGTCCTGGTCTCAAGTCAGGCACGCTCCTTTTTCTGTGGTCTCTAGGTGCCCCCTACTGGTGGATGTGTTTAAAGCTCTAATTTAAGAAACTGCAGCTGGGAGGTTAGGCTTCCTTTGCCCTGCATTAGTTTTATTCTAATAAGAGCGTAAAAACAGGCTTCCTCTCATCTCTTCTGAGGTCATAGTTTTAGGCTCTGGAATCAACACTTAGCCATACCCATCCTCCTGTCTTGCCCATCCGAGAGTGATTTCCCCTTTGAAAGAAAGCACAGAGCTTGAAAATTTGGGCTATTCTTAAAGGAAAAAATAGATCCCTTCTGAACTTTCCTTGGAAGACATAAAAGTTTGTTCATTCTCCACCCTCTCCCCATCCCAACAGAGAGCTGATGGACCAAATACAGATGCTGTCAAGCCTAGCTTGGTTGAAATAATGAGCTGATGTACTTCAGAAAACTCCTCCAATCTTCCCCCCTCCCTCCCCTTCTTAAATCATACCATACACACTCCAGTGTTTCTGAGATTTCATCTCTCAGAAGAACCTGGTGACTGGAGCTTCAGGGGAGGGTCTTGTGTGAGTGACCTTTTCCTCCTGTCTGGAAAAAGAAAGGCTAACAGGCCCATTCCCCCACTTGGGCTCATGCATGCTGTTGGGCTTCTGGTGTAGCTTGGAGACTGAGAAGATTGTGATTGGTCCTTTAGTGCTCATCCAAAGAGAGTACAGCCGGGCAGTGGTGGCACACACCTTTAATCTGCCTCAGGAGGCAGAGGCAGGTGGATCTCTGTGAGTTCGAGGCCAGCCTGGTCTACAAGAGCTAGTTCCAGGACAGGCTTCAAAGCCACAGGAGAAACCCTGTCTTGCAAAACCAAAACAAAGAAACAAAAACAAAAAATTATGGGCACACGTGGATCTGTGTGGGAGAGCCATCCATCCAGAAGGGCTTCACCCTTCATGGTGGAAGGTACCGTCAGTTAACTCAGGCTAAAATAATTTCTTTTAAGCTTGGCTTTCTGCATTCAGTGTAGCTCTAGTTTGATCTTTTCCTGCTTGATTTGGGTTCCAGTTTTGACATTTCTGGGAAAATCAAAGCTATTACCGTTTATAAGAAGGTTTATATAAATAGTCCTTTATTTTTCATCCTGTTTGTATGGTACCCTGATTAATACAGACTATTGTAATTAGTCTTTCTTGTCGGACTTTCTTGGACTGCCAATCCCCAAATAATGACACAGAGACTTTTTTTTTTTAAAATATTTTTTATTATGTATACAATATTCTGTCTGTGTGTATGTCTGCAGGCCAGAAGAGGGCACCAGACCTCATTACAGATGGTTGTGAGCCACCATGTGGTTGCTGGGAATTGAACTCAGAACCTTTGAAAGAGCAGGCAATGCTCTTAACCACTGAGCCATCTCTCCAGCCCCCATGACACAGAGACTTAATATTAATTATGAAAGCTTGGTCTTTAGCTTAGCGTTCCCAACTAGCTCTTACAACTTAAATTAACCTGTTTTTATCAATCCATGTTCTGCCACATGGCTTTCCACCTCTCTTCCATTCTGCATGTCTGACTTCCTCCGTGTCTCACCAACATCTCCCCAAACCCCCCTCCCCCTCCCCCTGACAGATTCTAACCCTGCATTCCTCTCTCTGCCTGGGAGTCCTGCTTATTCTCCCCTGCCTAGCTGTTGGCCCTTCAGCTTTTTATTAAACCAACCACAGCAATACATCTTCATACAGTGTATAAATATCTCACAATACTTCCCCTTTTGTTTAACTCTAACACAGTGAAACTATATACAATAAAAACAATTGTCCAGTAAGGATTGCATTTACAATGTCCAGTCCAATTGTATTTGTCAAGTTTGGGGAAATTACTCTATTATAGTCTATCCTATCTTGGTGAGTCCAAAATTTTTTATACCTAAATTACCATCATCAGTGTATTACCAACTTAAAAGTATCTTTTTGGACCTTAAAAAACATTTTCCTAGATAAACAACTTAAGCTTTTATGTCTCTCAAGCTTATAAAATTTGCATCTCTTTTGTAAGTTTCTTTTCTGAATTTTGTAATGAAGAAATGTAGTCTTCACCACATTAGAGACCTAAGAAGGATAAAATATTACCTGAGTAAATAGAAGGACAGAGCAAGCAACTTCCAAAACTATAGAAATGACAAAGACACTTGGCTACCTAGGCAGTCACCCAAGGTTCCTCTGTAACATAGGAACATCCATCTTTGGCCTACAGACCTAGAATATCTGACAGACTTTTTTGTGAAGCAGGAAGTCTTGAAGGACTGTTATACCTTGTCTTGGCAAAATTTGACAGTTAACTTATGTTATGTCCTGCTTGTCCAGTTTGGAGAGCCCATTGTGACAAGAGCAGTTTCTTGCCCAGTGATTAAATTTGTCATAATGAAAGCAAATTCCACATGGAATTTCTTTGATGACCATTATCCTTTTGTGAAGTAGATTGGTGCTGACAAGAGCAGACATGTCTCACTGTCATGAAAAGTCTTATGTTATTAAAACATCTTAAATGCTATATTCTATAGGTCTCTGAAGTGTTTGAAGACCACTTATTGATCTAAAATACATCTCTGTTTGATCTTGAAAACATACCTAACATGATAAGAAGTTTGTTATAGATGAATAACTGCTAACCTTCATTTCTTCATTATTGTAAATTGTTTGTAATAATAGCTTTCATGGACTAGAACTATACAGAACGTTTTGTTGTTGTTTGGAGACAGGCTTTCTCTGTGTAACAGTCTTAGTGGTCCTGGAATTAGCTCTTGTAGTCTAGGCTGGCCTCAAACTTACAGAGATCTGCCTACCTCTGCCTCCCAAGTGCTGGGATTAAAGATATACAACACCACTCCCTGGCTATAAAGTACATTTTTTAATGAGCTATGTAGGTACAATACCTTAAAAAAGAGTAGAGAAACATATATAAAGTATGTTATAACAAAATAACCTTAAATTTGTATCAATATATAAAAATCCATACCACTGTAAAGTATTTTAGATTAATAGTTGATTTTTAGTTTAAAAGTAGATTCAATAATCCACTCTTTCATCCTATCATTCCTATATCCCCCCTTTTCTTTTCAGAAAGAGATTCCTGTAAATGGAGGTTTCTGTTCTGCCCACAAGTTACTGAATAGTCACATAGAGGCTTATATTAATTATAAATGTTTGGCCGATGGCTCAGGCTTATTACTAGTTAGCTCTTACATTTAGATTGACTCATTATTAATTTGTGTCTTGCCACATGGCCTGCAGCTTACCAGTACTCTGGCATCTTGCTCTTTGGGCAGCCGCTGGTGTCTGCCTGACTCTGCCCTCCTTCTCCCTGTATCTGCATTTGGCTTTCCTGCCTAGCCTTATTCTGCCTGACTATAGGCCAAATCAACTTTATTTATCAACCAATGAGAGCAACATATATTCACAGCATACAGAAAGATCATCCCACAGCAGATTCCTAAATCTAATCTTCTTTGCTTAGTTTTCTCCCTGACAATGACCAATAGCAACTTGCATCCAACCCTCCTAAATGATAATAAATATCCATAACCCACTATGACCAAAAACCACTCAGCCCAGCTCTTGGGAATATGGGCATCATGTTCTCTAGGTTACTTCCTGTTATCTGGGGGTGATGGAATTTTTAGGTGATCCTGAAAAAATTGGGATAATAGTCAAGACCTGGGAGAGGTAACTGTATCGTTTATTGTCCAGTCTCTGTGTAATGGGGAAAGTTCAGGGCTTATCTGAAGTCCTGGTGAGAGTAGTCTGTGAGGCTGCACCATCTCAGCTAGCTGCTTTGAAGTAGTTCTAGATGCATATTTTTGAGGAAACTGTAACAGGTCTTCTGAGAGGCTGGGTCACCTGGGCTACTTGTCTTCATTGTTGTCTGGATGTTTGTCTCTGAAAACACAAACTTTTAAAGTAACATACATATCTGTATTAACACAAGCATGGAATATGCAGTGTGTACAAATCAGCTAAAGATGATACTCTGTTCTATGTTTGAGAAGATAAAAGACATCTTTATAGGTTCATTTGCACTGTATAACTAAACTACAATGTAAATCGCCATCCATGTCTTAAAAAAATTATGGCATGTAATAACAAGTCATGAGGACTCTAGCCAAGAAGAGTTATTGTGTCTCATCCAGTCTCAGAGCTGTTCCCATGTAGAGGAATCAGTATACACATCACCTGTCCTGTAGTTTTCTTGATTTCTTCCTTCATATCTACAGCCAAGATTTTCAGGAAGTCTCCTCTGGTCAAATTTGATTTTTATTTATTTTGAAGGAATCCATTGTTTTTGTTTCCTATGGAAACAAAGGCATAACCTCTCCCCCAACGTAACACATTTCCCAACTTCTACTCTGAAGTTAAGACATCTTTAAAATGTATAGACTATTTTAATTTATCAGTTCTTTGTACATTTAATGTCTTTTCATAGTCAACAAAGCACTATACAGGATCCAGATACCCTGTGTATTTTCCATCCTTACATGTTTATAATTATTTTTATATTGTTTTACTCTTTAAAGATATTCAAAATTATTTTAAACTATTTATTTTTATGACCATGTATATAAATTTTCTTTTCTTTTTTTTAGCACCTAATCACCTTTTAAAGCATACTGTGTCTGTTAAGAGGTTTTTTTTTTGTTGTTTTGTTTTTTTTGGCCTGGACCTGGCTTTTTATTTTTTAATTTTTGTTTTCTTGCACATCTCCAGCATTTCTCTGACTGCATGAGCCAAACTTTAAACTGCTAGGCTACCACATTCTGCTTAGTATATGGTGCTGGCAGTTACTCTGCCTCCCTCAGTATCTTAGCCCACATCCAGGCAATGACATCTGCTGCCAGGACGCACCTGACTTATTCATTCTTGCTTGGAAGGAGGCATGTGGATTGAGAAATTGCAGGCAGAAATAACAGAAACACAGCAGACACAGACATAGGATCGATTTGGGAGGACTGTCAGTGAATACTGCAGCTTCAAGTTTATTATTCATAGCCCTTTTACACCCCAAACCAAAGGGGAGGGCAAAAAGATTTTATTCTGATATAAGAAACAAATAAGAGTTCAAACATTGAGGAGCAAAACAGAAAGTAGCTACACCTTAGGCCTGTTGTTTGACCTTGAAGGGGCAAAACAAGCTTGAACTCTCTAACCCTGAGTCAAGACAGAGCAGAGTCACTTCTATGGACTCCCACACCTCAGTTCCTTGAGAGCCTAACCTCATGCTGGTGGGACCTCAGAGCCACATTTGCCCACACCATCTCTGGGAATTTGCTGAGTTCATGCCGCAACTGGGGTCTCTATCTAGTCTTCTGTTCTAGTAGCTTGGCATTCAAGTGCTCAGCTGTATAGTAGGGCCTCTTAAAAGAGCTGCACCTCTGTATACCACAGCAGAAGACTCCCTGTCTGGGACTTTACTCAATTTTCTCAGACTCTATGTTTGGATATATGGACGGTGCCCCATGTTGAGTGACAATAACAATCAGTCTTTCTTGTCAGAATTTTTTTGGAACACCAACCCCCAAATAATGACATGAAGACCAACTGCTGTGGGACACTGGTCTTGTACCCTATAAAGATTTGTCACTTGTACTGGTTTAATAAAATGCTGATTGGTCAGTAGCCAGGCAGGAAGTATATGTGGGGTGACTAGGAGAATTCTGGGAAGAGGAAAGGCTCGGTCTGCAGTCATCACCCAGATGCAGAGGAATCAAAATGAGAATGCCTCACTGAGAAAAGGTACCAAGCCACATGGCTAACACAAACAAGAATTATGGACTAGCTGGGCGGTGGTGGCGCATGCCTTTAATCCCAGCATTCGAGAGGCAGAGGCAGGTGGATCTCTGTGAGTTCGAGACCAGCCTGGTCTACAAGAGCTAGTTCCAGGACAGGCTCCAAAACCACAGAGAAACCCTGTCTCGAAAAACAAAACAAAACAAAACAAACAAAGAATTATGGACTAATTTAAGATGTAAGAATTATTTAATAAGAAGTATGAGTGAATAGGCCAACCAGTTTATAATTAATGTAGGCCTTTGTGTGTTTCTTTGGGACTGAATGGTTGTGGGACCAGGCAACAACTTAATATTAATTATGAAAGCTTGGCCTTTAGCTTAGGCATGTTCCTAATTAGCTCTTGTAACTTAAATTAACAGGTTTTATTACTCAATGTTCTGCCATGTGACCTTTTAACCTCTCTTCTATTCTGTACATCTGATATGTTTCATGTCTCACTGGCATCTCTTCCCCAACTAGATTCTAACCCCCTGTTCTTCTCTCTGCCTAGAAGTCCCACCTATCCTCTCCTGCCTAGCATGTTGGCCATTCAGCACTTTACTAAACCAATCACAGACATACATCTTCACACAGTGTACAAATATCCTGCAATGATCTCTTGTATTAAAAATGAAAAGGTAATGGAGAATTGCCTAGGTCAGTATAGATGCAATGAGGCAACCATCAACCCAAATGTGAATCCAACCTTACTTGTTTGGGTCCCCTGGCCTCTTGAGTCTTGGATGCTTAGTGATGAACCTTATCTTAAGGAGTGACGTAAATATGGTTGGAGGTCATGAACAGATTACTAGGTCCAGGAAAGTCATGAGTTAATCTAGTCATATAATTTTCCTAGTCAGGGGGTCTGGAGAGATGGCTCAGAGGTTAAGAGCACTGCCTGCTCTTCCAAAGGTCCTGAGTTCAATTCCCAGCAACCACATGGTGGCTCACAACCATCTGTAATGAGATCTGGTACCCTCTTCTGGCCTGCAGGCATACACACAGACAGAATATTGTATCCATAATAAATAAATAAATATTTTAATAAAATAATTTTCCTAGTCAATAGCAGCTAGAAATCCTAGCGGGGCAGTGGTGGTGCACATCTTTAATCCCAGCACTTGGGAGGTAGAAACAGGTAGATTTCTGAGTTCCAGGCTGGACAGGGCTACATAGAAAAACCCTGTCTTGAAAAACAAATGAACATACAACAAAAAGAAAGAAAAGAAAGAAAGAAAGAAACCCATACAGTGAGAAGGTGAACTAGAAGAAACCCAGGTCTGTCTTCTAATCAATGTTTTCAGAAAAAAACTTGACTCACAAAAATTGGTGGGAAAATTGGATAGCTTCTCTTCTTATCCTTTAGTTCCTGGATACAGGTGACCTCTGTCCAGGGTATGTAGTAACATATGGATGTTTCATCAGTGTACATATGTATTAGTTAGGGCTACTATTGCTGTGATGAACACATGGCCAAAGAAACTTGTGGAGGAACATGGTCCAAGAAGGGGATTGTGTGAGGAGAATTCTGAGTACTTGTAAGAAAAGTCCAAGAAAATAAGACCTCATTCTGTGACCTCAGTTTCTTCAAAAACCACAAAATTGTTCTTGGAATGTATTTTCATGCCACTCCCATTGGTATAGTGGATAGGAGTAAGTTTACTTCAGATTATTCATTACAACTGGCAATCTTAATTGGTATATATGGAAAAACTTGTTTTGGCTGCATGAAGCTTGCCCACCATGTGTGGTTTATCCTTGGTATTACACTTTATTCATGCGACGCTTGCTACTCCTCGAGTATAGACTGTCAGATCCTCTGAGCATCGCTGGCTATTGCTTGAGTCCTTCCTCCTCCTCATTTATCAGCTCTTGCTTCCATGTCCCACAGCAGCTATAGTCACTCTTTTAATTAGTTAAGAAGCTGATTGCCCCTGTAAAGAGTATTTGAAAAGTTTAATGCAAACACTACAGTCACTGTATCACAAATAAATGAAACGAGGTACAAAATAAAATTATTTTATCTAATTCCAAGTGTTCATACCTAAAACATATTCATATAATCAACACTAAGTGCCCTAAGCTGATCATATTTACATATTAATATTTATGTATACATGTAACAGTAATAAATAAAGAGGGAAAAGAAAACAATAGAGATCATATGTGAAAGCAAAAGGAAGTCATTGGTGGCAGAAGAAAGGGAACAGTGGGACAGGAAGGCAGGTATAAGTGGATCAAAATATATTATAACCTATATGAAATGTCATGTATTTTGCGCAATTAATAAATATTAATTAAAATGTAAAAAAACACAAAAATTACGTAATAAAAATAAAATAGAATATAAAATCTAATTAAAAAATGTAAACTTGTTCCAAAATAAATAAAGGTATGGTTTAAAAAAAAAAGAAACTTGTGGAGGTAATTTCCTTATTTTTCTTAGTCTCCATAGTAGTTTAGTTTTGTAAGACTACCACTGTAGATAAGATAACAAACAAAAACACTTCTCTTTTTTGCAGCTGTGAGTTGCAGCCTGCTACTTAGGGAGTTGACTGAGAAAGTGCTTCCTCTTTGCTTTGTAATAAGTTAGCTAAGATTCAGTACATTGTGAGCTGTTGGGATGACTGTTTCTTATCATTTACTTAAGAAATATCATGTGACCTTTAAATGCAGTGCCTGAAGGATTTTGTGGGCCTTTATAAGTTGTGCAGAATTCAACATGAGAGAGTGAAATCAAAAAAAAAAAAAAAAAACAACAACAAAAAAAAAAACAAAAACAAAAAAAGAAAGAAAGAAACTTGTGAAGGAAGGAAAAGGTTTATTTGGCTTATACTTCCATATCAATGTTCACCACTGAAGGAAGTCAGGGCAGGAACCCAAGCAGGACAGGAACCTGGAAGCAGGAGCTGATGCAGAGGCCATGGAAGGATGCTGCTCACTTACTTGCTCCACATGACTTGCTCAGCCTGCTTTCTTACAGCACCCAGGTCCACCTGCCCAGGGATAGCACTATCTACCATGGGCTGCACCCTCTCCCATCAATCAGTCATTAAGAAAATGCCCTACAGGCGGCTGGAGAGATGGCTCAGTGGTTAAGAGCATTGCCTGCTCTTCCAAAGGTCCTGAGTTCAATTCCCGGCAACCACATGGTGGCTCACAACCATCTGTAATGAGGTCTGCAGACATACACACAGACAGAATATTGTATACATAATAAATAAATAAATATTTTTTTAAAGATTTATTTATTATGCATACAATGTTCTGTTAACATATATACACCAGAAGAGGCACCAGATCTCATTATAGATGGTTGTGAGCCACCATGTGGTTGCTGGGAATTGAACTCAGGACCTCTGGAAGAGCAGCTAGTGCTCTTAACCTCTGAGCCATCTCTCCAGCCCCAAATAAATATTTTTTAAAAAAAGAAAATGCCCTAGAGCCAGATCTTATGGAGGCATTCTCTTAATTGAAATTTATTCCCTGTAGATGACTATAACTTGTGTCAAGTTGACAGAAAACTAGCCAGCTTGCTGGGCAGTGGTGGCACAAGCCTTTAATCCCAGCACTTGGGAGGCAGAGGCAGGCAGATCTCAGTGAGTTTGAGGCCAGTCTGGTCTACAAAGTGAGTTTCAGGACACCAGGACTGTTACACAGAGAAACCCTTTCTCGAAAAAAAAAAACAAACCAAAACCAAAACAAACCAAACCAAAAAAAAAAAAAAGACTAGCCAGCACAACCTACAGCATTCAGATTAGGGACACATTAAGCAGTCGGGATGCTATGCTAACCCTCCTGCTTTCTGAAGTTGGCACTGACACTCTAAGAGGCACTGCTCTAGAGGATGTGCCATGTCCTCACTTGTAGTGGGTCACAGACAGACAGGACATAGATTTCTACACGTACATTCCTAGGCCCTTTCCTAGTCTTCTGCTCTGAGAATTTTCAGAACCTCTTCATGTAGGCAGCTGACAGAGAGCATGCCACTGGACACCGTTCAGGCATGATGTGCCCACCAGTCTCCAGTTGTTGGTGGTGCCTGGTCCTACTGGCAGGCCTCCTGTTCTAATGCTAGGTCAGGGAATGAAAGGCATTTGTCGGGAAAGGTAAGTTCCTTGTCCAGTTGTGAGGTTCTAACTCCTTCCTGGACAGTGATATTTCAACTTTCTTCAGGTTGGGATAGAAACCAGGAGCAATAAATTGCATTCCTGGTCCTATAGGTTGTAACTAAGGTCCCTATCTTGAGTTTCATATGAATGTCATCTCCCCAATCCTCCAATAAGACTCCCAAGGTTAAGATGAGCCCACAGCAGGAACATATGCATACACTCGTGTTTGGAGGTCGTACAACTTACCTACGTTCACAGCCTCTTGGGCATCAGGTGCTGATCTGTGCAGCACTGGGAACATCCCCTGTGAGACAAGAATCCCAGAAGGTTCTGATTCAGAACTGTGGTAAGTGCCTTGTGTCACTGATAACCCAGACATTCCCTGGCCAGCTGTCGGTGAACCATTCCTGGTGCTACAGGGATAGACCAACATTCCCGGGCTAGCTGTAGATGCTGGTGCTACAGGGATAGACGGGCACGCTGTTGTGTTCACTCTGTGCAAAGCTGTGTCTGACACACCTAACCTTAAATGGATGCCCTGAGACTGTGGCTGAGACAAAGACTGTAAAGTACCCAGGACTTTAGGTCTGTGACACAAATGTGACCGTCCCCTGCAGTTGGAGGAATAGTTTGGGGGAAGGAATTATAACCTACTGGGTTACTCAAGCTGTGTGCATAGGGAGTTGCCAGGCAGAAGCTCTGTGTTCCCCGCACTGTCATTCAGGAGCCTCAGTCAATCCTAACTGGGCCAAGAGTCACAGTTTGGAAGCTTATGGTGACAAGTCTTTGCCCAAAAGCTACAAAGTATCTATGGAAGAAGTCACTGTCTTTTTGACCAACTGAGGTCCAAAAATCGGAGCATTTGATCTTACATTTTTTTTTTACTTAAAGGAAGATAGTTTTAGTCTGTAAGATCTGTTCAAGTCCATAAAACATAGCTGTTTTATAACTGCTCACACTCTTTCTAAGATAAGGCTGTTCTGAGTAGTCATCCTTACCAGCATGATGGCCAGCAGGTGGCAGCACTTACACATACAGCCAAACTTTCTGGCCCTTGGGTCAGTTGGCCTGTGTTGCCTTGTTGACTAAATGGGACGCCCCCCCCCCACAGTTATATTTGAAAACACAACTGGATGAAAATTAATTAGCAAAAGAAGAAGAAGAAGAAGAAGAAGAAGAAGAAGAAGAAGAAGAAGAAGAAGAAGAAAAGAAAGAAACAAAACAAAACAAACCCAGAACAAAAGCTGAGATTTGACTACTCAAAGTCATTTGAATGCATGGAACTCCGTGTATGGTACTATATTCATCCCAGCTAGAGGTCAGGAGGGTCTGTACTGAGGATTCTCCTTCTGAAAATGGAAAAGAAGCTTCGGTATCCTCACATGTCTTAAAGATTGTTCAGTTTTCCTGGACTTCACACCACCTTTTCCCTTTATTGAGAATGACTACCCCCACCATGTGATATATCTTTATTATGGTTCCTCTCCCTTTCTTCCTTCTGGCCCCTCCTGAACTCCCTGACCATTCAGACCCGCCCCACTTCTGTCACTCAGTAGAAAACAAACAGACTTCTAAGAGATGATAATAAAATAAGATAAAACAGAAACAAACACATGAATAGAACAAGACAAGCAAACAGAAGGAAAAGAGCCCAAGAAAAGGCATGAGAAATGGGTCTGAAAGCAGAGGCCCAGTTGTTCTCACACTGAGGAATCCCATGAAAACACAAAGCTGGAAGCCATCTAGATACTCAAAGGACTTGTAGGGTAAACAAAGGGAAAAATAAAAAGTAAAAAATAAAAAAGGATAAAATTTTTAAAAAGGAGGGCAAAAAATAGGAAAAGGAAAAAGCCTTGAGAGGACATTACAAGACAAGGAACCGGGGGCTGGAGAGATGGCTCAATGGTTAAGAGCACTGCCTGCTCTTCCAAAGGTCCTGAGTTCAATTCCCGGCAACCACATGGTGGCTCACAACCATTTGTAATGAGGTCTGGTGCCCTCTTCTGGCCTGCAGACATACACACAGACAGAATATTGTATACATAATAAATAAATAAATAAATATTAAAAAAAAAAACAAGACAAGGAACCAACAAAGAAGCCGCTGAGTCCGTTTTGTGTTGGCCATCTACTGCTGGGCAAGAGAACTACCCCTAAGAGTAGTTTCTTTTCCCGGTGAGACTGTTGGAGAAAGCTACCATTTCTTTTGTGAGTGTTTATTAATTAGGACAGCTTCTGGATTAGGGATGGGGCCTTTGTCTACTTCTTTCATCTCTAGGACGCCACCGGGGCAGACCCACGCAGACTGTGTGCATGCTGACCCAGTCTCTGAGTTCATATGTGCCTCAGCCTTGTTGTGTTCAGAAGGCCCTGTTACCTTGGTGTCCTCCATTGCCTCTGGCTCTTACTCTCTTTATACCTCCTTTTCCACAGCATTCTGTGAGCTCTGAGGGGAGAGATTTGGTGGAGACATCCCGTTTAGGGTTGTGTATCCCAAGCTCGCTCATTCTCTGCATTCTGTCTGGCCCTCACAGCAACTTATCCCAGCAGTTTTTCTGCATTGGCTCTTCTGCCTTTCCCAGCGGCATGGCTTGGCTCTTATAAAATCATTTATAAGAATTGCCGCACTCGGGCTGGAGAGATGGCTCAGAGGTTAAGAGTACTGGCTGCTCTTCCAGAGGTCCTGAGTTCAATTCCCAGCAACCACATGGTGGCTCACAACCATCTGTACTGAGATCTGGCGCCTTGCTCTGGCGTGCGGGCATACATCGAGGCACAATGTTGTATACATAATAAATAAATAAATATTAAAAAAAAGAATTGCCGCACTCTCTTCCCTACCCCAGCTTGGTGTTTTCCAGTTCACAGTAGCTGTAGCTTTCTCTTTAGGGTGCATATCATCATGGCTCTGGACGAGCAGAAGGCAGAACTCAACACAAACCGCCTCCTTATGGCTGTGTCGAGCAAGAGGCCGTGTACCGCATTCTCCACAACTGTTTCAGACAAAGGGTGATGGGCCATGTGTAGGATTCCGTGTTGTAGGATATTACTTAAAGCTGTGTTACAAAGATGTGCTGCATTCTCTTATGTTGCATTAGTTTAACTCTGTGAAGCTGTGTTATTTTGCCTGTGTAGAAGCCCTGATTGATCTAATAAAAAGCTGAACAGCCAATAGCTAGGCAGGAGAGAGAGGATAGGTAGGGCTGCCAAGCAAAGAGAACAAAAAGGAGGAAAGAAAGGAGGAGAGGAGGACACCAGAGGCCAGTCATCCAGCAACACAGCCAGCCACAGAGAAAGAAGGAAAGAGATATAGAATAAAGAAAGATAAAAGTTCAGAGGCCAAAGTTAGACGGGATAATTTAAGTTAGCAAAGTTGGCTGGAAACAAGCCAAGCTAAGGCCTGACACTTATAAGAATAAGTCTTTGTGTATTTATTTGGCAGATGGTTGGTGGGCCCTCGAAGAGCAAAGAGTGAAAAATTCCCCACAGCTATGATGCAGACAAAGGATGCTGGGAAAAGCTGCTTGACATTATAAATAGGAAAGGGTTATTTTGGCTCAAGAGTCCCATCAATAGTTGTTTGTTCCAGTAGTGTGGGGCCTCTGGTGGCTCAGTGTGTCATGGTGAGACCATATGGCAGGAAGACCTGCTTACTTCATGGTAGCCAGCAAGCAAAGAGACAGTAGGGACGGCTGAAGTCACTGTCTCCCCTTCAAAGGATATCTCTACTGACTTAACCTCCTCTTGACAGCGCCCCCTCCCAAAGCTTCTACTATTGCTCAGTAACATGTTGGCTTAGGGTCCAGTTCTTTAGCATATGGCCTTTGAGGACATTTCAGACCCCATTATAGTATTGATAATACTAAGAGAATAGAAATACGTTCAATGACGAGGTGACAGGATGGGTAAGAAGAGACCGTCCATTTTGCAGATGTTGATCTAAGGGAGGTAGAGGATTGAGGTTATTTATGCAGTAGTGACTTCTAAAGTCCAGATTCAGGAGGGAAGGTGAGGTTGATTTCAGATCGATCAGGATTAGAACCCAATTAGAACAATAAACCAGTCTCATGTCTAGGTATCACACACCTGCGGTTGCCATCATAATTGTGCCCAGAGAGGCAGCCTGGAATGAGTTGCTCAAAGAATAGAGGTAGTGGCCCTAATCAAGCCCACCCTACATTAGTCAGTAGGCAGCCAGCTGCAAGGGTGACCCCAGCCAAGATCAGCAGAATTCAGCAGAACAACCAAGTGATCATAGGAGCCCAATAAATTGTTGGGATTTATTTTTGAGATTATAATATAATTACATCAACATTCCCTTTCCTTATTCCAAACCCATGTACCCCGCTAGCTCTTTTTCAAAATCATAGCCTCCTTTTTCACTAACTGTTGTTACAGGCATAACATAATATATATACATTCCTAACCATAATGTACTCAATTTGTATATGTTACCTGTATGTAGTTTTCAGGGCTGATCATCTGGTATTGGATAACCATCGGTTTTCAAAATGATTTTATTTTGTGTGTATGTTGAAGTTTTGCCTGCACATTTGTCTGTGAATCAAGTACATGCCTGGTGCCTATGGATGCAAAGTAAGAGGCTCAGATGCCCTGGAACTGGAATAACATGGTTGTGAGCTGCCATGTGGGTGCTGGAAATCAAACCCAGGTTCTCTGGAAGAGCAGCCAGTGCTCTTAACACTGAGCCATCTCTTCAGCCCCAATGGTTGTTGATTTGAGCTACTAAGTCTTTGCCCTTTTTATGTATGAGTAGTTGGGTAAGAAGTCCTTCTTTCTGTATTCCATCCGGGGTCCCATGTGTGGCATGCTTCCTGTCTTCAAACCTAAAAGTTCCCCAAAATGTACTCAGTGTTCTCTTGTCCATGTGGGACAAAGGGCTAGGACCAGGTAATCAAATGCATGTGTATAGGACTTTGAGTACAACTACATGTACTAGTGAAAGCCAAACTTTCCAACCTCTCATACCTTGGTATTTCTTGCTTCGAACCTTGATGGTGGCATTGCAAGCTGCATGTGGTCTTTGCACTGACATTTTTAGTCAGTTCTTACGCGTTACCAGTAATCCTCCCACTTACAAATATTCCAAGTAGATTTTGCTTGCTACTGATAATTCCATGAATTGGAAAATATTTGCACAGAATATTTATCTCTGTTTACATGGTTCAGAGGGCCCATTCTCCACCCTCTGAAATTGGAAATCCTTCACTTGGAAATCCTTTGAAATTTGTATGATGGGTAATCTCAGTTGTCAAGTTTGTGTAACTGAATCAGCTGGGATGACCCTCTGGGTGTGCCTGAGGGAAGTTTTTTTTAACTAGGTTAATTGAGGTGAGAAGGCCCACCCCTTGTAGGTGGCACCGTTCCCTAGGCTGGGATTCTGGACTGTCTAGGAAAGAGATGAAATGTGACTGGCTCTCTCAGGCTCCTTCCACTGTAATTTCGCCATGATGATTGACTGAAACCGCAACTGTGAACCAAAGAAAACCCTTCCTCTCTAAAGTGCTTTGTCAAGGTATGTCAGGGTATGTCAGCACAGCAACAGAAAAGGAAACTACGTCATTTAGCCAGAGATCTGCAGATGTAAGCAGTCCACTACTTTATGATAAAGTTATATAGGAAAACTTCAGGAGATATACCTCTAGACTATTTACCTCGGAAACACAAACATATCTCCGTTCCTATGCTGTTGAAATCATCATATAATGAGTTCCTACAGACTGAACGCTAATTACAGACAAAAATCTTCCCTGCCTTTTATGACTTCTCTCTCTCTCTCTCTCTCTCTCTCTCTCTCTCTCTCTGTGTGTGTGTGTGTGAGAGAGAGAGAGAGAGAGAGAGAGAGAGAGAAAGAATGAGAGAGAGAGAGACAGACATGCAGGTGGCAGTTGGATCCCCACAGCTAGAGTTACAGATGACTGTGAGCTGCCTGGTGCTGGGAATGGAGCTTGGATCCTCTATAAGAGCAACAAGCACTCCTAACCACTGAGCAATCTGTTCAGCCTTTTGAATTTTAATATAATCACCTTAGATTATATTATTGTAAGTTTTGATTGTACTAGTACTATTGCTCTAATATATGGAAACCTAGACCCACAGACATTAGCGGGACATTTAAAAATCTCGGCTTGCCCCTGGGTCACTTAAATTTTAATCTAAACTCAGAAAATCTTGAATCAGAGAAGGAACTGGAGAACTACCAACTTTCCCATCTCCTGGTTGTCAGTTGTCTCCCAGTGAGTTCAACAGAACCAGGACCCTGGATAAGGATCAGCTGGCATTGCTCCAATCTTTGTATCTCTCAAATATATCATGGCTCAGTACCATAGTGGAGGTCACCATCTCTCATCTAGATTATTACAGTAACTCAAGACAAGTTTGAGGCATAGGAATGTCACGTGTGAGGGAGGGTAGGCCTTCTGTGATGTGGTCCTCATTTCCCACTGCAGCTTCTGTCCTCTCAGGGTGAAGACTTCTTTCTGACCACACTGATCATTTTCAGAACCCTGAGCCCGTCTACACACAGCTCTCTTTGGCTATATGCTCTTCTCACTGGATGAATATCTATCATCCATCAAGTCCGGTTCAATATCACATACTATGTGAACCTCCAGACATACCTGGCATTCATTTCTTATGATACTGTTAATTATTTAGCCTTATCTTTATTTACGGAGCATTTATTTTCTCACTTCCATATTGATCAGTGTTATTATATTCCATTTCATGAGCTAGACTGGTAGAGCAATCAAATGATGTCTTTAGAGTATGGGAGGAGTGAATTAAAAATGAAGAAGAGGAGGAAAAAAAGAGCCTGGAGTCCCAGGAGCTCAATTCTATTCTGCAAATATGTTTAAAGTGTTCATTCTGCCAAGAAAAATGTCCCTGACATTTAAGAATCATATTATGAAGCGAGTGACAGAATGAAAACGCGTGACAATTACTGCCTTAGCTGACACACTATTCTGAAACAATGTATCAATCATACTAACAAAGCAAGCATCCTTCCTTCCTTGTTAACTGAGCCAGAAGAACAGCAGCTGACAGGGGATCGTGGACATTTTATGACCATTGGCATCGGTTTTGGTTTGAATCTGGCCTCAGACCAGATTTTTGGACCTGAGTTCCTCTATTTGATAAGATTCTATTGCACTGCTAGACATCCTGTCAACGAAAACCTTACAAAATTGTATAAGGAAATAACTCCTCTCATTGGAATGATTACAAGATCTAAAACTGGGCGCCAAAGACTTCACTAGATGGGAAATAATTTGTAATTGTGTGACGTGCATGACATCCAGTTTTAAGAAGTATTGAACTGCACATGCTGACTTGGAAATTGATCATGACAGTTTGGTGAAAAAAACATACAGAACTTGTACAATCATGAACCTATTTAATATTTTGGAAAAAGACATTCACGTATATAAATACTATATATTTGTTCGAAAATGGTTGGAAGAACAATCGCCAAAACCAATGATTGTAGTATAGAGGAGCATGCGAAAGACATCACAAATAAATAGCTTTTTAGCTAAAATGACACACCATGACATGGGAAAGTGAAGGTTCAATGTTATGTGTCTGGAAAGAGGCCATACTTTGCCTAGATGGAGGCCTCAGAGGGGGATAAAGCATTCAAGGTCATTAAAGAAACCAAGTAACAGGAAACATCAGTAACAATACCACCTACACCCCACGAATTGAATTTCTAACTTGCTGGGGCTTAACTCTGAAGTAGAGCATTTGCCTTGCATGTAAAAATGATACTTATTCCTTATCAGTTCCTTGATCTTTAAAGTGGGCTCTCAGGTGACCTGGTTACAAACCTAAAATGACCTTGAATTAGCAAATCCCTACTTCTTTTTTCTTTTTCTTTTTTTGTTTTTTCGAGACAGGGTTTCTCTGTGGCTTTGGAGCCTGTCCTGGAACTAGCTCTGTAGACCAGGCTGGGCTCGAACTCACAGAGATCCGCCTGCCTCTGCCTCCCAAGTGCTGGGATTAAAGGCGTGCGCCACCATCGCCCAGCTAGCAAATCCCTACTTCTATCTCCAAAGTGATTGGATTACAGGGATACACTATACCTTTCAAATCGTGTTGTTCTTTTTTTTTTTTTTTTTTTTTTTTTTTTGGTTTTTCGAGACAGGGTTTCTCTGTGGCTTTGGAGCCTGTCCTGGAACTCGCTCTGTAGACCAGGCTGGCCTTGAACTCACAGAGATCCGCCTGCCTCTGCCTCCCGAGTGCTGGGATTAAAGGCATGCGCCACCATCGCCCGGCTTCAAATCGTGTTGTTCTGAGACCTAGATCAGATCCTTAAGGAAGTTACTTAAGTTACTCAACCACGGTTTTGGAGGGAGATTGGGACCCTGGGTATTGTTAAGTAGGTTGAGCATAGTGAGATCCTGTCTGAAGAAACAGAACCCAAACACACTCATGGAAACAAAAAAATCTTAAGAACTAAAAGTTAACAATGATTACTAAACAATGTTTTGTTTGTATGAAATACACACATGATTCCTTGTAGATCTATATCTCCAAGCACGCTGCATATACAAACTCCTCATATCCTGAGGTTACCCACGGTATAGAGAGAAAGACCAGGAACCAGATGCAAGCTATCCTAGTGCTCAGCCCCTGAGCTGAACCAAGAAGTCTGAAAAGTTCACAACCTTTTCACAGTGGGTGAGGCTGGAGACAGAGCCCCAGGGCCTCCTACACGCCGAGCAAGCACCCACCACTGAGAAACATCCCAGTTCATGTTAATCAACCCATTTATTCATTTCTGTAAGTTGGTGTGTCTACAGAGAGTTCTACTCTGCAGCCGAGGCTCATAGAAGCCAATATGTACCCCACCTTTTATACTTATGTGCTTCAGGTTTGAGGGTGTTGGGCTAAGAGGGGTGCGCTGATGCACACAGATTTGGGGTTTGAGGAAGGGTCTTGCTACTCAGCCCAGACTAGAGGCCACTCATGTTCTTTAGGTTGGGTTTGTTCAAACTTGCAATCCTCCTGCCTCATGTTCTTAAGTCACCAGACATGGGTCAAAATCAGTGTCTTAAATATGTTCATATGAGGAGACAAGCAAGAATATTTTGTGTGACACCTTGGACTGTGTGCGAGCCTTAGAAACAACCTAGAGATCTGGACGGGGTGTTTTCCTTTTTGGCCACTGTGTGGACACGTGTGAACCAACTTCACAGAACACGGTCTCCAAAAGGCCTGACAGTGACCACACCCAGGGAGTCAGATTCTACTCCTCTGGGACTTTCTGTTGCTGTTGAGACAGTCTCCCTTTTGTTCCTGTCTGCTCTAAAACAGCCTGTGTAGTAAGAATGTCCATGTACTTCTGATCTTCCTGCCTCTACTTTCCATGTGTTGGAAATAGAGGGATGGATCGAGCCCAGTCTCCACTAAGGCTTTGGATAACCTTAGAAATCATACCTCCCATTTCAATCTGTAGTTTTCAGTACACAAACTACAAAAAGTAGCTTTCTGCACACAAACTTCCCTTGAGAATGAAATTCCATGGAAAATTGTTTCATCATTGGGTGTGGTGGCATTCAGAGTGTGGCAGCATCGGGATAGGATTCAAGCTAGCCTCAGCTACACAGCTGACTGCAGGCCGGGTTAGTCTACATCAGAGCCCGACTCAAAATGAATGAAATGTGTATGGAAGGGAGACCAGGACACATCCCCTGTGAGTAGTGGCCCAGAGTCTCCGTGCTCTGGATCCAGGGCCTCACACCAAAGCTGGGTCTAGAGGAGAACCAGAGGTTGGAGGATCTGACCCCTTCATGCAGGTGAATGCCATGTCCCTGCTGTAAGTCCCTCCATTATCTTTCACTGGGCAGCATATGAAGACTGAGTCCCGTGTCTGAGACTGTCAGAAAGAACCTCCTTTTAGGGGGCACGTCCTCTGCAGAGAAATAGCTCGGAAGAGCAGTTGCTGCTCACTAAATAGGTCCAGTCTGTGCTCCCTGTCATAAGAATGTTGCTCTGGGAGGACAGAGTGCTGGAGGGAAAATGTAAAACATGGATCAGGAGGAGCCAGCTCGTGACCGCTGTACACCTTGGCCTGTGATACTCAGCTGATAATAGGATTCGATCAGGTCAGGATTCCTGCAAGCGTTAATTTTAAGACTGTGTCAGCTGCTATCATGGAAATCACTTCTGTTCATGTTTTTAATTCTTTTCAGAGAGCGATCTTACAATTGCTTTATAGAAGATAGACTGTAAGAATGATACTAAAGGAGCCATCAGTCTTTATTGTAATAAACATAACAATGAAGAAATAAAGGAATATGAGCAAAATCTTTTATTCTTACTATATTAGGTCCACAAAAAGTATAATTGATTACTTGGGGGATTTTTATAATAAAATATATATTATAATCAAAGCATTAAAATACAGATATTAGGTCCTGTGAGTGCCTTGGGATAGTTGAAGGACTTTTGCTTGCATTGGAGTCCTTTATTTACCATTCAGCAGCCCTGCTGAATTTAGGAGCGCAGAAGAATGTGACCCTATGTGGCATGCAGGCCGGAGACGGTGGTCGATGTTGGTGATCTCAGCAATTAGGAGGTGGAGGCACAATCAACAAGAGAAGCAAGACTTCAAGGAGAGAAGGAGAAGGTAGAGAGCGATTGGCCCTGAAGAGCACTTGCTTCTCTCCCAGAGGAGACAATTTGGCTCCTATCCCCAGTCAGGCAACTTACAACTATCTGTCACTCTAACCCTGGGGATCCGATGTCTCTAGTACCCTAAGCTTCTGGCACTTGCACTAGTATTAGCACACACACACACACACACACACACACACACACACACAGTTAAAAAGAATGAATTGTACTAATAAATATTATAAACGAGAAAAGACACACAGAAGAATACTATAACCTCAGGCAAATTCCGTTTGCTCCGTACTGTCTTTCCTTCAGCTATGTTTGATGTACACACAGTGCTCCAGTCCTGAGTTTTAGATTTCAATTGTTTGTAATTCCTCCAAACCTTCATTAGTGGGTGTTTCTCCACTACTTACTTCAGAGTAACAATTCTGTGCACAGCAATCACCGAACAGACGCACAAGATGTCCACAGACACAATCAAGAAGGTTCTGACCGTTTTCCAACCAGAGCCTGTCCAGGAGTTGGATCTCTGAATAAACGGGTTGAATCTACCGTGATACAATCTGCAACTTTTCTGGGTCTGATGAAGAAATTTGACCAACTCTGTCTCGGCGGAGTAGAAAACGGGTTCGGCAGCAGAAATCTAATAAGGGACACAAAGCAGCCTGCCAGCACGTTCATTTCTCAGCTGCCCAAACTCACCCATCTCCAGCATTATCTACATGAATGATCTCATCTTGTAAAGTCTGCGTGAAACAGATGTGCACAACAACCAATGAACAAACACAAGATAAATACAACTAATGACTAGGGCAAAGGACAAGAGGCGACGTTTCCCTCTTCACTGCAAACAGAATCTTTTCTGCTTGACTTCCACACAGCGTCCTTAACATGCTGTACAGATTCTTGAGGCAAGAATGACCTTCTCGGGCTAATGGCCCTGATTGTATCCATGAACTCAGAACAAAGTTGATGAGCTTGTGCTCTGAAGACAAAACCCCAGCATGAGAGCAATCCAGAGGGGTGGGGTACTGCTCCAGAATCATCTTTTGCAGTTTCCTGTGTAGTCCAGAATTCAGGACATGCTTGGAGATTCTTTTGCCACAGAAATTGATGCCAATGAACTGGGAACATCGGCTGAGGGCAGCTGCATAGGAAGATACTGATCTGAGAGTCCATCATCCCACACTCTAGAAAATCCAAAGTCTGCAGAGTTCTGGCGACATTCGCTATCAACCTATGAAGAGGCCCTAGAGGTAATGGGAACAGAACAGCAACCAGATATTTTAGTAGCCGGAGTCTCTTGACTCTGGGAGAACTGTTTGAGGTGGGCACTCTAAGTCCTGCTGGAAGTGACAGAGGAGGTCTTCAAGGAACCTTCAGGTTCCTAGGCAGAGACCATGGGGTTAGTTTTGGAGATGGACTTGGAGAGCACATTTGGTGGGATTTATACATGTCCCAAGGTCGTCGCATCAAATGATGACGTAAATATCTGTGGTGCTGCCTGCTGGATTTTGTTCACTCACGTCACACCCCCAGCGGCCATGATTACTGTGGGATGGCTCAGTGCACAGCTCCACAGCACCGTTTCTCAGTGCCGCCAGGAAATCCAGGGCAGCATTTCAGCCAGTCTCTGGCAGATTTCACTGCCCTCTGCCTCCTGGCACCACCTCCATGGTGATTCCCAGATTTCACCTTGACTCTGTCAGCCTTGCTGTCAACCATCTCCGATCTGCTCATCACACACTTGGGCTCGAAACATTTACCACACGGGAAATTATAGGCAGTGAGATGGCTGTTCACACAATCTGAGCACAGACCACCTCAGGACCTATGCAGGTATTCTGCTCCTGTCTTTTTGTGCCATCTTCTCTTTTCCATCCCCATTATCTTAGACAGGATTCTAAGGAGTAAAGGTATTCAGACGACTCCCTCGCCATCCATCCCACAGTGACAGACAGAAATAATGTGCCCACTAGTCTGTAAAGTGAGAGAGAAAGGTTTGCTCTGGTAGCAGCCACTGTCCACCCTTGCTTACCTGCACTGCTGTGGAATGTGGCCTTTACTAACAGAGACAGCCTCCATGTAGAGATGCTGAAGTTTGGTGAGTTTGGAGACCTGAGAAATGAACATGCTGGCAAGCCTTCTTCTGTCTGGACGTGTCCAGTGTGGACCCTGTAGTCATCCTCTGTGATCGCGTTCATTACAATTTTCCATCTTGTAGGGAGCAGGGCTCCTTTTCCCGTCCCACCCAGCTAGCGAGCTTATACCTGAAATAATCACACAGAAACTGTATTAATTAAAATACTGCCTGGCCCATTAGTTCTAACCTCTTATTGGTTAACTCTTACATATTAATTTAACCCATCTCCATTAATGTGAATTGCCACAGAGGAACAAGACGATAATGCTGTACCAAATATGCTCTCCAATGCCATTTCCAAAACCCACCTCTTGGGTCTCATCTAGGAACCTGAAGACTCCTTTGAAAACATGCCTCATCACTTCCAGCCAGATTTAGAAAGCCCACCTGGATCAGTTTGCTCAATGTCAGAGCCTCCGGCAACTGAAATATCTGCATACAGTTGGTGTCAAATTCCCTTTACATCTTGGGACTCTCCAAAGGTTGATAGCTAATATTGCAGATGCTCTCCAAACACTGGATTTTCTGGTTTTGGAACGACAGACTCTCAGTACAGTGTCCTCATACCTCCCTCAACCAATGTTCCCAACTTATTAGCATCCATTTCTATGAAAATAGAATCTCCAAGCCAAGTCCTGAGTGAAGATCTGGATCACACAGGGAGTTGAAAAGATGATTCTGGAGCAGTAACCTGCTTCTTTGGAATGCTATCACCGCTGGGGTTTTGTCTACAGAAAACAAAGTATCATCTTTGTTCAGAGTCCATGGGTACACTCAGGTCCATAAGGCAGACCAAGAAGGTCATCAAGATTCTGTGCAACATGTCATGTACATTGTGTGTATGACAAGCAGAGCAGATTCTGTTTCTGTTTGCAGTAAAGAAAAAAAATGTCACTTCTTTTCCTTTGCCCCTGGTCATTAGTTATATCCATCTTGTGTGTCTGTCCAGCGGTTGTTGTGCTTTGCACAACTGTTTCACCCAGACTTTACAAAATGAGATACCTTTCATGTAGGAATTTTGGGGATGGGTAAGTTTGGGTAACTGAGAAATGAACACATTGGCATGCTTCTTTTGTGCCTATTACTGGATTTCCAATGCTGAATCCTTTTTCTCCTTTGCTGAGACAGAGTTGGTCAAGTTTCTTCATTTGACCCAGAAAAGTTGCAAATTGTATCATGGTAGACAGAACCCAGTTTATTCAGAAGTCCAACTCCTGGACGTCTTCTGGATGAAAAACTCGCAGAACCTTCTTGAAAGTCTGTGTGCACAGTTACAAAAACATCATCCTTTTACATTGGAACTGGAAATATTGTTTTTTGTCCCAGGCCCAACCCAAGAAGTCTTCTTGCTGTTCTTGCAGATGTGTCCCTGGCAGAGGTCAGTTCCCACCATTTGTTTGTCTCCTTTCCAGGTTCCGGATCAGGCTTCTCTACTTGCTTCTTACTCTTTGTTTTTGTTGAGCCGCCATCATCCTCTATTGGAGCCCATACATTCCATAACTCCTGGTGCTCATTCTGAAAATGGAATACTCCAAGTTGCCACCTCCTGTGGGTAAAACAGGTGAAGAGTCAGTAGACAAAACAAGACCCCAGTTTAGTCAGCTCCTTTCTACACCTCTAATGTCAGCTCCTACTTTCTCCCATCTGGATCTTGATAGTGTTTGTGTTATTCCCCAATATGGAGTGTCCAACGAAGTCCTCATGGTGCCAGGCAATGGCTCTTTCTGAGCTGCATCCGTAGCTCTGTCTCACTTCCCTCCATTCAGTTTCTCTAGAGCTGGTACTACTAGAGCCTGTGGAGACAGGGACAGGCTCCGTCCACTGCACCCACTTCTCTATTCCTCCCCACACCCAACTGCACTTCTCCATCAGAACTCAACAGCAGTCAAGGCTTCTGTGGTCTTCCAAGCGGATGCTACCAAAGGCCTCTGATCTACCTATAGCTGCCCATGGTCTCAACCCCCAGATTATCTCTCCCCTGTGCCCCAGAATCCTCCATTTGACCTTACCTGGGTCTTGCCCACTTATGGCTGAATATTTGGTGTCAGTAGGATATCCAGCCAATTCAGAACAGCCTGGAAGAAATCCTTGTGAGGTTTGTTCATCAGGGCCCACACAGGGAGGTAGGGGAATGACCAGGCTGTGACTGTAGTCTTCATCATCTTAGTGAGCATGCCAGTGAAGACCTCCTGAGCAGTGGTGGAAGAGCTCCATGGATAGTTCCTCCAGAGGAGAGACAACCTTGTCCTCATCCTTCAGTACCTCCTTCTTCTCCTGCTCCAGGAGCTTTGGTAGACTCCTTACACTTATCAGGATGCATCCTGGGAAAACTTCCAAAAAGACGGCCAGGAAATGTTAATTCATACAAACACAATTGGTATCCAGGAAGTATCACTGAAGGGTACAAACTAAGTTACAAGAAAGCAAATCCCAGAGAACATAGACAACAATGAGGACCCTAAGAGAGACATACATGGATCTAATCTACATGGGAAGTAGAAAAAGATTTCCTGAGTAAACTGGAAGCAATGGGGACCATGACAGAAGGTTGAAGGGGAGGGGAGAGGAAGGGAGGGAGCAAAGAAAAATGTATAGCTAAACAAAGTCAATTAAAAAAAAAAGAAAGCAAATCCTTTCAGACTCAGTGACTCTGGCTTCTCACCCCAGTGTGTGGTGGGTGAAGAGTCAGAAGATAAGTAGTTTGAGACCAGCTGGAGAAAACATAAGAACAAAAGCTCACCAGCAAACCAAAACAAATACCCTGGCCTAGAAGCACATGCCTTTCATCCCACTACTTAGGAAGTAGACACTGGTGGATTTCTATAATTTACATCCTGTTCCACACAGCAAGTTCCAGGTCACCAAAAACCACATGGTAAGACCATTTAACACACACACACACACACACACACACACACACACACACACGTACGTCACAATTAGGATTCCTTTTGCTGCAATTAAACAACACAACCAGGAGCAAATTCAGGAGGAAAGCTTTTATTTGATTTACAGTTCCACATGGTGGTTCACCATTAATGGAAGAAGTGAGGACAGGAACTCAAACAGGAAGCAACCTGGAGCCAGGAGCTGATGCAGAGTCCATGGAGGAGTGCTGCTTACTGGCTTACTCCCCATGCTTACTCAGCCTGCTTTCTATAGAAGCCAGGACCACCTGCCCAGGGATGGCATCACCCGCAATGGGCTGGGCCCTCCCCAGTTAATCACTTATTAAGGAGATGCCCTCCAGGTTTGCCTACAGTGGGATCTTACACAGGCATTTTCTCAACTGAGACTCCCTCCTCTCAGATAACTGTAGCTTGTGTCAAGTTGACATAAAATTATCCAGCACAGTTGACCCCTTGCCAACTTGACACAGAATGCTTTTTAAGATATAACCTTTCTTTTTTTGGGTGTGTGTGGGGGTCGCTGTTGTGGGGATTCATCCAAGATCTCAGATTACTACATCCCACAAACACAAAACCCAACTAACTTTAAAAGCCCCACAACCTTTGCAAATGCAAACTCATTAAAGGTTCATCTTTTAGTAATATCAGCTCTCTTTTTCTTCCTGTTCGTTGCTTTGTACAACCTCGATATGAGGTCTTTCACCTTTTCTCTTGTCTTGTGTTATCCTGTGTAGTGAGGAAAATAACGAGAGGGAGCAGGTCTGGGAAAGATGGAGCTCTGTGTGGGGGAGCTAGAGGTAGCTGGGGGAGGGAGAATATGCTAGGTGTATTGTATGGGAGAAGAGTGAAGATCGTTTTTTTGTTCTGTCTTGTTTTCTTTTGTCTTGTCTTTAAGACAGGGTTTCTTTGTGTAGCCCTGGCTGTCCTGGAATTCACTATGTATACAGGCTAGTTTGAATTCACTGAGATCTGTCTGCCTCTACCTCCCAAGAACTGGGATTAAAGGCGTGCTCCACCACTGTCTGGGGAGCTTTTCTGTTTAGATTTGGTGGGTGTGTTATGTTTGAGACAAAGTTTTACAGCCCAGGCTGGTCTTCTACTCGCTGGGGCTGTGTAGTCAATTGTGACCTTGAACTGCCATCCAGCTGCCTGGATCTCACCAGTCCTGGTCCTCCAGGTGAGAGCCTGAAACAGGTGTGACTGAAGTTCTCTGGGAAAACAGTTTAAATTGTCTAACACCAGATCAGGGGGTTGAGGTGCAGTTCAGCAGGAAGGAAGTAAACTCCACCGTGCTTCTTTCCAACACATCAGAGCAGAGTTTGTGCCTCTTAAAACCATAATTTTCTATTTTTTGCTCACTGTTTGCTAATTCAGTTTTTCTTATTGGCATTCTCTTTTTACTCTTATTTCTTTGCATCCCGACTGCTGTTTGCCCTCCTTCCTCTCCCCCAGCCTTCACCTCCCTTCTGACCCCATTTACTGCTCAGAACTGGGAGAGACAACGGGAGAAGAGGAGGAACTCAGGGGCCAGCTAGAAAGCGAGTGCAATGGAAACTCCCAGGTGTACGAGGGAAACCCTAGCTAAGACTGCTCCTAGCAACGAGGATACAGAGCCTGAACTGGCCATCTCCTGTAGCCAGACAAGACTTCCAGTGGAGGCCTTGGAACAGCAACCCAGCCACAAAATCTTTGGCCTACAATTTGTCCTGCCTACAAGATGTGCTGGGGTAGAGGCTGTTTGGAAATTGTAGGGGTTGCCAGACAAACAACTTGAGACCCGTGCTATGGAGGGAGTGTACCCCTGAAACTGCCTGGAATGCCAGCCCCCCCAAAAGAAACAATGAAAGAAATTCAATTCAATGAAATGATTCCTAATGGTATTCTGCTATAGTCACAGATTGGTGCCTAGCCCAGCTGTCATCAGAGAGGCTTCAATAAGCAACAGATGCAGAGACCATCAGCCAAACATGAGGCAGAACTGAAGGAATCCTCCAGAAGGGGAGGAAGGACTGGAGGAACCTGAGGGGTTAAGAACACCCTTAGAAAACCCACAGAATCAACTAATGTGGTCTCATGGGGCTCACAGAGACAGAAGACAATCAGGAAGCCTGTATGACTGACCAAGGCCCTCTGCATACATGTGATAGTTGAGTAGCTTGGTCTTCCTGTGGGACTCCGGCAGTGGAAACAGGGAGTGTCTGTTTTCAGAACCCTTTCCTTCATACTGAGTTGTCTCTTCAAGCCTTAAGAAAAGGGGAGGTACCTAATCTTATTGCAACTCAATATGCTGGGTTTGGTTGACATCTCTGGGAAGCCGCCCTTTTCTGGAGAGAAATGGAGAATATTTTCAATAAAATATCCTGTCTCTCATAGAATCCAAAATCTCTTTTAAAAGTTCAAATTGTCAACTGTGGGCTCCTGTAAAAACCGAAATTTAATTAAGTACTTTCTCATTTCAAGACTACAGGACAAGTGCGCAGTTACAATCAAGACAAAACAAAACCCAACTCCAACAGTTGGAAAAGAGCTCGATGGCCAATATCTGGATCCACTCCCTATCTTCTAGGCTCAGCCAAAGGACTCGGGTCACTTCTCAGCTCTGCTGTCTACAGCACACAGTTTCTCTTGTAGGCTCAGGCCAATTCCATTCCTCTGCTGCTGCTGCTCTTCCCGTGGTATTGGCATCTCCAAAATGCCAGGTCTCTTGCTTCACCTGGGCTGCCCTTTCACCAATAGCTTCTCCTAGGTTCTCTGTGGGGACTCCAGCCCTGCCCACGGTGCCGAGCCTCAGCTGCTCTCCATGACCCCTTCGAGCCTTCAAAACCAGCACCACCCGTTGATTCCTGAACTACCAAATTCAGCTGCCAGCACGAGGCACACACGACCTTGAGCAAACACTTGCCAGAGGATTTCATCTCAGTGATGCTGGGCTTTTCTAAATCTCAGATTCTTCAGCCCCAGGTTACCAGCATCCATATCCCAACAAAGCAACGGTTTCACTTGGGTTGTTCTGGTCCCTTGTCAATCACAACTGATTCATCAGCCTCAGCTAAAACCAGGACCACAGAGTCTTAACTCAAAGAGCCCAGTGGAGTCTTTGCTTCCCTCTGAATCACCACAAGCGAGGCCTCCATCATCTGCGCTGCTCTCAAGGCTCTTACCTTCCAAGCTCCTACAGATCATCCCGCTGAGCTCCCCACACACAAAGCCCTTCCACAATCCCCCACAAACAAGGTCAGGTCTTTCAACCAATATCTCACTATGCACGCACCAAATTCTGTCTTAGGGCTTCCATTGCTGTGGTAAGACCTACACAACATCCACAATGGGCAGGGCACTTCCCCACTAATCATTAATTAAACAATACCTACAAGCTGGGCAGTGGTGGCGAACACATTTACTCAGCAATTGGGAGGCAGAGGCAGGCAAATATCTTACTGTAAGGTCAGTCTGTCTACAGGTGAGGTCAAGGACAGCCAAGATTGTTACATAGAGAAACTGTGTCTGGAAAAACCAAAAAAGAAAAAGAATGCCCACAATCCAATCTTATGGAGGTGTTTTCTGAATTGCGATTCCCTCTTCCTTCTCCTCCTTTTCTTCCTCCTCCTCTCAGATGATCCTAGCCTGTGTTGACTTAATACTATCCAACAAACAAAATTCCAATCCTACAGTACTTTCTCTCTCAATAGCAACAGAGAAAGCTTCCTCTTCTAGAAAATTTCAGGCGATTCTCTTTGAACACGTCTCACCCTCCAGATCTTCATTTTCCTGTATGAATCTATGTTCACTCAAATTAACAAAATTAAAAGAAACAAAATCTAAAGAAGCTGGGGATGTAGGTGACTGTCCTACCAGACATGAGGCCCTGGACCCTCTCCATCACCACACTGTGTAAAGAGGCCAGTGACGGAGCTTTGTGTCCCATCGCTTAGGAGGTAGAGGATGAAGGTCACTGCTCAGGGTCTTCTAAGATGCACATATAGTTCTAGACTTGTATAATGGTATACTGTTTGTGTTTTAATAAGTAAAGCTTGCTGGAAGAATAAAGAACACAGCTAACCATACTAGTCAGCCACTAAAGGCCAGGGAGTTGTGACACACACCTTTAATTCCCAGACAAGGCCACCCTGCATTTCGTGAGATTGAACCTGTCTAAAAAGAGAAAAAGAACTCACCCAAAGGTGCTCCCAGCACTCTGGAATCACAGCCTTTAAGTCACAGCACTGAGTAGGTGGAGACAGGTGATAGGCTGGGTAGAAAGAGGAAGACAAGGCAGTAGGGGACAAGAGCTCAGCAGTCTCACACCGAGGATTTCTGGAGGCAGGATCACCCATTTTTGTCTGAGATAGAGCTAAAATCTAGTGGCTGGTCACTTTGCTGTTCTGATCTTCAGGTTGAACCCCAATATCTGTCTTGGGTTTTTATTAACCATGCTATAGACTAGCCTGGGCTCTTGGGCTCCATGTTTCAGGAAAGCAAAACCAAACCTACAAACAGCATAGCCAGAAATACTAAAATAAGATGAATTTAAAAAAAAAAACAAACCTCTAGAAGATACTTGAGTAACAGCCTGGAATGTCAGCCACTGGGAGCTAAGGCTGGCTTCTTTGGTGACACATGCTAATGACTCTAGCATTCAGGAGACAGAGTCAGGAGAACTGTAGGTCCCAATCAGCCTGAGCTACTCAAGCCAGTTCTAGGACAATCTGGGTAACATAGCAAAACCCTGGCTCAAAATTAAAAGATCACAAATTAACAAAAGAGAACACAGTATTTGAATTAAAGACAACGCCGCATTTGGGTTTAAAACTAATCTCAAATCTCCAGATATGGAGACAGAAATTCTAGTGTCCCATGCCATCTTGGGTCCCTTATCCTCAGCAGGGAGTGGCTGAGCTGGGTGATGAAGTTGTGTTACTTACCAGAGGTGACAGTGTTCCTTCTCCAAGAGGGCCTGCAGTTGGCTCTAGGCTCTGGAACTCTGGCTATCTTCTGACTCCTCTGAAGCTTTTATCCACATTCTTCCTCACTCCTCCCCTCTGCTGCCCCAGCTCCACCCATGAGCTACAATTTGATTCGATGATTGAGGCTCCATCATCTTCATCCATCCTATTGGGGAGCTCAGCTGTGTCTAGTCAGATCCTCTACTAGCAGGAAAGGGAATGAACTGAGACTATGGTACAGACAAGGACTCATTCATACATTCACAGCCCATACAATCATATTTGTCTTCCTTTCTTCTTCTCTTTTTTCTTTTTTTTTAAAAATATTTATTTATTATTTATTTGTATACAATAGTCTATCTGTGTGTATGCCGAAGGCCAGAAGAGGGCACCAGACCTTATTGCAGATGGTTGTGAGCCACCATGTGGTTGCTGGGAATTGAACTCAGGACCTTTGGAAGAGCAGGCAATGCTCTTAACCACTGAGCCATCTCTCCAGCCCCTCTTTTTTCTTTCCATTTTATCAAAAATTCTTTTTCTAGACAGGGCTTTTATGTACCCCAACTGACAACGAACTATGTAGCAGACATTGGTCCCCTTTTTCTCTGCCTCAAGCTCCCATGTGATGGGAAAATACTAGTGAACCTCAACGCTCAGTTTATTTACAGCTGTTCTTAAATCCAGGATCACATGATGTAGCTCAGGCTGGGGCCCATACCAGAACCTCCGCACCAGAGGAATGAGTGTTCCAAGCCTGGAAACCACAAAGAGGGAAGCAGTGGCACTCCAGGAAGATCAGAAACAACCTGGTCAGGGACGCTGTCCTGAGGCCACGGCTTGACCACCTGTAGCCTTTGCCTCTATGGGAAGGGTTCCCCTCATAGTGTTCTGTTCCTTTGGAGACCCAGAGCCCCAAGAAACACCCTCAGCCCTTTGAACAGTAGCAGGATCACCTGAGAATCAAAGTGATGTTAAAGCCAGTTAGGCAGGCACACCTGTTGTACAGGACAGTCATCCCAGCTTCTCTGGAGACAGAGGCAGGAGGATCACAAATTGAAGCACAGATTGAGCTTTATATCAGCTTGGGCACCTAGGCAGACCCTACCTCAACATGAATAAATCTAACACACGAGCCGGGCGGTGGTGGCGCACGCCTTTAATCCCAGCACTCGGGAGGCAGAGGCAGGCGGATCTCTGTGAGTTCGAGGCCAGCCTGGTCTACAAGAGCTAGTTCCAGGACAGCCTCCAAAGCTACAGCGAAACCCTGTCTCGAAAAACCAAAAAAAAAAAAAAAAGAAAAAAAGAAAAAAAAAATCTAACACACGATTGTAAATTTCCTTTTTAAGCTCTCTTCCTTTTGTTACGTTTTAATATTTTAAAATTATAATAGTATTATTCAATTTTGCTTTTCTCACTCCAGCCTTTCCATGTATGTCCCCAGCTCAATCTCAAATTCATTGCTTCTTTCTTCATAAATCTTTCATATATATATATATGTATAGGCATAAACACACACACAAGCGAGTCAATCAAGTGTTACTTGCCTGTATATGATTTCAGGTCTGGCCACCTGGAATTCTTTAACCAAGTAGGAGGCTCTGGCTATTGTATGACTAATTACCCCCTCTCTCAGCTGTCCTTACTGAACCGCAGGTTTTAGCTGGGGGAGAGGTCTTAGGAGATTTGTCCCTTCCAGGATAGTGCCTGAATTGTGATTGCCCCTGTTCAGAATGGATTCAGACACCCATATTGTTGAGATGCCTGGCTGTAGATTCCTGATCTGTTACGGGAGACACAGTCTGACCTCACAGTCCACTTGCTGGTCTTCTGGCTTTTGAAATATTCCCAACCCCCTCTCTGCTGTGTTCGCTGAATGTGGGGTACATGAAATATGTTATAGATTTACCCACTGAGTCTGGACAACCCACAATCAGTGGTTCTCTTCATTTTGTCCAATTGCCTAAGACTCTTATCTGGTGCAAAAAGGAATTCTTGACCTGGGTGCCAGCTGTTCTGATCCTTTCTGTTTAAACTTTTGTGTTTCCATTCAACTTATTTAGTGTGGGGGAGAGGGAAATGCTATGGTACAGGAGCAGAGGTCAGAAAGATTCTGATCTCTCTGTCCACAACATGGCTCTCAGGGATGGAGTGCAACTCATCAGGCTTGGGGCAAATGCTAAAGGATCCACCTGCATTTTCAACGGATTGAGAGGGTGGAATAGTGGATTGAAACTCTCTGCGTAGATACCTTAATAAATTACCTATCTATCTAAAATATATCTCTGTATGACCTTGAAAACATATCTATAATCATCAAACATAATTTGATGATTATAGATGACTACTAATCTTTGTTTCTTAATTATAAATTACATTTTTAAGTGAACTGCATAAACATACTATCCAAAACAAGAGTAGAAACATACATACAGTATAGCAAAATTAACATTAAATTTGTATCAGTAAACCAAAATCAGTGCCAAAGTCAAGTAGTTAGGACTAATAGATTTTTATGATTAAAGTAGATTCAATAATTACCCTTTAATGCTGTTATTACTACATTTCCCTCCTTTTTAAAAAAGATTTTATTTATTTATTATGTATACAACATTCTTCCTCCACGTATGCCTGCAGGTCAGAAGAGGGCGCCAGATCTCATTACAGATGGTTGTGAGCCACCATGTGGTTGCTGGGAATAGAACTCAGGTCCTCTGGAAGAACAGTCAATGCTCTTAACCACTGAACCATCTCTCCAGCCCTATTTCCTCTTTTTACTTTTAGAACTAGCTCCCTGAATGTACTCTTTTTATGTGGAATATATATGAATTAGAGTACTACTCTGCGGTAAAAAAAACAATGACATCTTGAATTTTGCATGCAAATGGATGGAAATAGAAAACACTATCCTGAGTGAGATAACCCAGACCCAAAAAGATGAATAAGGTATGTACTCACTCATTAGTGGATTCTAGACATAAGTAAAGGATATTGAGCCTAAAATTCATGATCCTAGAGAAGCTAAATAAGAAGGTGAACCCAGGGGGCTGGAGAGATGGCTCAGTGGTTAAGAGCATTGCCTGCTCTTCCAAAGGTCCTGAGTTCGATTCCCAGCAACCACATGGTGGCTCACAACCATCTGTAAAGACGTCTGGCGCCCTCAACTGGCCTTCAGGCATACAGACAGAATATTGTATACATAATAAATAAATAAATAAATAAATATATATATAAAAAAAAAGAAGGTGAACCCAAAGAAAAACATGTAGTTATCTTCCTGGATATTGGAAGTAGACAAGATTGCCAGGCAATAATTGAGAGCTTGGGGGTGGTGTGGTGTGGGGGTAAGGGGAGATGGGGAGAGAGAAGTGAGAAGGAGAGGATGGGGAGAGCTTGGGGGAAATGGGACGGTTGGGATGGAGGAAGAGTAGTTACGGGAGTTAATTAAGGGAACCATTTTAGGGTTGGCAAGAGACTGGACTCTAGAGGGGTTCCCAAGTGTCCAAGGAGATGTCCTCGAGGAGCTTGTTCCTCGAGCAGCTGAGGAGAGGGCGCCTGAAATGGCCCTGTCCTGTAGCCTACTGATGAATATCTTGCACATCACCGTAGAACCTTCATCTGGCGATGGATAGAGATAGAGAGAGAGACCCACATTGGAGTACTGGACTGAACTCCCAAGGTCCAAATAAGGAGCAGAAGGAAAGAGAACGTGAGCAAGGAAGTCAGGACCACGAGGGGTGCACCCACCCACTGAGACGGTGGGGCTGATCTAATGGGAACTCACCAAGGCCAGCTGAACTGGGACTGATGGAGCGTGTGATCAAACCCGACTCTCTGAATGTGACTGACGAGGAGGGCTGACTGAGAAGCCAAGGACAATGGCACTGGGTTTTGATTCTACTACATGTACTGGCTTTGTGGGAACCTAGTCTGTTTGGATGCTCACCTTCCTAGACCTGGATGGAGGGGGGAGGACTTTGGACTTCCCACAGGGCAGGGAACCCTGACTGCTCTTTGGACTAGAGAGGGAGGGAGAGGGGGAATGGGAGGAGGGGGAGAGATATGGGAGGAGGGGAGGAGGTGAAAATTTGTAATAATAATAATAATAGAAAATAAAAAATAATTTATTAAGCCTACAAACAAAAAACCTGACATTTTCAATTGTTTTGAAAGACCCCCGGTGAGTGGAGACTCTCACTCAAGTCTAGGGATAACACGACACCCCCCCCCCCCAGTAACTCACAAGAGACCTTCCTTGCTGCAATCACACGAGGTTTATTCGACAAGACACGAACCAGTGCACTCGTGACCCATGCAGGGGTGGAGTTCGACCCTGAGTACTTGGGAGAAGGGGTTTTTAAGGGAAGAGACCACAGCCCAGTAATCCAAAGGGGGTAGAGGGGGCTTCATAGAAAATTCCGAAAATACCAGTGATGGTCATGAGGGAGCAACTCCCTGTTTCTCAGGATTATTCTCAAGATTACAATATAACTTTATCTTCAGCTAGTTCCCAAAACAGTCACTGAACCGGCTAATCCTAGATTTCTGATTCTTCCCTCCCTGCTTAGATTTTTGGCTCTATTTTTTCCTGCTAGGGGGTCTTTCAGTTTGAATTATAAAGACTCGTGGACTTTTATAAATTGCAATGTTTTATATTGAGATGCTATTATGTAATAGTGATATGAGAGCTTGGGGATGAATAAGAAAGGAAAAGTTATAATTTAATGGTGAATGTGTTTGTGTGGTCCAGTTGACAGGGCTCGCTGTGCTGGGTAGCATTATGTCAACTTGACACAAGCTAGATCATTGGAGGAGTCCTGCGTGCAAGCCTGTGGTGCATTTCCTTAATTGGAGGTTGATATGGGAGGGCCTGGGCCATTGTTGCTGGGCTACCCATGGGCTGGTGGTCCTGGAGGGTCACAGAAAGCAGGCAAAGTAAGCACCTAGGACAGCCAGCGATCAGTAATCAACAATCCTGACAGATTTTTATATCACTATCTGCCTGCAGGTTCCTATCTCTAGTTTCAACCTCAACTTCCTTCAGTGATGGACTTAAAATCTGTGAGGGGAAATTCACTCTTTCGTCTTCAAGTTGCTCTTGGTCATGTTAGGAATTTTTCCTAATGCGAGCTCTCTGCCGATGCAAAAATCCCAATCAAGCCAAATCACAAGCCAAATTAAAACATGCTGTTTTAATAGGATTCCTGAGCTCATGGGTGGCCCTGAAGAGGAACGGGGAGACCACGGGGTGGTAGCGGGGGAGAGAGGAAGAGACCACCTGTGCTTCTGGGAGCTCTCTTAAATATTTTGTGGGAGTTGTCCCGACCCCCCAGGGAGGCGTCAGGACCTGGCATTCTGGGATTTGGAGTTCAGACCAATACAACTCTCAGGCCTGGGTGCTAGGCTCCCAACTTAACAGTCATGTGTTGTGGACCAGCCTCGACAAAAAGGGTAGGGATATTGAGATTTAGAAATGTAGTAACAAGTATGAAGATGTAAAAAGAATAAAATGAAGACATATAGAGTAGTATCAGGAGGGAGTTCCTGTGACTACTGAAATTGCCCACATTTAATTTCCAGTTGTTTAAAAACACTTTACCCCAAAAGGTAGGAGTAAGAGAAAAAAAATTGCATTAACATGATACAAAGAAATGAACAGACCAGTTGAAAGTTGCAGCCAACCACCACAAGTTAAACATTCTGTTGCTAGAACAAAACAAGTCATGGTTACACCCTAGACCAAAAGATTCTGTAGGCAAACCACTCCTTGGGTGGAATCCAATGTTATCTCCTTAAGGGAACAGGAACTTAGATCCTTAGACTTTTGTTTGGAATAGAAACACAACAGCCGGGCGATGGTGGTGCACGCCTTTAATCCCAGCACTAGACAGGCAGAGGCAGGTGGATCTCTGTGAGTTCGAGACCAGCCTGGTCTACAGAGCTAGTTCCAGGACAGGCTCCAAAGCCACAGAAAAACCCTGTCTCGAAAAACCAAAAAAAAAAAAAAAAAAAAAAAAAAAGAGTATGAAGATGTAAAAAGAATAGAATGAAGACATATAGAGTAGTATTGGGAGGGAGTTCCTGTGACTACTGAAATCACCCACGTTTAATTTCCAGTTGTTTAAAAACCCTTTACCCCAAAAGGTAGGAGTCATATAAAAAAAAAAAACTGCATTAACATGATACCAAGAAATGAACAGACCAGTTGAAGGTTGTGGCCCACATCCATAAGTTAAACATTCTGTTGCTAGAACAAAACATGTCAAGCTCACACCCTAGACCAAAAGATTTTGTAGGCAAACCACTCCCTGGGTGGAATCCAATGTTATCTCCTTAAGGGAACTGGAACTTAGTTGGGTCCTTAGACTTTTGTTTAGAATAGAGACACATCTACTTCTCTGTACCTGAAGTACAAGGTCTGGCTATTAGCCGCACCTGTTGCCAATAGCCCTGAGAGAGCAGAACACTCTGGTCTAAATCTAGGTGGGACCTTTGTTAGAGGTAGAAACACAATAACCTTGAAGGAGTAGAGGTCTTTTTGACCTCTGGTCAACCTGAAAATAGGCTCATATTTTTGGGCCTGCATAGTCATGGCCGTAGTCACATCAGAAGAAATTTAAGTAAGACACAAAAGTTATTCTGTTGAGCTGAGACTTTCTGTAACTTGACTATGTACAAGCCCAAGCCTGGTTTACTCAGGGATTCAGCAACCACAATGGGTTGGATTCATTGCTTTGATGTTTTATTGTTGCTCTATCTGGATTGGGAGGAATTCTGCTCCTGTCCCTCAAGAAAAGTTCACTCAGTAAGATTGAATGCAATTATCTTTCACTTGCTGTGCAAGTGTGGCACCTTGGGAGGCATAGTCGATCTATCTATCTATCTATCTATCTATCTATCTATCTATCTATCTATCCAGTTCCAGTTTTCAGACCGGGCTGGACATATTCTAACAGGGATACTCCTGCTTCTGTCTCTTACATATGTAAACACAAAAGGCCAGTTTGATGCTGTCATTTCCAAGGTATTCACCCTTTTTATTGCTTCTACAAACCAAGTCCTAACATCTTAGGGTTGCTTTGTAGAATCTCAGGACCTGTGGATAACCAGGAAATCCCCACCACCACCCAACAGTTGAGCTGTTTTTTGAATTTTATCTGTTGAAAGGCTGGCCTTGAATTCCCAGAGATACCTCTGCTTCCCAAGCTCTGGAATTAAAGTGTGTGCCACCACCCAATGACCTTGAACTTTCAATGCCTGCAGGCTTGGGCGCAACAGGAGACTTAAGATTTCTGTTCCTGGCCGGGCGGTGGTGGCACACGCCTTTCATCCCAGCACTCGGGAGTCAGAGGCAGGCGGATCTCTGTGAATTCAAGATCAGCCTGGTCTACAGAGCTAGTTCCAGGACAGGCTCCAAAGCCACAGAGAAACCCTATCTCGGAAAAAAAACAAAAAAGAAAAAAAAAAAGAAAAAAAAAGAAAAAAAAAAGATTTCTGTTCCTCTTAAGAGACACTGTGACAAGATTAACTCTTATAAATAAAAACATTTATTTAAGGTGGCTTGCTTATAGCTTCAGAGGTTCAGTCCATTATCACCTGGCAGGGGACGTGGTGGCTTGAGGCAGACTTAGTGTTGGATAAGTAGCTGAGAGTCCTCTATCTTGCAAGCAGTGGGAAAGAGTCTGAGGGTCACACTGAGTGAAGCTTCAGCGTGGACCTCAAAGCTTTCCCCACTGTGACATACTTCCTCCCACGAGGCTCTTCTTATCCAAACAAAGCCATGCTGGATAACAGAGCCTCTCTTTATGAGTTTATGGGGTCATTCAAACTAGCACAGCCGGTCACCTGGAACTCACTGTGTAGTCCAGGCTGGACAGCAACTCATTTCTGCCTTCTTCCTGGTCCTTTCGGGAGCCCTCTTCTTGGTTCGAGATGAAATTTCCACCAAGAAAGCCTTCCTGTCTTCCTGCAGTACATTAGGACACCAGTAGTAGGGACCCCTGCACTCTGGTCATGCCTCTCATGGGGGATCTGTTTGGATTTTGCTTGAATGAATGGCTGCCCAACTGTATGAGTGATTAAATGCATGGCAGGCAAGTTTGGTCCAGGGAGTTGTAGTTGTTTATTTGATTCCTGATTTTGTGGCTGGTGTTTTTGTTTTGCCTTGACCCACAGAACGTGAGTTGCCCCTGGGTTCAATTCTGCCGTGAGGTGGCAGCCCCTGCATGCTACTGTTTGGTCCTTTGGTGATTCTGTTTTATTTTTTTCTGGATTCTTCCACCAGGTGGCCCACCAGCTTCTCTTCATCGCAACAGCTGCTGGGTTGGACATATCACTCATATTTTGTTTTCGGTTTTGTTTTATTTAAAATGCATTTGTGGCTGTAGGAGGGGTAGTTATATCATGTTAGCTCTAATTCTAACGTGGTTAAATATATAATGTGTTTGCACATGAGATCCTTATACCATGTTAGGCATAAATATGACCTGGTATTGCTTTCACTTGGAAATTATGCAGAGCAAAGAGATATGATCATGTCTTTCCACTTCTTTCCAGTTCAGATGAGTTCATGAATACCAATCCCTCACAGGTGTACCCAGCTACTTGGGTTTTACTTAATTCCAGATGCAGTCAGGTGTTGACAACCAAAAATAGCCATTCTAGGACAGCTGTGTTGGTTGTCCTTTAATCCTCGGGAGGCAGAGGCAAGAGGATCTCTGAGGTTGAGGCCAACCTGCCCTACAGAGGGAGTTCCAGGGCAGCCAGGGCTGCAGAGAAAACCTGTCTCAAAATAAATGAAAAGAATCATCATCATATTCCCAATACAGTCTCACGACACAGTTCAGGCTGACTTCAAACTCTCAATTCTCCTTCTTAAGCTTCTGAGTCTGGGTGTGTGACCTTGCACAGACCTGGATGTCCTGCCCTTGCCTCTCAAAGGCTGGGAATAAAGGTGTTCGAACACACCCTGCTTTACACCTTTAATTTCTAAATGTCTAAACACAAATACTTTTAATTTTTCCTGTCAAACCTCAAATATTTTATGTTGTCCTGGTTTCATCACGTACTACCGCTAAGGACAGACAGTCTAGGCTCAGGTGACAGCTCACCTGAGAACATTTGCCTACAATGCAAAAGACTGAGTTTGATCCCCGGCAGCTTAAAAACCCAGTGCACAAGTACACACCCAAATGTAGAGCCCCAACCTTTCTTCCTAGTATGCTTGTGATTAAGGTGGTCTTAAGAATTCGAACTTGGGCTCCAAAAACAGAGAAACCCTGTCTCGAAAAACCAAAAAAAAAAAAAAAAAAAAAAAAAAAAAAGAATTCGAACTTGGGGCATGGCGGTGGTGGAGCACGCCATTAATCCCCCAGAACTTGGGAGGCAGAGGGATCTCTAGGAGTTCCAGGCCAGCCTGGTCTACAAGAGCTAGTTCCGGGACAGGCACCAAAGCTACAGAGAAACCCTGTCTCTAAAAAAAAACAAAAAACCGAACTTGGGGAATGCTAGGTGCTGTAGGAGTGGGATGCTCTGTCACTGTGATGAAAATGGACCAAACCCGAATGGGGGAGGGAGGTGTCTAACCCACCTTACATTTTATGTAAATTACATAAAGAAATGGATGAGGAGCTCAAAGCGGGTCAGTGGGTAGAGGAAGCATGAGGAATGTCAACTATGTAAAAACCATGTTTTTCACCAACATGATTTTAAGATTATGTCTTAAATTGAACAGTCATGGCAACATTTTTTTTTTTTGGTTTTTCGAGATAGGGTTTCTCTGTAGCTTTGGAGCCTGTCCTGGAACTAGCTCTTGTAGACCAGGCTGGTCTCGAACTCAGAGATCCGCCTGCCTCTGCCTCCTGAGTGCTGGGATTAAAGGTGTGCGCCACCACCCCATGGCAGAAACACCTTTTTTTCATGTTTTTCTTACCGAGTGTACTTTATACAAGCCTTTACAATTAATTGCTTTATGGAAGTCACGCAACTACATTGACGAATATTAAGCAATGAATCAATATTTTAATACACACAAATGAAATGTAAGTGATACAAAATTATTTTGTATATCTGATTAGCACCACAAATAGATCAATAATTAAGAACTCAGTAAATTATAAAAAAAATGTACATCACAACTGAATAGTGAGAACACAGTTCTCTGTTGTAGTAAGAGCTTCAGGACAGTAGAGGAACTTTGGAACACATCCTGCACACTTAAAAACCACTGGCCACCTAGCTTTTAGGTGCCCTGAAGCATTCAGCCTAGACAAAGGTGGTCCAGATGGTAATCTCACAATTAGGAGGTGGAGGCAGAACAAGAGGACTAAGAGGTCAAGGCCAGGAGCTGGAGAGATGGGTCAGCACTGTAGAGCCCTGGCTTCTCTTCCAGCAGACCAAGTTTGGCTCCTAGCAACCACACCAAGTAACTAGTTTAGGGTTCCTCTGCCTCTGGCACTTGCATGTACCTCCTCACCATATAAACATAACTGAAACAATGTAAAGTAAGCTCATAGGAGTTTAAAAGCACCAAGTGACACACCAATATTTTTTTAAGGGACAGAAAAGAGAAAAGTTCCTCCCATGGGTTAAATAAAACTCCTCCCATTTGGTCTGCATTGCTCCCCCTACTGCCACTGGACATGCACACAGTGCCTCCTACGCTGGTATCCAGGATTAAAAAACTCTAGAAATCCCCAAACCTCTGCTATGGAAGGTGTGTGTGTCTGAATTGCTCACTTTAGTTAACTGCTCTGCACAAAGACCTTTCTGTAGCCACCCTGGGAATTCAAGGACCAAAAGCAACTTTCCCGCTATTTACTGCAAGCAGGGACAAAGTCTGGTCACCTGGTCATACACAAAGGGTTGAAAACATCTCCTGCAGCCATATGTAGCAAAGCATATTCTCCTGGGCTGCCTTATGGCCCTAAGTGTATCCACGAGCTGAGAACAAAGTTGAGAAAATGTGTGTACAATGATGTAATTCCGATCATAGCACTCCCGAGGGGCAGGGTACTGCTCCATGGTCATCTTGCTCATGTTGGCTGTGTGGTGGAAAAGGTCACGCAAGAGATTCATGGAGAAGTCATTACTATAGAAATTGACCTTGGTGAGCTGGGAGCATTGGCTGAGGGCAGGTAGGAGTTCACGGAACTGAGAGTCCTTTATCTTACACCCCTGCAATTCCAGAGTCTCAAGACTGCCTGCTCCCATCTCTAGGAGAAGACGGAGAGGCACAATAAACACATTGCACAGTAGGACTCCACTCAAGTCCAGATGTTTTAGTTGATGAAGAAATGGACACAGCGCAAAGTCTTTCAAGTGTGACTGGAACAGTTGACATTGCGTGACAGAGAAGGTTTCCAAGGGAGTCTTCAGGTTCCTAGCAGAGACCAATGGTTAGTTCTGACAAATGATGCTGGACAGCATGTGTAGTGATTTTACACAACAGAAGGGACATGTATCCCGATGTCACATTGATGGAAGGAAACATCTATGGTGCTGCCTGTTGGGTTCTGCTCACTCAAGTCACACCCACAGCTGTCACCAGCACTGTGGGATGGGTCAGGGCACAGCTATGCAGCTCCTTTCCTCACTGACCCTCAGAATCCCATGCAGGGTAACATACCCTAGGGCACATAAGGTAAGGACCAACCCATGAAAGACCTGAGCATTTCAGGTGGTTTCACTGCCCTCTAATTTTTTCACCACCCCTGGGGAATACACAGTCTCCACCCTTTACACTGACCCCAAATCCCACTGTCAGCCACTTCCCATCAGTGCAGTCCCTACTTGTTCAAAGCATTTCCTGCATGGGATATGAGAGGCCCGGTGGTGGCTGCCTACAGTCTGAGCACAGACCACCTGGGGAAAGATGCGGGGATTCTGCTCCTCCACTCTTTTGGTTCCCTTCTTTCTCTGTGCACTTCCCATTAGCTAAGCCAGGATTCCAAGGGGGAAAGTACAACATTCTCCCTGAACCTGACCCTCACAACTGCTTGTGACATACTATGCACACATATCCTACCCCAAATCAGGCCTCTGCTTCATGCGTGGTCTTGAGAGACCTTGATTCAGTGACACAGGAACATGACCATGCTTAGATGTTCCAATGCCTCCTTCACTATTCTGCAAGGCCCGGCAGATACCAGGCCCACTACTCTTTGACATAAAATATAAAGTTGGTCTGGTAGCAGGAACAGCTCTCCATCCATCCTTACCTGAGCAAGAGTTTCATGTGCTCACTGAAGAAACAGAAGCCTTGCAGATAAAGATGCTGGAGACCGCTGAGTCCGGAAAACTGAGAAAAGAACTTTTGCAAACAGTTCATCTCATCGAAACATGGTAGAAAGCAAACTTCACACAAGTTCCAATGGATATGCACTAGATAAACTGTGTGAAGGTTTCTCATCTCCGAGAGGTAGGTAGAAAATTGTGCCAGAGTGCACCAGCTCCAATCTACAGTGAGTTCCAACACCTTGATGTATTCTAGCTCGAAAACACTCAGAAATGTCCTAGCATTATCTAGGGACTGCATCACAATCTTCACGTCCTTACAGCAGAGCTGGAGCGAGTCTTTTCTCTGCTGGGCCCACTGTAGGAAGTACGTTTCTGCTTCCTCCATTTGGGACCTGAAGTAGAGGTCAATTCTCACCTGGATTCGTGGTCTCAGCTCAGGTCTGGGAGGGGGCTTCCCTGCTTGCTTCTCACTCACAGTCTCTGCTGAGCAGACCCCATCCTCTGTTCCAGCCTGGATGGTCCTGAACTCTGATGGCCACCTCTGAAAATCGAGTACTCGAAGTTTCCCCCTCCTGTGAGTAGAATATGTCAAGTGTTATGACAAGAGAAGACCGGACAGACATTCAGCTCCCGTCTGGATTTGGAAGTGTTTGCTTTTTTCCCCAGTACTCAGTGTCCAACAAAGTCCTCATGGTCCCAGGCAATGGCTCTTTCTGAGCTGCATCCACAGCTCTGTCTCACTTCCCTCCATTCAGTTTCTCTAGACCCGGTACTACTAGTGCCTGTGGAGACAGGGACAGGCTCTGTCCACTGCACCCACTTCTCTATTCCTCCCCACACCCAACTGCACTTCTCCATCAGAACTCAACAGCAGTCAAGGCTTCTGTGGTCTTCCAAGCTGATGCTAACAAAGACCTTTTATCTACCTCTGACCCCATTCTCTCAACCCCTGACATCTTTCCATGTACCCCAGAATCTTTCACTCGACCCTACTTACGTGGGGCAAACCTGCTGAGTCAGCAGGCCATCCAGGCCATCCAGCACAGCATGAAAAATCTCTGAGTCGAACGTGTTCATCATGCCCTTCACACGGAGATAGGGGAAAGGCCAGGCTACCACCATTGCCTTCACGATCCCAGTGCATTGGTTACTGAAAGCCTCCTCAAACAGTTCTGGGAAGAGGGAGATGGGCAGCTTCCCCAGAGCAGAGATGGCCAAGGCCTCATTTCTCAGCAGAGCCTGGCATGACAGCTCCTCCAGTGTAAGTATGGGCCAGATGCCCATCCTGTTAGAAGCTGGGAAAAATACCAAGAAAGACAACCAGGAAATGTTAACTCATTCCAACACGATCAATATCCAGGAAGTGATACTGTAGAACACCTAACACACACACACACACACACACACACACACACACGCATGCACGCGCACAAACACAGCAGAGAGAGGCAGGTACTGAGGAAACAGAGTCAGGCAGTTTTCTGTGAGTTCTAGAACAGAACAGGAGGTCACTATTCAAGGTTATCTGAGATATGTATGGACTTTGTAGCCTTGGTTATAAAAGTCCATCTTTTTATTATTGTTGTTGTTTGACACAAAGACTCTGTCTATTCCCGGCTTAGCTGGAACACATTGTGTAGACTATTCTGGCCTAAAACTCAGAAATCTGCCTGCCTCCGCCTCCCTAGCACTGGGAATAAAGGTGTGCCACCACACCCACACCCGACAGCTGGTTTCACTTTTTCAAACAAGATACTGTCCAGGCAGGGTGGACCACGTCTTTAATCCCAGTACTTGGGAGACAGAGAAAGGAAGATTTCTCTGAGTTCAAGGCCTGCCTGGTCTACTTAGTGAGTTCCAGGATATCTAGCTCTTACCTAGAGAAACCCTGTCTTGAAAAATCAAAAAGAAACAAAACGTAAAACTAACCAGAGACAAACTAGCCAGAAACTAAATGAACTGAACAACAGCAGTAGAAATATCACCAGATGTTTGATTAACAGCCCGCAATGTCAGCAACCAGAAGCTGAGGCTGGGTTCCTACCTACCCTGAGCTACTCAGCCACTTCCGGGACAATTTAGGCAGCATTGCAAAACCTTGTCTCAAAAATTAAAAATACAAATTTAAAAAGGATAAATAGCCGGGCAGTGGTGGCGCACACCTTTAATCCCAGCACTTGGGAGGCAGAGGCAGGTGGATCTCTGAGTTCGAGACAAACCTGGTCTACAAGAGCTAGTTCCAGGACAGGCTCCAAAACCAGAGAGTGCTCGCTTCGGCAGCACATATACTAAAAAAATAAAAAAATTGGAACGATACAGAGAAGATTAGCATGGCCCCTGCGCAAGGATGACACACAAATTCGTAAAGCGTTCCATATTTAAAAAAAAAAAACCAGAGAAACCCTGTCTCGAAAAACCAAAAAAAAAAAAAAAAGGATAAAAATTGTATTTCAGACCAAGGCAAAGCTGTATTTGGAATCAAAACCAGTCTCCAGTCTCCTCATCTAGACAGAAATTCAAACTCCCTGTGCCATCTGTGTCTCACGTTGAGAGTGGCTGGGCTGCATAGATGTGGTACCCCGATGGAAGGGGCCGACTTACCAGAGGTGGAAACTGGAGAACACGTTCCTTCTTTCAGAGGGCAGGCAGTGACTCTGGGATCCCAATCCTTGGTGTCTTCTCTGGCTCCTCTGAAGCTTTATAGCACCTTCCCTCTAGCTCCTCCCCTTTGCAGTCGGCCCCACCCCTCTAATTTGATTGGATGTTTGAGGCTTCACCCTCTGAACCAGATTTGGGATTTTGGGTGTGTGTGGATGAGATGTTCACACAGGAAAGGGAAGAAACTGTGGGGATGGTGAAAGGTAAGGACCCCACTCGTGAATTCACAGACACTGAGATCTGCCCTTCTTCTGCCATCTCCATATTTCTTTTTTTTTTCCCCTCTAGGTAGAATTCGGTTTTCGATCGGTCCTTCATGTAGCCCAGGTTGTACTAGAGCTCACAGTGTAGGGGAAGCTGGGCCTCAACTAATGCATTTCCCCTGTGCCATTTTCTCCTGAGTGCTGGGTTACAGGAGTGAGCCTCAAAACCCAATCTATAGCCGGGCGGTGGTGGCACACGCCTTTAATCCAACACTCGGGAGGCAGAGGCAGGAGGATCTCTGTGAGTTCGAGACCAGCCTGGTCTACAAGAGCTAGTTCCAGGACAGGCTCCAAAACCACAGAGAAACCCTGTCTCGAAAAACCAAAAATAAATAAATAAATAAATAAAACCCAATCTATTTATAAACATTTTCGAGGCAGAGTCGGACAAAGGGAAAGTGTACTTTGGCATCCAGACCAGGGCATTAGGCATCCAAGACTGGAAGCCGCTAAGCAAGAGCTAGTTCCAGGATTGGCTCCAAAGCTACAGGGAAACCCTGCCTTGACAGATCAAAAAATAAAAAGGACTTAATTATACCAATTTTCTCATGATCCCTCAAAGATTACCAGCACCCTAACTATTTGACTTTGGCACTGATTTTGCTTTACTGATACAAATTTAACGTAATTTTTTATACTGTATGTTTCTACTCTCGTTTCAGATATTATGTATTTGAAGTTCACGTAAAAATGTAGGGGCTGGAGAGATGGCTCAGTGGTTAAGAGCATTGCCTTCTCTCCCAAAGGTCCTGAGTTCAATTCCCAGCAGCCACATGGTGGCTCACAACCATCTGCAATAAGGTCTGGTGCCCTCTTCTGGCCTTTGGCATACACACAAATAGACTGTTGTATACATAATAAATAATAAATAAATATCTAAAAAAATGTAATGTATAATTAAGAAATGGAGAGGAATAGTGATCTATAATTATCAAACACAATATTCATGCTAGATATGTTTTCAGTGTCATACAGAGATATATTTTAGATAGATAGGTAATTTATTAAGGTATCTACGCAGAGAGTTTCAATCCACTATTCCACCCTCTCAATCCGTTGAAAACGCAGGTGGATCCTTTAGCATTTGCCCCAAGCCTGATGAGTTGCACTCCATCCCTGAGAGCCATGTTGTGGACAGAGAGATCAGAATCTTTCTGACCTCTGCTCCTGTACCATAGCATTCCCTCTCCCCCACACTAAATAAGTTGAATGGAAACATAAAAGTTTAAACAGAAAGGATCAGAACAGCTGGCACCCAGGTCAAGAATTCCTTTTTGCACCAGATAAGAGTCTTAGGCAATTGGACAAAATGAAGAGAACCACTGATTGTGGGTTGTCCAGACTCAGTGGGTAAATCTATAACATATTTCATGTACCCCACATTCAGCGAACACAGCAGAGAGGGGGTTGGGAATATTTCAAAAGCCAGAAGACCAGCAAGTGGACTGTGAGGTCAGACTGTGTCTCCCGTAACAGATCAGGAATCTACAGCCAGGCACCTCAACAATATGGGTGTCTGAATCCATTCTGTTTTTTGTTTTTGTTTTTGTTTTTGTTTTTCAAGACAGGGTTTCTCTGTGGCTTTGGAACCTGTCCTGGAACTTGCTCTGTAGACCAGGCTGGCCTCGAACTCACAGAGATCCGCCTGCCTCTGCCTCCCGAGTGCTGCGATTAAAGGTGTGCGCCACCACCGCCCGGCCTGAATCCATTCTGAACAGGGGCAATCACAATTCAGGCACTATCCTGGAAGGGACAAATCTCCTAAGACCCCTCCCCCAGCTAAAACCTGCGGTTCAGTAAGGACAGCTGAGAGAGGGGGTAATTAGTCATACAATAGCCAGAGCCTCCTAGTTGGTTAAAGAATTCCAGGTGGCCAGACCTGAAATCATATACAGGCAAGTAATACTTGATTGACTCTGCAGAATATATATATCATCATATCATATATATCATATATCATGATATATATATATCATGATATATATATATCATCTACACACACACACACACTCACTTGTGTGTGTGTTTATGCCTATACGTATATATATGTGAAACATTTAAGAAGAAGCAATGAATTTGAGATTGAGCTGGGAGCGTACATGGAAAGGCTGGAGTGAGGAAAGCAAAATTGAATAATACTATTATAATTTTAAAATATTATAACATACCAAAATACAGGGGTGGGTTAAAGACTTGTCTCAGCAATTAAGACACCTGCTGCTATTTAAGAGTACCATACTGGGTGCCCAGGACCCATTTCACAACTCACAAACCCCTGTAGCTCCAGCTCTAGGGGAATCCATCGCCCTCTTCCGTCTCATTTACCCACAGACGCAAATACATAATTATACTTTTTTTTTTTTGGTTTTTTCGAGACAGCGTTTCTCTGTGGTTTTGGAGCCTTTCCTGGAACTAGCTCTTGTAAACCAGGCTGGTCTCGAACTCACAGAGATCCGCCTGCCTCTGACTCCCAAGTGCTGGGATTAAAGGCGTGTGCCACCACCACCTGGCTATAATTAAACATTTTAGACATAAAATATTAACAAAGATTAAAAAGCAAACCTAATCATAATCTGACTCAATTCAACAGTAGAACATTTGCCATCTACCTAACATAGTTCTTTTATTTTTCTTCTTCAGTTTCCTGAGTTTGCAGTGCTTTGAGTTAGATCCCAGAGAAAGGTTGTTTGTGAGCAAGATGGAGTTTCCTTGTGGGTCACAAGATTAATAGTGGAGGTGGTCTCATGTTGTCTCACGATGTCATTTTCAGGTGTTTGTGTCATGAACAAAGAGTTAAGAAAGACACATACTAGTGAGGAAGTGGAGTTCCTTTTGTTGATACAGAAACACACAGCTCTGACCTCAAAAGGAATAAAAGAGAGTTTATCCTGGAGTCGTATATGAGTTCCATGGCGTGAAAACTGATTCAGCTCACTCCTAATCCCACATTTCAACAGGGAAATATTGTTTTGAAATTTGTATGGTACCAGAACAAAGTAAATCTTAAATGAAGGCAATTTTTAGATAAACTACTTAACAAAAAAAAAAAGGAAGGAAGGAAGGAAGGAAGGAAGGAAAAAATATATGGATTGTTGAAAACAACAGAGAATGGTTTCACAAAAGCTGAGAAATTTCTCCCATTTGTCTTAGATGTCACCTGAACTTTCTAAAGCCTTTGTTTTGTGCAACTGGGGTTTTTACATTTAATACATTATAAGATATTTAGAATCCAGGGGGCTGGAGAGTTGGCTCAGAAATTAAGAGCACTGACTGCTCTTCCAGAGGTCCTGAGTTCAATTCCCAGCAACCATAAGGTGGCTGAAGACCCTCTGTAAGGAGATCTGGTGTCTTCTTCTGGCCTACAGGCAGGATACTGTATAAACAAATAAATAAATCTTTAAAAAAAAGGGAAACAGAGATATGGAAGAAACACAGAGATAGTATGGGAACGGAAGAGTCAGTGAACACTGTATTATTGAATCCTGAATCCGCCTTGTTTTCCATATATTTTTATACCTCAATACAAAAGGGGGAAGAAGGCAGAAGACTGCCTTACCATGACACAAAGGACACCCAGAGCAGTTACTGGTTTTAATAACTGAAACATTAAGCCACTATTTTCTAAGGTAAGTATTCTGATGTTTTGGGTGGAATGTGCAGTGAAAACACCCTAGACCAAGAGTCCTGCAGGCAGCCACTCCTAGGTCAAACTTCCTGAATGATGATAGAGCAGGTGTGGCTTGAATTCTCTGCCCCTCAGTCAGGGTGGAGCGGATCCACCTCTTCGGGCATCCAAACACCAGGAAGCAACGTTGTGGTGGACAAATCTCTGACCTTCAGTTAAGGTGGAAGCCATTCACTTTTTCTAGGGCCCTACAGCAACAGGTTTAGGGAACTGTAAGAACATTTTCTCATTCAGGGGTTAATCAGGCTTCCCTTCCGGATTAGAGAATCCCCAGGTGAACCGGCTTTCCTGAGGGGTGGTCTCCTTGGCCAGATGACTGACAGGGTCAGTTAAATTAACTCATAGGGTAATGTGTTGTTCTAATTGTTAGTTCAGATTACAATGGCAGGGTTCTCCCAGGTTCAGATGTCAAACTCAGATTCTACTACAAGACCAGGAGAAAGTAGGTTTCCTTTACTGACCTGAGCACACCGCCTTTCCTCTGCCTCCTCCCTGTGATATCAGTCACAGTTGCTGTGATGAAATACCCCAAGAGAAGCCACCGACCTGGAGGAAGTCTTATTTGTCTCACAACTCAAGGGAACACAGTCCATCATGGTACGATGGCATGGGGGCAAGAGTGAGAGGCACCTGGTCAGGCTGTGTGCACAATCAGGGAGCAGAGAGCAAGCAAGGGTGCTGCTCAGTTTGCTCTCCCTTTCATGTTCAGTTCAGGACCCCAGCATACAGGGTGATGACGTCAGCTTGTGACACAGGACCTCCACATTCAGAGTGGAACTTCCTGCCTGCTTCCTCTTCTCAGAACATCAGCAGTTATGTTTACTTGTCATGGGTCTGTGAATTGCCACAGGGGTGGTGACAGGAGGCAGAGGGCAGTGAGAAACACCTGATGTGCCCTAGGCTATAATAGGGATTCTGTGTTAGCGAAGAAAGGAACGGCAGAGCTGTGCACGGGGCCATCACAGTCATAGTGGCAGCTGTGGTGTGACTTGAGTGAGCAGAACCCAATAGGCAACACCGTAGACATTGACTTCCATCATGTGGTCCAAGTCACATTGGGACGCACGTCCCTCCTGCTGTTGTGTAAACCCACCACGTATGCTCTCCAGCATCATTTGTCAGAACTGACCCCTTGGTCTCTGCCTAGGAACCTGAAGACTCTTTTGGAAATCTCTGCCACTGAATGCCAGCTTTTACAGTCACACTGGAATAACTTCTCACAGTGTGGCACCTCCTTCGACTACAACATGAGTGGTGGCCTACTGTCCAGTTTACGTACGATGCCTCTCAGTGGTCTTTTTTTTTTTTTTTTTTTTTTTGGTTTTTCGAGACAGGGTTTCTCTGTGGTTTTGGAGCCTGTCCTGGAACTAGCTCTTGTAGACCAGGCTGGCCTCGAACTCCCGGAGATCCGCCTGCCTCTGCCTCCCGAGTGCTGGGATTAAAGGCGTGCGCCACCACCGCCCGGCCTCTCAGTGGTCTTTAAAGAATGTGGCAGATACTCAGGAGACTCTGGAATTGCAGGGGTGTGGGATAAAGGGCTCTCAGTTCAGTGAACTCCTACCTGCCCCTAGCCAATGCTCCCAGCTCACCAAGGTCAATTTCTTTTTATTTATTTATTGATAGTTCTTGACCTCTACATTTTTCTCCGCTCCCCTCCCTGCCTCTCCCCTCCCCCCTCAATCCTCTCCCAAGGTCCCCATACTCCCAATTGACTCAGGAGATCTTTTTATACTTTCCACTTCCCATGTAGATTATATCTTAAAAATTTTCAAACATTCTCTTGAGGTTATTTTTAAGATCATTTTCTTCTGACTTATCCATATTTGGTTGTTCAGGTCTTGCTTTTGTAGGGTCTTTAGGTTTGACTGGTATTGTGTTGCTCTTTGTGCTGTAGCATGTGATCTTACCTTTTCTACTCATCTGGGAGGTTCCAGGCTCCGAACCTCAGAGGACCTTCTTACTTCCTCAGAAGTCTCGACTCGCACTGGGTGGGACCTGCAGGGGTTCCAGGTTCCTGCCTATTCCCTCTGATGTCCCAAACCAATGCCCGAACCCACAGAGGACCTGGCTCAGGCCTTCTTTCTCTGAGGTCCCAGACTCGTGCGTGGCCCCACCGAATTCTCTGGTTCCTGCCTATTTCCTCGGAGGACCCAGGTTCACTCACGCCCAGAGTGGCAGAGGTCCTGGCTCAGGCCTAGTTCCTGGGAGGTCCTAGACTCCTGCCCAGAGCCACTGGGTGTTGGCTTAGGTCTACTCCCTTGAAGGTCCCGGATTCACATCTGGACCCTCGGCAAGCTCTGGTTCTGGCTCACTTGCTCAGTGGTTACTCTCTTGTACCTGTTCCAGTGGAGACCACTGACTCTGGATCTGGTCACTGGGTCAATCCTGATCTGCCAGTGTCCCGAGATTGGGTTTGCTCCTGGCTTCTGCTCCTGGTGGTGCTTGTTCTGTGTCTTAGGTAACTGGTTCAGTCCCACTCCTGTTCTGGTAGAGATCACAGACTCTGAGTCAGGTCATTGGCTCAATCCTGGTCTGCCAATGTCCCAGGACTGGGTTGGCTCCCAGGGCTGGATTTGCTCGGGGCTTCTGCTCCCAGTGAAGCTTGTTTCCTTCAGCTCTCTCCATCCTAGGAGTCCCCAAGGTCAATTTCTAAACCAATGATTCTTCGTGAATCTCTCGAGTAATCTTCTCCACCACACAACCAACTTGAGAAAAATGACTATGGAGCAAACTCCTACTCCTCTGGAGACCTATGAGAAAAGTCACGTCGCCATTTTCTCCCTTGTACATTTCTCCCTTGCTCATGCATACACTCAGGGTTATAGGGCAGCCCAAAAGGATCTCCCGTGCTACAAATGTCTGTAGTAAATGTTTTATTTTTATTTATTTATTTATTATTTTTTTTTTCGAGACATGGTCTCTCTGAGGCGTTGGATCCTCTCCTGGAACTAGCTCTTGTAGACCAGGCTGTCCTCGAACTCACAGAGATCCGCCTGCCCCTGCCTCCCGAGTGCTGGGATTAAAGGCGCGCGTCATTACCGCCCGGCCTGTAGTAGATGTTTTAAATGCTGTGTGCATGACTAGGAGAGCAGACTCTGTTCTTTCTGGCAGTAAAGAGGGGCAAGTTACCTTTGGTCCTCGCCTTCTCATGGTGGCTACATAGAGGGCTTGGTGCAGAGCTGTTAACTAAAGTCAGCAATGCAGACACACCTTCTAAGGATTGTGGGGGTTAATAGAGGTTTTTAATCCAGGTTAGTCAGCGTAGGAGGCACTGTGTGCATGTCAAAATGGCAGTAGGAAGGGCAATGCAGAGCAAATCGGGTGAGTTTTAACCCGTTATATGGTTTTCTTTTCTCTGTAACATGAAAAATATTTGAGTATAACTTGTTAGCCTTCAACTCCTATAAAACTTACTTTTCATTGCTTTTACTTGTGTTTATGTGGTTCAAGTCTACTACTGCAAGTGCCAGAGGCGTAGGATCCATAAATCAGTTGTCTGACATGGTTGCTAGAAGCCAAACTTGGGTCCTCTGGAAGAGAAGCAAGTGCCCTGCATTCCTGAGCAATCTCTCCAGCTCCTGGTCTTGAACTCTTAATCTTCTTGATCTGCTTGCTAAGATACCGATATGGACCACCATATCTAGTCTGCATGCTATGTGGCTTCTAAAAGCCTGGTGGTCATTGGCAGTAAGTCTTCAGGACATGGTCAAACTTCCCTCCACTCTCCTCAAGCCCTTATTATACCAGAGAACTGTCTTTGTGCTATTCAATTGTGATCTTGTTTCTAAAATTCACTGAGCACACAATTATTCTCCTATCTGTGGGTCTAATCTGATAGCCACTAAAATTCCCTGGGACTACAGAGAACGGATCACAAGATTCACAACGAAACCCACTTTAAGAATTTATTTAGGGAGAGAAAGACATGTGCACAGGCCTGAAGAAGTTCGTGCAGAAAGAGTGTGGAGCTGGTGATTCCAGCTTTTAAAGGCTGCCTAGGGCATAGGCACAGGGGCTTAGTAGCTGTGGCATACATAGATCCCATGACCTTGCTGCATGTACATCAGGACATGAGGGCCCTGGGTAGCTATGTAAGTTGCCTGAATGTTTGATGTCACATGTGTGGTCCTGGAATCCGGATGTGCCAATGCTTGGGGTGGGTAGAGATTTTGCCAAAACGCTTGTGATGGAAATGGTAACAGCCACAAAATAATTTTGTATCACAATTTCATTTTATCTGTGTGATTAGTAAAATATATGTCCATGGCTTCAATATTGGTCATTGTTGATGGCTGACTTCATTAAAGCAATTAATTGTAAGGTTTGTAAGGTTTTTTTTTTTATTGAGTATGCTCTGGGAAGAAATAAAATGTGAAAAGAAGTGATTGTCGTGATAGTACCATTTGAGACATAATCTTAAAATCATCCCTTGCTGGAAAACAAGTTTTAGCATAACTCATTTGGCATCATATTGCATGAGTTCTTATTGGTCTTCACACAAACACAAGAAACAATATATTTGCAACCTAAAGCTATAAAGATGATAGAGAACAGCTAAGTTTTTATGCAAAATAGACACTTGATTCCTTGTGACTATGTATCCACAATTTTTTAATTTTTATTCTATGTTCATCCTAATGCATCCCTTCATATCTGCCCTCAGCCCCTGCACCATTAAATGCTGGAGTAAAAAGGAAGAAAATAAAATGAGAAACTTTTTTAAAAAGTGAGGAATTTATAGAGGAACACTGTCTGGAAAAGCAAAAACAAAAAGTTAGGAATTAGGACAGCTGGGAAACATGCCTAGGACTGAAATCAGCCCTCTGAATGTGGGTGACAGTTTTGTGTGGCTTGGGCAGTTTGTGGGGCCACTGGTAGTGGGATGAACATTTATCCCTGGTGCATGAACTGCCTTTTGGGGGCTCATTCCCTATGGAGGGATACCTTGCTCAACCTAGTGAGGGAGGGTCTTGTTCCTGCCCCGATGTTATATGAGACTTGTTGATTCCCAGTGGAAAGCCTTATCCTACCTAAGGAGCAAATGGAAGGCATGATGTGGGGTACTTGGTAGGACTGGGGGGAGGGAGTGTGGGGGAACTGGCATTGGTATGTAATAAAAAAGATTAAGAAAGAGATAATAAAAAGATCACTTAAATCATAAAAAATGAAGAAGAAAAAAAATCTCATCATGGACAATGTAGTGCAACTCTAAAAGTCACACTTAACCCGATTTGTTCCCACATCACTACTTGCAAGTATTCATTGCAAAGAGTCGTTTGTCTGGCTTTAGGTCCCTGGTCTTCACTACGTGTTTGATTCTTGGCTCCCACTAGGACTCTTCCTTGACATTCTGTGTTGTGGAGATCCTGCAGCTTTGGATCTACTGGTCAGGTCCCTTCATGTGCTCCAGATCATAGACAGGGTGGATGTTGGGGCAGATTAAATTATACTTAACCCTGGGTTTGGGCATGGGCAACTGTAGGGTTGGTTCATCAGACAGAAGATGGAGACAGCTCTCCTATGCTCAGTTCCTCAGATGACAGGGTTGGCTCTGTCGTGCTGCCCTGGCGAGGTGAAGGACTGATTTCAAATGTTGCCCCTCGTGGGGATCAGGGATAGCTCTTCCACTCTTGACCCCAAGGCCAGCTCTCCCACCTACCTCCGGCATTGATGGGTTGGGGGGGGGGTAGAAGAGGACACTTCTCCCTTGCCGATGTCACCAGAAAACAAATGGGAAATGGGGACAGCTCTCCTGTGGTCAGTTTTTGGGCTTGCTATCTCACACCTACACTAACTAGGTTGGCCACCTAGTTGTACCACCCTGGTCGGGTACAGGGCCTACTGTTCTAGGCGTCACACCTGGTGTCATCAGGAATGGCTCTCCATACTGATGACCACAGCACCAGGTCTAACATGCCCCAGGCATTGCTGGGCAGAGGGGAAATTCTCCTCTACCCGAGCCGCCACAAGCAGATGGGAGATGGGGACAGCTCTCCCATGCTCACAATCTCAAGTCGGGCTCACCCACACCTCTGCTAATAGGTTCAGCTCCCGGCCACAAGTGGCTTTTATGCTGACAAACCCTGATATCCTTTCACTCACAATCCACAGTGCAGGAGCTCAAACCCTGGACCCCAGGACAAACTAGGCTATTGCTCAACCATTGAGCTCAACCCACATACCTGAAAACTCAGCCTGTCCTCTTCACTGTGTGGTGCTGGATGTCAGAGCCACATGAGTCAGGCAGGTACCCTCCTACAAACAGCATCTCCATTTTAATTGGCCAGTTCATTTTTCTTATTTCTTTGTGAAACTGGGTTTTCTATTTGAAGACCATTTTTTAAGGTTAGCTGTATATGTGTGCTTTGTGGTTTTGTGGATATGAAAGTAGGGTCCCATCCAGGTTAACAGTCCTATCACCTGACGCCACCTTTTCAGAGTCATTTGAAAGCCACAGAATCCAAACTGGGGTCCTGCTAAAGAAGCTGCATGTTCTGGGAACTGGAGAAATGGCTCACTGAATATGAGAAGTAGCTGCTATTCCAGAGGACCTGGGTTCAATTCCCAGAGCTCATATGGCACTTTCAGGGGATCTGACATCTTCATACCACTGCATATAAAATAAGAAAGAGAATCCTGTAGAATATTTGTTTAAAAAACACTATGTGCGCCGGGCGGTGGTGGTGCACACCTTTAATCCCAGCACTTGGGAGGCAGAGGCAGGCGGATCTCTGTGAGTTAGAGACCAGCCTGATCTACAGAGCTAGTTCCAGGACAGGCTCCAAAACCACAGAGAAACCCTGTCTCGAAAAACTATAAAAAAGGGGGCTGGCAAGATGGCTCAGCGGTTAAGAGCATTGCCTGCTCTTCCAAAGTTCCTGAGTTCAATTCCCAGCAACCACATGGTGGCTCACAACCATCTGTAATGAGATCTGGTGCCCTCTTCTGGCCTGCAGGCATATATGCAGACAGAATATTGTATACTTAATAAATAAATATTAAAAAAAAACACTATAGGCTGTAAAAGTACAAGCCATCTCTCTCCATCAATGGGTAGTTGGTTTTTTGGTTTTTTTTGCTTTTGGTATTTCTGAAACTGTGTTTCTCTATAGCTTTGGAGCCTGTCCTGGAACTAGCTTTTGTAGACCAGGCTGGCCTCGAACACAAAGAGAGCCACCTGACTCTGCCTGCTAACTATTGGGATTAAAGGTGTGCACCACCACTGCTCAGCCATGGGTTGCTTTATAAAGGAAATACCACAGGAACACAGCCCTACAGACACGGGGTGAGCAAGCTGAACATGGCGGCTCATGGTGGTACTATCAGGGAGGCAAGAAAAAAAATCAAGAATTCAAGCCAGCTTAGAGTACATGAGGCTATCAAATAAGAAGAAAATTTCTAATGTGGAAGAAAAATAAATGTCACAAACCCTGTTCCCTCTGCTCAGTGTTGTCTTCTTCCCTTCAGCCATCTCTGGTAGATCCCAGTGCCGAGGTCTGAGTACACGGGATGTTCATCCTCTATGGTCCCTACACATCCTTCACAGGAGATATCTGCACCACTCCCTCAAGTTGGAATTTTGGTGCACATAACTGAAGAACCACACAAAAGGAACATGACTAACTCACAGGCCAAGGACAAGATTAAGATAAGGGTCAGAAAAGCTTTTACTTTATTGCTGCCAATGTGACCCAGACCTCTGTTTCACTCGCCAGATACACCTAAGCCTGGCAGTGACGTTAATAACTGAAAAAGACCCCAGAGCAAGAGCATCCAGGTTTGCAGGTGCAGGACAGAGTCACTGTTCCACCAACAGAAGCCACATAGAAACACAAAATTGTCTGCTGACTCCACAGGACTCTAGCTGTCTGTCCCCACTGTCCCATTGTTCTCCCTGCAGGGTCCACCTCACTGCACATTGTTCTGTTCCTAGCCATGTTTGCAGTGTCTGAAGCCATGAGCCCTGAGACCCCAGGTGAGAGATGTGTCTCAAGCCTTCCATGTCTTCAAATCATAAGCCACATTCTCTACTTATGGCCAGCAAAAACAAAGTCTGGGTGCCTGGCCATACACACAACGCGCAGTACACTTATAGCAGGCATAGGTAGCAAAGGAGATATCCTTGGGCTGCCTTCTGGCTCTGAGTGTATATATGAGCTCATGGCAAATATGGGAAAATCTCTCTACAGAGATGTAACCTGACTCATCATAGCACTGCAGAGGAACAGGGTACTGTTCCACACTCAGCTTCCTCAAGTTGGCTGTGTGGTGCAAAAGGTCCTTCAGGATGGGCATGGAGAAGTCATTGTCATACAGGTTTAACTTAGTGAGCTGTGAGCACTGGCTGATGGCAGGGATGAGAACGGAGAGGTGAGAGTCCCTCATCCAACAGCACTGCAAGTCCAGGGACTGCAGAGTGTCTGCCACCTTCTCTAACAGAACGTGGAGAGGCGTAAGATATGAGGTCAATAATATCACACCACTGATGTCCAGATGTTTTAGCTGACAGAGGCTGTGACACAAGGGGAAGTAATCCAAGTCGCGCTGTGACAGATGGAAGCCAGTGGTGGTGAGAGTCTCCAAGGGGGTTGTCAGGCACCTAGGAACAGACAAAGGGATTGGGTCAGAGAAAAGGTTTGAGGCTGTGTATCACGAGGGTTTATATAAAGGAAGACAGGGCACAAGTCTCAAGGTCAGTTAGACTATCTGAACAAGAGTGTGCCCGGATGCTACATAGGAAGTCTACTAAATCAAGTCACACCCGCAACTTTCACCATTATTGTTCCCAGTGACTGGCAGGGAACCATGTACCCACTCTTCAAATTAAAGATTAGCTCTGGTGGCTGACCCAGCTCTCCACCTTGCTTACCTGAGTAACTGTTCCATGTGGTTTCTCAGAAAATAGACCCCAATTAAGAAGAGATGTTGCAGACAGTTAAACTTGGAGAACTGAGAAATCAATGTCCTGGCACACTCCTCTTCTATGAATGTTGCTCTGTTGCCAAATCTCAAAGTGTTTTTGATAAAAGTCAGGGAGAGTTTGTGAAGACTTCTCATCTGGCCGAGGCAGGGAGCGAAACATTCCAGGGTGGACATATCATCCACCAAGTACAGGTCCAGTTCTTCAATGTGCTGCGGCTGGAAATTCAAGAGCGCTTTGATAGTGCATGCGGGCATTACCTTGATCTTCATCTTCGTACAGAGGATCTGGAGGGAGTCTTTTCTCTGCTGGGCCCACTGCAGGAAGCATGCCTGTTCTTCCCTCATGTTGGGCCAAAGGCAGAGTTCAACTATGACCTTTAGACGCCTCCTCAGTGCGTACCTGGGAAGAACCTTCACTACTTGCTTCTCTTCCACAGTCTCTGCAGCGCCCTCCCCACCCTCTGTTCCGGTCCATATTCTCCAGAAGTCATAGCACACTTGCCTCAGGTCGAGCACCTGAAGTTGCTCCCTCCTGTGGGCAGAACGTGCGAAGTGTCAGCAGACATGATAGCCCAACACTGAGCCAGCTTACAATACACATCCCTAATGTCAGCTCTTCACTCCTGGCCAGGTATGTGTCTCTTCAGCACCGCGTGTCCAGTGTAGGAACTCACGTGTGCTATGGACATTTTCCCTGAGCTGCGTACGCAGACCTGACTACTTCCCTTCCATTAAGATACTTTATATCCACTGAGTTTCATTATTAGTGTTTGTAGGATGCCTGGGAGAGACACAATCAATCCACAGTGGCTGCATTTCCTCTAAGCTCTATTCCATACTCAACTGTCTTTACTACAAGCAAACCATAGCTTTCAAGACCCCTGCATCCCAACATGATGATCCCAGCAGAAGCCTCTGACCCACTTACAAGGCCATTCTCTTAACCCTGCAGTCTCTTCTGTGTGCCCCATGTGCTCCAGGCTAGCAGACTTGGTTACTGCTCACCTGGGGTGAAACCTTCTGTCCAGATATGTGTCTATGCCATCAAGCAGAGCCAGGAAGGTTTCCAAGTTGGGAGACTTCATCAAAGTCCCTACAGGGAGGCAGGGGAAAGGCCAGGCTTCCACCATTGCCTTCACAATCCTAGCGTGTCTGTCCTGGAAGGCGTCCTTGAAGAGGCCTGGGAAGAGCTCCATGGGCAGTTTCTCCAGAGCAGAGATGGCCAAGGCCTCATTTCTCAGCAGAGCCTTCCGTGCCAGCTGCATGAGTGTGGGTGGGGTCTGCACACTCATCATGAAGGGTTTTCAGGCAGAAGGCTCCTGAGCAAGCATTCCGGGGAAAACATACTTTCAGGATAAAGTTTAGAAATCTCCCTCACCCAGCTCAGTAACCACTCAAGGTTAGAACTTATTCCCCCAGCAATGGTAGAAACATCGATTTCAACCATTGTCCTCCCTGGTGATGTAAAGTCAGACTTCCTCACCGCCAGCATGGCAGCCTCTCTAGCCCCTGAATGGGCACAAACCTCAAAATACCTTGTGTGGAGCCGGGTGGTGGTGGCGCACACCTTTAATCCCAGCACTCGGGAGGAAGAGGCAGGCGGATCTCTGTGAGTTCAAGGCCAGCCTGGTCTACAAGAGCTAGTGCCCGGACAAGCTCCAAAGCTACAGAGAAACCCTGTCTCGAAAAAACAAAAACAAAAAACAAAAAACCTTGTGTGACCCTTGTTCCCAGTAACAACATCAAAAACCCTTGTATTATGTTCAATGTTTAGCTTGATTCCTACCAAGGAGGATTATGGCAGTGGGTTCCTCCAGTTTTCTGGGCACCCTGTGTCAGAGCCAGACCACATCTAAAACAGCAAAGTTCTTTAATAAGAGCTTTATAGTCCTTTGATAAGGACACAAACTAAAGCCCAAGTCAAGATTGAAGGTGCAATTGCAGTTCCTGCTGCTGTGAGTCTCAAGCAGAACTTCCCAGGAATCAAAGATGTGTGATCCAAAGGTCAACAAGTGCTCTTATTCCACAAAAACAAAAGCAATCATTTGAGCCTTGAGCAGTGGTGGCACACGCCTTTAATCCCAGCACTTGGGACTCAGAGGCAGGCGGACCTCTGTGAGTCCTGGTCTACAAGAGCTAGTTCCAGGAAAGGCTCCAAAGCTATGGAGAAACCTTGTCTTGAACCCCCCCCCCCCAAATAAATAAAACAAATAAAAGCAATCATTTGAATGGGCCACAGTATGAGGGAATGCGCTGGTAACCTCAGCTCCCTGAGTCAGGAGGGCCTTCATCTCCAGCCTAGCCAGAGCTATAGGGACAGTTTTTTTGTTTTTTTTTTTTTTTTTTTTTTTTGGTTTTCGAGACAGGGTTTCTCTGTGGCTTTGGAGCCTGTCCTGGAACTAGCTCTCTAGACCAGGCTGGCCTTGAACTCACAGAGATCCGCCTGCCTCTGCCTCCCGAGTGCTGGGATTAAAGGCGTGCGCCACCACCGCCCGGTTTAGGGACAGTTTTAAGACACCTTGAACATCACAGGAAAACCTTGTCTCAAAACAATCATCAACCATAATGAAACCAGAAGCTATTGTAGATCAACATCTGAGATTCAGGTAAAACTTCATCTAGAACCAAACCCATTGTCTTCAATGTGTTCATCTGACGAGACAGAAATAAAAGTTTCCAGTCCCTTCTTTGGTCTAAAGGTCCTGATATTGTAAGACTTTAAGACAATCCTGAAGCCATTTCTGACAATTCTGAATCCTCTCAGCCTCTGTGCCATAGTGCTTCCCCTCCTCCCCTGGGAACGAATGACCTAACAGCTACACATGCACGAACTCAGTTCCTAAACAATTACCCAATACATATGTTTTGATTCGGTCCCCTGGGAAATGGGGTCAAAATGACCTCTTACCTCATCTGATCTGGCAACAGCTCTCCAGCCAATTATTGGTAATAGCACTTTCAAATAAGCCAATCAGACCCCCCCCCTTGCTTCTGTGGCCCCTTTAAAAGTAGACTGTACCAGCTATTCAGGGTCTCTTGGCTTCCCGAATGCTGAGGGACCCTGTCATGACAGAATTAATAAAATCGTCACGCCTTTGCATCGGCTATGGTGTGTGAGGTGGTCTCTGGGGGCGACTCCTCCTCGGTGTTTGGACGCTAGAGTTCAACAATATCAAACCACAGGAGTCCACATGGGACATCCACTCACCACTTCTGAGCACTGATGACAGGTTGGTCTCTTTATCCCAGCCGTGCCAGGCAGTTCCTTTAGGCTCCAGGTCTCTGAGTATGTCCGGTGGATCTCCTGAAGCCTTTTGTTTGGTTGGTTTTTTAATTTTGGTTTTTCGAGATAGGGTTTCTTTCTCCGCGGCACTGAAGCGTGTCCTGGCTGTCCTTGCACTCTCCCCTCCCAGGTGCTGGGATTAAAGGCGTGAGCCAACACCACTTCCCTATTTCAGTCCCACCTTCCAACCCAACACTGCTATTTGATTAGATGGTTCAATCTCTGTCATTTTAATTCTGCAGAAAACATTCAATCATATTATTGATTTGAATTAGAACTCCTTGAGAAAACACCCCCACTGCCTTTCAAAAGACTTGGATTAAACACAAATATTCCACTTGTTAATTAACTACACAACACTGAGTTTGTTGATTTCTTCTTTTATTTGCTTATTTATTACTCAGTTTTGTTTTTTTTTTTTTTTTTTTTTTTTTTTAAGATTTATTTATTTATTATATATACAACATTCCTTCCGTGTATGCTTGCATGCCAGAAGAGGGCACCAGATCTCATTATAGATGATTGTGAGCCACCATGTGGTTGCTGGGAATTGAACTCAGGACCTCTGGAAGAGCAGTCAGTGCTCTTAACCTCTGAGCCATCTCTCCAGCCCCCTATTACTCAGTTTTGAATTTGTTGCACAGACTGTATCTTGCTCTGAAGCTGAGATTGTTTTGGCACTTTAACTCCTAGGAATCCTCCTGCCTCAGCATCTTTGCTAGGATTTCTCTAATGAATCACCAAACCTTGCTGAATTTGATTCATGTGACCAAAGTCAGTCTGGGTTTGACTTAGATTGGGATTTAGTATATTGTTGATAACAGTCATAAAAATAATTCAAAAATGTTTTTGTCAATGGACCTGGGAAAACACTTGTCAGTCAGGAATATGTTCAGGAGCTCAAGGCCTGAACTGGATGCTCTGTGTCAATAAACTGAAATAGCAGCTACTCAAAAGGGTGAGGCAGGAGGATAGCTTGCTTGCATTAATATGGTGGTCAGGGTGTTGGGGATGCACTCAGTTCCTAGAGAGCTGCCCAGTGTACACTGAGTCTTCTTCCCACCACTAACTGCACCAGACGTGCTAGGGCATGCCTGAGCCTCAGAGTTCAAGAGCTGGAGGCAGGAGGACCAGTTCAAAGTCATCTTCAGTTATCTTCAGTTATATTGTAAAGGCACTGACACCTGAGCCACATGAGACCTGCTTTCTAACCAATGAACAGAAAGAAACAGAAGAGGTGGCTTTTGAGGATGCTCCCCAGATACAGAGTGTGCTTCAGGAAGGATCAGACCAGCAAACTTGCTCAAGGAGATGAACTCGAGAGTGGGACCTGGGGACTGGATAGTGCATCAGCAACAGTGAGCACCTGTTGATCGTCCATCCCCAGCACCCACAAGGTGGCTTGAAATGATCTTCAAAGGAGCAGAAGGAGAGGGAGCATGAGCAAGGAACTCAGGACCGCGAGGGGTACACCCACACACTGAGACAATGGGGATGTTCTATCGGGAATTCACCAAGGCCAGCTGGCCTGGGTCTGAAAAAGCATGGGATAAAACCGGACTTGCTGAACATAGCGGACAATGAGGACTACTGAGAACTCAAGAACAATGGCAATGGGTTTTTGATTCTACTGCACGTACTGGCTTTGGGGGAGCCTAGGCAGTTTGGATGCTCACCTTACTAAACCTGGATGGAGGTGGGTGGTCCTTGGACTTCCCACAGGTTAGGGAACCCTGATTGCTCTTCGAGCTGATGAGGGAGAGGGACTTGATCGGGGCAGGGGGAGGGAAATGGGAGGCGGTGGCGGGGAGGAGGCAGAAATCCTTAATAAATAAATAAATTTAAAAAAAAAGAAATTTATCAGTTGGCATGTAAAATAAATAAATAAATAAAAAGAGAGAAAGAAAAAAAAAAGAAATGATCTTCAAGAGCAGTCTCTGGAGATCTGAAGCCCCCCTCTGACCTTTTTGGGCACCAGGCATACACATGGTGCAAATTCACACGGGCAGGCAAAACACCTAGAATGAATGTTTAAAAAAATATATAAATAAAAGTTTGAATTGTAGGTCCCAGGGCAGCTTGGTATACTCCTGCCAAGACAGGCTCTGTAGAGACCAACAGGAAAGAAGGCTTGAGTCTCAGTTTACCCTAAGGCAATACCTGGTTCCAGGAAAGACGACTATCTGAGCCCACCCAGGTACCACCCAGGAACCGACCATTCAAAAATAATTCCTAAAGTTCCAACTATTGTAGATAGGATCACTGAATGTCCCTCAGCCCAGCACACTGATCCCCCTTCCATCAAGACACACCTAGACAAACACCAGCCTTTCTGAGATTTAGAAATTCCTCATCCCAACCTAAGCTATTATGAAAACCCCACTACACTGGGTGGGGGTGGTGAATGCCTTTAATCCCAGCACTGGGGGAAATAGTGCAAGAAGGGAGGCAGAGGCAGACAGAGCTTTGTAAAATCAAGAGTAGCCTGATCTACGAGAACTAGTTCTAGGAGAGCCAGGGCTGTTAAACAGAGCAATCTTGTCTCAAAAACCAAAAAAGTAAAATAAAATAAAATAAAATAAAATAAAAAATAAAAATCCCAGTCCAACTGAGCTTGGGTTTCTCTGATCATGCAATGCGTTGGAAACACAGAGAGTCCGGGTTTGAACTTAAATATGAATAAAGGCTTTTTGCTTTTATTTTATTTTATTTTATTTTATTTTAGGTTTTTGGAGACAGGGTTTCTCTGTGGTTTTGGAGCCTGTCCTGGAACTAGCTGGTCTCGAACTCACAGAGATCCGCCTGCCTCTACCTCCCACGTGCTGGGACTAAAGGCATGCACCACCACCGCCCGGCCAGGCTTTTTGCTTTTAGACACGGGACTCAACCTCCTTGTTGGTTCTTGGGGAAGCTCCACGATCTGGGTATAACAGGATCAGTACCCGGAAATGGTGGCACACGCCTTTACTGTCTTGAAAATTATTTTAAGCAGGGTGGTGGTCGAATACAGTTCTCTGGAGGCAGGGTTAAATGGATCTTGAGTTCAGCCTGGTCTATAGAGTGAGTTCCAGGAAAGCAAGGACTACAGAGAAATCTTCTCTTGATAAACAAAAACTAAGGAATCTAAAATGGCTGAAAGACACTTAAGGAACTGTTCAACATCCTTAGTCAGCAGACAAATGCAAATCAAAACAACTTTGAGATTCCATCTTACACCTCTAAGAATGGCCAAGATCAAAAACACTGATGACAACTTATGCTGGAGAGGTTGTGGGGAAAAGGGAACATTCCTGCATTGCTAGTGGGAATGCAAGCTGGTACAACCCCTTTGGATGTCAGTGTGGCGATTTCTCAAAAAATTAGGAAACAACCTTCCTCAAGATTTAGCAATACCACTTTTGGGTGTATATCCAAAGGATGCTCAATCGTGCCACAAGGACATGTGCTCAACTATGTTCATAGCAGCTTTGTTTGTCATAGCCAGAACCTGGAAACAACCTAAATGCCCCTCAACCGAAGAATGGATAAGGAAAATGTGGTACATTTACACAATGGAGTACTACACAGCAGAAAAAAAATAATGACAGCTTGAAGTTTGCAGGAAAATAGATAGAACTAGAAAACATTATTTTGAGTGAGGTAACCCAGGCACAGAAAGACAATTATCACATGTACTCACTCATAGGTGTTTTTTAAACATAAAGCAAAGAAAGCCTGTTGGACTCTAGCGTCCAAACACTGAGGAGGAGTCGCCCACAGAGACCACCTCACACACCACAGCCGATGCAAAAGCATGAGGATTTTATTAATTCTGTCATGACAGGGTCCCTTAGCATTCGGGAAGCCAAGAGACCCTGAATAGCTGGTACAGTCTACCTGTAAAGGAGCCACAGAAGCAAGGGGGGGGGGGTCTGATTGGCTTATTCAAAAGGGCTATTACCAATAATTGGCTGGAGAGCTGTTGCCAGATCAGATGAGGTAAGAAGTCATTTTGACCCTGTTTCCCAGGGGACTGAATCAAAACGTACGTATATGGGTAATTGTTTAGGAACTGAGTTCGTGCATGTGTAGCTGTTAGGTCCTTGGTTCCCAGGGGAGGAGGGGAAGCACTATGGCATGGAGGCTGAGAGGATTCAGAATTGTCTTAAAGTCTTACAAGCCAGCCTACAAACTACAATTCCAGAGAACATAGACACAATGAGGACACTAAGAGAGACTTACATAGATCTAATCTACATGGGAAGTAGAAAGTATAAAAAGACAAGATCTCCTGAGTAAATTGGGAGCATGGGGGACCTTGGGGGAAATTGCAGGAGGGAGGTGAGAGACAGGGAGGGGAGCAGAGAAAAAACAAAAAACAAAACAAACAAAAAAAGAACATGTCTAAGAGAAATAGTATATTGGGGTGAAAATTCAGTTCATGTGGTTTAGATCATCAAGTGGTAAGCAGCTGCTTGGCACAGTGGTGAGTGTCTTTAGTAATTATGGCCAAACATTCAGGAAACAGATAGGAGGATTGCCGAGCCCAGGAGTTCAGGACCAGAGTGGCCAACCTTAACGAGAACCTTCTCTCAAAAAAAAAAAAAAAAAAAAAAAAAGCAAGAACTTAGCTTCTGTTGAGTACCTTTTGTGTTCCTGACCCAGTTTCAGAACTTTTGGGATACATTACATTATTAAATAAAACAAAAAAGAAAAGAAAAACAAAAACCAAACAAAAATTTTTTTAAAATTTTTTTTAAAAATTTTAGCCATTCTGACAGGTCTAAGATGGTATCTCAAAGTTGTTTTGATTTGCATTTCCCTGATTGCTAAGGAGATTGAGCATGACCTTAAGTGTCTTTTGGCCATTTGAACTTCTTCTGTTGAGAATTTTCTGTTCAGTTCAGTGCCCCATTTTTTAATTGGGTTAATTAGCATTTTAAAGTCTACTTTCTTGAATTCTTTATATATTTTGGAGACCAGACTTTTGTCTGTTGCGGGGTTGGTGAAGGTCTTCTCCCAGTCAGTAGGTTGCCTTTTTGTCTTGGTGACAGTGTCCTTTGCTTTGCAGAAGCTTCTCAGTTTCAGGAGGTCCCATTTATTCAATGTTGCCCTTAATGTCTGTGCTGCTGGGGTTATACGTAGGAAGCGGTCTCCTGTGCCCATGTGTTGTAGAGTACGTCCCACTTTCTCTTCTATCAGGTTCAGTGTGTTCAGATTGATATTGAGGTCTTTGATCCATTTGGACTTGAGTTTTGTGCATGGTGATAGATATGGGTCTATTTTCATTCTTCTACAGGTTGACATCCAGTTATGCCAGCACCATTTGTTGAAGATGCTTTCTTTCTTCCATTGTATACTTTTAGCTCCTTTATCAAAAATCAGGTGTTCATAGGATTGAGGGTTAAAATCCGGGTCTTTTATTCAATTCCATTGCTCGACTTCTCTGTTTTTATGCCAATACCAAGCTGTTTTCAATACTGTAGCTCTGTAATAGAGTTTGAAGTCAGGGATGGTAATGCCTCCAGAAGTTCCTTTATTGTATAAGATTATTTTGGCTATCCTGGTTTTTTTTGTTTTTCCATATAAAGTTGATTATTGTTCTCTCAAGATCTGTGAAGAATTTTGATGGGACCTTGATGGGGATTGCATTGAATCTATAAATTGCCTTTGGTAGAATTGCCATTTTTACTATGTTGATCCTCCCAATCCAAGAGCAAGGGAGATCCTTCCATTTTCTGGTATCCTCTTCAATTTCTTTCTTCAAAAACTTAAAGTTGGGCTGGAGAGATGGCTCAGAGGTTAAGAGCATTGCCTGCTCTTCCAAAGGACCTGAGTTCAATTCCCAGCAACCACATGGTGGCTCACAACCATCTGTAATGGGGTCTGGTGCCCTCTTCTGGACTGCAGGCATACACACAGACAGAATATTGTATACATAATAAATAAATAAATAAATATTTTTTAAAAAGACAAAGACTTAAAGTTCTTTCAAGTAGACCTTTCACGTCCTTGGTTAGAGTTACCCCAAGATATTTCATGCTATTTGTGGCTATCGTGAAAGGTGATGTTTCTCTGATTTCCCTCTCTGCTTCCTTATCTTTTGTGTATAGGAGGGCAACTGATTTTTTGGAGTTGATCTTGTATCCTGCCACATTACTAAAGGTGTTTATCAGCTGTAGGAGTTCTTTGGTGGAGTTTTTTGGGTCACTTATGTACACTATCATATCATCTGCCCCATAGCCTGCTGACCAGTAGCTACCAAGCACAACACACCTTGTTCTGTGGCCTCATGACACAGTGCAAAGATGCTTTCCACCATACTCCCTCTGAGTCTCCTTTCTAGTCACCATTGAGATGTGAGCCTGTTGTTCGCATAGCAGTTGGTGAGCGGAGTAAGGGGTACACTCATCCATTGCTGGTGGGAATGCAAACTTGTGCAACCACTTTGGAAATCAGTGTGGCGGTCTCTCAGGAAATTTGGGATCAACCTACCCCACGACCCAGCAATACCACTCTTGGGAATATACCCAAGAGATGCCCAATTATATTACAAAAGCATTTGTTCAACTATGTTCATAGCAGCATTATTTGTAATAGCCAAAACCTGGAAACAACCTAGATACCCTTCAACAGAAGAATGGATGAAGAAAGTGTGGAATATATACATATTAGAGTACTGCTCAGCGGTAAAAAAACAACGACATCTTGAATTTTGCATGCAAATGGATGGAAATAGAAAACACTATCCTGAGTGAGGTACCCAGACCCAAAAAGATGAACATGGGATGTACTCACTCATAATTGGTTTCTAGCCATAAATAAAGGACATTGAGCCTATAATTTGTGATCCTAGAGAAGCTAAATAAGAAGGTGAACCCAGGGGGCTGGAGAGATGGCTCAGTGGTTAAGAGCATTGCCTGCTCTTCCAAAGGTCCTGAGTTCAATTCCCAGCAACCACATGGTGGCTCACAACCATCTGTAAAGAGGTCTGGCGCCCTCTTCTGGCCTTCAGGCATACAGACAGAATATTGTATACATAATAAATAAATAAATTAAAAAAAAATGTGAGCCACCACTGCCTGGTGGCTCTGTTTCTAAAAAAAAAAAAAAAAAAAAAAAGAAGGTGAACCCAAAGAAAAACATATAGTCATCCTCCTGAATATTGGAAGTAGACAAGATTGCCGGGCAAAAATTGGGAACTTGGGGGTGGGTTGGGATGGGGGTAAGGGGAAATGGGGAGAGAAAAGTGAGAAGGGGAGGATGGGGGGAGCTTGGGGGAATGGGATGATTGGGATAAAGGGTGGATATGGGAGCAGGGAAGCATAAATCCTAATTAAGGGAGCCATCTTAAGGGTTGGCAAGAGACTTGACTCTCGACAGGTGGTTATAGACTCTGTAGCTGAAGGCTGTGACATACAGAGAAGCTTATTTCTGTTGCACTAGAGTTTACCAAAATCAGGCAATGCCTTTATTGACTTTAGTATCAATTTATGTCATCATAAATTGCCAGTATCTTGAGACAGATATTTAAAACCTTAATGGGAGTAAATTTAAATAGTATATGCCAGCATTAAAGACCTCTGCCCCGAGGATCAGTCTCCCTCACTCATGTTGTCATTCTTACTGGTTTCTCTTATATTTTTTTTTTATTTATTATGTATACAACATCCTATCTGTGTGTATGTCTGCAGGCCAGAAGAGGGCACCAGACCTCATTCCAGATGGTTGTGAGCCACCATGTGGTTGCCGGGAATTGAACTCAGGACCTCTGGAAGAGCAGGCAATGCTCTTAACCACTGAGCCATCTCTCCAGCCCCTCTCTTATATTTTGTAAAGACAAAAGGCAAAAAGCTGAAGCTTTCAAAGGTCCATGTTCTTCTTCATCAGGCAGGACTTCTCTTGTGGCTTGACTTCTTCGGCAGTCATAGCTGAGGTATTTTCAGTGTTAGGTGTCTTAAGGGTTCACTTTCTGCAAAGGGCAAGGAAGCATAGAATTTACTTGCAAAAAAACCTCCAAGAGAATTCAAGTCTGGTGCTGGACTAGGTTTAAAATCCACTTCCAGTGGATTAGTCTGCTGTTTTTCTTATGCATGAGTTTATATAAACAGAAAATAACCTCTTCAAGTCTCAGGCTATAAACCCAGCACAGAAGAATAAATTGTAAGACTTTAAGACAATTCTGAAGCCATTTCTGACAACTCTGAGTCCTCTCAGCCTCCGTGCCATAGTGCTTCCCTTCCTCTCCTGGGAACCAAGGACCTAACAGCTACACATGCATGTACTCAGTTCCTGAACAATTACCCATATACGTATGTTTTGATTCGGTCCCCTGGGAAACGGGGTCAAAATGACCTCTTACCTCATCTGATCTGGCAACAGCTCTCCAGCCAATTATTGGTAATAGCCCTTTTAAATAAGCCAATCACAACCCCCCTTGCTTCTGTGGCCTTCTCCTTTAAAAGTAGCCTGTGCCAGCCATTCGAGGTCTCTCGGCTTCCCGAATGCTGAGGGACCCTGTCATGACAGAATTAATAAAATCCTCATGCTTTTGCATTGGCTGTGGTGTGTGAGGTGATCTCTGGGGGCGACTCCTCCTCGGTGTTTGGACACTAGAGTCCAACTAAATAAATAAATAATAAATAATCGACATCTGTGTAGTCTGTGGTGCGTGATTCCGTGTTGCCATCTGTTTGACATATACATATGAAGAATGTTCTCAAACACAGCTGCTAATGACCCTATCAATGCTCTAGTGTTTCTCTTTGACTTAGAGAGACAAACCATTTCAGGCATTTCAGATAACCAAGTGTTTGGACAGGATATATAAAAACTATATCAGATTCCACGAGGAGTAAGACTAGCCAGATCATCACACTTTCAGATAAAATCATTATTATCTATAGAGATAAAGATATGGGAACAATTACCACAAATGAGAGTGGATGTATCACAAGATACAGGTTTGAGAACGGGGTGACTCCAGATCTAGGTATTGTTCTGCTAGGGTGACCTCTGTGTGAGCGGCTTGGCAAGCCCATCCGAGTTGACATAGGAGCTCTCCAGCTGACATATCCTCATCAGAAACTCTAGCAGGAGGTAAGAAAAACAACAGCACATGCTAGAAGTTCCAGAAATGGGCCAATCATGTCTTCGGGTTAGAGTTCTGCTAGGGTGAATTTTGTGTGAGCAGTATGATGAATCTATCCCGGAAGATTTAGGAGCTCTTTGGTAGGGCAGCTTCATCAGGGTTCCTAGTCTGAGGCTTGGAAACTACGTCACATGCTAGAGGTTCTAGAAATGGATCTAATGGTAGTGTTTTACAGTGTAGGGTGCTGTTCTCTAGAACACGTTATACTGTAGGGCCCATTGCTCTACCCCTGCTCCTTATTTAAGTAAAGCTTTTTATGCATTAACAGCCGCGGCAGCTAACTAAGCATAAGCAGCAGGGGCATAAGCAATCTGTGCTGCTAAGCCAGCATTCTGTCCTGTACCAGTTAACATGTCAAGGTTATGCTGGGGGAAACCCACAATGGCGTTATGCAGTATGTTATTTTTGCAATTTTCCTGCATTTCGCCTCTCCATAACAAATAATCTCTCCCTGAAAGACAAGCTCTGCAAAGCTGCATCCAGTCACTGGGTGTAAGGTTGAGTTCCACAAAGCCACAGGGCATGAGTTCCAGAGGCCATAACTGCTTCTTTTAGTTTCTTTTTTGTTAAATATTTATTTATTATGTATACAATATTCTGTCTGTGTGTATGCCTGCAGGCCAGAAGAGGGCACAGCCCTTCTTTTAGTTTTTTTTTTTTCTTTTCTTTTTTTTTTTTTTTTTGGTTTTTCGAGACAGGGTTTCTCTGTGGCTTTGGAGCCTGTCCTGGAACTAGCTCTGTAGACCAGGCTGGTCTCAAACTCACAGAGATCCTCCTGCCTCTGCCTCCCGAGTGCTGGGATTAAAGGCGTGCGCCACCACCACCTGGCTAAAACCTGTCTTGAAAACATTAAAAAAAAAAAAAGAGTGAGCACCAAGACAGGTTGCACCTACAAGAGTCTTTTGTAGTGGATGAGATAAAGAAAATGAGCCCCAGGCGTGCTTTCCTGGCACAGGGAAGGAAGGAAACATATATAATCTTAGGTTCCAGTCACATCTTATGGAAGGTTGTGCAATCTGATGGAATCCTTGTCTCAGAATTTCTTTGTTTTAAATATTTATTTATTATGTATACAATATTCTGTCTGTATGTCTGCCGGTCAGAAGAAGACACCAGACCTCATTACAGATGGTTGTGAGCCACCATGTGGTTGCCCGGAATTGAACTCAGGGCCTTTGGAAGAGCAGGGAGTGCTCTTAACCACTGAGCCATCTCTCCAGCCCCGTCTCAGAATTTATTGATGGGTCTATCTATGTCTGGCAGAAATGGAACTCTTGAGGTCAATGGTCTAATTGGTGTCTGGCTTCTATCAGTTCCTAAGGAGCTCTGGAGGCCCAAAATGATTCAGCCAGTGTACACACCATGTGGAGGTACAGATGATAGCTCTCTGTTCCTGGGACAAGCATGGCGGCCCACATCTTGGTGTGGAAATTTATACTCTGATGAAGGCATTGTCCAGGGAAAGAAGCAATTTTGAACTTTTTTTTTAAGTACTTTGTTTATTTTTTGAGATTACAAGATAAACATTCACTCTCCTTTTTCTTCACTCCAAACACTCACAAATATTCTTTCTTACTGTTTCAAATTTATGGCCTCCTTTTTCATTATCTTTTGTAGCACGCATATATGGGTATGGACATTAGTATAAATGGACACATCTTGCTTCATCTGTATACCGTTGCTTGGACATACGCTTTCGGGGCTTTCCACTTAGTTGTGATTAGCTCTTTCCTAGAGAGGTGATTTCTGATGCTCTTGACATTTCTTAGTTGCCTGGAGGTTTTCTGAGGACTCCACCACCCCATGTCTATAGTGCATGCAGACCTCCAATGCTGTCTCTAGATCAGAATGCATGGCTTCCTACCTTTGTCTCCATCACCCCAATTCCAGTCCCTGTGGAGATTTACAGTTTGTCTGCTCTGTGGTTTTCCTGTGAAATTATAATAAAATATAAAATAAAATATAAACTCCTTCTGAGTCTCTTCATAAACTTCCTGCAATGTTCTTAGATGTTCTTAGTCTCGTTGGTAAAAGGGCACCCTAATACTCTGTTAACATGTGTCTTTCTTAATTGCTTTTGTGCAGTTCACAAAACCTGATCACAAAAACACAGTATCACGACACGCCCTGGGACCAACTCCACTAACAATCCCTAGACCTCAAAGGAAGTTATCTGTATCTTGATTACAAATGGCACACCCACAGCTTTGAAATTCTGGAATATGTTCAAGGGAAACAACCTAAATGCCCTTCATCCAACAAGTGCATAGTGAAAAGGTAGCAGGTGTACACTAAGGGATACTAAGCAGACAAAGAATTAGAGATCATGAAATGTACAGGAAATGGATGGAACTAGAAAAGACCCTGCCGTGTATTTCTAGGGAGCTTGCAGACCTCCATTGTGGACTTTGAATCTAAAGACAGTCTGGTCTTTTCTCTGTCTCCTTCCTCATCAGGTTCCTGACTTTCTCTCTGTCTCTTCCTCATCAGGTTCCTGACTTTCTCTGTCTCCTTCCTCATCAGGTTCCTGACTTTCTCTCTGTCTCTTCCTCATCAGGTTTCTGACTTTCATCTGTCTCCTTCCCCATCAGGTTCCTGCTGGGATGTACAGTTTGCCTGTTTCCTCTCCCACTATGATAAAATGGTCTGAGAGCCTCCTTCTGCATCCCTTTAATTCGTCCCTTCATCTCCATGGTAAAAGGTCTGAAGTGGAATTTCTAGAAGGATGCTCATCTGCAGAGGCTGACTGGATAGAAATTTAGTGAATGGAGAGGTGAGACCTTTTTTTTTCTTTTTTAAATAAATCTTTTTTATTTTTTTAAAATATTTATTTATTTATTATGTATACAATATTCTGTCTGTGTGTATGCCTGTAGGCCAGAAGAGGGCACCAGACCCCATTACAGATGGTTGTGAGCCACCATGTGGTTGCTGGGAATTGAACTCAGGACCTTTGGAAGAGCAGGCAATGCTCTTGAGCTCTGAGCCATCTCTCCAGCCCGAGACCTTTTTTTTTTTAAGAAAAATATTTACTTATTTACTTGTTATGTATACAATATTCTGTCTGTGTGTATGTCTGCAGGCCAGAAGAGGGCACCAGACCTCATTCCAGATGGTTGTGAGCCACCATGTGGTTGCCGGGAATTGAACTCAGGACCTTTGGAAGAGCAGGCAACCACTGAGCCATCTCTCCAGCCCCAAGAGGTGAGAACTTTGCAGAGGTTGGGTTGTCACAGGCCCAGAGACTAGTTATGATTTATGTTGGGCTGTCTTTAGTACACTAAATAGACATCCCTTGGTCCCCTTTGTGTTAGTAACATCCTGTCATTACAGACACAGTCAGACATAACATCATAACTAAGGAATAAAACTTTTGAAATGCATTAACTTTTTTTTTTCCTTTTTTTGTTTTTCTAGACAGGGTTTCTTTGTAGCTTTGGAGCCTGTCCTGGAACTCACTATGTGGACCAGGATGGCCTTGAACTCACAAACATTTACTAGCCTATGCCTCCGGAGTACTGGGATTAAGGGCATGAGCCACCACTGCAGGACTCTGGAATGTATTAATTTTCTTTTTTTTTTCTTTCTCTCTTTTGGTTTTTCAAAAAGAGTTGTTTAATAGCTATGAAGCCAGTCCTGAAATTCACTCAGTAGAACAGACTGACCTCAAACTCCTGCAATTTATTAACTTAATAACACCCAAGTCCACCAATTTGACCCCAGAAGAAGCTATATTTTTTTTCTTTAGAAGTCTTTTTAAAAGCTGTATCTCTGCATCAACAGAGGGAAAATTTTCCAACAAATATGTGTCTTAAAAGAAATGAAAAGGGGGAGGGAAATGGGAGGCGGAGGCGGGGAGGAGGCAGAAATTTTTAATAATAATAAAATAATACCAAAAAAGATAAAAAATAAAAATGTAAAAAAAAAAAGAAACAAAAAGATTTTGATAGCTACGTATTGCTTGGTGTATTGTGTCCTGTGCATATGTGAAGCCCTGGGTTCCACCCAAGGACCAATAAAACAAAATAATAAAAATAAACAGTTTACAGGTGTTTTCTCATTTTTGCTCGTTCTTTTTTTCCTTTTTGGAATTTTTTGATATTTAACCTATGGTCTCCAACATATTATATTACAGGACTATAGCAGCCCTTTATATATTTGTTTATCTATGTAGGTTTTTTTTTTCTTTTGAGACAGGGATTCTCTGTGTAGTCCTCGCTCTACTGGAACTCCCTGTGTAGGATAAGCTGGTCTCGAACTCACAGAGATCCTCCTGCCTCCTCCTCCCATGTGCTGAATTAAAGTCATATGCTTCCACAGCCAGCCTGATTTTTTTAAAATATTTATTTATTATGTATACAATATTCTGTCTGTGTGTATGCCTGCAGGCCAGAAGAGGGCACCAGACCTCATTCCAGATGGTTGTGAGCCACCATGTGGTTGCCGGGAATTGAACTCAGGACCTTTGGAAGAGCAGGCAATGCTCTTAACCACTGAGCCATCTCTCCAGCCCCCGCCAGCCTGATTTTTGTTTTCAAATATAAGATCCACTGCCACAAAACTTTCTATGACTTGAAGCTGGTCTTTTTTTTTAAAAAAAATATTTATTTATTTATTATGTATACAATATTCTGTCTGTGTGTATGCCTGCAGGCCAGAAGAGGGCACCAGACCTCAATACAGATGGTTGTGAGCCACCATGTGGTTGCCGGGAATTGAACTCAGGACCTTTGGAAGAGCAGGCAATGCTCTTAACCACTGAGCCATCTCTCCAGCCCTTGAAGCTGGTCTTGAAATCACAGAGATCCACCTGCCTCTGCTTCATGTTAGCTAGGATTAAAGATATGTGTCAATCTGCCCAGGCGATTTATTCTGATTGAGATAGGGTCTTTCTCAGTGCGTAGGGAAGAGCAAGCGACATGGCAAAGGATGGCATCACTGGCACCATGATGTTCATATTTCTTTTCTTTTCTTTTTTTGTTTTTTTTTTTAAACTTTTTTATTTATTTATTTACTTAACTTTATTATGTTTGTTGGTGTGAAGGTGTCAGATCTCATGGAACTGCATTTTCAGACAGTTGTGAGCTGCCATGTGAAACAGTTGTGAGCTGCCATGTGGGTGCTGGGAATCGAACCCGGGTCCTCTGGAAGAGCAGTCAGTGCTCTTAACCGCTGAGCCATCTCTCCAGCCCCTTTTTTTGGTTTTTTTGAGACAGGGTTTCTCTGTGGTTTTGGAGACTATCCTGGAACTAGCTCTTGTAGACCAGGCTGGCCTTGAACTCACAGAGCGCCTGACTCTGCCTCCCCAGTGCTGGGATTAAAGGCGTGGTCACCACTGCCCGGATAAAGATCTTTTTTTTTTTTTTTGATGTCAATATTTCATTGTCACTCTTGATGCAACTGTTCTTGCTTAGCGGCTTCCAGTCTTGGATGCCTAATCTGGTCTGGATGCCAAAGTACACTTTCCCTTTGTCTGACTCAGCCTTGAAAATGTTTATAAATAAACTGGGTTTTGAGGCTCACTCGTGTATTCCAGCACTCAGGAGAAAAGGGCACAGGGGAAATGCATTAGTTGAGGCCCAGCTTCCCCTACACTGTGAGCTCTAGGACAACCTGGGCTACATGAAGGACCAATTGAAAACCGAATTCTACCTAGAGGGGAAAAAAAAAAAGAAATATGGAGATGACAGAAGAAGGGAAAATAAATAAATAAATAAATAAATAAATAAATAAATAAATAAAAGGGCAGATCTCAGTGTCTGTGAATTCACGAGTGGGGTCCTTACCTTTCACCATCCCCAGTTTCTTCCCTTTCCTGTGTGAACATCTCATCCAGACACACCCAAAATCCCAAATTTGGGTCAGAGGGTGAAGCCTCAAACATCCAATCAAATTAGAGCTTCAGGGTGGGGCCGACTGCAAAGGGGAGGAGCTAGAGGGAAGGTGCTATAAAGCTTCAGAGGAGCCAGAGAAGACACCAAGGATTGAGATCCCAGAGCCACTGTCTGCCCTCTGGAAGAAGAAGCAGGGTCTCCAGTTTCCACCTCAGGTCAGTCGGCCCCTTCCATCGGAGTACCACATCTATGCAGCCCAGCCCCTCTCAACGTGAGACACAGATGACACAGGGAGTTTGAATTTCTGTCTACATGAGGAGACTGGAGACTGGTTTTGACTCCATACACAGCTTTGCCTTGGTCTTAAATACAATTTTTCTTCTTTTTCATCTGTAATATTTTTAATTTTTGAGACAAGTTTTGCCATGCTGCCTAAATTGTCCCAGAAGTGGCTGAGTAGCCAGGGTAGATAGAAACCCAGCCTCAGCTCCCAGTTGCTGACATTGCGGGCTATTAATCAAACATCTTGTAATGTTCTATTGCTGTTGTTCAGTTCATTTATTTTCTGGCTAGTTTGTCTCATTGGTTAGTTTTACGTTTTGTTTCTTTTTGATTTTTCAAGGCAGGGCTTTTCTAGGTAACAGCTCTAGATATCCCAGAACTCACTAAGTAGACCAGCAGGCCTTGAACTCAGAGAAATCTGCCTGTCTCCGTCTCGCAAATACTAAGATTAAAGGTGTGGACCACCCTGCCTGGACAGTATCCTGTTTGAAAAAGAGAAACCAGCTGTCGGGTGTGGGTGTGGCGGCACACCTTCATTCCCAGTACTAGGGAGGCAGAGGCAGGCAGATTTCTCTGAGTTTTAGGCCAGAATAGTCTACACAGTGAGTTCCAGCTAAGCCAGGAATAGACAGAAAGTCCTTGTGTGAAACAATGACGATAATAATAAAAACATGGACTCTTAAAGCCAAGGCTACAAAGTCCATACATATCTCAGATAACCTTGAACAGTGACCTCCTCTTCTAGAATTTAAGAAAACAGCCTGACTCTGTTTCCTCAGTACCGCCCCCCCCTGCTGTGTTTGTGTGCGTGTGAGGGTGTGTGTGTGAGTGTGTGTGTGTTCAAGTGTTCTCCAATATCACTTCCTGGATATTGATCGTATTTGAATGAGTTAACATTTCCTGGTTGTCTTTCTTGGAATGTTTCCCAGGTTCTAACAGAATGAGCATCAGGACCCCACCCACATTGGAAGAGTTGTCAAGGCAGGCTCTGCTGAGAAAAGAGGCCTTGGCCATCTCTGCTCTGGAGAAGCTACCCAACATGCTCTTCCCAGCACTGTTCAAGGAGGCCTTCAATAGGAGATGCACTGGGATGGTGAAGGCAATGGTGGTAGCCTGGCCTTTCCCCTATCTCCGTGTGAAGGGCATGATGAACACCTTCAACTCAGAGATTTTTCATGCTGTGCTGGATGGCCTGGATGTCCTGCTGACTCAGCAGGTTTGCCCCACGTAAGTAGGGTCAAGTGAAAGATTCTGGGGTACATGGAAAGATGTCAGGGGTTGAGAGAATGGGGTTGGAGGTAGATTAGGCCTTTGTTAGCATCAGCTTGGAAAACCACAGAAGCCTTGACTGCTGTTGTTCTGATGGAGAAGTGTAGTTGGGTGTGGGGAGGAATAGAGAAGTGGGTGCAGTGGACAGAGCCTGTCCCTGTCTCCACAGGCACTAGTAGTACCGGGTCTGGAGAAACTGAATGGAGGGAAGTGAGACAGAGCTGTGGATGCAGCTCAGAAAGAGCCATTGCCTGGGATCATGAGGACTTTGTTGGACACTGAGTACTGGGGAAAAAAGCAAACACTTCCAAATCCAGACGGGAGCTGAATGTCTGTCCGGTCTTCTCTTGTCATAACACTTGACTTGTTCTACTCACAGGAGGGGGGAACTTCGAGTCCTCGATTTTTGGAGGGTGCCCTGTGACTTCAAAACCATCCAGACTGGAACAGAGGATGGGGTCTGCTCAGTAGAGACTGTGAGTGTGAAGCAGGCAGGGAAGCCCCCTCCTACACATGAGCTGAGGCCACAAATGAAGATGAGAGTTGACCTCAACTTCAGTTCTGAACTGGAGGAAGAAGGAATGTACTTTGTACAGTGGGCCCGGCAGAGAAAAGACTCACTCCAGCTCTGCTGTGAGAACGTAAAGATTGTGTTGCTGTCCCTAGATAATGTCAGGAAGGTCCTGAGTGTTTTCAAGCCAAAACACATCAAGGTGTTGGAGCTCAGCATAGATTGGAGTTGGTGCACTCTGGCACAATTTTCTACCTACTTCCCAAAGATGAGAAACCTTCACACACTTTATCTAGTGTGTAGACATGAGAACAGATTTGGGATTCGCGGTCTACCACGCTTAGATGAGAAGAAGTTTGTACAAAAGTTGGCTTCTCAGTTTTCCGGACTCAGCGGTCTCCAGCATCTTTATCTGCGTGGCTTTTGTTTCTTCAGTGAGCACGTGAAACTCTTGCTCAGGTAAGGATGGATAGAGAGCTGTTCCTGCTACCAGACCAACTTTACATTTTATGTCAAAGAATAGTGGGCCTGGTATCTGCCGGGCCTTGCAGAATAGTGAAGGAGGCGTTGGAACATCTAAGCACGGTCATGTTCCTGTGTCATTGAATCAAGGTCTCTCAAGACCACGCATGAAGCAGAGGCCTGATTTGGGGTAGGATATGTGTGCATAGTATGTCACAAGCAGTTGTGAGGGTCAGGTTCAGGGAGAATGTTGTACTTTCCCCCTTGGAATCCTGGCTTAGCTAATGGGAAGTGCACAGAGAAAGAAGGGAACCAAAAGAGTGGAGGAGCAGAATCCCCGCATCTTTCCCCAGGTGGTCTGTGCTCAGACTGTAGGCAGCCACCACCGTGCCTCTCATATCCCATAAAGGAAATGCTTTGAACAAGTAGGGACTGCACTGATGGGAAGTGGCTGACAGTGGGATTTGGGGTCAGTGTCAGGGGTGGAGACTGTGTATTCCCCAGGGGTGGGGGAAAAGTTAGAGGGCAGTGAAACCACCTGAAATGAATGCTCAGGTCTTTCATGGGTTGGTCCTTACCTTATGTGCCCTAGGGTATGTTAACCTGCATGGGATTCTGAGGGTCAGTGAGGAAAGGAGCTGCATAGCTGTGCCCTGACCCATCCCACAGTGCTGGTGACAGCTGTGGGTGTGACTTGAGTGAGCAGAACCCAACAGGCAGCACCATAGACGTTTCCTTCCATCAATGTGACATCGGGATACATGTCCCTTCTGTTGTGTAAAATCACTACACATGCTGTCCAGCATCATTTGTCAGAACTAACCATTGGTCTCTGCCTAGGAACCTGAAGACTCCCTTGGAAACCTTCTCTGTCACTCACTGTCCTGATTTACAGTCACACTTGAAAGACTTTGCGCTGTGTCCATGCCTTCATCAACTAAAACATCTGGACTTGAGTGGACCCCTACTGCGCAATTTGTCTATTGTGCCTCTCAGTGTTCTCCTAGAGATGGGAGCAGACAGTCTTGAGACTCTGGAATTGCAGGGGTGTAAGATAAAGGACTCTCAGTTCCGTGAACTCCTACCTGCCCTCAGCCAATGCTCCCAGCTCACCAAGGTCAATTTCTATAGTAATGACTTCTCCATGAATCTCTTGCGTGACCTTTTCCACCACACAGCCAACATGAGCAAGATGACCATGGAGCAGTACCCTGCCCCTCAGGAGTGCTATGACGAGTGGGAAAACATCTCCATAGACGCATTTTCTCAACTTTGTTCTCAGCTCATGGACACACTTAGGGCAATAAGGCAGCCCAAGAGGATAAGCTTTGCTACATATCTCTGTGATTTTTGTTCTCAACGCTGTGTGTATGACCAGGTGACCAGACTTTGTTCTTGCTTGCAGTAAATAGCGGGAAATTTGCTTTTGGTCCTTGAATTCTCAGGGTGGCTACAGAAAGGTCTTTGTGTAGAGCAGTTAACTAAAGTGAGCAATGCAGACACCCACACCTTCCATAGCAGAGGTTTGGGGATTTCTAGAGGTTTTTAATCCTGGATACCAGCGTAGGAGGCACTGTGTGCATGTCCAGTGGCAGTAGGGGGAGCAATGCAGACCAAATGGGAGGAGTTTAACCCATTTGAAGAAAATTTATTTTTTCTGTCACTTAAAAAATATTTGTATTTAACTTGCTGATTTTAAACTCCTATGAAGCCGGGCGGTGGTGGCTCACGCCTTTAATCCCAGCACTCGGGAGGCAGAGGCTGGTAGATCTCTGTGAGTTCGAGACCAGCCTGGTCTACAAGAGCTAGTTCCAGGACAGGCTCCAAAGCCACAGAGAAACCCTGTCTCAAAAAACCAAAAGAAAAAAAAAAAAAAAAAAAACAAAAAACAAAACTCCTATGAGCTTACTTTACATTGTTTCAGTTATGTTTATGTGGTAAGGACGTACATGCAAATGCCAGAGGCAGAGGAACCCTAAACCAGTTACCTGGCGTGGTTGCTCGGAGCCAAATTTGGTCTGCTGGAAGAGAAGCCAGGGCTCTACAGTGCTGACCCATCTCTCCAGCTCCTGGCCTTGACCTCTTAGTCCTCTTGTTCTGCCTCCACCTCCTAATTGCTGAGATTACTGACGTGAACCACCACATCCAGCCTGAGTGCTTCAGGGCACAAAAAGCTAGGTGGCCAGTGGTTTTTAAGTGTGCAGGATGTGTTCCAAAGTTCCTCTACTGTCCTGAAGCCCTTACTACATCCGAGAACTGTATTCGCACTATTCAATTGTGATGTACATTTTCTTTTACAATTTACTGAGTTCCTAATTATCGCCCTATTTGTGGGGCTAATCAGATAAACAAGAAATTTTGTAACACACATATATTTCATTTGTGTGTTTATTAAAATGTTTATGCATTACTAAATATTCGTCAGTAAAGTTGCCTGACTTCCATAAAGCAATTAATTGTAAAGGTTTGTGTCAAGTACACTCTGTGTAAGAAAAACATGATAAAAAGGTGTTGCCATGACAGTTCCATTTGAGACATAATCTTGAAATTATCCCTTGCTGGAAAACATGGTTTTTACAGTTGTTATCTTCCTCATGCTGAATATCACAAGAAATTGAACACTGGCCACAAGGCTTTATCTTGTCAAATAGTTTATGTATTTTGCCTATATAAACAGTCAGTCCTGACAGACCAACACATTCTTGGGAAGGAGAATTCATACTCGACCTGTTCAATGATTGTCTCATGTTTTTCTGAACCCATGCATCTGCAGAGGGGACAATGACACTGTAAGCAGGTTCTTCATGCCAGGCTCTTACATGGGACTCTCCGTCTTCGTATGCAACACACTTTATTTTTATTTTTTTATTTTTATTTTTTTATTTTTTTGGTTTTTCGAGACAGGGTTTCTCTGTGGTTTTGGAGCCTGTCCTGGAACTAGCTCTTGTAGACCAGGCTGGCCTCGAACTCACAGAGATCCGCCAGCCTCTGCCTCCTGAGTGCTGGGATTAAAGGCGTGAGCCACCACCGCCCGGCTTGCAGCACACTTTATGATGATGGGGTGACTCACAGCAGGGCCACAGAGAGGAAGATCTGCATAGAGGGGATCGCATTCTCCTGCGCGTCTGGTTCATCTCCTGTAGGTACAGATTCTGTATGAGGGTCTGAACCCGGAACATGGAAATCCTGGGTCAACAGCTTACAGGAGATTGAAAGACCCTCAGAGAGGACCTTTTCCTCTGATGAAGACCCCAGAACCAGGACACTCCGAGACCAGGCCACAGGATGCAATTAGCAAGAGGTTTATTGAGTAAACACAGGTACCTGTGGGCAGCAAGTCTTTCGAAGGACTTGCGCGCCTGCAGACTGGGGGAAGGTCTTTTTATAGGAAAGAGGGCAGCAGAAGCAGATTACAGAAACAAATGCGTGGTTAGTGATCAGTTGGAATGGGGCAAGGGGCATAGGTGGTTTTTCCTTTCCCAGAACAGATGTATGGGATTAGATATCCTGTTTTCCTTTTGGTTCTTCCTTTCCCAGCACAGATGTATGGCAACAGACTTCCTGTTAATTGATTCTATAGATATCCTGCTTTGCAGCCAGGAACCCTGACCTCACTCTGCATTTACATTGTTCGTCAAAAGCCTTGTGAAATGACGTTACAGCAGCTAAGCTGGGATCTTTCATAGGGGAATTGTTTCTTCTGTGGATTGCTGATATTCTAAGTTGGGCCCATGTTATAGGCATCCTGTTTCCCTAGGCAAACGGGATGTTCTCATGAGAGCCCGCTAGCTGCAGGTCCTGGTGGGGGGGGGTGTCCGGAGGGTCTTTCATTTTCCCCCCTTTTTCTTTTTTATGGATTTAATCATAAATCCATGTGTTTAAAAACCTCTACGTCATTCTGCTTTAATATCTGATATTGTTGGGAGAGTACCATGGTTTGGATAACTGAAAGCCTGTCTTTTAAAAATTGCACCAGGCGATTTAAAATGCAAGGGCCGATTGTAAAGATGAGAAGTAAAATAAGTAGGGGGCCCAGCTATAGTGGAAATTAAGGTTTTTAACCATTGCGACTTATTAAATCATCCTTTAAACTATCCTTGTTGTGATTTAAACAGCTTTTTGTCTCTGCTCTAAATTTGATCATGGATCTTCTAACCAATCCAGTATGGTCAGCATCTAATAACAACAGAACCAGGCCCCTCCTGTCATGGAGCACCACCTCTGAAAGATTTGCTCAGACAATAGCCACATGAAAACTAGTACAACTGATGGGACAAAATAACTCATACTTTACAGAGCAGTATTGGGAGAAGATAGTAGAACATCTCTAGGGTGTGCAGAATAGCTCTTAGCAAAATTATCTGAATGAGGCTTGAAAGTAACTACATGGTAGACATCGTGAACCATTGTAGACCCAAGAATAGCACCCAACATTGTGGCAATAATAGTCTATTAACTACAAAGAGCTTAACTCAGCCCTAAGAAACACATGGATGCCTTCTCATAAGAGACAAGTTCAGTATTATGAAGACAAATGCTGTAGACACCGGGAGTGTTGATCCTCAACTCCAGAGAATGTGCCGGAGAGGTCAGTTTTGGTCCAGCTGGCACCACATGGCATTAACGGGTTTCCATTGCATCCTGTAGCATCAGCTTTATCCAAATGTACAGGGTTGTGTCCATTGTGAGAACTTTAACAAACAATGAGAGAAAATGCAATACAGGATGACAAATGTTCAAAATAAACAAAAAGCCCTAAAGTCAGAGGACAGTCAATGAGGACATAAATATCTTTTTGAGACTGACCTTACTCAGGCTTTATATTTGTAAGTACAGCATTAAAAAAAGTTTTAACATCCCATTGAACCCCACAGAATAAAGTAAGATTTTCCTGTAGAAAAACAAAACCTGTCAAGAGGTAAGGAAGCTTTTTATCTGCACAAAACGGACTGATCCGGAAAAATCTCAAACTGTACAAAATAATTCCTGTCAATAGGTCCCAGACACACAGTGGAGGAACAGAACAGAATTGCCTTTTGCTTCTGCTGTCTGATATTGTGTTTTAAAAGTGATGTAAGCCCATCTTATAGCAGATGTGCCTGTCCTGTGTAAGCCTTGAGCTCAGGATTTTATCACCAGGGTCAGCCACTGTCAGCGGACACATGAGCAGCAGCTAACTAGCCAGGCAACAGAACTAGTGGCAGCGATTGCCGGGGTGTTTTGAACCCAGGACAGGACAGGAGGGAGGGAGGTCTGTCCAGTCATTTTTGCTGGTCTCCAGGGCCAATTATGTTCTTTTAGAATCTTATTTATCTGACCTGAGTTTTGGGGTTGGTAAGCTTAAGCTCCAATTGATCCCCAATGTCTTGGCCCCACCCTAACTTACCTGGGCAACAAAGGCAGGTCTATTATGGGACATGATTATCTTGGGCATCCCAAATCTTAGGATGATTTCTTTTTGATCTTCTTAGCCATTATATTGGGTGTCTCAATCTTGGTTAATGTATGATGGCTATCTTTTTTTGGCAAATGCTTGGCCTCCTGGAGGCTCAAAATTTCCGCAGATGTCAGTCCTTCTTGTCTGTATATTGCTTTGAAGCATACCTGCTGTAAGTATAGACGTTCCCTTTGCCATCTGTAGAGCTTGTATCAAAGCCACAAGTTCAGCGTTCTGGTCGGGCCGCCATCCCTGAAGGGAGGCTACTGGCCCAGATCATTTGCTTCCTGTCCACCAATGTTGCCCCCGCCTTCCGCTTACCTTCAGTCTTGTGTACCTGCTTAGCTCGGACGGCCAGCCTTGTGCCCCTGGCAAGCTTCGCCCTCATTTTTGGCTTTGCCTGGCACAGCTTAGCCTGCCATTTTGCCATTCGCCTGTCCTTTATGCAGATGCTGGTAGGATCCTTAGTCCGTCGACGTCAGCTCAGCACAGGAGCAGTAGTCTGGCACAGGAGGGCACCTGTGGTAGCATGGTGACTGCTGTATCGCAGTCTGACATGGGTGAGGGGAGCGAGACTGTAGAGTGAGCAGTCAGGGCTCATGCAGGCTTTAGAGCAAGCACAGCACCAAGGCAGTTGCTAGGAGGTGAGGATTTCTTCAGCAGTGAAGGCAGGGAGAGGTGGTCATCCTGGTGAGGAGGGCGTGGTAGAGGCAGAGGCAGACAAGCAGCCTGCATCTCCTGCAGCACTGAGAACAGCAGCGAAAGCAAAAGTCTCTCGTTTGGTCAACAAAAGGCTTTGGTCATACATTCAGAAGTGACCAGGGAGGAACGAGTCATTTATTTGTCCTTTTTCCAAATTTAAAGTTTGTAAGGTGTCCAGTTTGTATTCTTTACTCAGTTCCAGTGTCCCTCTTTATCTGTCTTTGATCTTCTGTTGCCCAGGCTCCTAATCTGTCTGAGTCCTATCTTTCTTTTGCTTCCCTTTTTCTGTCCCTCGTTTAACAATTTTTTTGGTCTCTCCAAATTTTACTAGGTATAATCTTGTAACCCATCTACTTGCTGTAACTTTTTTCTTATATCTGATGTTGCCTGTCCTATGTAGGCCATGGCTATTGCTGTCTGCTGACCTTCAGAGGTTGGGTAAAATGTCTGTAAACTTTTATTAATAATTTAAGGAACACAGATTTTAACTGGCCCCTGGAGAACCTCTCTTACCTTGGCCGAATTAGTGGGGTGCCTTGCAGCCCCCCGAGATTTGCCATGAGCCCAGCATTTTGACTGTCAGTTTCTCCCTTTAGGAATTAATTAGACATTATCATATAGAAGAATGAAGATAGATCCATATTTATCTCTATGCACAAAACTGAAATCCAAACAAATTAAAGGCCTTAACATAAAACCAACAATATTGAACCTTTTATAGAAGGAAAAAAAGTTTCAAACACAGCCTCAGTGGTATAGACATTGAGAGAAACAATCAATAAATAAGATTTTTAGAACTGAGATGCTTTTTGTATAGCAAAGGATATAATCAACAGAACGTACTATCAACCTGTAGAATGGGGAGGTATATAAGGAACTTAGGAACTTAATCCTCATAAAAACAAATATTTCAGTACAATTACATCACAGACCAAAACTGTAAATTTTCAACAAATGAACTTGAAATGACTGAAATATATTTAAAATTTGCTTAAATATAACATCCTTAATCATCAGGGAAATACAAATTAAACAATTCTGAGATTTTATCTTATTCCTGTAAAACTGACCAAGATTAAAAATATCATTTGACAATTTATGCTTACAGCTACTTTGAACATTAGCATGGTGGATTTTCAGAATTAGATAAAAAAAAAAACATATTACCTTAAAACTTAGCGACATCCTTTATATTATTATTGACAGAATCTGAAAACAACCCAAAATGCACCTTTTTATATTAATAATAAATGAGAATCTTTGTCATGTTTTTTTTAATAGCCATAAACATTATAAAGAGTCAAAAGGGCCATTTTAACTCAACCTCATCATTTAGTAACACCCCCTTTGCCATTGTAGTGGGGTGAGAGGCTTTAGCAGATCTTTGCCTTGTGGGGCAACTCGGGGCCCCCACCTTATCACAAGCATTGTGAGCAGACAAGTGTTAAATTCAGATCTAAACATGGGCTGGCTTAGAAGCTCATCTGGGCTGTTTATATGGCCCCGGCCCAGGGCCAGGGCTTTTACAGCAATAGTTCTTGAAGGCAGTGTAGTCCTGCACCCATCTAAACAGAGCTGGGGATTCACTTTTCTCTGGACACACTGCATAGTAAGAAATGTAGAAACCAACAATCTGTAGTTTTTTTTATAAGCACATTATTTTAAAGTGACTTAATTTAATTTTTCCAATTTTTAAACCAGAGGCTTTTACCCTGGATGCAGCACATAATGACTGGAATAGAGCACCCCCAGAAGACAGATGCTATCAGGGCTGGTAGGCCCTTTTAATGTCAGCTTATTCCACTACCTGCCACTCCTGAATCCACATTCACCATTTACCAACAGCCACAGGGATATTTATTTGCAATCTCTTGCCCTACTGCCAAAAGGGAAAGGTCCAGGAGGCCTTAGTTCCGTGACCCCCTGGGCAAGGGCCATAGATCTTTGGCATAAGGCTTTACATGGCATTTGTAGAGGGGAGGTTGCCATTTAATCCCTAGCACCTTATTTTCCAAGGAAAATAAGCCTTCTCTTTGGAAAGAAGACCCCACAGGGAACCCCACTGGGGATCCTCCCAGGACCTGGCTTCAGCCTCAGCTCCGTCCACAGTGAGCTCCTAGCTGTATAGCACAAGCTTCCCCCATCCACACCTCAGTACTCACAGCAATCTAGCAGCTTTTCTCTGAATGGGATTCCAGAGGCCCCAGGAGGCATTCCCTCCAGGGAACTCATCAGGTCAGGTTTGGTCGGCTGTCTGGAAGCCTCAACTCAGTTCCTGGGGGATGCCACATCGGTCACCATTGAGGCTCCTCTTTAGCCCTCACACTGCCAGTAGCAGCTGGGAAGACTTTTGCATTGACTGTAGGGGGAGGGAACACCCTGGACTGTCTAAGGCAGCCCTCCTCCCCCAGTCCTCCCGTGCGGTGCTGGTAGACTTCAGGTCAGCAAGGGAGGACGTCACTCTCAGCACAGGGATTTCGGGGGGGGGGGGCAAGCATTCCCTTCTCGTGGATGTTCCGACCCCAGTCTCTACCTGATGTAGCAGGGAGAGCTAATTGTGAGCAGAGGTGGGCAGGATTACACGGCCCAACTAGTCATCAGCTGGGCTTATTCCTGAGCAGCGTCTAACGGAGCTAAAGCCTTTGTTTGGTTTTGACACATCTAAGAGAGCTCTCCCGTCAGTGAGCTCCCCTTTGGAGTGGGGTGTGGCAGAGGCTCAGTGTCACCCCAGGACCTGGCACTGAGGGGAGAGTCATGCTCCCTGGGCTCCTGCAATGATGCTAAGGAGTTCAAGCATCTCTGCATCGGCGCCCATGGTAACAGCTAAGGCGGCCGCTGCTGGGCCGGAGAGGGGACTCACATGCAGATGTGGGGGCCACAGCTGCCCCCTTCTCTGACTCTGGCCAGGGTTGCTGCCATGCCCCACCCTGCGTCCTGCTGAGAAGTTTGCTCAGAGCTGGAGCTGATTGCCCCGCCTAGGCCTGGCTCCAGGCTGTGCCACAGGAGATCACAGCCCTGCTCCCTCCCCCCTTGCAACAGCAAGCAGGACAGTTCAGCAGCACAGCCTCAGCAAGGCACAGCCTAGAGAAGTAAAGGAGGGGCAGACTGTCAGCGTTCCTTTTGGATTTTCACAAAGTTAGGGTCAAAGAGATGGTTATTTACTGCCCCATGGTACCAGATTTAGACTCGAGTACAAACAGATATACAAAACAAAGAACATATTAAGCACAAAAATACACAGACAATACAGATGCACCGGTGCGGTTTCGGCGTAATGCCGAAAGCAAAATTTCAGACGGAGACAGCGAGTGTCCGGACCTCTCTTCTCCCAGAAGAATCACGTACCCTTTGGACTGCGGGGGTGCCCCAAACAGCCCTACCTGGGTAGGACTCACAGAATACTGATGGGCCAAAAATCTGGCCCCAGAAACCTCTGGGACGTCTCCCAGGGCTGCGGTTGGGAGTACGAGCTCGTCAGCTCCTCCGTGGGTCCGCCAGATATGGATCTAGTTAGCTAACTAGTACTGATACGGTCGCGCGAACGCAGAAACACAAACAGTCACACAGACAAACACAAAGACTAACGATCAGTGCTGGCCAGCTTACCTCCCAGTGGTGGGTCGGTAGTTCCTGGGGGTGTCTTCAATTCCCGGCCAATGCACCAAATGAAAGACCCTCAGAGAGGACCTTTTCCTCTGATGAAGACCCCAGAACCAGGACACTCCGAGACCAGGCCACAGGATGCAATTAGCAAGAGGTTTATTGAGTAAACACAGGTACCTGTGGGCAGCAAGTCTTTCGAAGGACTTGCGCGCCTGCAGACTGGGGGAAGGTCTTTTTATAGGAAAGAGGGCAGCAGAAGCAGATTACAGAAGCAAATGCGTGGTTAGTGATCAGTTGGAATGGGGCAAGGGGCATAGGTGGTTTTTCCTTTCCCAGAACAGATGTATGGGATTAGATATCCTGTTTTCCTTTTGGTTCTTCCTTTCCCAGCACAGATGTATGGCAACAGACTTCCTGTTAATTGATTCTATAGATATCCTGCTTTGCAGCCAGGAACCCTGACCTCACTCTGCATTTACATTGTTCGTCAAAAGCCTTGTGAAATGACGTTACAGCAGCTAAGCTGGGATCTTTCATAGGGGAATTGTTTCTTCTGTGGATTGCTGATATTCTAAGTTGGGCCCATGTTATAGGCATCCTGTTTCCCTAGGCAAACGGGATGTTCTCATGAGAGCCCACTAGCTGCAGGTCCTGGTGGGGGGGGGTGTCCAGAGGGTCTTTCAGAGATGTGTCCTGATCTCATTTCAACACCTAATAGAAAGGACCCACTGAGACCTTGGTGTAACGGCGAATGCAGACAGATTGTAAAAATATATATACAGCTTTAATGGAGAAATAGACTTACAGAACCACCTTTCCCTCGGAGACCAGGAAAGCAGAAGCTGGGAGCACTTTCGCCAAATTTATAGGCAAACATTAGCCCGAGGCGAACACGCCCCCTTAGGGGCGGGACTTATCCCTACACCTTGGCTTAAAGATAAAGGAGCTGGGGCTGGAGAGATAGCTAAAAGGTTAAGTGCATTGCGTGCTCTTCCAAAGGACCCGAGTTCAATTCCCAGCAACCACATGGTGGCTCACAACCATCTGTAATGAGGTCTGGTGTCCTCTTCTACCCTGCAGGCATATATGCAAACAAAATATTGTATCCATAATAAATATTTTTTAAAAAAAGATTTATAAAAAAAAGATCAAGGAGCTGAAAAAGAAAAGGTATCATTACATACTAGGCAAATGTTCTACTTTGGAGTCAAGCCCCAGATGTTAGAAAATTTGAGGGTATTTTAGTTGTTAGTGGTGCTGCATACATTTTATTTTTTTTATTTTTTTTTAAAGATTTATTTATTTATTTATTATGTATACAGTGTTCTGTCTGCATTTGTGTCTGCAGGCCAGAAGAGGGCACCAGATCTCATTACAGATGGTTGTGAGCCACCATGTGGTTGCTGGGAATTGAACTCAGGACCTCTGGAAGCACAGTCAGTGCTCTTAACCGCTGAGCCATCTCTCCAGCCCTGCTGCATACATTTTAGAGATACAGTTTCAATTTATTCAGCAGATTGGTTAGAAATTCACTGTGTTTTCAGTCCTGTAACTATAATAGAGTGTGATGTCAAAGATGGTGATGCCTCCCGAAGTTTCTTTACTGTACAGGATTGTTTAAACAATCTCCTGTGTTTTTTCTTTTATTTTAAATTTAATTTTTTTTTTTTTTTTGGTTTTTCGAGACAGGGTTTCTCTGTGGCTTTGGAGCCTGTCCTGGAACTCGCTCTGTAGACCAGGCTGGTCTGGAACTCACAGAGATCCGCCTGCCTCTGCTTCCCGAGTGCTGGGATTAAAAGTGTGCGCCACCACCGCCCGGCCTTCTTTTTCTTTTATGAAGTTGAGCATTGTTCTTTCAAGGTCTGTGAAGAAATGTGTTAGGTTTTCGATGGTGATTACAATGAGTGTATAGATCGCTTTTGATAGGATTGCTGTTTTTATTATGTTGATCTTACCTATCCATGAGCACGGGAGATCTTTCCTTGGTATCTTCAATTTCTTTGTTCAAAGACTTAAAGTTCTTATCAAACAGGACTTTTACTTCTTTTGCTATTGTCCCCCTAAGAACTGGTCTTGCCCTGTGGTCAGATTGATGACTATCTTAAATGTCAACACAGAACCTTCAGCTACTGGTTTAAGCAGAGGCAGAATGGAGCACTGTGCTGAGCACTCAAAGTCCAGTCAAGGAGTGGGAGGAGGAAGAATATGAGCAAAGAGGTCAAGGCCATGATGGGGACACCACTGAACCAGCTTACCTGAGCGAATGGGAGCCCAAGAACTCTGGCCTGACAGGGAAGGACCCAGCATAGGACCAAACTAGGCCCTCTGAATGTCAGTAACAATTGTATGGCTAAGGTAGACTTCAGGGACACTGCCAGTGGGACAGGATTTATTCCTACTGCTTGTACTGCATTTTTGGGACCCATTCTCTTTGGAGGAATACTTTGCCCAGCCTAGATATAGTAAGAAGGGCCTTGGTGTTGTTCTGAGGTCTGCCTAATCTTTGCAGTGAGACTCTGCATCTATTTACGTCAGTTGCTGGATGAAGCCGCTCTGATGAGAGCTGGGCTACGTACCAATTGATCAGTATAACAGAATATAATTAGGAATCATTTCATTAGTTTTTTTTTCCCCTAAGAATGTTTGGTTCTGTCCTAGGTCTCTGGTCTGCTCAGCCTCTGGGTCCTGGCCCTTCAGGCAGTGTTAGGTTTGGGCTCCCTCTCTTGGCACAGGTCTCAGCCTGCCAGTCATTCCTTGGCCACTCCCACAAGTTCTGTGTTTCCTTTACACCAGCACATCTTGTAAGCGGTACAAAATGTAGGCTGAAAGTTATGTGGCTGGTGTGGTCTTCCAATCGCCCACAGGAAGGCTTGTCTGGCTCCAGACGATGACCACGTCAGGATTCCTATCTCCCACTGCGTTTATGTAAGAACGCCCTAGCGGTCTAAGATGTCAAGCTCAGCTTCCTCCCAGCAGTTTTTAATTCCCTGTAGCTCTCCATCTAGGGAAGGGGTGGAGACCTGTGTTAATTACCCCCAGCCACAATGGCGTGTTAACTAGGGTTGTTAAGGTTCAGGTCTTATTTAATAATACCATTTTTTGGTGAGATTTCATTGTTGAGGATTAGTTTCCCTGTCCTATCTAAAGTGTCAGTATTACAGAAGACTTCCTGGTCCGCTGACTCTTGTAATCTTTCCACCTCCTCTTCCATGGTGCTCCCTGAGCCTCAGGTGTAGAGATTGTGTGGATGCTTCACTGAGGAATGGGGACCCCACTGTCAGATGTTCTCTGTGTTTTTGCTTGTTGTGGCTTTCTGCAGCAGCTTCTCTCTGATGACAAAAACAAGGTGTTCTGATGAGGAGGGAGAGCCACACTTCTCAGTGGGAACAGGGATGAGTATTTAGAATGCAGATAAGACTTATACTGGTTTAGGAGAGATTCTCCTCTGAGGTCGATCCCCTCTGCAGCCATGGTGTTTGGTGAGGTTTTCAGTATCAAGTCTGATTTCTCTCCTGTTCACACAGCCTTTAGTCCAATATGCACCTTTAGGGATGTCATTGCCATGCTGGTCATTGTTGCGAGTGATCGGTGTCACAGCTCGATAGGACTATGGCATGCTTCCATCCTTTGGCAGATTGTAGACCATCTTCCAGTATTATGAAAGGGAGTCCTTGGGCCTTGGGGAGAAGGCTTTAATCAGCTCATGTCCTAATTCTAGGCCTAATGGGATCTTGAGCTCAATCTGCTAAGTCACTTTAGTGATGTGTCATTTCCAAATCAAAATTAGAGAGAAGCTTTGGACATTGATCACTGTTAAACAAATCTCATAGCACATTGCTGTTTTTTTTTTTTTTTTTTTTTAAGTCATGGGAAAAGAGGGAACCTCTGCTAGGCTTGGTACATCATGTCTTAAATTCTAGCATTAAAAAGGCGAGGCAGAGGTAGACAGCCCTTTGCGAGTTCAAGACCAGAGTAAGTTACAGGACAACAAAGGGTGTTACACAGAGAAACTCTGTCTCAGAATAACAACCAAAACACAAACAAGAAAACAAAGAGGAAATCAAGATTAAGAAAGTGTCTCCTAGATGCAGTCATGGTAGCCTATGCCTGATCCCAGTACAGAACCTGAGGCAGGCTGACCTCTGAGTTCAGGGCCAGCCTAGTTGACAGAACTAGTTCGAGGTCTGCTTGGGCTATGCCAGAAAACCCTATTTTGCAAAACAAACAACGGCTGGCAGTGGTGGCCCACACCTTTAATCCCAGCCTTTGAGAGGCAAGGGCAGGAAGATCTCTCGGAGCTTAAGGACAGCCAGGTCTGCACAAGGTCACAGACCCAGACTCAGAAGCTTAAGAAGGAGAATTGAGAGTTTGAAGTCAGCCTGAACTGGTCATGAGACTGTATTGAAAATATGATGATGATTCTTTTCATTTATTTTGAGACAAGGTTCTCTGTGCAGCCCTGGTTGTCCTGGAACTCCCTCTGTAGGGCAGGTTGGCATCAACCTCAGAGATCCTCTTGCCTCTGCCTCCAGAGGATTAAAGGTGTCTGCCAACACAGCTGTCCTAGAATGGCTATTTTTGGTTGTCAACACCTGACTGCATCTTTTTTTAAATTTTTATTTATTTATTTATTGTTTTGATTTTTCGAGACAGGGTTTCTCCGTAGCTGTTTGGTTCCTGTCCTGGAACTAGCTCTTGTAGACCAGGCTGGTCTTGAACTCACAGAGATCCGCCTGCTTCTGCCTCCCGAGTGCTGGGATTAAAGACGTGCACCACCGGCTCCTGACTGCTTCTTGAATTAAGTAAAACCCAAGTAGCTGGGTACACCTGTGAGGGATTGGTATTCATGAACTCATCTGAACTGGAAAGAAGTGGAAAGACATGATCATATATCTTTGCTCTGCATAATTTCCAGATGAAAGCAATACCAGGTCATAATTATGCCTAACATGGTATAAGGATCTCATGTGCAAACACATTATATATTTAACCACGTTAGAATTAGAGCTAACATGATATAACTACCCCTCCTACAGCCACAAATGCATTTTAAATAAAACAAAACTGAAAACACAGTATAAATGAGTAATATGTCCAACCCAGAAGCTATTGCAATGAAGAGAAGCTGGTGGGCCACCCAGTGGAAGAATCCAGAAAAAAAATACAACAGAACCAACAAAGGAGCAAATAGTAGCATGCAGGGGCTGCCACCTCACGGCAGAATTGAACCTGGAGGCAACTCACGTTCTGTGGGTCAGGACAAAACAAAACACCAGCCACAAAATCAAGAATCAAATGACTACAACTCCCTGGACCAAACTTGCCTGCCATGCATTTAATCACTCATACAGTTGGGCAGCCATTCATTCAAGTAAAATCCAAACAGATCCCCCATGAGAGGCATGACCAGAGTGCAGGGGACTATGGCCATGACTATGTAGGCCCAAAAATATGAGCCTATTTTCAGGTTGACCAGAGGTCAAAAAGACCTCTATTCCTTCAATGTTATTGTGTTCCCATCTCGAACAAAGGTCCCACCTAGATTTAGACCCGAGAGTTCTGCTCTCTCAGGGCTATTGGCAACAGGTGTGACTAATATCCAGCCCTTGTATTTCAGGCACTGAGAAGTAGATGTTTCTACTCCAAAGGAAAGTCTAAGGATCCAACTAAGTTCCAGTCCCCTTAAGGAGATAACATTGGTTCCACCCTGGGAGTGGTTTGCCTACAGAATCTTTTGGTCTAGGGTGTGACCATGACTTGTTTTGTTCTAGCAACAGAATGGTGGTTGGCTGCAACCTTCAACTGGTCTGTTCATTTCTTGGTATCATGTTAATGCAATTTTTTTCTCTTACTCCTACCTTTTGGGGTAATGTGTTTTTAAACAACTGGAAATTAAACGTGGGCGATTTCAGTAGTCACAGGAACTCCCTCCCGATACTACTCTATATGTCTTCATTTTATTCTTTTTACATCTTCATACTTGTTACTACATTTCTAAATGTCAATATCCCTACTCTTCTTTGTCGAGGCTGGTCCACAACACATGACTGTTAAGTTGGGAGCCTAGCACCCAGGCCTGAGAGTTGTATTGGTCTGGACTCCAAATCCCAGCACGCCTGGTCCTGACCCCTCCCTGTTGGGGGTCAGGACAACTTCCACAGAATATTTAAGAGAGCTCCCAGAGGAGGAACATGTGGTCTCATCCCCTCCCCCACCCCCTTGGTACCATTGGTGGCCTCCTGGTTCCCCCTCAGGGCCATCCAAGAGCTCAGGAATCCTACTAAAACTGGATATTTCTTAATTTGGCTTGTGATTGAGCTTGATTGGGATTTTTGCATGAGCAGAGAGCTCACATTAGGAAAAATTCCTGACATGACCAAGAGCAACTTGAAGAGGAAAAGGTGAATTTCCCCTCACAGCTTTTAAGTCCATCACTGAAGGAAGTTGAGGTTGGAACTAGAGATAGGGACCTGCAGGCAGATAGTGATATAAAAATCTGTCAGGATTGTTGATTACTGATCGCTGGCTGTCCTAGGTGCTTACTCTGCCTGCTTTCTGTGACCCTCCAGGACCACCAGCCCATGGGTAGCCCAGCAACAATGGCCCAGGCCCTCCCATATCAACCTCCAATTAAGGAAATGCACCACAGGCTTGCACGCAGGACTCCTCCAATGATCTAGCTTGTGTCAAGTTGACATAATGCTACCCAGCACAAGCGAACTCTGTCAACTGGACCACACAAACACATTCACCGTTAAATTATAACTTTTCCTTTCTTATTCATCCCCAAGCTCTCAGATCACTATTACATAATAGCATCTCAATATAAAACATTGCAATTTATAAAAGTCCACGAGTGTTTACAGTTCAAACAATTTAAAATTTCAGTTTTTTTTGTAGGCTTAATTAATTAATTAATTGTTTTTTTTTATTCTGTTATGATTTTTCTCAAGACAAGGTTTCACTATAGCTTTGGAGCCTGTCCTGGAACTAGCTCTAGTAGACCAGGCTGGCCTCAAACTCACTGAGATCCGCCTGACTCTTGCCACCCTAGTGCTGGGTTTAAAAGCCTGCACCACCACTGCCCGTCTTTATTAATTGTTTTTACATCCCAAATCCAATTCTCTCTTCCTCCTCTTCTCCCCCTGTGAGGATCAATTTGAACAAAACTAAGAACACTCCATTATGCCCTTTCCATGGCACCAAGGTCCTCCAAGTTCACCAAACTGAGTTGAACACCACCCTATGTAAGACTGATAGGGTATGATTGATAAAACCACTAACCACATGGCTAATGACAGCTACTAACCACATGCCTCATCATGCATGATGTGTAATTGACTACTTTATTCTTCAATTCTGTACTTTCCCTCACCATAACTATCAGGTTATATGTCAGCTACCCCAAGACCCTCTGACAAGGTTGGGACCCACTTGTGGTTTTCCATTGTGGTTTTTCCCTTTATAAATTCTGCCCTGTAAATTCTCAATCACCACTCTCTTCCACCTACTGCACTGGAGTTTTGGACAGTGGTCCAAGCTAGCTCAGGCTTGTAACCAATAAACTTGTTTGGGTTTGCAGCAGATACCAGCTCTGTGGTGATTTTGTTTGGGGGTGTTGTGACCTTGGCACAACATTTGGGGCCTTGTCCTGGATACCCTGGATACCCAGACTCCAGCACATGCGGTTTCTGACCAGTTGGTAGGTCTCTCTGTTCCACTTCCTGTTTTGTTTTTGTCTCTATATCATTTTGTACTTTTGTTTTCTGAATCAAGTAGAGCGTGTGATGTGTTCTCTTCAAAGGCAAAGTGTGCTAGAGTCTCTCCTGAGTTGCTGAGACCACCAGCAGACCCACTTGAGAATGGACCACAAGGATCCGGAAGACATTTCAGATGCTGTGGAAGGAGACTGCTGGTTTGAGTCCCACCTCCCTGTGGAAAAGTTCAAGGTCTGTTTAATCAAGGATGGAATGCCTTGTGTCAGGACAGTTTTTCAGTGTGATTGCTCCTGGAGGGCCACTCCCTCCTGAGAACACCAAGTTGCTGTTTTTGAAATTTTGTTGGTCATCTTGTTGGGACAAAATTTTTTAATGCCTTTTTATGTGTTCTTGATTTTGTGTATTGTTTATTGTTAGGTGTCTTTGGCTTTGTGTATCTGACTGAGATAGAAGTTATGGGACAGTCCCCCTCCTCCCCCTCAGACTTATGTTGCCTCGTTTGAAGGATGTGACACTCATGGCTCTTAAACAAAGAATTAAAATCACAAAGGAAAGTTCATTACTCTTTGCAGCACAGAATGGCCCACTTTAATGTCAGAGAGAACCTTGATGTTGGTCTAATCAGGGTCGTGGAGGACATGTTCAAGGTCATGTTCAGACCTTGAGGTTGACACAGTACTCAGAAAGATCTGATAGAAGGCCATCTCTCTTAGGTTAAGGCTTTTATTCCCCCAGCAGGTCAAGATAATGGCAGCAGAGAAGATATATCCATCTGGCAGAGGCACCTTGACTGCTTCAGCTCCACCTGCATCCCAGTCTTGCAGGGTGTCTCAAAGCAGCCACAAGGCACTTTGCAAATTTGAGTAAGGTTTATGATGCAGACAGGAACCAAATGAGAATCGGGCTGCATTCTTGGAGTGGCCACAGGAGCCTTTTAGAAGGCATTCACCATGTGACCCAGAGTCACTTGAAAGTGCGGCAGCTTTGACTTTAGCATTCCTTAATCACGAATCTTCAGATATCAAGAGGAAATTAGGAAGGCTTGAGCGCTTAGGAAAAAGAATATGGAGAGTTAGTTTCAGGGGCAGAGAAAGTGTACAATGGAATAGAAAGTGCAGATGAGAAGGAGATGAAAAAGGAACAGAGCAAGAACCAGATTCTCACTGGCCTACTGCTACCTGCTACAGCAGGACGAGAGGAGCCCAGGATGCCACTGAGAAGCCGGGATGCTGAAGAGGAAGACAAGAAACTGAGAGTAATAAAGAAAGGCCCCTACTGGGAACGAATCAATGTGCATACTGTAAGGAGCAAGGGCACTGGGCTACAGACTGCCCAAAGTTCCCAAAGAAGAGGACTAAGGGCAATGCCCAAATCCTTAGCCTAGGAATGGACAGTGATTAGGGAAGATGGGTTCAATCCCCATCTCTGACCCCAGGGTAATTCTGAGAGTGGAGGGGAAAAAGGTCAGTTTCTCGGTGGATACAAGAGCTGAAAATTTAGGGCTATTAAAGGCATATGACAAATATAAAGACCCGAGCCCAAGGGGCCACAGGAGCAAAGCCCTACTTATGGACTACCCAAAGAACTGTGGACTTAGAAGTGGGCCGGGTAGCCCACTCATTTCTTGTAATCCCAGAATGTCCATACCCCTTGTTAGGCTGTGATCTATTGGTCAAGATGAAGGCTCAGATACATTTTTGTGATGAAGGGGCTTAGTTGCTCCACAGAAACAGGAAACCTGTCCATGTCCTGGTAACCAGGCACTTGACTGAAGAATACAGGCTACTTCAAGCAGTCATTGAGCCAGAACCCAAATTGGAAAAATGGCTCCAAAAGAGTCCATTGGCGGGCTGGAGAGATAGCTCAGTGGTTAAGAGCACTGTCTGCTCTTCCAGAGGTCCTGAGTTCAATTCCCAGCAACCACATGGTGGCTCACAACCATCTGTAAAGAGATCTGGCGCCCTCCTCTGGCGTGTGGGTATAAATGGAAGCAGAAAGTTGTATACATAATAAATCTTAAAGGGGGCTGGAGAGATGGCTCAGTGGTTAAGAGCATTGCCTGCTCTTCCAAAGGTCCTGAGTTCAATTCCCGGCAACCACATGGTGGCTGACAACCCTCTGGAATGAGGTCTGGTGCCCTCTTCTGGCCTGCAGACATACACACAGACAGAATATTGTATACATAATAAATAAATCTTAAAGAAAAAAAAAGAGCCGGGCGGTGGTGGCGCACGCCTTTAATCCCAGCACTCGGGAGGCAGAGGCAGGAGGATCTCTGTGAGTTCGAGACCAGCCTGGTCTACAAGAGCTAGTTCCAGGACAGGCTCCAAAAACACAGAGAAACCTTGTCTCGAAAAACCAAAAAAAAAAAAAAAAAAAAAAAAAAAAAGAGTCCATTGGATTGGCAGCACATCATCCCCCCGTTTATGTAGAGATCAAACTGGGGGCAGATCTGGTTAAAGTCTGCCAATATCCCATGCCCCTAGAATCCAAGAATGGTATCATCCTATATATCAGGTGATTATTAGACTTGGGCATCTTCCAGCCTGTGCAATCAACATGGAACACACCCTCGCTACCTGTTAGGAAACCACACACCAATGACTATAGACCAGTTAAGGACCTGAGAGAGGTTAATAAGGGTGATTGACATACACCCCACAGTACCCAACCCATATACCCTGCTCAGCTCATTGCTTCAAGGTCGCCAATGGTATACTGCCCTGGACCTTAAGGATGCCTTTTCCAGTTTTTCTTTGACTCCCAAGAGCCAACCACATTTTGCCTTTGAATAGCATGGCCCAGAGATTGAGGTCAGCATCCAACTATCATGGACCATACTGTCCATGATTTAAAACTTCTCATACCATCTTTGATGAAGCTCTGCATGAGGACTTGGGTGATTACTGGACTCCTGTTTGCCTGTTACAATATGTTGATGACTTCCTGAATGCTGCTCCAGACCAAGAGATCTTTTTTTAAAAAAAAAAAAACATTTATTTATTTATTTATTTATTATGTATACAATATTCTGTCTGTGTGTATGCCTGCAGGCCGGAAGAGGGCACCAGACCCTATTACAGATGGTTGTGAGCCACCATGTGGTTGCTGGGAGTTGAACTCAGGACCTCTGGAAGAACAGGAAATGCTCTTAACCTCTGAGCCATCTCTCCAGCCCCACCAAGAGATCTTCTTGTCTGCAACTGAGTGGTTACTTCAAGTCCTAGGAGGCCTAGCAGCCAAGATCTGTTAACAACAGGTAAATTACTTGGAGGACATATTGAAAGAAGGATAGTGGTGGGTCTTGGATGAACAAAAAGAGATGGTACTTAAGATCCCTGTTCCACCATGGCCAGACAAGTGAGATCCTAGGTATAGCAGGCTTTTGCAGCTCATGGATCCTAGGTTTTGGTGAATTAGCCAAACCTCTATATGAGGCCACTAAAGAAGGGCAGGACTTTTTATGGACAGAACACCATAGGCAGGCCCTTGACAAACTCAAACAAAGCCTGTTGCCAGCCCTAGCACTAGATCTACCAGAAGTAACCAAGCCCTTTTACTTTTTCCTGGATGAACAGCAAGAAATGGCTAAAGGTGTCCTGAGAATTTGGGACCCTGAAAATGACCAATAGTTGATTTGTCCAAGAAATTAGAGCCCTTGGTGTCCAGCTGGCCCACCTGCCTTCACATAATTGCAGCCGTGGCCTGTTGATAGAGTTTTCTGTCCCACCACTTCCACATTCATTTAGTCTTAAATAAATACAGAGACGCTTATATTAGTTGTAAACTGAATGGCCTATTATCTCAGGCTTATTAACTCCTATAACTTATCTTAGCCCCTAATACTTGTCTGTGTTAGCCACCTGGCTTGGTACCTTCCTCGGCAAGACAGTCACATCCTGCCTCCTCTGTCTTACTGCAGACTGAGCCTTTACTCTTCCCAGAATTCTCCTGTCTTCAACACACTGCCTATACTTCCTGTCTGGTGACTGGACAATCAGTGTTTTATTAAAATACAATTGACAGGGTACAGATCATTGTCCCACAGCACCCTTAATATATACCTTAAATATAATGAAAAAAAAAAAAGAACTCTGAATTGAATCTCCTTTGGTTCTTTTTCTCCTATTATCCATAACAACTTATAACCAACATTCTAAACAAAGGCAAACATCCATAATCCATTTTTTGGGAATGTGGGCATAGTTTTCCATGCTACTTATTAATGATTGGGGGTACTGATAATCTTTTGGGACTAAAGAAAAATTTAAATTATGGTCAAATTTTGAATGGAATATTTGTGAGACTTTATCATATCAGCTAGCAGTTTTGAAAACCTTCTGGGGGACTGGAGAGATGGCTCAGAGGTTAAGAGCACTGACTGCTCTTCCAGAGGTCCTGAGTTCAATTCCCAGCAACCACATGGTGGCTCACAGCCATCTGTGATGAGATCTGGTGCCCTCTTCTGGCCAGTAGGCATGTAGACAGACAGAACACTGTATATATAATAAATAAATAATTTTTTTTTTTAAAAGAAAACCTTCTGGATGTAAAACTTAGAGGAAACTCCAACAGAGGTCCTCTGAAACATTGGATCATCTGGGCCATCCACTCCTATTGGAGATTTCTCAGAGGGTCTTCCTTGATCAAACTGAATTTTCTTAGCCCTGAATGAATCCACACCCTCTCATTTCCTGTGGAAACAAAAACAAAAATAAAACCTCTTTTCCAAAGTAACATATCTTTTGACTTAAATTTTGAAGTCAAAGCATTTTCAAAATATGTATTTGGCAATGTTACTTTTGTTTGCATCATTTAATAAAATTCACTTTAACAGAATTCTGCACTAAAACAATCCAGTCCAGGGCTCTTTTTTTTTTTTTTGAAAGATTTTTGATGACATCTTCTATTTCCTTGCAGTTTATAGATCTATTTAAATTGCTCACCTGGTCTTGATTTAATTTTAGAATATGGTATCTATCTAAAAAAAGATCCATTTTTTTCATTTTCCAATTTTGTGGAGCACAGGTTTTGGTTGTATGCCTTAATGTTTCTTTGAATTTCCAAATGGATTAAAGACCTCAATATAAATCTTACCACACTGAACCTGATAGAAGAGAGAGTGAGAAGTGGTCTTCAATGCATGGGCCCAGGAGACCACTTCCTTAATATAACCCCAGTAGCACAGAGCAACAATAAATAAATGGGACCTCCTGCAACTGAGAAACTTCTGTAATGCAAAGGACATAGCCAATAAAACAAAAAGGCAGCCTACAGAATGAACAAAGATCTTCACCGACCCCACATCAGACACAGGACTGATCTCCAAATATATAAAGGACTCAAGAAATTTGACATTAAAATGCTAAATAGCCCAATTAAAAATGGGGTACTGAACCAAAAAGAGAATTCTCAACAGAAGAATCTCAAATGGCCAAGAGATACTTAAGGAAATGTTCAACATCGTTAGCCATCTGGGAAATCCAAATCAAAACAACTCTGAGATACAATCTTACACCTCTCAGAATGGCTAAGATCAAAAACAGCAATGACAGCTTATGCTTGAGACGATGTGGAATAAGGAGAACACTCATCCATTGCTGCTGGGAATGCAAACTTGTGCAACCACTCTGGAAATCAGTATGGTGTTTTTTCAGAAAATTGTAAATCAACCTTCCTCAGGATCCAGCAATACCACTCTTTGGCATATAAAAGATGCTCAAACATACTACAAAAACTTTTGTTTAACTATGTTCATAGAAGCATTATTTTAATAGCCAGAACCTGGAATCAATCTAAATGCCTTTCAACCAAAGAACGGATAAAGAAAACGTGGCACATTTACACATTAGAGTACTACTCAGTGGTAAAAAAACAATGACATCTTGAATTTTGCATACAAATGGATGGAATTAGAAAACGCTATCCTGAGTGAGGTAACCCATACCCCAAAAGATGAATATGATATGTACTCACTCATAAGTGGATACTAGTTATAAACAAAGGACATTGAGTCTATAGTTCATGATTCTAGAGAAGATCCTATAGAAGAATCCTGTAAGTAATAAGGTGAACCTGTTGGGACTGTTTGGAGTCCTGGCCTCCAGCTGCTCTCCCCTGCTAGTGACCTTTACTTGGCCTTTTGATTTGAGCTGCTGAAAGCTGTGTCCAGCTCTGCTTCCTGAGCATGTGTTGCCTTGGCCTTGACTGAGGATCAGGGGGATGAGGTTTTCACCTGTTGGCTCACCTGACTGTGTTGGGTATATAGGCTCTGTGGTGCTATTCAATAAAGGGCTTCTTTTGCAGTGACTAGAGGTGTGTGTGTGTGTGTGTGTGTGTGTGTGTGTGTGTGTGTGTGTGTGATTAATCCTGACGTCCTTCACTGGGGTTTCAGTTCCAGGTCGTGCAGGCGCAGCAAATAAAAACAGATACAGATCCACCTGGAAATTGGAAACAGGATTTCCTGACAAAAGTGGGAACCTGGGACTACAGGGAGAAGAAGAGTAGAAGGGGGAAAAGGATGGGAGAAGGGGAGGGTTGAAGAGAACTTGAGGGAATGGATAGTCAAGATGGAGGAAGGACAGATATGAGAACAAGGAAAGAGATATTTTGATTGAGGGAGCCATTATAGGGCTAGCAGAAACCAGGCTCTAGAGAAATTCCCAGGAATCCACAAGGATTACCCCAGCTAAGACCCTAAGCAACAAAGGGGAGGTGGATCAATCTAGACTTGTCCAGTAGTTAGACCGATAAATATCTTTTTTTAAAGGTATTTTTAAAAAATATTCATTTATTTACTTATTATGTATACAATATTCTGTCTGTGTGTATGCCTGCAGGCCAGAAGAGGACACCAGACCCCATTACAGATGGTTGTGAGCCATCATGTGGTTGCTGGGAGTTGAACTCAGGACCTCTGGAAGAGCAGTCAGTGCTCTTAACTTCTGAGCCATCTCTCCAGCCCCGATAAATATCTTAAATATCATCATAGAACCTTCATCCAGCAACTGATGGAAACAGAGGCAGAGACCCACATCAGAGGACTGGACTGAGATACCAAAGTCCAGCTGAAAAGTGAGAGGAATGAGAATATGAGCAAAGAGGTCAAGACCATGATGCATTCACCTGCTGAAACAGCTTGCCTGAGCTAATAGGAGCTCACCAACTCCAGCTGGACTGGGAAGGAAATGAGCATAGAACCAACCTAGTCACTCTGAATGTGGTTGACAATTGAATTCTTGGGGCAGACTGACGGGCCACTGGCAGTAGCCCCAGGATTTATCCCTACTACATGTACTGGTTTTTTGAGATTCTATTCTCTTTGTATGGATACCTTGCTTAGTGTAGATATAGTAGGGAGGGCCTTGGACCTTCCACAAATCAATGTGCCTTACCCTCTCTGAGGACTGAATAGGGTGTGTTTGGAGGGTATGAGGAGGGAATGGGAGAAGACAAAGAAGTGGGAACTTGGATTGGTATTTTTAAAAAATCTAAAAATTAAAAAAAATATATATGTTGGATTAATCCAGCAACAAAATCAAGTGTCTTTTAGCAGAGCAGCTGTGGCTCCTTCCTCAGCATTCAAACAATTCAAAGAGAACATGACATACACTAATCAGATTTTCTGCTTTCCATATTTATATGGCTTTATTTTAAATTTAATTTCTTTTAGTTTTACTTTTAATTTTTGGCTTTTGTTTTGTTTTGTTTTTCGAGACAGGGTTTCTCTGTGGTTTTGGAGCCTGTCCTGGAACTAGCTCTTGTAGACCAGGCTGGTCTCGAACTCACAGAGATCCTCCTGCCTCTGCCTCCCGAGTGCTGGGATTAAAGGTGTGCGCCACCACCGCCCGGCCTAATTTTTGGCTTTTTGAGACAAGGTTTCTCTGTGTATCTTTGGCTATCCTGGAACTCACTCTGTAGAGGAGGCTGTCCTTGAACTCACAGAGATCTGTCTGCTTCTGCCTCCCAAGTGCTGGGATTAAAGGTGTGTGCCACCACACCTTTAACTCACAGAGGTCTGCCTGCCTCTTTCTCCCAAATTGGGATTAAAGGTGTGTGCCCCCACACCCAACTACTCTCTTTCTATTTCATTTTAAGGGCTTTATCCTTTTTTTTCTCTCCCAAGTCTACATATATTTTTAAATGTACTATAAACCATTTAGAGGTTTCTTTTGTCTGAATCTGTCACTTTGTATATCTGTAATCCTTTCTTCACCAGGATAGCTTCTTAAAATGCTAAGTGTTTCTTAAAATCCAGAGGTGCACCATTGCTAGGGCAAACAAGGAACCTGCCTGCTTGCTCTGCCCAGTACAACAGGGTGGAACAAACAGTAGCTTGTTTGATACAGAAGAGCAGGATGGAATCTAGGAGATGTTTTAGCAGAGCTCATTTTGATTAAAATATTGAATCTGAGAACTAAGACCTAAGCTCAGGGAAAGAAAGACTCCAAATAAGGACCGACTGGAACCACTCTTAAGAAGGGGGCAGCCTAAGGGCTTAATTACTGCTCAGTCACTGGAACTGGTATTTTATAACAGCAATGTAACATACTCTCACCCATCAGAAAAGCTTTCTTGTCTTTTGATTAATATGATTTTAAGAAGATCGTTAAATTGTGGATTTAACATGTGAAATTGTGGGTTTCTTGTTAATTTAATATGTTAAATTGTGGATTTATTGTTAATCTCGTTCTAGAATTATGGTATTGACCTGATAATGTTTGTAACTGCTTATAAGATGTTGAGAAACGTTTGACACACCCTGTACTATTTAGACTTAATGCATGTGTTAAGAATTCTAGAATTTGATACAATGTAAAAAATTTAAGAGGTGCTCTAGACAAGCTGAAGAAACATTTTCAACTCAGGCGACCATCTTCTCCTTGAAATAGGAGACTATAGTCGTTAGCAGCATGATTATTCATAAAACATTATGATCTCTCCTGACAAGAAAGTATGGCTCTGAGACACAGAGCCCAAAGCTATTTCTCTCATTTAACCTCTTTTGTTCCACAGAAGACAGCAGTCAGAGACAGGTTTGAAGCTTCTTCTCCCCAGATGCCTAAGAGAGGAGCTCACAGGAATGGAATGCCGGTTCCAATGATTGGTGAACTTGAGTAAATGAAGGAGTCTTTGATTAAGGCAGATGTGATCATCTGTCCTGCTGCAGAAGAACAGGCTTTATTATAATTATTAAGAGCGTGGATTGTAGGGCCATATTATGTAGACCCATATTTCTATATTGTATGGCGGTCAGAATTTCAGGCCACATCTCTATTAATCTTTATCACCACGAGGTCGTGGCCTACCAACAAAGTTCCAGCATTTCTGACTCTGGTGGTGGCTCCATAGCATCTTTCTGACTCCACTCTTCTTTCTCCCAGCATTCAGTCCAGTGCTCCCTGCCTATCTAAGTCCTGCCCTATCAACAGGCCAAGGCATTTTCTCTATTCATTAATGGCAATTACAGCATACAGAGGGGGCACCCAGATCTTCATCTTCATACAGCAGAGCTGTGGGGAGACTTTTCTCTGCTGGGCCCACTGCAGGAAGCATGCTTGTTCTTCCTCCAGATGGGGCCTGAGGTAGAGGTCAGCTATGACCTTCAGGCGCCTCCTCAGTGCACATCTGGGTAGGACTGTCACTACTTGCTTCTCTTCCACAGTCTCTGCTGTGCAGTCCCTTCCTTCTGTTCCAGTCCATATTCTTCAGAATTCATAGCGCACTTGCCACAGGTTGAGCGCTTGAAGTTTCTCCCTCCTGTGGGTAAAACTTCTGAAGTATCTGCAGAGCACCTCAGACAGAAATCCTCAGACTGAAAGGGCAATCCTGTCTCCAGGAATCCTCAGACTGAGTGTGCTGAATGCTGTCTCCTCCTGCATTATAGTCCTCTCTCTGCCCAACTGGATCACTTCCTGTCTCTACCTGCCTAGTGCTGAGATTGAAGGTGTGAGCCACCACCTGGATCAAGCAGCCATGAATGACTTTGAACTCCTGATCTCCCTAGCATTGGGATTAAAGGTGTTACCACTGCTACCAATGAAATCATTGCCAACAGTCTATAGGATTAAAAGGCTAGAGATTGAACCAGCCAATCAAACTGCAGCTTGGGTTGGAAGGTGGGACTGCAATAGGGTGGGGGAGGTGAGCAGAAAGGTATTTAAAGAGTTCAGGGGGCCACTGCAGACACTCAGAGACCCGAGCCTGGAGGAACTGCCTGGCTCAGCTTTGAGAAGAAGGGCCCCTGTTGTCAATGCTCAGAACTGGTGAGTAATTGTCCTCCCTTGTGTCTTACAGTTTGATATAAAGACCTTCAGACCCAAGAAGGGACAGAGTATTGGAGCCAGTGGGCTCGATTCTAGGTGAAGTTTTACCTTCATCTCAGATGTCAACTATGATAGCTTGTTGATTTCATTATGGTTGATGATTGTTTTGAGACTAGGGTTTCCTACATTGTCCAAGCTCTCCTAGAACTGGGCCTGTAGTTCTAGCTAGCCTGGAAATCAAGATATCCTGACTCGCTCTCTCTCATACTGTGGCACATTCAAATGAGTGTTTTCAATTGTTTTTGTGGAACAAGGGCTCACGTAGGCCTGTAGACCATATGTCTTTGACTCCTTGACTCTTCCTCTGCCTAAACCTTCTTCCTGGGGAGGTGTATCTGTTAGGGTCTGAGAGAAGCCCCCCAAAAAGACCAACAGCCATGTATGCAATAACAAGAGAGCTTTATATTGATTCCCACATTGGGGTGGCAGCTAGCGAACCCCAAAGAGGGTCCCAAGCTTCTTATAAGCACAGTTAGGAGAATTCCGCAGAGGAGGGGCTGATTGGTGGAAAGCTTAGTAAGGGGGCTGATTGGTGGAAGGTTCTAGTTATTAGGGACCTTCCATCAACAGGGTAGGGAAAGCTATCTTTAGTCATCCGAAGGCCGTTGGGGGGTGCCTGCTGAACCAGCAAAGAGATTTTGGGGGCCTGTTTGGTCAGCAGAAGGGGCTGTGGAGTGCTAGCAGTAGCCTTGGTTTGTCTGAGGACTGTCTGTTTAGCTCTGTCCCATTTTAGTGAACCAAAACGAAGGCTTAGATTTTTGTCAGGTTACAGGGAGAGTATGGTCTGCCTTCCAACTTTCTTGGTATCCATGACTTACTTCAGTGTAACAATTCTGTTCACATAAGCCACTGAAGAGACACACAGCAGGGATATAACTAATGACTGGAGAGACAGGTCACTTTCCTCTTTATTGCAAGCATATGTGGTCTGCTTATCATAAGTACAGCATCAATGACATTGTGTAGACTCGTGTAGAAAATAAGACACTATAGGGCTGCCTTGGGGCATGGAGTGTATCCATGACCTCTGAATAAAGTTGAAGAAATCTCTCACTGAGGACATAACCCTGAGGTGCAGGACAATGCTCTATACTCAATCACCCTTTTCAGGTTCACTGTGTTTTGTAGTTAATTACATTCAACAATTTCCGACAGCATCGTTGGTATGGGGTTTACCTGTGGTGAGGGGTTGATGCTGGCCTGAAGAAAGATCTTCAGAGGATTGTTGTATTCCAGAGGCCATTTTGGGAAGAACAAGGCTACTTCAATAAATGAAAGCAGACAAAGAGAATTCAAGCCCTTCAGTCCCATCAGCAAACATGGACCACACAAAACCATGTTGGTACTGGGATAAGAAGGACTTGGCTCGTACACCCTCACAACTTGAAGGACTTGATGCAGCCACTGAGGCCCAGTACCGCCGAGAGGGGGCTTGCTTCATCTTTGATGTGGGCATACGTCTGGGCTTACCCTATGGCACCAAAGCAACAGGAATCACTTATTTTCATCGATTCTATATGTTTCACTCCTTCAAGCGATTCCCACACCATGTAACAGCAGCTGCCTGTCTCTTTCTGGCTGGGAAAGTAGAGGAGACGCCAAAAAAATGTAACGATATCATCAAAGCAGCTCATAGCTTATTAAACGATGTCCAGTGTGGTGAGTTTGGAGATGAACCTGTGAAAGAAGTCTTGTTGCTGGAGAAGATCTTACTACAGACCATACAGTTTGATTTAGAAGTAAAGCATCCATACCAGTACTTACTCAGATATGCAAAGCAGCTCAAAGGTAATAAAGAAAAAATCCAGAAGTTGGTTCAAATGGCATGGACCTTTGTAAATGACAGTCTGTGCACCACCCTGTCACTGCAGTGGGAACCAGAGATCATAGCTGTAGCGGTAATGTATCTTGCGGAACATTTGCGCAAATTCAAAATTCAAGAGATGACCTCCAAACCCATGTACAAAAGGTGGTGGGAACAGTTTGTTGAAGATCTCTCTGTTGACATTCTGGAAGACATCGGCCACCAAATCTTGGATCTTTACACACAAACGAAACAACAGAGGCCTCATCATGCCCTTCCTCAGCTGCAGCAGCCCCAATCTCTTCATCCTGCACGAGTCCCACAGTCACACCCCTCGCAAGGCTCCGAGGCAGCACAGCCCCAGCAGAAGGACCCACAGCCATTGACCCAGCTGCAGCAGAAGCACCAGGAGCAAGCACAGCAGCCCAAGACACCGCCCCCACAGCCTAGTCCTCCAAGACAGGCTAAGCGCACCATGGTGGATTATCCCAAGGAAGAGAACCAAGCCACAGCACCTCCACCTAAAATTCCCAGACTTGAGACCACTCCTCTACCATTGCCTCCAGACTGGAAGCCTCCCATTGCTCTGACCTCAAGTGAAGTTGATGCAAGCGGCCCAGTGGAAGCAAGTGACCTCCCCGAAGTCCAGATTCCTCCTCCAGCCAACCAGGCCCCTGTGCACCAACCACCATCATTGGGGCCTCCACCCCCACTGCCCTACAGCTATGTGACTGGGCTATCCAGCAGCAGCTCTTACATGCCTGGAGAGGTCTACCAGAACCTGCAATCCATGACGATGACCAATGGTTCCTCCTACGGTGCCCGGCACCCAGCCTATGGCCCACCTGCTCACCTTCACTACCAGCCCCATGTCTACTCCCCCAACCCAGCTCCACCTCCTGTTCTTCCACCCCCAGCTTCCTTCCTCCCACCCACCATTCCTCCCCCTATCCCAGGCTACCCTCTCCATCTCCCTCCCAACAACACCAATTTCCCACCGCCACCTCCATGCAGGCCACCCATTCACGTAACCCCTCCTCACCCTCTTCAAGGTTTGGGTTTGCCACCAGTCAGCTACCTACCTCCTGCTATTCCCCCTGAGGGGCAGCGTGCTGTTACCACACTTATCCCCCCACCTGGCATGCCGCCTGTCAGGGGGATAGGATGGGCAACCTGGATGAGATAACAAGAAGTCCCTTTCCTTCTGTGTTTATTTATTTTAACCCTGGTATACCATTATGACATATTCATTAGCAATACGATGTCAAAGACTGGACTTGGAAGGCTCGCTCAGTTCCTGACTAGAGAAGGCTGTCTGAAGATGGAGAGTACTGGAAACATGCACAGGAGGCTCAGCATCCTCTCCTGTGCACACAGCTGCCTTTCGCTCTCACCTCCCTGCACCCGCCATTTGCAACAGGTGTCCTCTCCTTCTGGGGGGGGGGCGAGAGGGAAAAGGTGTCACCTCAGTGTAAAAATAGAGAATGACAATAACGTGTTTTTAGATACGATGAAAGTAAATTCTCTTATATGCTAAGCTGTGGTGTCTCCATGAAAAAACAGCATAATAAAAAATGAGTTTTCCAATTGACTTGACGAATCCATTGAGTGGGTAGTAGCAGCAGGGTGCCTTGTATGTGCCAGACAGTTTCAGGGTAAGAGGGTCAGGTTGGGATGAGAGCAGTGCACCCTGGGTACTGCCTGTTGTGGTGTGACCACATCCAGTCTTGGTTGCCTTCTTTGTCTATCACAGGGTTACTTTAACTAGTGAAGATGGTAAGTATCCACATTGGCTCAGTAAACCGAAAAAGGGGAAATGATGGAGGAAGGTCATTGGCTAATAAAGGAACTGCCTTGGCCCATTTTATTGGTTAGAGGATAGGTGGGAGGAGTAAACAGAACAGAACGCTGGGAGGAAGAGGAAGTGAGCTCAGTCTCGACAGCTTTCTCGGGAGCAGATGCCTCAGAGAGAGACGCTATGCCCCGCTCCCGGGATGAAGCTCCGACCCAGGATGGACTAGGCTAGAATCTCCCCAGTAAGCGCACCTTGGGGTGCTACACACAGATGATTAGAAATGGGCTAAATTAATATGTGAGAATTAGCCTAGAAGAGAATGGGCCAAGCAGTGTTTAAATGAATACAGTTTGTGTATTGTTATTTTGGGGCATAAGCTAGCCAAGCAGGCAGCCTGGGTGCTGGGGACGCAGCCCCGCCGCCCTTATTACTACATATGGCGCCCAACGTGATGGACAAAACCCACTTAAAAAACCTGAGAAGACTTAAAAATAAGGGAGAGAGAGTTTAACACAGATTTTTGCTGTTTGTTGGTGGCGTGCTGTAGAGAGATTTCCTGATTCTGCAACAGTAGCAGAAAAAACGCTGTGTCATTTTAAAGCGCGACTTCCTGGGGCTGTGCCGCCATTGTGATCTCTGTCTGGCTCCTGCGGGAGACAGAGCTTTTGAATAGAGCATTTGGAGTAAAGTGCTACGATTTGTTTGATGGCAACTAGACTTGCTGTGTTCTCGGGTCTGCTCTGCTTGTTAGAGGCAAGCATGCGCTTTCATCTAAGAGAGGCTTCCTGACTCAGCTTTAGCTGCAAAGCCTGCAGCTCATTAAGAGGTCCTGCCACAAAACACTTAAACGGTGTTGACGAAAAGCTGAACGCATGCTTTTCGGTTTACAGCCGTAGCAGGAAAAAAGCTGCGCCGTTTAAAAATGCCGGCTTTCTGGGCCATCCTGCCAGGGCAAACTCTGTTTGAGGCAGGAGGGCTGGCTACCGAGAGAGGACTTGAGTGTTGTCTGTTGTAGCTCACTTGCTGGCAGGGACCTTGAAATGCCATACAGTTGTTGCAGTAAACATGGCTACAGCCTGTATATCCGCCATGAGGATGGAAAGCTAAGGAATGGACTGGATCTAGCTGGCAAAGCCACAGCTTTATTCCTACTGATATTGCTTGTAAATTAAAGACTCATGTGGTCAGAAAAAGAGAGATATACAGTAAAGAGAGATTCAAAGACAGAGAAAATTTCTAAATGGTTTGAAGTGTGTTAAAAATATATGCAGACTAAAATTTAAAGTTCTGAAAGTAACAAAAAAAAAGGAAGAGAGTTGTTGTGTGTGGTAGCACACGCCTTTAATCCCAGTGCCTAGAAGGCAGAGACAAACAGATCTCTGTGTGTTCAAGGTGTAGTAGTGTACACCTTTAATCCCGAATGCCTGGGAGGCAGAGACAGGCGGATCTCTGAGAGTTCAAAGACAGCCTGGTCTACAGAGTTACTTCTGGTCAAAGATACAGAGAACCTGTTTCAAAAAGCAAAGAGTTAAAAGTAAAAATAAACAAAATAGAGGTTAAAACAAAGCTGCACAAAGATGGAAAATACACAGAGAATTTTGATACTGTATGCTATTATGCTCTCTTTGAATTGTTTAAATGCTGAGGAAGGAGAAACAGATGCTAAAAGATATTTGTTTATAAATGCTGCAGAACTAATCCAACATAGATATTTTGAATTTGGATCTAAGGATATGATACTTTGGAAAAAAGATTCTTCTTTTGTTTTCACAGAGGATCAGACCTTGTGGATTGCATTTATCCCGATTTGGTATGATAGACCACGTCTTCCTGAATGGTTCCTGTGTATGCCTTCAAAAAATTGCATCGCTCAACTGCCAACTGAGATGAAACTAGCACACAGGTTATACCATGAAAGACCTAATTAACGACGCCCCCATTCAGCAGGAAGCAGTTTGGAGAGAAATAACTGCGCCCATGTTCCCAAATAGGGTTTATAAATGTCCTTTTACATTTAAAGGGGGATATGATATAGGTATGAATAATTTGCATTAGTATAGATTTTGCTTTATTGATAGAGATTTAAGGTCAATTTTGTTATATGTATATGTATTTCTGATCTTTATTAAGGTATTGTGATTGTGTAGTTCATTATTAAAATGTAATGTACAATTAGGAAATATAGGTTGTTGATGGATAATCATAAATAATAGTCAAGTTTGTAGTCATGTTAGTTAATATTTTCTAGATGTGTGTAGATATATTTTAGATAGGCATTCTTCATATTTTTCAAAGATTATAGAATATGGCATTTTAAATGTTTTAATAACTTAGGACTTTTCATGACAATGAGACACTCTGCTCCTGGCAGCACCAATCTACTTCAAGAGGAAGATGGGCATCGAAGAGGATCCTTATGGAGTTTGATAGCCATTTGGGCAAGAAACTGCTCTTGCCTGAACTATTGCATAAACTGGACACAGAGAACCCGCAGAGAGAGGACTACTGAACTTGCCTAAGGTGAGATGATCTTTCGGGGTTCCTGATTCATGAAAGAGTCTGCGAGACATTCTGCAGGACACAACAGATAGTGACTGAACTGACTTTGAATTTTCCTGCTTTATGGAAATGTCTGCTGGATACCATGGGCCTGAAGGCTGAAGATGGATGCCCCAACGGTACAGAGGAACTTTGGGTGACTGTCCAGGCAGCGAGATGTCTCTGTCATTTCTAGAGTTTTAAAAGTTGCTTTTTTCTTGTTTGCTTAGGTAGTATTGTATCTTTCTGGAGTCTTTGATGGAGTTAAGAATAGTTAGTTATAGTTTTCCTTAGTTATGATAAAGATTATTGTAACTTTTACTTGATAACTGTTTTTGTTATATGTAATTTTGTTATGTTAAAGCCTTTTTTTTTTTGTTTAAACCGAAAAAGGGGAAATGATGGAGGAAGGTCATTGGCTAATAAAGGAACTGCCTTGGCCCATTTTATTGGTTAGAGGATAGGTGGGAGGAGTAAACAGAGCAGAACGCTGGGAGGAAGAGGAAGTGAGCTCAGTCTCGACAGCTCTCTCGGGAGCAGACGCCTCAGAGAGAGACGCCATGCCCCGCTCCTGGGATGAAGCTCTGACCCAGGATGGACTAGGCTAGAATCTCCCCGGTAAGCGCACCTTGGGGTGCTACACACAGATGATTAGAAATGGGCTAAATTAATATGTGAGAATTAGCCTAGAAGAGAATGGGCCAAGCAGTGTTTAAATGAATACAGTTTGTGTATTGTTATTTTGGGGCATAAGCTAGCCGAGCAGGCGGCCTGGGTGCTGGGGACGCAGCCCCGCTGCCCTTATTACTACAGAACCTTTCTTAACTGTCAAGTGAAGGAACCGATGAGCAGGAGACCCAGTCAGCAGGAAGGACACAGAAAGGATTACTCCACACAAGATCTGACATCATTCCCAAGGGTTCACTCACTCCTTCCACCTCAGCACAGACTCTTTCCTGTCCACAGTGCCTGGACTCTGGACTCTGACCCACAACTGCAATGTGATGTGCGTCCTCCGTACTCATTCCCTATTGTTCAAAACAGACATAGCTGAGTGTGGTGGTGCACACCTGCAATCCCACCACTGTGGAGCTGAGGCAGGAAGAGTGAGGAAAGGTAAAGCCCGTAATGGGCTACACAGGATGACCCCACCTGAAGAAGCCACCTGAACATCATGGGGAATTGATGCAGGTTCAGCACAGAGTTCTCCTGGGAACTGTAAATGTGAGTCCTTTCCCTAAAATACCTTTTCTCTTTCCTTTCCCATCAGTTCCCCTCAGTTTGCACACTTGCTGAGAAGGAGATCAGAACCCACTCTCACTAGCTCAGTCCACAACTGGCTTCCGACTATGGCATTCCTCCTAGACTACCACCAGCTGACGCTGAGCTCTACTTCTTCAGATTGTTGTATGATCTCTCACTCAGCATGAGCAGACAGTAAACAATCCCCCATTTTCTCATGTGTCCAGCACTGCTAATCAACCAGTAGCTACAGAGAGTGGGTGCCTTAAGGAACAAGGCGTCTTCTGCAGAGAAAACTGTCCATCCTCCTGAATCAGAACAGCTGGTCCATGTGACCCTTGAGGAAGTAGACATTATCAAGATGCAGCTTCTGGAGTGATTCCACATTGAGTGACTTCAAGGTGAACTGAATGACAACCCTGTTGCTTCTGCTTTGGAGAGTTAAACATGCCAGTCTGTGATGGCCCAAAAATGCGAGCCTATTCTACTCTGCTTGAACAGCAGAAAGTTTGAGGTTGCTCAAAGTTGTGACAACTGTGGCTACACACCCTGACCTAGGGTTTGATTACTTGGTGTTTGGGACATTAAATGACCCATAGAGTTGTATCTTCTCCACCCTGTCCAAAGGTCAGAGAATTAAAGCATACTTCTGCTCCATTTTTTGAATTAGGAGGTATGGACTAGGAAGTGGCTGCCTTCAGAATACTTAATCTAGGGTGGGTTCACTACCTAAACAACAGAATGCTTTTCTCAAGAATTAATGGCTTGATGTCTCAAAGTATTGAAGCAAGTAATTGTTCTGGTTATCCTTTGTACCATGATAGAGCAATCTTTTGTCTTCTTCCTCCTGTAGTATTGGAGTATAAAATTGTATGAAAAGTTAAAGACAGGTGGACACAGTACTTAGAAGTCAGAATTCAGCACTCAGGATTGACTGAATTGCTCTCCTGGTACTCTTATGTTTCTGTGTTTATTTCTTATCTCTGTCCCTCCTACCTAACATTTCTAGTCCTCACACCTCTATTCTGGTACTTAAGGACCTGATGTGGCTAGGACCAAAGCAGAAGTCACCTGCAATGGTGTCCCCTGTCATAAGGCAGCCCAACGTGGCTTGTGTTGGAGAGAAAGATCTGTCACAGATGGCTCATGCAGCTGAGGTGGGGGTAAAAGTTAAGAAGGGAGGTAGAATTGTAGGTAGAATGCTCACACAGGTACTGCATGTATTCCAGGCCCAACATTACTAAGGTTCTCCTGTAGTTGTGAAAATACAGAGCCCAGACTCAGTATTCCTAGAGCAGAGGTACACCAGAGCTTCCAAGACATCTGCTCCTGAGAGAGGCAGGAGAGCAGCCCATCCAGGGGTCTTTCCTTAAGTTCCTGGCTTATCACATCCTGGAAGGGTTGCTTCACTCTCATCCCAGTGACCCACCACTGCTTGATTCTCTCTTGCAGCCTGTGAGAACCAGCCACCTGCCATGACTTGAAGTTCTTACCCATAGTTCATGTACCAGTTGTAATGGTTTGTCCTGTCCCCTTAAGAGACAAGCCCCACCCCACTTACCACCCATTCTCTCACTTCCCCAAGCAGATCTTATTTCTAGTTCCCTTCCATCTCTCTCCCTAAGAGGCAGCCCACTGCAACCACTCTGGGAACTGTGCTGTTTTACTTTTACCATAACATCAGTACTTCCAATTTCAACCTCTTGTTTGGAAAACAGCCAAAGGTCTTGGCTTCCAGTTCAGGAGCCAGCATGGAAACTCTACCTGTCTTCCAGCATGGAAGTCAGCCACTCTGTTCTCCATGGCTTACGTGCTCCCAAGACCATGTCTTTGAGTCTACCCTGGAACACAACTAGTACATATGGGAGCAGGGATGGTTTCCTTCAGCCATTGCAATATCTGCCTCGAGTCCAGCACATGATGGCTCCCAAGATGGTTCAACAAGGGCAAAGCTTCTCAGTTTCCCATGCTGGTGCTAGCAGCAGTCTCTGGTCTACCCTTTGAATCAAGTTCTTCTTGACTCAAACTCCCCTTGCTATGACATCTTTGGGCCTCCCTTGCTTGGGTCTTACCTTCATTGAGACCTTATCTGGGTGTCTCTCACGTAGGGCATATCATTTCCATTTAGAACAATTTTGAATGTCTTCATGCATTACCTTCCTCTGTATCAGAGTTCCCAGAGGAAAATATGAGGATTGGTCCTGCATTATGATCCAGAACTAAGTGTGTCATCAGGTTAAGGCCTGTTTGAACAGCAGTGGGAAGAAACTAAGGGCATATCCAAGAGGTCAAATGTCTGATTCCTAGGCAGACTATCCCCTGCCATGTCTTGGAATGTGGGTGGGGGTCTGACACACATCTTAATATAACTTCCAGAAGAAACAGATCCTGGAGAAATATCTTGGGAAAAAATGACCTGTCATGTCAATGCTTAGAGACCCTTTACTGTCATCACAGGAACTAAGTCAGGGCCTTTGTATGTGTATGGAGGTCAGAGAACAATCAGTAGAAGTCTGTTTTCTGCTTACACCATGTGGGCTCTTGGCATAAAACTCAAGGCTTCAGGCCGGGAGGCAAAGGCATTTTCTTGCCAAGCTACCTTGCAGAACCCTTACACTTATTTTTAAAAATGAGTAACAAGACAGGAAGAAGGATGCTCATGAAATTGCTGGCGTGGGAGGTGGAACTGAGAAGCACAGGGTCCAGGTGGGCTGGCTATACCGAAAGGTCAGTTAGGGCACCAACTGGATGGTGAGGAGGCTTACAAATTCCCTTAATACTCTGAATTTTGAAATTTTGTTTTGTTCTCTCTGTCCTACTCAAAATCTACTAGGTCACCCAGACTAGGATCAAACTCATGGATATCCTCCTGTTTCAGTCTCTACAGATTGGGATAAGAGACATCCACTACCAGCTAAACTGTGAGCTTTTGATTTAAATTTGTGAAAAACCTTTGAGGCAAGCATATACTTTTAGATTGTTTTCATTTTACATCATCTACATTTGTCTCTGTAAGTGTATAGCATATGTGTGTAGTATCCGCAGAGGCCCAACGAGGGTATCAGTCCCCTAAGATTTTGTTGTTGTTTTGCTTTGTTTTGTTTTTCTTTTTCTTTTTTTTAATATTTATTTATTTATGTATTTATTTATTTATTATGTATACAATATTCTGTCTGTATGTATGCCTGAAGGCCAGAAGAGGGCACCAGACCCCATTACAGATGGTTGTGAGCCACCATGTGGTTGCTGGGAATTGAACTCAGGACCTTTGGAAGAGCAGGCAATGCTCTTAACCTCTGAGCCATCTCTCCAGCCCGCTTTGTTTTGTTTTTCAACACAGGTTTCTCTGTGTAGCTTCGGAATCAGTCACGAAACTAGCTTTATCGACTAGTTTGGCTTAAACTCACGGAGATCCACCTTCCTCTGCCTTCCAAGTGCTGAGATTAAAGGCATGTGATTAAAGGCATGATATTAAAACCACGTGACTAGTTCCATAGTCTTATCTGTGGCTGTGGGTCACCTGGAATGGGTGCTGGGAACATAACCTGGGTCCTCTGGATAAGCAATAAACACTCTTAACCACTGGTCTACTTCTCTAGGTCCCAAGGCAGAGAATTCTATAGTTTTTTCATATGGAGAATGAAGCCTCCGGTCTCCTACATGTTAGGGAATTTCTTTACTAATGAACCTCAGCTTCAAACCACCAACTAAATAATTCAGATTCCAAGAACTAGGATTTCTGCCTGCAGATTGTTTTGTGGCCCACACCTGTACTTAGGACGCTGAAGCAAGAAGGCAGAAATGAGTTCCTGTCCGGCCTGTACTACACAGTGAGTTCCAGGTGACAGGTTGTGGTAGTTTGAGTGGAATTGACACCATGATCTCATAAAGAGTGACACTGTTATTCAGCATGGCTTTGTTTGAATATGTACGGCCTCGTGGTAGGAAGTATGTCACAGTGGGGGAAGCTTTGAGGTCCATGCTCAAGCTTCCCTCAGTGTGACCCTCAGACTGTTTCCTGTTTCTTGCAAGATAGAGGACTCTTAGCTACTTCTCCAGCACCATGTCTGCCTGCATGCCACCACGTTCCCTGCCATGATGATAAGGGACTGAACGTTTGAAACTGTAAGCAAGCCACCCCAGTTGAATGTTTTTATTTATAAGGGTTGCTCTGGCCATGGTGTCTCTTAAGAGGAATAAAAATCTTAAGACTCCTGTTGCATCCATGTCTGTGTAGGCACAGCAATGAGAGTTCTAGGTCACTGGGAGGTGGTAGCACACACCTTTAATTTCAGCACTGGGGAGCCAGAAGCAGGCAGATCTCTGAGAGCTCGAGGCCAGCCTGTTCTACAGAGAAAGTGCCAGGAAAGATGCCAATGCTACACAGAAAAACCCTGTCTGGGGAAAAATGTTCAAGGTTACCCACAGCTACTGAGATTCTTTATGACCTGATTTACAGCAACAATAAAAAGGTTACAAATACATTGAAAATAAAGCATCAAGCTGGCCTTGGGGGTTCACATATTTAATCCAGGACTTAAGATACAGAGGCAGGAGGATCCCTGTGAGAATATGGCCAGCTTAGTATGCAAAGTGGAACTGTATAAGTAGGAAGGTAGATAGATAAATAGATAGATAGATAGATAGATAGATAGATAGATAGAGAGAGAGAGATAGATAGATAGATAGATAGATCAAATAAGCCCCCTGTCACGCCCACCTCAACCAGCAAGGATGATGCGACACCGGAGCTCTTCTTGCAGCAGTTTGATTCAAGACTTTATTCACAGCAATCTTTCTCCTTCTCCTTTTCCTTCTCTTTCTCTCTCTCTGGGCAAACCTCTCCCAGCCCTTAAAAAGGCACAGGTCACCAACCCCGGATTGCCAGGTGGGCACTGCCCATAGGTCCATGCATATGCAAGCAGCTGACAATCATTGTGTGATAATAGCATGAATCAGGCCTTAGCCAGAGAGCACTCGCTTTCGGGATCGCAGAGGGCTGGAGCCAGCATCATCAGGTGCGGCTCCATGCAGCTCTCTACAGCCCCCAGTGTTGAAGACTAGACCAGCAAGTAGAAGATCTTGCATTCAATCTTATTGAGTGAAAATTTTCTTGAGGGATGGAGCATAATTCCTGCCATCCCAGAAAGGGCACCAATGAAACATCAAAGCAATGATTCCAACCAAATGTGGTTGCTAAATCCCTAAGTAAACCAGGCTTGGGCCTGTACATAGTCAAGTTAGCAGAAAGTCTCAGCTCAACAGAATAACTTTGTGTCTTACTTAAATTTCTTCTGATGTGACTACGGCCATGGCTATGTGAGCCTATTTGCACATTGACCAGATGTCACAGAGACCTCTATTCCTTCAAGGTTATTGTGTTTCTCCCTCAAGCACAGGTCCCACCTAGATTTAGATCAGTGAGTTCTGCTATCTCAAGGCTATTGGCAACAGGTGTGACTAATATTCAGACCTTTTGTGTTTTAGGTAATGAGAAGGAGATATGTTTCTATTACAAAAAAAAGTCTAAGGATCCAACTAAGTTCCAGTTCCCTTAAGGAGATAACATTGAATTCCACCCAGGGAGTGGTTTGCCTATAGAATCTTTTGGTCTAGGGTGTGACCATGACTTGTTTTGTTCTAGCAACAGAATGTTTAATTAATGGATGCAACCTTCAACTGGTCTGTTCATTTCTTTGTATCATGTTAATGCAGTTTTTTTATGTTACTCCTACCTTTTGGGGTAAGGGATAGTTTAAATAATTGGAAATTATACATGGGTGATTTCAGTAGTCACAAGAATTTCCCCTCAGTTTACATTTTGGTATAAATCTGTTTGGAGAGTAACCACGGGTAGATTTTCAGGATGTGAACTCAGGATTTCATGAGGGATCCCTGAAAACTCCCTCCCAATAAAGTCATGTGAGTTGTGTCTTTATTCCGATGCCTCCCCACTGCCCAAGAAATAATTTATGGCCCAGGCTGGTTCTGGACCCCAACAATGAACTTAGACATAGAAAGGAAGGGAATGAAATTTCCCATTTTCAAGACTCCCTGACATCACTACCTGACATGATCCTGCAGAATAGGTGAGGCTTAGAGTTCATCTTTCTCCAACATGGAGGGTTTTGTATAGCTCTAGGTAAAAAAAAATATGCTTTTATCTATATCATTCCAGGGTGGTTAAAGACTCTATTACGAAAGATAATCCCCGAGTGCTGGAATTAAAGGCAGGTGCTGCCACCTTTTTTTTTTTTTTGATTTTTCGAGACAGGGTTTCTCCATAGCTTTTTGGTTCCTGTCCTGGAACTAGCTCTTGTAGACCAGGCTAGCCTTGAACTCACAGAGAACCACCTGCCTCTGCCTCCTGAGTGCTGGGATTAAAGGCGTGTGCCACCACCGCCCGGCAAGAAGAACTTTTCCAAAGCATCATAACCTTAGATCCAAATTTTGAAGTCAAGGTATTTTCAAAATATCTATCTTGGATTAGTTCAGCAGCATTTATAAACTAAAGTCTTTTAGCAGCTGTTGCTTTTTCCTCAGCATTCAAACAATTCGAAAAGAGCATAATAGCATACAGTATCAAGATTCTCTGTGTATTTTCCATCTTTGTGTGGCTTTATTTTAACCTCTATTTCGTTTATTTTTACTTTTATTTTTTGAGACAGGCTCTCTGTATATCTTTGTCTTGGAATAACTCTGTAGACCAGGCTGTCCTTGAACTCACAGAGATTCATCTATCTCTGCCTCCCAGGCATTGGGATTAAAGGTGTGTCCTGCCACACCTTGAAGTCACAGAGGTCAATCTACCTTTGCCTCCCAAGTTTTGGGATTAAAGATGTGTACTACCACACCCAACTACTCCCTTTTTTCTTGTTTAATTTTAAGAACTTTAACCTTTAGCCTGAATATATTTTTAACACACTATAAATCATTTAAAGGTTTTCTTTGTTTTTTAATCTCTCTTTACTGTATCTCTCTCTCTTTTTCTGACCACTTGAGCCTTTAAATTACTGAGCAATTTGGATAGGATTAAAGCTGTGGCTTTGCCGGCTAGATCCAGGCCATTTCTTAGCTTTCCAGCCTCATGGCGGAGGTACTGGCTGTAGCCATTTTTATTGCCACAACTCTATGGTGTTTCAAGGTCCTTGCCAGCTAGTAAGCTGCAGCATTCTGCTCACACACCACAGTCAGTCGGACTGCCTGCCTGAAAGAGTCAGAGTTTGCTGTGGCAGAATGGCCCAGAAAGCTGGCATTTTAAAACAGAGTAGCTTTTTTCCTGCTATGGCAGAAAACTGAAAAGCATGCGTTCAGCTTTTCATCAACACCGTTTAAGTGTTTCGTGGCAGGACCTCTAAAAAGAGCTGGAGGGTTTTGCAGCTAAAGCTGAGTCAGGAAGCCTCACTTAGATGAGAGCGCTTGTTTGCCTATAGCAAGCAGAGCAGACCTGAGAAATTGCTGCTACCAAGAAAACATGCTTTACTCTATTCTTTCCCAAGCTTTCTCGGGCTTTCTGTGGATTCAGTTATCCATGTCTGGGTGCCATTTGTTTTTTTTTTTTTTTTTTTTTTTTTTTGGTTTTTTGAGACAGGGTTTCTCTGTGGCTTTGGAGCCTGTCCTGAAACTAGCTCTGTAGACCAGGCTGGTCTTGAACTCACAGAGATCCGCCTGCCTCTGCCTCCTGAGGGCTGGGATTAAAGGCGTGCGGTTGTAGTGAGGAACAGAGGGCTGCCTTCCTGCCTCCTGGCTCCCGGCTGCCTGGCTAGCTTATGCCCCAAAATAAGAACACACAAATTGTATTCATTTAAACACTGCCTGGCCCATTAGCTCTAGCCTCTTACTGGCTAACTCTCACAATGTGTGTAGAACCACAAATGCATAGAGGAGTCAAGTCACATACCCAACTATCTCCATAATTGTTCCCAGTGACTGGCAGGCACCATACACCCACTAATCCTTCAAGTTAAAGAGAAAGATTTCCTCTATTAGCTGACCCTATTAGTTACCTGAGTAACTGTTCCATGTGGTCTCTCAGAAAGTAGACCCAATTTATGGATAGATGCTACAGACAGGTGAAGGTAGAGAACTGAGATTGAACTGGCTGACACATTTCTCTTCTGTGTCTGCTGTCCTGTTGGCAATTTCCAAGGTTTTCTTGTAGATGTGTGAGGAAGAGTTTGTGAAGACTTCTCATCTGGCCAAAACAGGGAGCTGTGTGGAAATCATCCAACCCCCAGTTCAGTTCCAGCTCCTCAATGTGCCATGGCTGGAAAACATTCAAGGTCTTTTTTATAGAGCATACAGGCAGAGCACAGATCTTCATCTTCATATAGCAAAGCTATAGGAAGCCTTTTCTCTGCTGGGCCCACTACAGGAAGCATGCTTGCTCTTCCTCCAGATGTGGCCTGAGGCAGAGGTCAGCTATGACCTTCATAAGCCTCCTCAGTGCCTGCCTGGGAAGGACCTTTACTACTTGCTCCCCATCTACAGTCTCTGCTGAGCAGTTCCCTTCCTCTGTTCCCTTCCTGTGTATTCTCCAGAAGTCATGGCACACATGCCTCAGGTCGAGCACCTGATGTTTCTCCTTCCTGTAGATAAAACCTGTGAAGTGTAAGCAGACATGACAGTCCAACACAGAGCCAACTTTCACTATACATTTCTAATGCCAGCTCTTCCCTCCTGGCAAAGTGTGTGTCTCTTGAGCACTGAGTGTCCAGTGTAGGAACTCACGTGTGCTATGGACATTTTCCCTGAGCTGCAAATGCAGATCTGACTACTTTCCTTCCATTAAGATACTTTATATCCACTGAGTCCCATGATTAGTGTTTATGGGATGCCAGGGAGAGATGCATTCCACATTGGCTAAATCTACTCTAAGCTCTATTCCATATTCAACTGTCTTTACTATAAGCAAACCATAGCTTTCAAGACCCCTGCATCCCTGCATGATGATCCCAGCAGAAGCCTCTGACCCACTTACAAGGCCGTTCTCCCAATCCTGCTGTCTCCAGTGTGCTCCATGTGCTCCAGGCTAGCAGACTTGGTTACTGCTCACCTGGGATGAAGCCTTCTGGCCAACTGCGTGTCTATGCCATCTAGCACTGTCTGTAAGATTTTTTTCGTTGGGAGTCTTCATCAGTGTGCCCACAGGGAGGCAGGGGAAAGGCCAGGTTTCCAACATTGCCTTCACAATCCTAGGGCATCTGTCCTTGAAGAGGCCTGGGAAGAGCTCCGTGAGCAGTTCCAAACAGAGATGGCCGAGGCCTCATTCCTCAGCAGAGCCTGCCTTGCCAGCTGTGTGAGTGTGGTTGGGTCTGAACACTCATCATGAAGGGTTTTCAGGCAGAAGACTCCTGAGCAAGCATTCAGGGAAAAATGTATTTAAGATAAAGGATAGAAATCTTTTCACCCAGCCTAGTAACCTGTAGTGCGAATTCTATTTGGTCTTAATAAGAAAATCCAAGAGTCAGATAATGGGTAAATGTGGAAAGATCAGATAAGAAAAGAGCCAAGCAGCTAGTTCTTACCTCCACCTCAGACCGAAATTCTCAGACTGAAAGGGCAATCCTCAGATCGAATATACTGAATGATGGATTCCCCCACATTGTATTCCTCTCTGCCCAGCAGGATCACTTTCTGTTTCTACTGGCTTGGTGCTGAGATTAAAGGTGTGAGCCACCACCAGCCAGCTCAAGGAGCCATGAGTAACCTGGAACTCCTGATCTCTTTAGCACTGGGATTAAAGGTGCTACCCCTGCTATCAATGAAATCATTGCAAACAGTCTGTAGGATTAAAAGGCTAGAGATTGAACCAGCCAATCAAACTGCAGCTTGGGTTGGAAGGTGGGACTGCAATAGGGTGGGGAAGGTGAGCAGAAAGGTATATAAAGAGTTCAGGAGGCCACTGAAGACACTCAGAGACCTGAGCCTGGAGAAACTGCCTGGCTTATCTCGGATAGGGAGACCTCCTGTTGTCAGTACTCAGAACTGGTGAGTAATTGTCTTCCCTTGCGTCTTACAGTTTGATATAGGGACCTTCAGACCCAAGAAGGGACAGAACATTTTGATTTCTGTCTCTTCAGATGAACACATTGGAGCCAGTGGGTTCGATTCTAGATGAAGTTTTACCTTTATTTCAGATGTCAATCTATGATAGCTTGTTGGTTTCATTATGGTTGATATTGTTTTGAGACAAGGGTTTCCAACTTTCTTCAAGCTCTCCTAAAACTGGGTCTGTAGTTCTGGCTAGGCTGGAAATCAAGATCATCCTGACTCACTCTCTCATACTGATACATTCAAATGAGTTTTTTCAAATTTTGTGGAACAAGGGCTCACGTAGACTTGTAGACCACATGTCCTTGACTCCTTGGCTGTTCCTCTGCCTAAATCTTCTTTCTGGGGAGGTGTATCTGTTAGGGTCTGAGTGAGGCCCCCAAAGAAGACCAATAGCCATGTATGAAATAATAATAGTTATTATTATTATTGATTCCAATGTTGGGGTGGCAGTTAGTGAACCCCAAGGCGGGTCACAAGGTCCTTTTTTTTTTTGAATTTCGAGACATGGTTTCTCCGTAGCTTTTGGTTCCTGTCCTGGAACTAGCTCTTGTAGACCAGGCTGGCCTCAAACTCACAGAGATCTGCCTGCCTCTGCCTCCCGAGTGCTGGGATTAAAGGCATGTGCCACCACCGCCCAGCGGTCCTTTTAATCAGAGTTAAGAGAATTCCAGAGAGGAGGGAATAATCTGTGGCTAATTGGTGAAGGTGGCTGATTGGTGGAAGGTTCTAGTTGTTAATTACATTCAACAATTTCTGACAAAGTCATTGGTATGGGGTTTCCCAGAGGTGAGGGGTTGATGTTGGCCTGAAGAAAGATCTTCAGAGGATTGTTGTATTCCAGAGACCATTTTGGGAAGAACAGGTTACTTCAATAAATGAAGGCGAACAAAGAGAATTCAAGCCCTTCAGTCCCAGCAGCAAACCTGGACCACCCATTTCAAGGCTCCAAGGCAGCACAGCCCCAGCAGAAGGACCCACAGCCATTGACCCAGCTGCAGCAGCAGCACCAGGAGCAAGCACAGCAGCCCAAGACACTGCCCCCACAGCCTAGTCCTCCAAGACAGTCTAAGCACACCATGGTGGATTATCCCAAGGAAGAGAACCAAGCCACAGCACCTCCACCTAAAATTCCCAGACTTGAGACCACTCCTCTACCATTGCCTCCAGACTGGAAGCCTCCCATTGCTCTGACCTCAAGTGAAGTTGATGCAAGCGGCCCAGTGGAAGCAAGTGACCTCCCCGAAGTCCAGATTCCTCCTCCAGCCAACCAGGCCCCTGTGCACCAACCACCATCATTGGGGCCTCCACCCCCACTGCCCTACAGCTATGTGACTGGGCTATCCAGCAGCAGCTCTTACATGCCTGGAGAGGGCTACCAGAACCTGCAATCCATGACGATGACCAATGGTTCCTTCTACGGTGCCCGGCACCCAGCCTATGGCCCACCTGCTCACCTTCACTACCAGCCCCATGTCTACTCCCCCAACCCAGCTCCACCTCCTGTTTTTCCTCCCCCAGCTTCCTTCCTACTACCCAACATTCCTCTCCGTATCCCACGCTACCCTCCCTTTCTCCCTCACATCAATCCCAATTTTCCACCTCCACCACCACCTTCATGCAGGCCACCCATTCACGTAACCCCTCCTCACCCTCTTCAAGGTTTGGGTTTGCCACCAGTCAGCTACCTACCTCCTGCTATTCCCCCTGAGGGGCAGCGTGCTGTTACCACACTTATCCCCCCACCTGGCATGCCGCCTGTCAGGGGGATAGGATGGGCAACCTGGATGAGATAACAAGAAGTCCCTTTCCTTCTGTGTTTATTTATTTTAACCCTGGTATACCATTATGACATATTCATTAGCAATACGATGTCAAAGACTGGACTTGGAAGGCTCGCTCAGTTCCTGACTAGAGAAGGCTGTCTGAAGATGGAGAGTACTGGAAACATGCACAGGAGGCTCAGCATCCTCTCCTGTGCACACAGCTGCCTTTCGCTCTCACCTCCCTGCACCCGCCATTTGCAACAGGTGTCCTCTCCTTCTGGGGGGGGGGGCGAGAGGGAAAAGGTGTCACCTCAGTGTAAAAATAGAGAATGACAATAACGTGTTTTTAGATACGATGAAAGTAAATTCTCTTATATTCTAAGCAGTTGTGTCTACTGCACGTACTGGCTTTGTGGGAGCCTAGGCAGTTTGGATGCTCACCTTACAAGACCTGGATGGAGGTGGGTGGTCCTTGGACTTCCCACAGGGCAGGGAACCCTGATTACTCTTCGGGCTGATGAGGGAGGGGGACTTGATTGGGGGAGGGGGAGAGAAATGGGAGGCGGTGGCGGGGAGGAGGCAGAAATCTTTAATAAATAAACAAATAAATAAATAAAAAAGAAAGAAAAGTCACTAACAGAAGGCCCCCAGCCTTGAGTATTTCTATAAAACGCTTGTTATTACTAAAATTGTTTTGAATAAAGTTCTATATCAGAACACTAAGAAAAAAAAGTAATAAAAAATGAGTATTCCGTTCGACTTGAAGAGTCCATTGAGTGAGTAGTAGTAGCAGGGTGCCTTGTATATGCCAGACAATTTCAGGGTAAGAGGGTCGGTCTGGGATGAGAGCAGTGCATCCTGGGTAGGGTCTGTTGTGTTGTGACCACATCCAGTCTCGGTTGCCTTCTGTGTCCTGCACCGGGTTACCTCTACTAGTGAAGACAGTAAGTAGCCACATTGGCTCAGTAAGTAGCTTCAGAATGAGTGACTTTCCCTCTTTAAATCAGGGCCTATTTTTCCTGGGAACTCAACTTTTGGTAGCTGTGTTTGGCTGTTTATTTGTCCTTCCATTCAGTGCTTCTCTCTGTGACCCTAGTAGGTGAGGCGGCCCTACTTAGCTCGGAACTCTGCATCCTCTATAGTCTGGAGGGGCAGCCTTGCTGGATGGCTGTCTCCTTTCCTCCAGGGAGAAAGAGGTGTGTACTGGGAAAGTAATATTGTTCACATCTCTTTGAAGAGGCTTCTACATGGAGATGCATTTTTAATTGTCTCAAGACACTTGAAAAAAGCTCAGAAGTAGTTTCGGGATTGTCTTAAGGGAAAACTTCCAGTTTGAGTTTCCTAGAAAGACATGAAAGGACCATTCTGTCACTCTGGGAATACTCAACTCATTTACATCCCTACCTGCCTCGAGATGCTGATGCGAACTCAACATTTCCAATTCCCATGGGAACCAAATTCCCAAATCTGGTTAGTGGGGCCAGATGCACCACACTGCCAGGGCGAGACACTTAATCCTGGAGTTGTATTCTGTCTTTTGACAGGGGACTAAGACAACCAATGTATTCCCATGGTGGGGGAGCTCCCTAGCATAGCTCTGAACTAATGGATACACTGAAGGCCATTAGGAAGCCTAAGATTGTCTCACTTGGCACTGACCGCTGCTTTCAATGGGGAAGTGATGTGTCCATTACAACCCCAGTCTATGTGATCATTGACCGCTTGCCTAGCTGGGTCCAAATATTAAAGACTCTCCTTTGGACATGGTGAAACAAAAGGCAAGACACAGGGGACTGGTCACAGTAAAATGACTATGGTAATGCTATCCGGTTCTGATTTCATTTTGTGTTTGCTTCGACAATTTTCAGCCCTCTATGTCCCTCCCCACAACAGTCTCGCTGCCTTGGCAACACGTAAGAGATTTCCATGGTCTTGATCATCTTTCCCATGTCTGATCTGAAGTAATTGGCAAGTTATCGCAAATATAAGCACTATGTTCTGCCGGGAATGAACGTCAAGGTTACTCTGACTCTCGCCTGTCTTTGGTGTATCTTTGTGGGGTCAGCCTTTACAAATGCTGTATCTTGAACTAGGGCACTAAGAGGCTCTTCAGTGGCTCAAGCCTGCTCTTCTTCTTTATTGAAATCAATAAAACGGATTTCAAATGTTCAATTGGTTTAATCATCATGATTGTCAATGTCTATCTCCAGTAGCTCATGGCATTGATGCTCCCACCAAAATCATCCAGGCTCAGTGGGATTCAAGCTTGCTCCCAGCCTTCCAGGCCATTGTAGAAGAGGCACCTCCAGATGAACATTCTGGACCACTGCTCCTCTCACTGAGTCCAGGGAGGTCTTGATGACAGCTGTTTTTCCAAACACAAAAATAAAGTCCTGATGCTCCTAAAGATGTGAATCTATGTGCTGAATCCATTTCTGGTTCCAGCTCAGGAGGTAAAGCCAGACAGAGAGCCTCCTGGATAAGAACAATAGGCTCTGGTGGGTCTTCGTCCCATTTAGCTGGTTAGGCCCTTCTAACCCAGTAGGGATACCTGGTCCTTTTGGGAGCCCTCTTCTTTGTTTGAGATTAAATTTCCACCAAGATAGCCTTTCTATTTTCCTCAGTACATTGGGACACCAGTAGAAGTGGCCCCTGCACTCTGGTCATGCCTCTCATGGGGGATCTGTTTGGATTTTGCTTGAATGAATGGCTGGCCAACTGTATGAGTGATTATATGCATGGCAGGCAAGTTTGGCCCAGGGAGTTGTAGTCATTTATTTGATTTCTTCAGTTTGTAGCTGGTGTTTTTGTTTGTCCTGTCTCCCAAAATGGTGAGCTGACTCTGAGTGCTATTCTGCCACAAGGTGGCACTCCTGGCATTGCAGAATTTGCGCCTTTGTTTGGTGATTCTGCTGTATTCTTTCTGGATTCTACCACTGGGTGGCACACTGGCTTCTCTCCATTGTCACAGCTGCTGGGTTGGACATATTACTCAATCATATTGCGTCTTTGGTTGTTTTTTTTTTTTCTCTAAGGTTTTTTTTTTTTTTGGTTGGGGGAAGGTGAATGGAATAATGGGGGAGGGAAGAGGGGAGACTGGCCTCTGGGGACAGGAGTGGCAGAAGAGAAGAGAGGAGAGAGAGAAAGAGAGAGAGAGAGAGAGAGAGAGAGAGAGGAGAGAGAGACACACACACAGAGACAGAGAGAGACAGAGAGACAGAGAGAGATGGGAGGTGGGCAGGGCCCTATTAAAAGGGATCATAGTGAATGTGCACAGGAGGTGCTCTTAGTGGTTATAGTTGAGGATGTATAACACCAGGTCGGGCCAGTACAGATGCCTGAATTTTAACATTTGAAGTAATAAGAGTGGCAGCGGGGTTGCGTCCCCAACACCCCAGCCGCCTGCCCGGCTAGCTTATGCCCCGAAATAATTACACGGACACTGTATTCTTTTAAACACTGCTTGGCCCATTCTCTTCTAGGCTAATTCTCACATATTAATTTAGCCCATTTCTAATCATCTGTGTGTAGCACCCCAAGGTGCGCTTACCGGGGAGATTCTAGCCTAGTCCATCCTGGGTTGGAGCTTCATCCCGGGAGCGGGGCATGGCGTCTCTCTCAGGCGTCTGCTCCCGAGAGCAGAGCTGTCGAGACTGAGCCTACTTCCTCTTCCTCCCAGCGTTCTGTTCTGTTTACTCCTCCCACCTATCCTCTAACCAATAAAATGGGCCAAGGCAGTTCCTTTATTAGCCAATGACCTTCCTCCATCAAACATTCCTCCCTTTTCATTTATTATAAAAAGGTGAGCAGTCAGAAAGGGGCAGCAGGTGAGGCAGGGATGAGGACACTGTTCTCAGGACTACTTCCTGCTGACCTGGGGGGCGTTGTTCATCTTTGGGAAATCGGGGGAAACGGGTGCTGGCCATGTCCTCGAGTATCTGGCTGTTTCACTTCACTGTTCAGCCTCTGTGGAATTGTCAGGCGCCACTTGAACCTGGCAAAAATGCTGTTTGAGGTGATCTAAGTCGACTCCCTAGAGCTTAGAGCACCTGATCCTTTCCCATCACCACAGCATCGCCTGGACATGTTTGATGGCCTTTGTGCCTCCAGCTCTGTGGCCAGCAGCTGGTAGTCCTCCTTCCATCTCTCAGGATCACTGGCAGAACGTTGCAAAGGTTCCATAAAATAGCAGGATATAGAGTGCCAGGAAGTGGATTTTCGTAGACTTATCCCAATCATGTTGTGTTAGATGAAGGGACCCAGCATCCAGAGAAGTGAAACTGTCATATATGGACCAGATTCCAGGATCTTGGCATGCCTTAAACTGACTGTGGGCAGCAGGAAGTGCCAGAAGAACCTTCCTGGTCAGGGAACCAAGGCTGTATGGAAAGGTTATTTATTGAAGGAAAGTGAATGGAAAAACAGGGGAGAGAGAAGGGAAACCAGTCTCTGGGAACAGGAATGGTAGAAGAGAAAAGAGTGAGAGACAGACAGAGAAACAGAGAAAGAAAGAGTCGGTTGTCTTATTTAACACGCATTTATGGCTGTAGGAGGGGTAGCTATATCATGTTAGCTGTAATTATGACCTGGTTAAATATATAATGTGTTAACACATGAGATAATCATACCATGTTAGACATTATTATGACCTGGTTATTGCTTTCATTTGGAAATTATGCAGAAAGTAAAGAGAAAGGATTGTGTATCTTTCCTCCTCTTCCCACTCCATATGACTTAATCAATAAGAACGCCAAACAGGTGTACCCAGCTACTTGGGCTTTAGTTCATTTCAGATGCAGTCAGGTGTTAACAACCAAAAAATAGCCATCCTAGGCCAGCTGTGGTGGCGCACACCCTTAATCCTAGCACTCTGGAGGCAGAAGCAGGAAGATCTCTGAGTTTGAGGCCAGTCTGGCCTATAGAGTGAGTTCTAGGACATCCAGGGCTGCACAGAGAAACCCTGTCTACAAAAAAGAATCATCATCATTTTCCCGATACCTTCTCATAGTTCAGGTGACTTCATACATTCAATTCTCTTTCCTAAGCTTCTGGGGTGGGAACATGAATTTACAAAGACCTGGCGGTCCTTGAACTCAAGATGTAGACCTGGCTGTTCTTGAGCTCACAGAGATCCTTCTTCCCTTGCCTCTCTATTGCTGGGATTAAAGGCATGTTCGACCACACCTGGCTTGACACCTTTATTTCTAAATGTTGTCCAAACACAGATATTCCAAACCTTTCCTATGAAACCCCAAATATTTTATGCTGTCCTACTTTGGTCATGTATTCCAGCTAAGGACACACAGTCTAGACTCAGGAGATAGCTCAGTGGTAGAACATTTGCCTACATTGCACAGTTCTGTGGGTTTGATCCCTAGCAACTTAAAAACAATTGTACAAACACATACCCAACTGCAGCGCTTCAACCTTTCTTCCAAGCATGCGTGTGTTTACCGTGATATTAAAAATTAAACCTAGGGAATGACGAGTGTTATTGGAGTGGGATTCTCTGTTATTGTGATAGAAGTGGACCAAACCCGACTTGGGAAGGGAAGGGTCCAATTCACCTTACAGCTTACAGTCCACCATGAAGGGAAGTCAGGTGAGGAGCTCAAAGCAGGAACTGAGGCAGAGTCCGTGGCTAGAGGACTGCTCCTTCTGGACTTGCTCTCCTCTCTAACCCAGGACCGTGTGCCATGTGGGGCACTGCCCAACCAGCAGTAGTCCGAGGCCTTCCACATCAGCCATTCATCACAAAGGCACCTTAGATTTCCCTACAGGAGCTCCTACTTAATTTTTTTCTTCTTTCTTCCTCCTCTTATTCTTCTTTTTGCATTTTTGTTTGTTTGTTTGTATTTTTGGTTTGTCAAGAGAGGGTTTTCCTGTATAGCCCTTGTAGTCCTGGAACTAGGTCTATGCATCAGCCTGGCCTTGAACCCAGAGATCAGCCTGCTTCTGCCTCCCAACTGGCATTAAAGGCATGGGCTGCCATGCCTGGATCAAGGAGACACTTTCTTTGTTGACGTTCCCTCTTTGCTTGTTTGTATGGTTTTGTTTGTTTGTTTGTTTGGTTTTAGTTTTTCAAGACAGAGTATCTCTGTCTTACAGTCCTGGCTGGCCTGGAACTCACTCTGTAGACCAGGCTGTGCTTGAACTCACAGAGATCTCAGTGATGGGGTTAAAGGTATGAACAACCAAGACCACCTGAGGTTCCCTCTTTGCATTTTACTCTAAAAACTAACTAGCAATGTGCTAAGAGAGTTGTTTAACAGTGACCTACGTCCAAGCCTTTGCTTTTTATTTTGAAATGACACATCAATAAATTGACTAGGCAGGTTGAACATGAGACCCCCTGATTAAGCAGTCAATGTAGCTGAAATTAGGATCTTGGGCACCAGGTCCAGAACAAATGATCTTCTTTTTTTCTTGGCCCAAATCTTTATTTTTTGTTGATTTTGGTTTAAGATAGTGTCCCACTCTTGTTTCAATTTGGCCTGGAACTCACTATGTAGCCCAAACTGGACTTAAATATGCCAGTAAATGATAATCATCATATCATGATATTCCTGTCTCCAGGCCACAAGAGCTCAGATTCTAGGTATATGCCACCACACCTGTTTTCTTATAGCTCTTTTGAGTTGGACCCTGTGGTGATCAGGCTGTGCCCTACTCTGTTACTCCATACTGTACAAAAAAGATGATGAACAACACTAAGGATGTTGAAAATATATGTAAGGAATCACATTACTTTACAGTTATGTAAAATTATGTATAATGTATCCAAGTGTATATATAAATTTTTATATACGTATATATATGTGGATATAGATTAAATGAATTATATCACTTGAAATGGTGATGTTGCAACTTAAAAAGTGGCATGAGAGAGAAAGATGCCATGTGACAGAGCTCACGGGGAGGGGATTTAAGGAAAAGGGAATGGATAAAGGGGGAGGCAAGGAAGGAAACTGGCCTGTGGAGACAAGAGCAGCAAAGGAGAAGAGAGAGGACAGAGATAGAGAGGGAGAATGAGGAAGAAACAGAGAGGCAGGCAGAGGATCAGAGAGAGAGACAGAGGTGAGCAGAGTTCACTTTTAAAAGGGAACATAGATAATGTGCACAGAAGTTGCTCTTAGTGGCTGCAGCGGAGGATGTATCCTGTCAGGATCCCAAGGGTAAGTCAGTAGTGTAGATGTCTAAATACTAATAGATGCACCATTCTAGAGCCATAGAAACCCCAGCACCAAGTCAGAAATCTCCTCTCAAGTTACTCAGGAAGAATCCAAGAAACTTCTAGAACCATATAGACTATTATTGTTGCCCTCTTTTGATGGGGGAGGGTCTTCTGTTTTGTGTTAATTTCATTGGTTAAATAAAGAGACTGCCTTGGCCCTTTCGATAGGACAGCAGCTTGGATAGGCGGAGTAAACAGAACAGAATGCTGGGAGAAAGAAGCCGAGTCAGGCAGTCGCCATGATTCTCCCACTCCAGACAGATGCAGGTTAAGATCTTTCTTGGTAAGCCAGCTCATGGTGCAACACAGAATACTAGAAATGGGTTAGATCAATATGTAAGAGCTACCCAATAAGAGGCTAGAGCTAATGGGCCAAGCAGTGTTTAAAAGAACACAGTTTCTGTGTAATTATTTTTGGTAAAGCTTATGCCCCGAAATAATTACACGGAAACTATATTCTTTTAAACACTGCCTGGCCCATTATCTGTAGCCCCTAACACTGCCTGGAGGGCCAGGACCCAGAGGCTGGACAGACCAGAGACCTAGGAGAGGACCAAATACCACTGGCAAGAAATATCAAAAATTAATGAAATGATTCCTAATGATATGCTGCTATACTCATAAATGGGTACCTACCCAACTGTCATCAGAGAGGCTTCATCCAGCAACTGAGGAAAACAGATGCAGAGATTCACAGCCAAACACTAGGTAGACCTTGGGGAATACTGCAGAAGAGAGGGAGGGAGGATTAATGGATCCAGAGTGCCAAGAATCTCACGAGAAAACACACAGAATCTACTATCCTGGGCTCATAGGGGCGCAGGGAGGCTGAACCGACCACCAGGGAGCCTACATGGGACTGACCTAGGCTGTCTACATCTATGTGACAGTTGTGTAGCTTGGTCTTCTTGTGGGACTCACAACAGTGGGATCAGAGGCTGTCTCTGACTCTTTTGCTGACTTTTGAGCTCTTATCCTCACACTGGGGTGCTACATCCACCCTTCAACTTGATAAGCGATGTCTGGCTGATATCTATGGTAAGCCAGTCCTCCTCTCAATAGATAGGAAGATGATTGGATGGAGGGAACAGAGGGGAGGTGAGAGGGGAACTGGGAGGAGAGGAAGAGGGGGAACAGTACTCAGGGTGTAAAACAAACAAACAAATATTGCTGAGTGGTACAACTGGTCTTTCCTAGAGGTGAGAACCCTAAATGGTTACCCAATACAAAACCTTAAAAGTATACATGCATACAACACTAAATACACTCAAGATTGGATTTATATATTTACTTGCATATATACAATACAATAATTCTTAGAGAATAAGAGAACACAAACTTGAAACTTATGGGGAGGGGAAAAGGGAGGGACGGGAAAAAGAATATAAATGATGTAATAATATTTTATTTTATTTTTTATTTTATTTCATTTTTTAATATATATTTTATTGATATTTATTGAGCTCTACATTTTCTCTGCTCCACTCCCTGCCTCTCCCTTCCCCTCTTCAACCATCCTACAAGGTCCCCCATGCTCCCAATTTACTCAGGAGATCTTGTCTTTTTCTACTTTCCACTTCCCATGTAGATTATATCTATGTAACTCTCTTAGTGTCTGTATTGTTGTCTAAATTCTCTGGGATTATGGTTTGTAGGCAGGTTTTCTTTGTTTTATGTTTAAAAACAACCTTTGAGTGAGTGCATGTGATAATCGTCTTTCTGTACCTGGGTTATCTCACTTAAAACAATGTTTTCTAGCTTATCCATTTTCCAGCAAAATTCAAACTGTCATTATTTTTTTCTGCTGTGTAATACTCTATTGTGTAAATGTACCAGTTTTTTTTTTTATCCATTCTTCGATTGAGGGGCATTTAGGTTGTTTCCAGGTTCTGGCTATGACAAACAAAGCTGCTATGAACATAGTTGAACAGATGTCTTTGTGGCACGATTGAGCATCCTTTGGATATATACCCAAAAGTGGTATTACTGGGTCTTGAGGAAGGTTGTTTCCTAATTTTCTGAGAAACCACCACACTGACATCCAAAGGGGTTGTACCAGCTTGCATTCCCACCAGTAATGCAGAAGTGTTCCCTTTTCCCCACAACCTCTCCAGCATAAGTTGTCATCAGTGTTTTTGATCTTGACCATTCTTAGAGGTGTAAGATGGAATCTCAGAGTTGTTTTGATTTGCATTTCTCTGATGACTAAGGATGCTGAACATTTCCTTAAGTGTCTTTCAGCCATTTTAGATTCCTCTGAGAGTTCTCTGTTTAGGTCTGTACTCCATTTTTTTTTAATTGGATGATGTGATCTTTTGATGTCCAATTTTTTTGAGTTCTTTGTATATTTGTATATTTTTAAGATCAGACTTCTGTCTGATGTGGGGTTAGTGAAGATCTTTTTCCATTCTGTAGGCTGTCGTTTTGTCTTGTTGCTTTACAGAAGCTTTTCAGTTTCAGGAGGTCCCATTTATTAATTGTTTCTCTCAGTGTCTGTGCTGCTGGGGTTCTATTTAGGAAGTGGTTCCCTGTGCCAATGCATTCAAGTGCACTTCCCACTTTCTCTTCTATAAGGTTCAGTGTGGCTGGCTTTATGTTGAGGTCTTTGATCCATTTGGACTTGAGTTTTGTGCATGGTAATAGATATGGGTCTATTTTCATTCTTCTACATGTTGATATCCAGTCATGCCAGCACCACTTGTTAAATATGCTTTCTTTTTTCCATTTGATATATTTTGCTTCTTTATCAGGTGTTCAAAGATGTGTTGATTGATATCCAGGTCTTCTATTCAGTTCCATTGGTCTTCCTGTTTGTTCTTATGCCAGTATCAGGCTGTTTTCAGTACTGTAGCTCTGTAGTAGAGTTTGAAGTCAGGGATTGTGATGCCTCCAGAAGTTCTTTTATTGTACAGGATTGTTTTGACTATTCTGGGTTATTTGCTTTTCCAAATGAAGTTGAGTACTGTTCTTTTGAGGTCTTTGAAGAATTTTGCTGGGATTTTGATGGGCATTGTGTTGAATCTGTTCCACTAAACTTTTAATGAACAATTTTCAAGTCAGTAAATACGGTTCAATACTTCTTAAAACTAGATGCCTTGTCACATAATTACAAATTATTTCCCATATAGTGAAGTCTTTGGTGCCCAGTTTTAGCTCTTGTAATCATTCCAATGAGAGGAGTTATTTCCTTATACAATTTTGTAAGTATTTTTGTTGACAGGATTTCTAGCAGTTCAATAGAATCCTATCAAATCAAGGAATTCAGGTCCAGAGGGCAAAAGTTCTGGTCTGAGGCCAGGTTTAAACCAAAACCGATGCCAATGGTCATAAAATGTCCACGATCCCCTGTCAGCTGCTGTTCTGCTGGCTCAGTTAACAAGGAAGGAAGGAAGCTTGCTTTGTTAGTATGATTGATACATTGTTTCAGAATAGTGTGTCAACCAAGGCAGTAATTGTCATGCGTTTTCATTCTGTCACTCACTTCATAAATATGGTTCTTAAATGTCAGGGACATTTTTCTTGGCAGAATGAACACTTTAAACATATTTGCAGAATAGAATTGAGCTCCTGGGACTCCAGGCTCTTTCTTTCCTCCTCTTCTTCATCTTTAATTCACTCCTCCCATACTCTAAAGACATCATTTGATTGCTCTACCAGTCTAGCCCATGAAATGGAATATAATAACACTGATCAATATGGAAAGTGAGGAAACAAATGCTCTGTAAATAGAGATAAGGCTAAATAAATAAGAGTATTACAGGAAATGAATGACGGGTCTATTTGTTTAGTTCTACTGGGGAAAAAGGTAAGTCTATGAGCACTGCCAGATGGCAACATGTGACTAAATTGCAGTGTACAGAAAAGTTGAGTAGAAACTTCTTAGGATGGCTGCAGTTTGGACAAGGGCATTGTTGGGGTGTTGGATGACTTTACTTCCCTGCCTAGCGTGAGGACAGGCTGAATGGTAATAGTTTTAGATAGTAGGAACCAGGTGACAGAGCCACCATTGAGTTGACTTTGAGGCTTTTTGCAATCCCATGTACATATATTTTGGGGACAAATTAAGTTAGCTGTGAAATTCATTACACAGTGGGTTTGTTTTTAATCACTACCTGTCATCTCTTTAGAATACATAGCTTGTTTTGGGCTTAATCAGACAGCAGCAAACTGTTGCTATAAATCACATTCCATATTAGTGTTTTATATTAAATAATTTGAGACTTTCAAGTGATAGCAGTTGAGTTCATGTCAGTCCGAGAGCAATCTTCTTTGACTGAGCTCTAAATCAATCGCATCTTGTAATACTTGTTTATTTGCTCATCAAATCCTGAGGGTTACTTAAAGAAACATATGCCAAAGCATGGTAACAGGAATACTGCTGTCACAGGCACAGGGTATCAAAATGATGTTGCTCCCACCACTGGCCCATTTGTAAATGACCTTCGTATGATTTTACAGACCGCTTGTCTCTTGGCTAGCTGTCGAGAAATGTTATCAGTCACTCCTGCTCAGGAAATATCTCCTTCAAAGATATTAAACTTTGTACTGCAGGAGAATCCATAAGTTTGAATTTAATTCATAGGATTTTAATGCACGCTCATTAATCAAGTTGTGTAGAGATGGAATTTTAAAAAGAATTCTCTTTGGGGAGTGACATGGTTACTTCAGTCAAGACTGTGAAGAAGATCAACGCTGCTCATTTCTGTTAGGAATTGTTTACTGTGTCGCTGATCCAATTTGAACATTTTAGTAAAGTCAAAGCTGTGGGTCATAGCTTACACAGATGCTTTCTAACTCACATTGTACTTTGATTCTGACTCACTTATGACAAGCAATGTTTGGATTTACATTTCAACTTATTTACACACTAGGGATTCTCTTTGGCTTGATTTTGGACCCATCTCTGGGAGATCATTCTAGCATAGCCACCACCACTGTCAATGAGCGGATTTGGAGATCCATCCAACATTCAGCCAGCCCCATGAAAACTCTGGGGCTACAGAAAGGGCACGGAAAATCTAGAAAGCACAGAGAAGCAGAAAAGTATGACAGCATCTCTAATTCTGACCCCAGCTTCTCAGCAGGAAAAAAAAACTATTGTTATTATGAGCACCCAGTTATATAGAGGGATTTGCTATAAGTGCGTCTGTCCTGTATAATAAGCTATAATAAGTTTTAGATAATTCCATTGCATTGCTCATTGTGTGAGTGCTATAGCCACATGTTGTCTTGAGAAGGAGCCTATTAAGAACTAAACTATAATGAAGATGGAAAAGAATAGAATGATTATAATCTGGGGTCTCCAGGGATCCTCTGCCACAGTGACTGGGTGGGAGATGGCCATGGGAAGCAGCTATCTAGGAAGTCAGAATCTGTTACAAATCCATTAAAATCTTTAGGCAGGGGCTGGAGAGATGGCTCAGAGGTTAAGAGCATTGCCTGCTCTTCCAAAGGTCCTGAGTTCAATTCCCAGCAACCACATGGTGGCTCACAACCATCTGTAATGAGGCCTGGTGCCCTCTTCTGGCCAGCAGGCATACACACAGAATATTGTATACATAATAAATAAATATATATAAAAAAATCTTTAGGCAGTGAGCAGCGTGGGTTGTGGGGATATAGTGGTGGCCGCCCTATATGCAGTTCTCTGTGGGGAGCTGAGCCTAAGACCATTGGGAGTTGGTCAGGGCATTGCTGGTTCTCATGGTGCCTCTAGCTCTGGCATAGAATTCAGGAGTCTGTTTCCTTCACACTGGGGAATGTCTGGCTAGGCAGTGTTTTGTCATTTGCCATGTCTCTGGTGCACCGACTGATGGGCTGACCGAAGTGAGTGCTTGCCTTGCCCATACATCACCATGTCACAAAGCTCCTCGGGGCTACAATGACTCCATATATAGAAAGTTATTGCTTCTAGGGTAGATTCAGCCCTATCATGAACAACAGACTCTTACCTGAAACAGCAAGAAATACAGATCACAGCTTCACCCATACGCGGCATCAAAATGTTTACAGAGGTTTAGCCCATGGGGCTTCCAGCACACAGTGGGTGTGCTGGGGTGGTCTTGAAGACAATATATTGATGAACTGACATACTCAGAAAGTAATAAAAAGAAATTTGGAACATACTGTACAAGAACTATAAAACATGACTTAAAAACAAGGAATAATCAGCATTGATGGGGAAGCTGAGTGTGTAGAGTCAAAGCAGTGAAGAAGGAAATGTCCCCAATCTTGGAAAAGATATAGATGCCCAGGAACAGAACACATTTAGAATCCTGAGCAGGAATGACCAGAAAAGAACCTCTCAATGTCTTATAAGAGATAAACCACCGAGGCACAGAACAAAGAAAGACTACTGAATGCTGCAATAAGAAGTGTCTACCAAGTACAAGAGCGAGTTCATCTGGTAATGGCGGATTTCACGGGAGACACTCCAAAGTGCGGGAGGCCAGGGAATGATGCAGGTCAAACCCTCAAAGAAAACAATCGTCAACCTAGATTACTATATCCAGCCAAGCTATTCTCCAGAATCCGAGGGAAAAAGAAAGACCTCCAAGTCCAGATAAAAAAGGAATTCATGGCCATTCCAGCATTCTAGCACTACAGAAGATATCAAAAGGAATTCTACACACACTAGATGATTCGAGATAAACAGCCATGGAGGCACAGAAAGGAATAAATCTTTCGAGAAGAATAGCTAAGCAAATGAGAGAAGGAAAGAATCAAACAGTAAACTGCCAGACCTCTAAGATGAGTAGGGAGAAAGACAAAAGACATGGACTTTTCAAAACTACAAAAAAAGCATTAAGATGTCAGGAACTAGCGTATGCCTTTCAATAACAACCCTGGATGTTAAATTTCTGCAATTAAGAGACAAAGACCAGCAGATTGGATCAATAAATGAGACTCAACAAATGTCAAGGTTCTTACAGGCACATATAGAAATAGACGCAGACGGTGGAGCAGTAGAAGAAATGGCATTTCAAGCAAATGAAATATGACATAGCTCTACCTCTACCCATGGAAACCATGTTGCAGAGAAGCCTGCTCCAAAGAGACAAAGAGGGACACCACATGTTGATGAAAAGATTTGACTGAGGATATAAACACTGAGTGCTCACAGCACTCAAAGGGAGAGATAGCCCCAATGTAATTGTGGGTAACTTCAGTATTCCTCTCTCACTGATAGAGCATCTGGAGTCAAACAAATGATCAAGCAAGCCAACCCCAAACAAACAAAACCTGTAAGAGTGAAATTGCATAATATATAAAATAGAACAAATTGATATCATCAGAGTACTTCATCCAAGGGCTACAGACTACACATTCCTGTCATCAGTATGTGGAACTTTGTTCAATATAGATGACATTTTAGGCTCCAAAATCTTAACGTGCATGAAGTTATTTACCCTTCTTTGTATTATCAGATTGTAATAGGACAACACTAGAAATCAACAACAGAAATTATACAAACGCATGGAGATTGGACGATATTTTGTGAAACTGTGGGAAAATGGAAACTTTCTAGAACCACATGAAAATGGAAATGCAACTTATATTCCTTAGGAGTTGGTGAAAGCGGTTTGAAGAAGGAGGCTTCCAGCTACAGGTATTGTGCTGGCTAGTTTCATGTCAGCTTGACATGAGCTAGAGTCATTTTGGAAGAGGGAACTGGAATTGAGAAAATGCCCTCGCCAAACTGGCCTGTGGGTAGCCCGTGGTGCGTTTTCGTGATTGATGGTTGACATGGGAGGCCCAGATCACTGTGGGCTGTGGTATCCTTGTGCTGGTAGTCCTGGGGTAGATAAGAGAGCAGGTTGAGAAAACCACGGGGAGCAAGCCAGTAAGCCCACTTCTCCTCGGCTTCTGCATCAGCTCCTGCCTCCAGGGTCCTGCCTTGAATTCCTGGCTGAGCAGTTAAGAGCAATGGCTATTGTTCCAGAAGACTGGAGTTTGATTCCCAATCTCCACATCATGGCTCACATCTAACCATCTGTACTTCCAGTTCCAGAGGATCTGATGCCCCTTCTAGCCTCCATGAGAACCAAGTACGCACACAGTACACAGGCGTGCATGTAGACAATACACACATACACATTAAATGGAACATATTAAGCATTTCCCCGCTGACTATTTAATTGAGACTATCTATTGACTGAGACCTCATGCTGGCCAGCCGGAGTGTGGCCTCTGGCTTCCTCCTGCAGAAAGACCCAACTTTGTGGCACTGGATGGATGTTTTATGCCTTCTCGCAGCTCAAGTCTCCAGCTTTTAAGGAGGGCTCTGAGTTTCTCTTAGGCAGAGCATCAGAAGACACCATTCCCCTGCTCTTATCAACAAAGGAAGAATTATCACAGTTTTTCGGTGGACACAGTAACCATCAGAAACCTTTCATGAGAGACTTTTCTAGAGCAGGCACTAAGGGGTGTAGTGGGCAGTGTCCTCCATGTTCTTAGAGCATAAAGAATAATGGCCGCCATTAGCCTGCTTCCCTCCTAGCATCCTCTGATGAAAGCTAAAAGCATAACTGCAAACGGCCCAGAAAATGTGATAGTGTGTGAAGCCAAGAAAACATTAGTCAGTACATGAAGGGCCTCTCCAGTTCGAGAATGGAATGCGGGGCAGGAAGAACTGGATGCGCTAGATGACCTCCCATCATCTCTTCATGGTGTCACTTCTCACAATTGCAGATGACTTCGTCTCCAAGAAGACCGTGCAGAAAACTGCTGCTTGCTCAAAATCCACCCAGTGCGTTACGAAAGGATAGAGAATGTTATACCAACAGTATTATAATTAAACAGCTCAGCCCACACGGAGAGTCTTCATCTCTTTTGCTTGGAATGAGTTTGGTCCAAATGGATAAAGTCAAATGTCCTATTTAAGTTAAAGTCAAATCTCTATACTATAACATAGCCTCCCTTCCTTCCTCCCTCCCCCCCGTGTGTGTGTGTGTGTATGTGTGTGTGTGTGCATATGTGTATGTGTATGTGTGTACGTGTGTGTATGTGTGTGTGTACGTGTGTGTATGTGTGTGTATGCATATGTGTGTGTATGTGTGTATGTGTGTGTGCATGTGTGTGTATGTGTATGTGTGTGTGTATGTGTGTGTATGTGTGTATGTGTGTGTATGTGTGTATGTGTATGAGTGTGTGTACGTGTGTGTATGTGTGTGTATGTATGTGTGTATGTGTGTGTATGTGTGTGTATGTGTGTATGTGTGTGTGTATGTGTGTGTATGTGTATGTGTGTGTATGTGTGTGTGTACGTGTGTGTGTGTAATGTGTGTGTGTAATGTGCATTGTTTCTGCTTAATTGCAAGATACAAAGGACTGAATGGTCTGAACATCTTATTTATTTTCTCAAGGCTCAGGAGACTGGAGGCCTGCCGTCCAGGTTTATGCTGTGCTGGGTTTTGGTGAATCCTCATTTGTACATTGCCACCTTCTTTGTGTCTTCCCAAACGCTTCCTTTTGTGCATAAGTAGGGAGTCTTCTGTTCCTTTTTCTTAATGGAACCATCAAGTCTATCAAACTGGGGCCACACTCTTGGGTCTCTTAATCTTAGTTATCTCCCCAAAGTCTATGTTTCTGAGTAGAGTTGGGATATCATATAATATTTATGTGTGTGTGTGTGTGTGTGTGTGATCTATTAGTCTGCAATAATTAGCTCTTCCCACATATAGAAACCTTCCTCTAGAAGTTTCATTGAGATTCTAGAGGCTGCAACTTGGTTCCAGGGAATCTGCCTATCCTGTGGTACCCAAGTATTTCTGCCAGAGGAATAGATTTTTTCCTTAGTGATTCTGAGAGAATTTCTAAACACAGTTGGGAAGTTCATAGGTCCCAGACAATGTTGCAGGTGAGAGATAGATCTTCTCTCCAGGAGCTCATGGGCCCTTTGGGTCCAGGAATGAGGATCAGGAGAAGATGGTTTCTATAAGGTCCGTGAGCTAAGGGTATGATGAGAAGTTTGGTCTCTGCTTCCTCTCTTTGGCAAAGATGTTGAAGTTGTCATTTAGGGAAGTAGATGTTATGCTTATTGGATTTCCATCTACTAAGTCAATAACTTGGCAGGAGACATTTATATTAATATGGAATCAAATTTCAGAAACTTAGCTTCAGAGCCAGAAGTGTAAGTCAGGGGTGGAATGTTTATCCAATAAGTATGAAACCCTTGGTGTTCAATACCTTAGCAATGAAAGGACATTGCAGAACAGGTACTCACACAAAAACTAACTCTAAAACTATTGCACAGAAACCCAATTGACCTTGTTGCTTGAAAAGGCTGCGATTTAGAAACCCTGTGACTATCTCTCTCTCTCTCTCTCTCTCTCTCTCTCTCTCTCATACACACACACACACACACACACACACACACACACACACACATCAGATGATTCATCTGACCACGAAAGTTAAAGACGAAATGGTACAATCGAGGAATTCAGAGTCAGTGTGCCTCTACAGGGTAGTCTGTTGGGCTTTGGGGAAGTGTGGACTTTAGATTTATCTGCGGGATAATACTGTCAGCTAATTCTCTAAGCTCTGCACCTTGTAAGATAAAAGAGAAAGAGGCCACAAGCATCTCCCCAGCGCTGGCTGGTGGTAAAGGGGGAAAACACATAATTCAAGTCAAGGACAAATGTCACTAACAGGGGACCAAGTTCAGTGCTTGGCCATGAGGTGGCAGTGTCGAGTCATATAGCAGAGCTCTGGCTGTTGAGGAATTTTGGCTTGGTTGGAGCCTTGACTGGAAAGCCTCTGAAAGAGCTTTCCAGAAAGGCACCAGCACAGAGATGAACTGAATTGAAGGAGTCAGAGGTACAGCTGAGATCTCCAGATGCTGGGGTGGGGATGAGGGTGGTAACTGGGAGCTTGTTAGTCAGGTTTAGGCAACTAGTACAATCAAAGATGATAAACAGTTAAGGACCCACAGCAGGAAGGAGATGCAGAGAGGCTAAAGCGGAGTGAAGCTAGCCAAGAGAAGAATTGGAACGAGCAGTGCAGGTCGCATAGGAAAACCAGTTCAGGGTACCAAGACAAGTTCTGTCAATGGGGAATCCTGCTGCGTCATTTCAAAGCTTTAGTGCCTATCACCGTGCTGGCCTCCCCTTCCTCACTAAACACACAGTGCTGAGGCAGTATATTTGACAGCTTGTGAGCAAGACTCAGATGCAGCTTGCTCCTTTGGTTCTTTGTTTTCCGGCTTAGGCATCTGACCTCTTAAGGCTACCGCGGGAGGGGCTGTGCTCTGCGGTGGAGGACAGCTGAGAGTTCCGCCTTGGGTCTTCCTCTTTGGAGACGCTTGTTTTGCCAAAAGCATAGTATCTGGCTGAAATGAGTGACTTTGGGTTCTGCTAGATAGAAACAGGCAAGAGACTGTTATGATAAAAGGCATGCTATGTGCTGTAGAAAGACGATCTAGGCAATTCTATCAGCAAATGTTCTAAGCACTCCCATGCCTTGTAAAATGTAAAAGGTTGTTAGTATAGCACGTCAGGATAATCACCATGACAACTTTAGTTCTAGGATGCAAACCCTGTGAAGTTTGCTGGCTTGCTTAGTGTTCAAAACATCTAATTGGCTCACCAAAACAGATTTTTATATAATTCCAGTTGGCAATAGGTACCCAAGCATGGTAGTTTGAATGTAATTGGCCCCCACAAACACTATTGGGAGGTGTGACTTTGTTGGAGTGGGTATGGCCTTGTTGGAGGAAGTGTGTCACCATAGGGGTGGGCTTTGAGGTTTCCTATGCTCAGGATACCGCCAAATGTCTCAGTTGACTTCCTGGTGCCTGCAAGATGTCGGACTCTGTTACTTCTCCACCACCATGTCTGCCTGCATGGACTGAACTTCTGAACTATAAGACTCCATCTCAATAAAATGTTTCCTTTGTAAGAGTTGATGTGATCATGGTGTCTTTACACAGCAACTTAAACCCTAACGAAGACACCAGTATTATGTATATTGTTGACAAGCTCTTCCTGAAGATATGAGTAAATTATTTGCCTGTGATAGTTATTCTCATAGCATTGGACCAGCCTAGATGCCAGGACTCCTAATTTCTACCCAGTGAGCTCTGTTCATATATACAAGGCTATCTAGTTTAGGCAGAAATTGTACCTACAAACACTGTGTGGGTGGGCCCTCAGACTTCTGCAGTAAGCCATCACCTGTGTATAGAACCTTGCTCAGGGTAAAGAGAATGATAAAATCAGTTTTTTATCTCACTCTGATGCATCAAAAATCCTTCCAGACCCAACTACATAACTGGAATTGTCCCTGAAGTCTATCTTAGCTGTGTAGCACCCACTGTGGAGATTGTGTTCTCATATCAAGAAGCAAGGTCTGTGTTGCCCCGCTTAGACACTTTTGATATCTGTGCTTCACAACAAGAGGGATTAAGTGAAAAGCCCAGGAAGATGCCCAAAATATGCAGGAAACCAAACCACGGGACAGACGAGAATCCAAGGCCATAAGGAACTAGAGGGGTTTGGGGGATGTCCCAGAGGTAACCATGGAAAGTCCCATGAAGGGACCAGAACACAATGAGATGTTTTCAGTGATTCTTACTCTAGTGTTCGGCTTTATGGTGCTTCGTTCTCAGGTGTCCGTTCTTTAGTCTATCTAACTGTGAAACTGTCGACTTCCTTTATAGCTGTGCATGTGGAAGTCTGGAACCTTCTTCAATCATTTTCTACTTTAATCACTGAAACAGGATCTCTCTACTGAATCAGGAACTTGGCAACACAAGCTAGTCTGGCTAGCTGGCTTGCTCTGTTTCCTCCGTTTCTTTTTGTGATCCCTGGAATCACAGGTGGATTACCATTGAACCTAGCATTCCCATGGGGTCTGGGGATCCAAACTGCTGTCCTATATACACACTAGGTGCTTTAACCACTGAACAATCCTCCCAGCCCTGGCCCTGCATTTTTTTCCTATATTTTCTTTCTTTGCTTCTGTTTTTATGAACCTGTACAGCCTGGGGTTGTTTCTTTATCTCTCCGACAACTGTTCTTTTCTCATTTTTAAAAGAGAATGTTTATATCCAAGCTGATGAAGACCTCAGCATCTAAGCTCTGGTTTAAAATCTGTGGAGAGTTTCCTTAGGAAATAATCACTCTGTAGAAGCCATGAAGAAACCCTGCCCAGATCTGCTGTGAAGAACAAACTCAGGCATGGAGAAAGCAACCAGCTAATGGCTTCTCTCTGCAGTTAGGTTCAGTCAGGTATCGAGGCAGCAGCTAGCCTTCCTTTAATATGATTGGGTTACTAGGGCCTCCTGGTCATTTCTGGCCAAGAAAGAACTTTACTGCGTAATATTTGTTACTGAGAGGTCCCTTGAGTTGAGAAAGATAGTATCTAGTGTGTAAGGTGTTCTAAAGTACCATCATACTCTTTGGTGTCTATGGTCATTAGTATTTTATGAAATACTTTATCTCTTAACAAAGCTCTTATATTTTTAACTACTTATAATTACATTTCAGCATCCATTTACTGGAGTATTGAACTGCCAAAATCGGTCCCAGGATTCATCTGTAAAATCAAAAATACCCACCCATCAAGGCTGTGCTGAGAAGAGGGGTCTCATCATCAGTGCACACTTGAATAGTCACTACACCCTGCAGGTGGGTTACAAACAGGAGGAGTAGTTACTGGTCCTGGATAATTTCTCTCAATGCTGTGGCGAAGTTCGTGAAGCAGGGTAAGTAGTTAGGAATGTAGTATTAGCAGAAAAAAAAAAAACAGTCTTTTGATTGCATCAACATTATCGACCACAACTATCTGGGTTTACAGGCAAGGTTGCGCGGGCATTCACATAGGGATGACTTTCAGAAAGCTGCAGAGCTATGGAATAGAAGACACAGTATAGCGAGAAGGAACAGCTGATAAGGTCGAGACTCATTACCACATTGATGTCATTTGTTTCATCTACAGATTGTGCTAACTCAACTAGTTGTTGTTCACCAGTGACACAGGCAAAGTAGTCGCGTGCAAAGGTTCCTCATAGCGTGAGGGAGGAGAGAACAGTTGTGGCCAGTAGGGAGAGCCTTCAGACCATCATATTAATCTGATGTGGAGACGGGGGAAATGTCTGGATATGAAGATCCAAAAGGTACAGTGCCATGTGAGACAATTAAGACAGGGCTGGTGGAAACTCTGTTATTGGATGTCCAGTGAAGGCCAAGGCATAGGTAAAAGTAGAACACTGAGGTTCCTGCTCTGCTATTATAGGTTACTTTTCTCATTTCCATGGCCAAAATACCTAACAGAGGCATGGAAACACTTACTTGGGTTCACAGTTTTAGAAGGTTTCATCCATGAGTACTTGGTTCCACAGCTGCAAACATCATGGTGACAGGCATGTGGCAGACAGGAGCTATTCACATTCTGGTAGACAGGAAGCAAAATGCAGGAATACACCCCCAAGTCCGCATCTCAAGTAGCCTACTTCCTTGAGCCAGGCCCTACCCCCCAAAGTTTCTAGGAACTCTCAAAATTAGCCTCTCCAACTGGAGATAAAGATGTCAAAACACGAGCCTACTGGGGACGTTTCAGATACTAATCCTAACACCTGTGCTGCCTGTAGGCCGATGTCCAGGTGGCACATTTGAGTAAGAACCTCCCTGTCTGGATATATCCCCAGGGATCTCACGACACAGCTGAAGCTTGTTCTCCAAGTGAGGAGGGGGAGATTGTCACATGATTTTCTTTCTTTTCTGAGTTCCTAAGAAACACAAACACAGAACAAATGTCAGCAGGTTGTGCACGCTAATTGCTCACCCTGAAGAATATTGTAAATCACAGGCCATGGACTCCTTGAAGCAGGCATGGATTCAGGTACTTAGCCACTCCAGTGACAAGGGCAGCCACAGAATGCCCTAAATCATGAATTTTCTCCAGAAAACTGACTTGCATGGGAATGGGGAAACCCATGTGACCTCTGGGTATATCATCTCTCTGCAAAGGACAGGAACAAGTTGGGCCATGCAAACACTGCCTGTTCATCCAGGGAGGAGGAGATGAGTCGGGAGAGAAACGCCAAGAGTGACTTAGGCGCTGGGATCACCACTACATGGAAGGAGGAAGTTGGAGTGAGAAAGGTCTGATCTCTTCTTTCATGCTGGTTCTAGTCCTCTTTAAGCAGGGTAGATGTTAAATTCAGGAGGATTACTTGTGGTTCCAGTTGGAACAAATGAAGGCTTTTGGAGTGAGAGCACTACAGATAGTTTTTTTTTTTCCAGACGCAGATGCTATGAGGACATTTTTGAGAGATCAACATCTGTGAAAGGAAGGAAGGAAGGAAGGGAGGGAGGGAGGGAGGGAGGGAAGGAAGGAAGAAAGGAAGGAAGGAAGGAAGAATTGAGCAGTCAAGTCATATTGCTGCCCCAACAGTGCCTTGTGCAGCCTGACCAGTAACTCTGGAGAGTATGTTGTCTTTTAGCACAATCCTGACAGGACCTGCTGTAGGAATTCCTACCACCAATAGCCTTTAAGTTACCCACCCACTTGGGCGTGGCCTCTTATACTGTGGCATTAAAAGTGATTCTTCAGCTATCCACAAAGCTTGGTGGAAACAAATGTATCCCTTTTCCCAGTCAGTGGACGTTCTGGCATTCCACCATTGCCTGGTTTTACGGCTCAGGGCACAAAGTGAGGAAGAGTGCCATGTCTACAAGCATGTGGTAGAAGAAAACTTTTCACCTCATGGTGAACAAGAAGCAGAGAAAGAAACAGACAAGAGGAGTAGGAACCATTTCTTCCAACCAGGACACATCTTCTGTATCTGTCACCTCCCAATAATGTCATCAAGTTATGATTCCATCAGAGAACCGATGTATTGATTAGAACAGAGCCCCACAGTCCATTACCACCATTAAAGACCAGGAGCTGCAAACCAAACCCTTAACATAAAGCCTTCAGGAGACATCCAAACCATAAGAGTACTCATCCCTGAGATGCGGTGGATGCTGGCCAGTGAGGGCTCACAGCTGCCCTCTTCTTCAGACAATTGATTTTGGACAAGTAGACAGCAATTAAGAACACTGCCTGCTCTTCCAAAGGTCCTGAGTTCAATTCCCAGCAACCACATGGTGGCTCACAACCATCTGTAATGAGATCTGGTGCCCTCTTGAGGAAGAGACCTGGTCAGTCGTCCTCACCAACTTAAACCATGAGACCCCAGTGTGGACAAGTTCAACAGAACCGCCATATATGGGCTGTCCATGTAGGCAGCAGCAGAAGAAAACATATTACCTCACAGTGGAGCCTGACCTTGACCAGTGATGGTCTATAGGCACACAAGGCCAGCCCACTTTTGTTGGGCAGTGGATCTAATTTAATGGTACAATTTGTGCTTCATAACTTCTGTGGCACCAGACCAGTGAGAAGCTGACCCAAGGTGACATTCTTATCCACCTTCCACACTCGCTTTTCTTGCCTTTGTGTCCTTTCTCCTAAGAATATTTATCCCCTTAAGCACGTAAGGATCGCCATCTTCGGTGTATTTCTAGGGAACTCAAACGAAGACCATTGGCAAAGGAGGCAGACTCAAAGGATAGGGTTGTGAAGTTGGGTGGCTCTCTAGCTGTGTGGCAATAAGCATGGGGTAAGGAAAGTTCCGGGAATTCGGGAATAGGACTGATAAAAAAAAAAACCAACTGGAACAAGCTCTGTGTGGAAGAAGAAACTGTACCCTATGCCACATCTCAAGGATTTGTGAGGTGATGGGGAAGCTCAGCCAATCACATCTGGCTAGGGTGTGGCCACCTGGAGAAAACCTGGGAGATGTAGGTGCATGCTCTCTTTTTGCGGTGCCCACCGGACCTATCGGATTTCGGAACTCCCATTCTTGTAGTGAAAGTTTTCCCACTCTTTAACCATTAAAGTATTCCTGTTACTCTTGAGCTAGCCTGGTTAATTCGTTACAGTGAGGTAAAAGGGAAGAAGAAAGCAGCCATCCAGTCTAAGTGCTTAGAACCACTGGCTTGGTGGAAAGAAAAAAAGACAGACACAGATACGCTACCCAACAGTTTCAGGGAAAGTGCAGGATTCATGTGGCCTCAAACACTTTGTGTTTATGTGCATGTTTGTGTGCACATGGGTCTATGAGTGTGTTCTCTTTTATAAGTCAGAGGACAACCTTAGGTGCTGTTCCTCAGGGTTCAACTGCATTTTTTTTTTAGACAGGATCTCTTCCAGGTCTGGAATTTGCCTGCAATCCCCTGAGATGCATTTGTCTCTGCTTCCTCCATGCTAGAATTAAAAGTGTGTGTCATAAAACTTGTTTTTCTTCTTCTTCTTTTTTTAAAATGTGGGTTCCAAGCATCAGACCCAGGTCCTTATGTTTATAAGGCAAGCACTGTGCTGACTGAGCTAGCCCTAGCCCCTCCTTGACATTTTAAAAGATTTTTGAATCTAGAGGTCAGCATAGCTGCACAGAGATCAAAGGCAGGCCAAGAAGGAGATACCTAAGCACAATAAAGGACAATGTTTTAGAGGCTTTAGGGGTAAGCCACTGCTAGATCAGTTACTTGGATCTTTAAGGAGTGCTTGTATCAGTCCGCTCTAAAGCCTGTATCATGGGGGGATCTTTATTCATCTCAGATCTGGTACAGTAGGTATTGTTAGAGACAGAACTTCAGAAAGGGCTGGACTCCTAATTAGATCAACAATGCTTGCTGCACAGGTAGTTCTGTCCTTTTTAGGAAAGGGATGAGAATTGGGATGAAAACATCTGATCTGATAGGCTTAAGAATTTTGGCTTCCCTGAAGCCCGAAACCCTCTTGATTTGTAAAGTAGCTCAACCCTCAGTTGGAATTCAAGGCTTATTCCTTGCCTTAAAGAGTTTGGTGACATCTCAGATAAGACACATGCCTAATAAAACACTTGTCATTTGTCTCTGCCTCCACCCAGCCCCCTAGCCACCAAATGCATAGCCAGGGCCAAGTACCAGCAGAAGCATCCTGAGGAAGTTAAGGTGGGCAAAGAGCCATGGAACCTGCATAAGATGGGAACAAACAGCAGGGAAGAATCCTGGAGTTGGAGGGGAGACTAGTCAGCCAGGGTCACAGAAATACAAGCCTGGGTGCATGGAAATTTGTTGATCTGAGGCCATTCATCCTTGACCTTGGATCTCATGCCTGGACAGGACCTTGAGTGAATATGCTGGGATTGTTTTGGGAAGCTCAAAAATGATGATGAAATGAAATAGAAATGCCAGAACTATTTAAGGGTTACCAAGAAAGGAAGCTTGTTGAAATAGATCTAGTATAAGACCTGAGTCTGTGATTCACTCTGTAAGTACTGATCACGTTCCACAGAAGAGCCTAGAGAGATACAATTTTTGGCAATCCCCTAATGAATGTGCTGGTACATTGGCAGTAATCTGTCCACTGTGAACTGGAACAGACAGTAGACATTGTCACATACAATTGAACTCCCTGGCAGCAATGGTGATAATGAGATCCCAGAAGAGCAGGGATCAAGAGTCCTTGGAACAAAATGAGCAAAGTGAGGAAAATAGGCAGGCTGGTCAGAAGGATGCCAGAGAGAACAGACCCCACAGTAACCTTTGAAGATTATTCATGAAACACATTGTTCCCAGGAACAAGATGAGACCGCCTACAAGGATGCTCATTAATATAATTTGATTTTTTAAAAAATGTTATGCATGTATGCCTGCATGTATGTCTGTGCACCACGTATGTGCCTGATGCCTGCAGAGGCCAGAAGAGGGCATCAGATACTGGTATAGAAGGGTATGAGCAGCCATGTAGGTGCCATGAATTGAACCTGGGTTCTCTTAACTACTGAACCATCATCTCTCAAGTTCCATGAATATACGTCAATAATAAAGAATCAAAGGCCATCAACAAGACATAAGGAAAGCCTAATATCACCTGTGTTTGTAGCCAGCTGAAGCCTTTTGCTATCTTTTTTATAGTATAATCTTTGGGGATCATTTTTACCCCGATTTGCTTAGAGCTGGGCTTATCACCCAAATCAATAACTTTTCTTTGTCAAGCTATAAAAGCAGTTTCTGCCTTTGTATTAGCACAATGCATTTATTCCCAAATGAGTCAGCTCACATCTAGATGACTCCCTTCTGCCAATTGTAGCCGGAGCCTTTCCCAGCTTGCCTTGCTGCTACAAGTTCCATTATAGCCCAAATCATTCTGATTTTTCAATAGATTAGAGAGACACTGGCTTATTTGATGCTTTCTAAATGTCTCTGGGGAGGTATAGTCACTACAGGCTGAGGTCCTTGCTGTGTACTGCGAATGCCGTCTTCAGGAATTAGATGGCAATTTAAGCAAGGTTCCTTTTAGTGGCTTTCGATCTGAGTCTCGGGGTGTCTGATTTTTGATGGTTAACCAGCATTGTGTTTTGATGAGGATGTAGTCCCCTTGATTGGGAAAGAGGTAGCAATGATTGGGGCAGAAATGTGTATAATCAGCAATTGAAAGACTGTCATCTGAGTGTACTTGGATAGTCCAAAATTTAGGGTCATTCCCCGTGTTTTCCTTACCAGAAAGTGAGTCTGACTTCCTGATAACCACCACCTCCAAGAGTCCCTCTCCTGCTGGCAGACAGACAGCCTGCAGGGCCTGATTCAGCACATTTGTGGTCAGTACCAGATTGAGCGGATCCTTTTGAAATGAGGACTAGAGGGGACTTCCAAATGCCTTGAAGCTGCTCGGTCTCCTAAGCTAATTATACCATCCGACCAAGCATGGAAAAGGGGAACTAAGTTCATGCAAAAGGAGTGGGATTCCCCTTTTGGCTCATGATGGAATTCTTCACCCTTTATTCTGAGCATGTCCTTTCTTCCTCACTTCTCCTCTTGCCTTAATCCTGTCGGCCTTTCCCTTGTTTTAAAAATAAACAGTGCAAACGGCTAGGTTGTCCACCAACCATCCTGACGTATACACTATCAATCACTCATGTTTGGAGTTCTGGAAAAGAGGTTAAGGTGACAGTGGGTGAGGCATCCGGAAGTCGTACTGAAAGAGCTCTATGGTTCTCAGAACTTCCTGAAGACAAGTTTCTCCTGAAGAGAGGATTGTATCTGTAGCCAGGGAACTAGTCAAAGAACCACAGAATGTTCCATTACCTTGAGGACAGCTGAAGCAAAGTGAAAAAAATTTAAATGTACAAGACTGAGCTTAAGAAGTCTCAGGGGGCTTGTCTGGAGAAACCTAAGTAGTTTCTGGAAGGGCTGAACCCAGCAAGCAGATTTCCCTGTGCAAGGATTTCTCTTGCAGAGTGCAAGCCTGTTCATGTTTGGATGCCCCTATTGTGTCCCAGGTGACCTCTAGAGCAAACAGATTCATGGCCAAATGAGAACCCTAAGTCTTCATTTCTAGGACATCACTGCCACCCACAGTCTCCTGAGCACAACTGACCAAGGGAAATTGAGTCAGGGCTTTTGTATTTTTTCCTCAACTTTCTTCCCACCTTCTTGAGTCAAATCCTTAGAACAGAATTCTCTATGCCCACAACAGACTGCTTTGTGAAGTACCTGGGGTTTTGTAAAGTCAGTTCCATGTATATCAGATTGGTGTGGAATAATTCTGTATCTGTCAATTATGTTTTAAATAAACCCTGATTGGCCAGTAGCCAGACAGGAAGTATAAGTGGGATAACCAGACAAGAAGTAGAGGTAGGGCAATGAGAACAGGAGTATTCTGGGAAGAAGGAAGCTCTTCCTGCAGTCCTATCCAGACCACCGAAGAAGCAGGATGTGACTTACCCTGCTGAAAAAGGTACTGAGCCATGTGGCTAACATAGATAAGAATAATGGGTTAATATAAGCTGTAAGAGCTAATAAGAAACCTGAGCTAATGGGCCAATCAGTTTATAATCTTATGGAGACCTCTGTGTGATTTTCTTTGGGACTTGCCAGCTGTGGGAACTGGGCAGGACAGAAGCCCCAACAAAGCAGGCCCACATGTTACACCAGATGAGTTTCCAAGTGTTTCTGCATAGTTTTGTTACTCCCTGAAAATATTGCAAAGAGGCCTTCTCAATAGTTAAGGAATGTTCTTTTTTTCCAGTGACTTTATTTATTGGGGGTACACCGTTTTCAGGTGTCAACTCTCTCATTCCACCGTGTGAGTCCCAGAGACAAAAATGCGATCAGCAGGTTGACAGGCGTGGCAGCACCTATACCTGAAGAGTCATTTCCTCTACGAATACTGAAGATGTGCTCTTAGAAGAGAAAGTTTTCCAGATGCCAGCGTGCTGACCTGAACAGACTAGCCCTGCATTCTCAGTCTTTGTTCCCACTTTGTTGCCCCCATCCCTACCCCAGTCACTTGCTACAGCAGGCCACCTAGCCGAAAAGGGAGTCATCCCTTTGGTCTATTATAGAAACATGTATCCTTCAGTTTCGGAATAATCACTAATCCTTCCTCCCACCTGCCGTTATGAAAAATTCATCTTCACAGAAATTGACCTTCATAGCTTTATACATTCCTGTCAAAAAGATATTAATCTCCATTACTAGTTTATGTATTTATTTTCTTAAAAACTCCTAGTTGTGGAGGATGGACAGCCTTGTTGAAGTACGGAGCGGGGGGGGGGGGGGGGGGGGGGGGCTGTGTCCCGCCACCCGGCTAGCTTTACCCAAAATAATTACACGGAAACTGTATTCTTTTAAACACTGCCTGACCCATTAGTTTCAGTTTCTTATTGGCTAGCTTTTACATATTGATCTAACCCATTTCTATTAATCTGTGTAGCCCACGAGCTGGCTTACCAGGAATGATCTTAACCTGCGTCTGTCTGGAGTGGGAGAATCATGGCGACTCCCTGACTCAGCTTTTTTTCTCCCAGCATTCCGTTCTGTTTACTCCGCCTACCTAAGGGTTGGCCTATCAAATGGGTCTAGGCAGTTTCTTTATTAATAAGAAATCACTCCCACATCACAGCCTGAACCAGTCATCTTCAGTAACCAGACCAGGCTTCCAGTGATGGGACTGGGACACCAATCCAGCCACAAAATCTTCAGCCTACAACTGGTTGTGCCTGCAAGATGTGCTGCAGCCATGGTGACTGAGTTTGTGGGAGTGGCTTTTGGCCTACCTGGAGCCCCATGCCACGATAGGGATTCCTTGGTCAACCCTGCCTGGATGGCCAGAAACAAGAAGTTGAATGGTCCAGAGATCTAGGTTAGAACTAAAAAAGAAAAGTCAATAAAATGATTCCTAATGTTGTTCTGTGCCCAGTCATTATCAGAGAGGCAGCTGATGGAAACAGATGCAGAAACCCACAGAAGAAGGGGAAGAATTATAGGCACCAAGGGGTCGAGGACACCAGGAAAGCATGGCCTACAGAATCAATTAAGCAGGGCCCATAGGGCCTCACATAGACTGAAGATATAATCAGAGCCTACATGGGTCTGAACTAGGTCCTCTGCATATATGTTATGGCTGTTTAGCTTGGAGTTTTGTGGGACTCCTAACAGTGAGACCGTGAGAGTAGGGGTACCTGCTGACTCTCTTGCCTGTTCTTGGGAAACTTTCTCTTTCGTACTACTGGGTTGCTTTGTCCAGCTTTGGTGTGAGGGTTTGTACCTAGTCTTATTGCGTCTTGTTATACTGTGTTTGGTTGGTATCTCTGGGAGGCCTGATCTTTTCTGAAGGGAAATGGTGGAGTGGACCTGTGGGAGAGGGAGGGGGCGTTGAGAGCCAGGAGTAGAGGGAGGGAAACTGCCATCAGGATGTAATGTATGAGAGAAGACTAAATTAAAAACAAGACGACAAAAGCCAGCTGGAATTTCAGATAAAGGGGTTTCTCAATACAAAGCCAGGGTTCTGTCTACTGTCTCATGCCATCTCCTTACCAGATCCGGATGACTGGGCAGTCAGAATGTTTGCTTCTTTAAAAAGTTTGCCAAAAGAGAGTTAGGATATTTACTAAAGTATGATTTCAAATTTATGAAATTTGTTCTTGGTCCTAAACTGCAGTTTTTGCATTTTGTGGACTTTGTGGTCTCCACAGCAACACCTATACAGTCTTTTCCATGGTGGGTGACCCTATTGGTGAAGGAATTGCCACCACTGCTGCTCTTGAGACCAGTGTGGCTCATCCTTTCATTACACCCTTCCTCTGTCCAAACATCATCTTCAATGTGACATGTGTGTGGTGATTTGAAAGAAAATGGTCCCCATGGGGAGTGGCACTATTAGGAGCTATGGCGTTGTTGGAGTCAGTACAGCCTTCTTGGCGCACGTGTGTCACTGTGGGGCAGGTTTTGAGGTCTCATGCTGAAGCTATGCTCAGTGACAGAGTTCACCTCCTGTTGCCTGTGGATCAAGATGCAGAACTCTCAGCTCCTTCTCCAGCACCATGTCTGCCTGCGAGCCACCATGTTCCACCACGATGATAACTGACTGAACTATAAGCCACCCCTTTCTAAATGTCTTCCTTTATAAGAGCTGCCATGGTCATGGCGTCTCTTTGCAGTGGTAGAAACCCTCACTAAAACAATGTGGAAAAACTCTTGGACACTAGACTGGGCTTCCCGTGTTCTTCACCTTCCACAGTAACAATGGGTGTGAGGGGGAGAAATGTGAACCCCGGGGACACCACAAGGCTAGACTGAAATCCTGCTTCAGGACTTGGTGACCACCCAAGAGCTCTCCTGTCCTGAGCTGGGTTGAGCCATACTATGCCAACCTGTGCCAAGCTGTGTTGAAGCTTACCCAGCGGACGACTGCACTGACAGCATACCTGGGATGTCTTCTATCGCAGGGCATAATTTTCTCTCAGAACACTCCTCCCCGCCCCCAGGTTTAACAGCGAGCTCCTGGAAACTATATTCCCACCACAAAGTTGTGTTTCCCAACATTTGCTGAGGTAGAATAGAGTCTACCTGACCTAAAGAGGGCCAACAGGATATTCTCCAAGGTCTTAGAATTATCAGCGCACTAGAGGATGGGAAGAAATAGAGCGTGTAAATTTAAGTGTGGGGCGGCTGTGTTCTGTCAGTAGCCTGGGAGAGCGGAGGAGAACGGTCTGGATGTATAGAAACAGATGGGAAGGTTCTGGGAGTTTGCCAGGACCTAGTTCTTGTCACTGTTTGAGGCCCAGCAGCTTTAACGCCCCCCCTCTTTTCTAGTTAAAAAAAAAAAAAAAAAGCTGGAGTCATTCTGCTCGACACAAGAGCCATAACTCACCGAGCCGGTTCAGTTTAGACCTGATCCTTCTTTATCTGTGATTTCCCATTCTCTTGGATTCCTGTCATCTTGCCAACATCTGGAGTTGAAACCTTGTAGGAAACTGATTTTACCCATTTCTTCCTACCCTCTTCTCTCCCAGCCTGGAAGCCACAGCTTCTCTAAAAGTCCTGCTGGTCACCATTTCCACTACCAGAGCAGCTCCCTGGTTTTCTATAAATAAACTTTCCTGTATATTTCATAACCAAATGAACCTTGTCTAAACTTCCTTCCTCTGCTTGAACAAGAATGCATTAATATCTTGATTGCTCATTTAGGAAGAGTGTGCCCATTCTCCCAGAAGCCCTCGAGGTTTGCGGTAGAACTCAGTGTCTATGCTAAGGTTCCCCACTGCTGGCCAGCAGGCCACGGACCTTCAGCTACTCTGATAAAGTTCCTAGGGTACTTGTTACACCTGTCATCACGGCTCTCATCTTAAAACGTCCCCCTCCCGCCCTGCCAGGCTTAGTGGTGCACATCTTTAATTCCAACACTCAGGGGGGCAGAGACAGGTGGGTCTCTCTCTGAGTTTAAGGACAGCCTGCTACAGAGTGAGTTCCAGGTCGGCCAGGGATACCCAGAGAAACATCATAAAATAAATAAATAAACCTCCCCGAAACTCCCAAATGCATTAAGGAT